>NC_138766.1:66868143-67468143 GCF_965113315.1 Podarcis vaucheri
GTGTGTGTGTATCTGAGGTGAGGCAGTAAAGAACTGGGACTTGCTCCAAATGATAATGGTAATAATCAGCTTCCCAAACCATGCGTGCATCCCGATGGGAGATTGTCCCTGACAAAGTGCCCTTTGCAGTGTGTTCAGCTCCAAACACATAATAGCCAATAACACTAAAAATGAAAACGTTTTCTTATATAGCAACAAACCAGAGGAAGAAAATGAATTTAGAACTGGCATGTAATTACCAGTGTGTACTTAGCATAGTGACAAGGCCCCTGCTGCGCTCACACACTTTCTGAAAACACAACTCCATTTTACCTAGAATATTTGTAATTGATTTTCCTACCAGAACTTACTTGTTAGCTTTGTTGTATTTCAATAAAGGTATTCCCATCCCATTATTAAACTGAGTACAAAAACTTTCAAATGTAAACATTATAGTACTCAGAATACTATAATACTCAGTATAAAGTCTACACTTTTGTTTGGAAGCACTCTGTCTGTTCATTATGGCATAGGCCACTAACTTCTTTTTCAAATTATGTTCTATGTCCTGATCAGTACTGATTTTGAGCATCAGTATATCCTGTACATACAGGATAATTCCAACCAGGAATTATAAGCACTCTAAAGCCTATTGAATGCTTAACTTGTGTGTGAGTGTGTGAAACTATTGCAGCATTTAGCATCCTTATGAATAATAATTAAATCACTTTATCCTAGAGGAAAACTCATTTATCAGATCCCGTTTGCATAATTAAAAGAATCACCTTCAATTGTTATGCTAACAATTTGCTTTCAAGATCAGCACTTTCACCTGACCTTTGCCCTGTTGTTTGGGGAGCATCTATCAGAAATTCATTGGAAGCAAACCATGTTACTAAATGCTTCTATAGTTAAGGCAGCACAATATTAGATTGCAAGTATTATTAGATGTTTTGGAAAATAATACCAAGGAGCTGAAGAAATCAAGTTCTATATATATAGATTTCATCAGTCGAAAGACGTAAGGCATGAATTCATACTTTGTTCATTGTTTTTCTAACACAATCAGGGCCCTGCGGTCCCTTGAAAAGTAACACATCTATTATGGCATAAGTTTTTGAGGGCTCAAGCCCACTTTGTTAGATGCATCTTTTCACTTATCTTTGCAGCACAATCCCACAGAAGTAAGCCCCTTGAGTTCAATGGGTATTACTTCCAAGGAAGAAGGTAAAGCACTGCGCTCCCATTCTCAACCTTGTGCATTTGACAGAGTCTTATATCCCATTGATTCTTGGGCTGCAATCTTGTATGTATTTACCTGGAAGTGAAAACCACAGAATTTACTTCTGAACAGTTATACTGTACATAGGATTGCACTGTTAAAGTAGTACATAGAAGAGGGCTCATTTAGGCTGCAATCCTATACGCACTTACCTGGGAGTAAGTCACATTGACTCGGTGAGGCTTACCTTTGATATGACATGTGTACCACTGTATAGTGAAACCCCCGGCAAAAAGCAAGATTTATCTGAGGAATCACAAAGTAATTACAGTCAGCCAGAGGCCATACACTTGCTATCTTTAGACCTTTTTTAAAAAGATTGTTTAAAATTGTTATTAACAGCACAAGATAAAAAATAGATGAAAATATAATAAATAAAAGAAGCAGAATTTTATGCACAGAGCTGAATTTGGAATTTCACAGGACACTAGATCGCCTGGTGCAAGATGGGGGATATATCTATATATCTAGATATAGATATCCCAATGAATTTAAGTCAATTTTCTGTTTGTGAGCGGAAACAAGGAAATTTAATTTTGTTCTCCTTTCCCTTCTCTTTCAGCAGCACTCAGCTGATGAGAACAGCAGGAGGATATTTCCAGAGCATCATGCTTTCATTGTTGGATCAGGACCACTGATCCAACAATGGAATCTATTAACTATCAACTATGGCAATTCTGTGATGTCATTGGAGTTCAGCTTCCATCAGCCCCAGCCAGCATGCAGGGCCGCAATTTGAAATTACAAAATAATACTAATCTATATACATCAACAGGGATGCGGGTGGCGCTGTGGGTTAAAGCCTCAGCGCCTAGGGCTTGCCGATCGAAAGGTCGGCGGTTCGAATCCCCGCGGCGGGGTGCGCTCCCGCTGCTCGGTCCCAGCGCCTGCCAACCTAGCAGTTCGAAAGCACCCCCGGGGGCAAGTAGATAAATAGGTACCGCTTACCAGCGGGAAGGTAAACGGCGTTCCGTGTGCGGCTCTGGCTCGCCAGAGCAGCGTTGTCACGCTGGCCACGTGACCCGGAAGTGTCTTCGGACAGCGCTGGCCCCCGGCCAATAGATGTGAGATGGGCGCACAAACCCCAGAGTCTGTCAAGACTGGCCCGTTCGGGCAGGGGTACCTTTACCTTTACCTTTATATACATCAACATGTCAGCTTCGCCTTTGAGCCGGTGCCAATGACTGGGCTCAACCTCTTCAGCCCCGACTGGGCCAGGCGAGCTGCGGAAGGACTTCCAGAGACCTTCCACTGCGAGAGAGCAGGTCTAAGTGCAATAGACTTACAACTTTGAGCTGTGAGCACCAAACTCAGCAGAGCACAGCAGAGTATGAATTGCACGAATGACGTCTCTGAAGCTTAACTTCTTTATTCTATTACAGCTACTGCAAACTAAAATAAACAACAAACTAAAGACTAACGGAGGCTACCGGACTGCATGAGTGTTACAGATCATTATGCAGTCATCTTATCTCAACACAGATAACACTCAGACTCCTACAGAGTCGGGCAGCAGCGGAAGAAGCAATGAGCATATTCCACCCCCTCCTTTCTGAAAACATCATGAGATTTTTACAATGGGAGGGGTGAAATATCCACACAACATACCAACTACAAAAAACCCCCAATACTAATCAATATACAAAATATATCATTCCAATATATCTATAGCTATATAGGAGCCAGTATGGTGCAGTGATTAAGAGTGTCATACTAGGACTTGGGAGACCAGCGGTCAAATCTCCACTCTGGAATGAAGCTCCCTTGGTGACCTCACTGCCTCTCAGCCTAACCTACCTCAAAGGGTTATTATGGGGATTAAATGAGGAAGGAGGGAACCATGTATGCCAACTTGAGGTCCTTGGGGAGAAAGGTAGTATATAAATGCAATAAATCAATGATTAATATATCAGCACATAATCAATTCCCATTCCTGAGATTTCCAGCTCTGTCAAAGTGGACTGGATAACTAGATGACGCTCGTGGTCCCTTCCAAATCCAGAATTATGTGATTCTATGAAAGCTGCTTTCCAGTAGCCTGGGCTTTCTCAATAGGTCCTTGGATTCTTCATCCTTACCATGAGTTGGAAAACTCCCATTTGCTGCCATAGTTTCCTAATCAGATCTAATTTACACGCACACATGTGCGCGCAGAGAGAGAGAGAGAGAGAGAGAGAGAGAGAGAGAGTTTATTTCAAGATAGCGTGAATTTGACTCAGAAAATTACCCTTGCTTTATAATCTGAGGGTCTTTCATTTTATCAGACTGTAGGGCAGAAAAATCGCTTGTAAGCAGGGGCTTGGCTCACTGAGCTCTTGGATCTCTCCAGGTGATAAGTCTGCAGGAGCTTGCTGCATTAAGAGATAGCTATAGCACTTATTAGCATTCTAGAACCAGGGGATGCCATCATTTCAGCAGCATAGATTTCTCTTTCTAAGATGTCTCTATATTAGATCGCAGCAAATGTACAGCTACACGCTCATTTGGGATTTTGTGTTATCTGTATCGTTTATCTGTGGCTGTATTTACTTTGTTAAACCCTGATTACTCTGACCACATGAAATGCATGCTTATTAGCTTTATGCTGCCCCCCCCATAATATCTTTATTTCTCTCCATGAATATAGTTTTATAATAGATCCCACTGTTGATTCCTTTGATGACACAAGTGCTGGCTTATTTTCATCTGCCATAATTTTGGGGCTATGGCTCTCTAGGGTCACACTAGTGAAGGGCTGTCCTGCCCTTTTAGACACCATTTAACGCTCAGTATTTTATTTTATTTTTTAAAAAATCTGTCTCTTATATGGTGTTTTTCAAATTCCTCAGGGCATCCATATTCAGTGCCCTTTTATGGCAAAACAATGCACAGCTACCACACATATCTGCTTATTAGAGTGTGTGCAGTTCTCTCTGATCATGGCTTATCTACAGACCCCTGTTTCAGTAAAGGGGGGGAAGATTTTCTTTTTGAGTTGGTCTTCAATCTATCTTCATGTCTGTATTGCTGCACTACAGTGGGAAACAGCTGGAGTTTTGAGTCTTGAAGTCCTCCTCTGAACAGCCGTTGCAATTAAGTCCTCAGAATTGGTTATATGTGCATATGAAGCAACCCTTGTACCGTGTTGTCATATTTAATCATGCTCCACTGTGGATACACACACACACACACACACACACACTGCAATGTGCAGTGTTTTACTGTGGACATTTGGTATGTATAGTCCTGCGGGCTACAGAGGCTGCACCATAAAAATACATTTGATAAAAGTTCTATAAAGCAGAATGTCATTTCCTTTCCTCGAAGTAACAAATCACAGCACAGAAGGACAAAACATGCATCTCTGTTGCTATGAGGAACAAAATTGTTCCAGCCTTTTTAAAGTCACTGTGCTTTAAATAGAAGAGTGAGTGGAGAAGGTGTTTGTGTATGGTGCCGGGGAGATAATGAAGAGCTTGATGGCTTCCTTTTCTGTGAAAGTAATCATAAGAGAGAAAAGCATTTGGATTAATTAAGGGTAGTTTTAATCATGCCGAGCCAGTATGCCTCTGAATTGACAGCTGCTGTGGAGCAACAGGGAGGAAGTGTTCTTGCACTCATGGCCTGCTTTGGGTCTTCCCATTGACATCTAGTTGGCCACTGTGGGAGACAGGAAGCTGGTCTAGGACTTTGGTCTCATCCAGTAGGCCAATTCTTATGTTCGTTTGAATACAGTGGTTACTTTGTGCATCAGAAAGTCCGTCCTTCCCTAATGGCCTTCTCCAGTGTTAAGAGGGGGCCACCTTGATAGATCCACTGCCCTCAGAAGTTCATCGGGGTGGTAGTCTGGGAGAACATTTTAAAAACAAGGGAAAAGGCAGCCCTCAGACCACCTCAAATGTAGGGATAGAAGGACCTGTCAAGTTTGGTTCCCTCAGTTTCTCACTTTTTCAGTCTTAAACTCAGTTCTCCACATTTTGCAGTAATTTGTGGTATATATACAGTGTGTGTGTGTGTGTGTGTGTGTGTGTGTGTGTGTATCCTTGTGAAAATTCATCAGCATTTTAGTGAAAATTTCTCCAAATAAAAAATCATTATTTGCAATTTTGTCTGATATGCAGTTTTCCCCAAGCAGTTTCCCCTAATGCAATGCATTACATGTTTTTATGCACTTTGCCCTAACAGATACATGTTTGTAAACATTGGCTGGATGGAGAAATGCATTGCAAAATTCAGATAAGTGCAAATTTTGAAGGCTAGTTGTTTCTTGCTTTGCATAACTTCCTGCCCATGTGACAGTGGTAGAAACCCTGCTTGTGTCTCAGCACACACTGAACACAGCAGGGATTGCCTCAGTCCATTAATAATGGAAACAGGCTTTCCCCCTTTTTATTTGCATTTCCATTATGCTTCTTTGTGTGTTGAGGAGATGCCACTGACAAATTATCTGTCAAATTGCAGCTAATCTTATATCAGCTACCTTGACAGTAGTTCTGCAGGTAGGAAGCACAAATGTATTCTTCCTCCTTCAAAGCTTAATGTATACAGTCCAATCCCGTGAGGAACAATGGAGCAAGATGAAAGGGGTGATGCCGGTAGGCCATGGTTGATGCTTTTGGAAAGATCCCTCACTTCACCTCGCTTATGCTCAAAGGAGGGTAAGAGAACGACTGAATTCTATGAAGTGTGACCCCCTTTGAGAGCTGTCTGGTGATCATCACTTTTCTGCTGCTGAAGCCTGTGTGATCATCACTTTTCTGCTGCTGAAGTGGCCGACTCTTCTGTGAACTATTTGCTCTCTCATTATTTCTCATCTGTTGCAGCTGCTTTAACAGGAAGAGCTAGCATGGAGGTCAAGCTGCAAGTAGCAGTGGTGGGAGTTCGGTACCAAACTCAGTGGTGGAGTCTTTCATTTTATCATTTTAAAAGTAGGCTACTCTTACTCCATGTGACTGTGTCTGCCGCACAATTTTATTGTCTTCATTTTCAGTGTTACAAAGAGTAGTTTGCGCAGTTCCTTTACCCCTGAGAAATTCTTCAAGCATTCATTATCAGGCCATTCTGGTTGGATTTTTGCCTGGCTATGATCTCACCATTCTTTTTTTCTTCCCCCCCCCACCATGTGAAGACTTCAGAGCATGTATCCCCAAATGTCCCAAGCTGCTGAGGGAACAACAGAATTCATGACATGTGATAAAGTAACATTGCTAAAGCTAAGGTGGTGTCAACGTACTCCTTAGAAGACCACATGGGAATTCTGTGTACAATGCCTTTCATTTCCTGGAAGAGTGTGTGGAAATGAAATAACTCTACAAATGATTGGAAGCTTTTTAAAGGGCTAGGCAACCTCACACCTCTCTGCCTGGCCTTCAAAATTCGCCCCAGGCCACACCCCTTACTGGCCTTCCTTTGCAACTGAGTGTTTTGGGCCACATTCATATCATACATTTGAAACACTATGCTACTATTTAAACTGCCATGGCTTCCCCAGAAGAATTATGGGAGCTGTAGTTTGCTAAGAATGCTGAGAGTTGTTAGAAGACCAGATGGAAGAGAGACTGTTACACCACTCTGAGAGGAACAGGGGCCTTTTAATAACTCTCAGCATCTTCAACAACATCTTCAGCTCTAGAATTCCTTGGTTGGGGGAGCCCTGACTGTTTAAAGTTGAATCATAGGCATAGCATTGTAGAGTTTGAAGGGATTGTTATTATATGCAGGCATCATAGGCCAAAGCCAGGCTGTATGCATGCAATGCAAGTCTAGGCCTTCAGGTCTCTTGGAGCTCAGGAGCTTCAGCCTTGTTTAGGGAAGTTTTTAATGACTGATGTTTTAATGTATTTTAAATCTTTTGTTGGAAGCCGCCCAGAGAGGCTGGGGAAACCCAGCCAGATGGGTGAGGTATAATAATAAATAACAATAATAACAGTAATAACAATAATAACAATAATAACAATAATAACAATAATAATAAATTTAGTATTATTAGCATAACAAAAGACAGAGATGATGACATCATTAGTAGCTTGCAGGCTGCCAGTCTCTGATGAGACAGGGCCAGTGTTGTGATTTTCTAATTGCAGCATTAAGGTGACCTATCAAAGGTGTGTTTTGCCTGGGCCAGCTTAAGGCATATATACTGGTCCAAGTGCCCCTGTTTGTCATTCTTGTTCTTCTGGTTCCTGATATTCCAATAAATCCCTTTTGGGCTGAATCTCGGTCTTGGGTCATGCCTGAACCCACCTACACTACAGGGACCATGAGGACTATCTAGTCCAACACCCTGCAAGGCAGGAATCTTTCACCCAATGTGGGGCTCGAACCCACGACTCTGAGATTAGGAGTCTCATCCTCTGCTGACTGAGCTGTCCCAGAACATAGTGCTTTAAATGTGTGGTTTGGATGTGGCCTTTGCCTGGCTGGAATGTGTCCTTGAATTCTGATAATGCCTCTTGCTTGCATGGATGGAGTACAGAGGAGGGATTTGTATGTAGAAACTGAAGCTAAAATTTACATTTGTTGCCCACCCTACTTTTGCCTCTGGCAGCATTTGGCCGTGGAAAGGTTGAGCAGAAGGGTACGCAGCCCTCAGATTGAAAAGGGTTCCCTATCCCTGGTGTATAGGATTGCAGGCTACTACTCTGGCTAATGATGTTGAGGCTGAAAAAGGAAAATAGATGGTGCCCTGAGAAATGAAAGAAGTACAAGGGAGACGTAGTAGAGCAATTAGGCAACTAATGTCTCTCTGATAATTCCAAGCTTCCAGCTCCTGTAGACGCTGTAAATGAATTATTTACACGGTAAATTAGTTAGTTTTTTGAGACAGATGCAAGTTTCCATGGAAAGCAAACTTTTAAGGATTTATATTGCAAGAGTTCACATGCAGGTCATAGCCTCTTCACTTGTGTTCCACAGTTGTCATCAGATTTTTGCAGAATGCATATTGATTGGAGGAAATGTTTCTTTGTATGAAAGGGGGGGGGAAATGAAGTGAAACAAGCCAAGGATGGAATTTCTTTAACAGTTGAAACATGAATCACTTTTTTTCTCTCTCTTTATTGTCTACAGATGGCAAATGACAGGAAATAATGTTCATTCCCAGTTTTCTATGTGACCCTTAATGGGCAGCTGCAGCAACAAAAATCCAAAATTTTTATAATATTGCAGAAAATGTGATTACAACCCACTTAAAAGACATGCTGGGAAACCAAAGAGACCTTGTGGTGAAGGAGAACCACCACTTGCTAATTGCAGGATCTGGACAGAACTAGCTATGAAATGGAGGGCCTGCTTGGGAATTTCTAATGCAAAAACGTCCACTGTGCTTTGTAACCCTGGCTCCCCGATTCAAAAGGAAAAGCAGCAAAAATGTTGCTCCTTTCTTGTTCCCAAATTTGCATTCCCATTTCACAGGACAGGGAAGGGCTGTGGCTCACTGGTAGAGAAGAAGAAGGGTTTGATATCCCGCTTTATCACTACCCTAAGGAGTCTCAAAGTGGCTCACAATCTCCTTTCCCTTCCTCCCCCACAACAAACACTCTGTGAGGTGAGTGGGGCTGAGAGACTTCAGAGAAGTGTGACTGGCCCAAGGTCACCCAGCAGCTGCATGTGGAGGATTGGAGACATGAACCCGGTTCACCAGATTACGAGTCCACTGCTCCTAACCACTACACCACACTGGCTCTTCAGAACCCCACCCCAACCCTGCAATCCCAGAAAAGCCATCAGTGGCATTTTCTCTATCAACACAGTCTACTCCAACCTCATCCTGAAATACATGGGGGGCACCAAGCTGGGGGAAAACCTAAAAGGGACTCTGCCCTGCAAACATTCTGTACTCCCCCCCCCCCGCCACCAGCTGCCCTCAAACAGAGCAGATGATGCCTCAGCCCTTGTTCAGCAGTGGCCCACTTGTGGTGGTGGGGAGGGATGCAGAGACTGTCTTTGTACCTGGAAACTGCACACATCTTTCTGCAAAACGAATTGCAGACATACAGCCGCCCCGGCAACGTTAATTAACGCTCAACATTAATAAACGCTCAGTTCACCAGATTAAGAGTCTACTGCTCTTAACCACTACACCACACGGGCTCATCTAGTTTTCATGCAAAAAATCTGCTGCATCTCCACGTATCCTAGAGTACTGCTGCCAGTCACTGGGACAATACTGACCTTGATAGGCCAATGGTCTGGCAGTTTCCTTTGTTCTTGTGTGAGTTTTCTTTATGTGAGATAACAGAATCTGGTCATGTTGGAGGCAATCGTCTCTACAAGGTGATGCTGGACTCCTGATAGCAGGAGCAGTAGAGGGGTGAAGCAGGTCAGCGCTGTGTGTTTGCACTAGCAGAGACAATCAGGTTCTCCCACAGATGTGCCTGAACAGCACTGACGTCCCTGCCGCCTTGTTCCTCTGCCTCCCACAAAGTCACCGTGATGCCAGCACTGGGCGGTCAGGTGCTTGGTGCTGCTTCTCCCCACCAGCTGCCCCTGCAGTTTGTTGGTTGGCAAGGGGAAAAACATAGGTACAAAAGGAGAACTCCTTAGATGCCAAGATCCAGCTCTGAAGCAAGTACTCCTTGGTGAGGGAACCCCAGCAGAGATTTAAAATCACAAAACATGCAGCAAGTACAGCATGGAAATATAGGCTGTTAGACCTTTGAAACATGCCCATGTGAGTTACAGAACTTCTGTCTTCCTTTAGCACATAAAAGACCACACATCTGGTAAGTAGTTTACAGTGGTACCTCAGGTTACAGACGCTTCAGGTTACAGACTCCTCTAACCCAGAAATAGTACCTCAGGTTAAGAACTTTGCTTCAGGGTGAGAACAGAAATCGCGCGGCGGCAGCAGGAGGCCCCATTAGCTAAAGTGGTACCTCAGGTTAAGAACCGTTTCAGGTTAAGAACGGACCTCCAGAACGAATTAAGTTCTTAACCCAAGTTACCACTGTACTTACAAACTCTCTGAAGGTAAGGTTCATGTGCTTTTCCATACATCAGTCAAGAAAACTTGACCTAGTTACAGTGGTGAAAGTTTCTAAATTATTGGCATAGCAATACAAGAATGGTTTGTAAGATTCATGCAGCCAGAGCTTAGAGCAACCAGATCAGGACTTTTTACATGCTGAGCTTCTCAGGTAGACTGGGGTACAACCAGCACTTTTTTCTGGGGGGATGGAGGTATAAGTGTACCCCTAAACATTTTGTGAATCTTTGTACTTTTGTCCATTTACTGTATTTATTTTCTCTGATTTGAACTTATAAAATGGTGATTGTCTTGAGTCAAAATGAGAGTACCTCAAACATTTTTCTAAAGAAAAAAAAGCACTGGGTACAACAATAGATTTGATTACCTTTCTCCCAAAATGAGGGAGAGTGAGCTAGCTAAGCCTGGAAGGGCATCTTACTCTGTAGCATTAACCCCTTCAAGCATTAAGCACGTTGGTTATATGAGAATGGTTATCCCACACAGTTCTACCTTGTAAATGTGATTAAGTCAAACGTAGCAATTACTGAAGTCAAGAATTTTACAGACAGAAAAAAGACATTAGAACATAGGAAACTATCTCTGGAGGGAGAGTAGTTGCAGTGGAAGGGGGAAATGGGGGGGTACTGAAAAGGTTGGAGTGAAAGAAATAAAAGAAGAGAAGGCTCTCAATCAGTTCAGGCCTCTGGCAAGATCAATCTGTTTCCCCTCCAGCAGTTTAATTCATGGGGGGAGGGAGTGAGAGAGCAAGAGAAATGGTTTCTTCTTCTTGTCTTTGAATTCATTCTCTAGGTTTCACTATTGCTACTGCTATTGCAGATCGCAAACAAACAAACACACCAACAAACAAACAAAAAATCAACAATGTAGAGTTATTGTGGGCAGATACCCTCAGTACAAAACTTGCCATAATTATTCAAACAAGCGATTTTTCTAAGTGTTTAATTTATTCTAAATCCTTTTTAGGATTAATAATGTTTGACTAATTTACAGGTATATCAAAACTGGAAAAGTGCATATCCTAGCTATGTAGCTGACTGCATTAATTGCAATACATTTAGTGGGAAATTAGGGACGCGGGTGGCGCTGTGGGTTAAACCACAGAACCTAGGACTTGCTAATCAGAAGGTTGGCGGTTCGAATCCCCACGATGGGGTGAGCTCCCCTTTCTTCATTCCTTCTCCTGCCAACCTAGCAGTTTGAAAGCACATCAAAGTGCAAGTAGATAAATAGGTACCGCTCTGGTGGGAAGGTAAACAGATTTTCCGTGTGCTGCTCTGGTTCACCAGAAGTGGCTTAGGCATGCTGGCCACATGACCTGGAAGCTGTACGCCGGCTCCTTCGGCCAATAAAGCAAGATGAGCACCGCAACTCCAGAGTTGGCCACGACTGGACCTAATGGTCAGGGGTCCCTTTGCCTTTAGTGGGAAATTAATCTAGTAGTTAATACTTTTGCCCCATATATATCCTTGTTGTAAATTGTCTGTAAAGATCATTGACAAAATGGACTGGTCATGATTTTTATGTCTTGTTTATGGATCTCCCTATTCCCTTCCCCATCCCAAAAAGATCAATTTGGGTTTCAAAATCTTACCCTAACTTGAAACTGGCAGACAAAGAATCCCCATTCCTGGGAGCAATTTTTGTGGTCCTGGTGTGATGCTGGAAGTGGAGCAGGAAGCCTCCTTTATCTTCTGCATGGCACTATGCACTTTGCATGCTTTGCCAATGCAAGGGGGACAGGCAGAGACTGTGGGAGAACTGGCAGCCTATCATCTCTGTTGCTGGACTCTCAGCAGAGGTGGGAACTCTGGAGGTGGACCAGAGTGAAGACTGATGAAGTCCTATCCACTCTTGGAGCATAAAGAGAGAATGTGATACTGGGAGAACTAACACTGGGCTATCTAGCTGGGTTTTGCGTACACTGACTGATTGGCAGTAGTTCTCCAGGCAGTGTTTCATTCAGAGTTCTCTCTCAGCTCTTCCTAGAGATTCCTGAGATTGAACATCAGACGTTCTGCATGCAAAGCAGATGTTCTACCACTAGAGATGTGAAGGCCTTTCAAATTTTCCCGTTTTTTCCCCCAGGCCTTTCCATCTCTATCTACCACTGACCTATGGACCTTTTTCAGCCAGCAGGGCTAATGGTCGCGAATGATGGGAATTGTAGTCTACAACATTTAGAGGACTAGAGACCCTCCATCTCTGGTTTAAATCATCGCTTCCTCAAACAGTCTAGAATCAAACCGTAGTTTATTATTCTGGTTTGTTCTCAAGCCATTGTTTTAAATTGCTGGTTTCCCAAGTTGTGACTTAATGAGAAACTAAACTGGAAGCAAAAGCTGCTGATTCCTCTGTATGGGAGGAGGGGGGAAATGGCCTCTCAGAGACCCAAGGATCACTGTAGCTTGCTTTCATGTTATGTCTGAAGTGAGCCATTATGTGAAATTAATCTACCTCCACACTCAGCTTACCTCAATATCACCTTGTGACTGACAAACAATTGAAAAGTTTCCCCTTCTGAGGAATTCTTAAAAGGTACAGAAGTTGGGCTTTCTGGCTCACAGACTCCAATGCTTCTAGCTTCCTTCATACCCAATGCTTTATTAAAGGATGTGGCTCTTTCTTTCCTCTATTGCCTTAATCTGTTGTGTCCTCTGCATATTTTTTCAAGCTCCATTCACCATTCCTTATCTCAGATACCTGTATATTAGTTTGAGCACCTCACTCTCATATTCTTCTGTTACTTTCGAAGCACATACAATGTTCTAAGCACTGTACAAAGATTAGAGGATAAGACAGTTCCTGCTCACAGACTTACAGTCTAATAGGTGTGATACAGAAGGAAATAGAAACAAGGAAGAAAGAGTAAAGCAAGCAAATTTGAGTACTGATTCTTGATATCTCCTGAGACATTGCCTAAGAGCCCTTAGCCTGCCCTTTAAAGCTATTCACACATTTGTGAGACTTTAAGCTGGGCCTAACTAATGCCCTTTCCTTCTTCTCTCAAATGCTGCACTTTTCCCTACTGAGAAATTGGAATGTTTATACATATTCCATGCCATCATCATACCAGTTCAGCCAACAAGGGTGGCACCATACAGATTTATTGAATTCTTGAATATGATTTCTGAGGAATGCTCTCACCATTGTTGTTTTGTCGCACAGAGATTCTGGCAGAAAATATCTTCTTTTGTAAATCTATGAGCCAAGAGTTTAACACGGTAATGGAACTGAAGTTGTTTCAAAAGCACCTGGCTTAAAAAGCCATCCATTAACATTCTGCACTGGCATTTGGTACATAGTAGGTATTTATTTGGCAGGCCTCCTAGCAAATGAAATGTAACGTTCTTCCTGTTAATCGTTATGACTCAGTTATGCCTGATTCACGAGCTGAAATGGAATATTGAAATTACAATATGTGTCTGTCCTCAGCTCTTGGAATGAACCCCTCTTTCTTATTTTTTCTCAAAATAGTCATTATTGGTAGCTTTTGTGATTTTTTTCATTTCCTGCACTTTCACATTGTGTGTTTGTGTGTTTAAAGAAGCACTCAAGTATTTCTATGCTGCCTTTCAAAACATGAAGCTTTCCCAAAGCAGCTTACTATCTTTTTTTTCACAACAGGAAAAACACCAAATATCTAAACCATTAAAATGAAAAGAGTAGCATCAAACACTTATCAAGCCAACGAGCCTGATACAATCAACAATACCACAATTTTAAAAACAATTTTAAGTAAAGAAAGTTCATCCTCCTCAGCAAAAGGCAGAATGAGATAAAAAGGCCACTAAAGGCCACCTATGAGAAAATCGGGGGGGGGGGGATGCAGCACATATGTGGACTTTGCCACCACTGTAGCACCCTGCTTGTGGTTAACGCTTAGCTGGAATGAAATATTCAACGCAGCAATAGAGAAATTAAAATAATTATTTATTTGTCAGACAAATAAATGAGAGGCACAGTGGTATATGGTTACCAAGCTCTGGCCTGCTCCTGCCATTATGGCCAGCACTTATATTCCCTTAATCCAGCCCCCTTTGCTCCTCCTGTGGCTGCCTCTGTCCAATCAGCCTGGTTGAAATTCCTATTGGCTGATTGCTAGAACCAATCACAAAAAGATACACCCATATCCTCCTGTCCTTATATGGAACACAAAGAGCTATATATTGTTACATCTATAAATGACAAATAAGTAGTAATATATCTTACATGTGTCTCAACAAGGCATCTTAATTACCAGCTCACCTCTTGCCCTCCTTGCCCTATTGCCTTCTAAAACAAATGGTTAATCTTAAATTTTTATCTTAAACATATGTCAAGGATCTTGAGTTTCACATCAACATTGAAAGATCTCCTTCATTTGAAGGTTTCTAAACAAATGTCTGACAACTAATATATCAGGACTGCTCAGGACGGCGTCTCTTGTCTAGCAAGGGGGGCAAGACTGGTGGCTGACTTAATTTCAAAATACAACTCTTAGAACTATATGAAATCTAGCATTTCTTAAATCCTTTGCATAATTACATTTAAGACAATATATTTAATACATAACATAGGTAGCCTTTTAAAAGGAATAAGGCCTTTGTAAAGTAAAAAGGAACTCAGTAAAAAAACAGCTTCAAAAGAAGCCTCTCCAGTTTACAACCCCTCCTTCAGCCAGCTGCTTTTCCCATTAGAAAAAAAGACTTGCCAGCTAGATGCTTCCCCATTTGGTCTTGGCCTTTTAACCTTAGAAAGAAGATCTGGCTCATTTTACTGGGAGGCACATTGGCATTATTTTACTATTTACTCATTCCTAATTATATTTATTTCTGCCTTTTTTTATCTTCTGTAACATGTAGGGTCAGTGTCCTCATTCAGTCTGTAATTTCAGCTTTTACGACTTTGAGAATTGTTTTCTGCTATCAATCAAAGGGGCCCTTGTCTAGAAGAATAAACATTACCAAGGTTGTAAACTGCTGGTCTTCTGGCTTGAAACTTTTGAAAATTTAAGCTCTCTCTTTAATATACAAGTCCTGATCAAACATTAATAAAATGCAGGCTTATGCCTGATGCCTCATTCCCCCCTTTCAAGCTCAAGGACCTTCATCCCAAGTGTCCTTGATAGCTTGACCTTCATCATGTTCCTGAGGTAAAGCTCTGTATAGGGCCATGATATGAGGTAGAGTTTCATTTGAAACCATCTTGCTAATTGTACTTCTAAAACATGAAATGATACATGGCATCATACATAAAACCATTACTACTGTCAAGAAAAACAAGCAAGACAATAGTATCCCTTTGAGTCCTGTGACATTAGGTAACCAATTGGTGAGCCATCCCATATCCCATCCTTCCCATGTTTGTACTGGGACATGTGCTATATTCTCCATCTTTGTGGCCAACACACGGATTGCCTCACCATTATCTGAAATGTTAAAGCAACAGGCATTCCCTGTCAAGTTCAAGACTCCACATAGACCTCCCTGCTTGGCAAGTACATAATCCATTCCCATTTTCAGCTGCAAAATGGCGGCTCTACTTTCATCCAACTGTTGTGCAATAAGTCTCAAACTCTGGGCCGTTGCATTGGTTACAAGTTCCACTACTGCTTGCAATCGAATTATTCTGTTTAGATTATAAATAGGATCCCGTGCCCCTTGTATGAGCTCACCAGGATTCCAGGAGGCAGGATCATAATAGGCTATAATGCGCTCTGGTGGCCAATCATCAGTACCGCTCCAACTTTGGGTACTTCCTCCTGCTATACGAGAAATATCAGCGTTTCTTCGTGTTCATAATCGTGGGCATAATCCACATTGGTGGTAATACCCATCCCAGGAAACAAGTCCCACTCCATTTGGAGGGGAGTTTCTTGTATGCCCATTCTCCACATATCCACCACAACCATCGGGTCTGAGGTTTTTGGTATGTGGAGTACAGAAGGCGAAATAGCAAAAGAGGTAGAGAGTTCACAGTGCAGTATGTTAGATTGCCTTTTTCTGTCACAGTTATGTTCCATACCACTTTCCATGCATGAATAAAAGGAGGTGCACAGGGCAAGGCATTCCGAATTCGATAGGTAGTACCGTGTGCCCAGGTATTCTTAATATTATCCCAAGTATAGCGACAATGAGAAGAGCCTATCATGGTAGAATCAGCTGCATCTGATGATTTATGTACACAGAATTCCCCTTGTACAGGTATAACTCGTATTGGTTTAGTTGAGTTCCATCCGGGGAAATTCTGTATTTCTGTTTGGTGTGGTATTTCGCTTACCATACCAATGGCATCTAATGGTATCGGTAATAAGGGCATACCTCCCTCTGAATCATCTGGCCCAAGAGAGCAAACAAGGCAATTGGTCCTATTTGCAACATTGGCTACCATCTCAGCTAAACCTACCCACATATTGTGGTCATGGCGGAATCCATATTTAGTCAATTTGGTCAGATTCAAGGACCCTTCCCCTTTCCAAGGGATCAGGATTAATAATAAAATCATGTTGATGTCTAGCATATGCATTCCTTCCACAAAAGATTACCTTATTGTGATAGCAGATAAATATTAGTCCCAATATAATTCCCCCAGTGACAGAAATGGGGAACCACCAAGACCAAAACATATATCCCGAGGATCCCCAATGAGTAATATCTCTGATAATTGTTCCACAAGGGGGGGGGCAGTCAATTAATTGTATAAGAGAATCTTTCCTTTCACAATCGCTGGTTCTGATGCTCCTCAAGCTTCAGGCGTGCGCAGGTCAGCCAGCTTCCAGGTTGTGGCTGCAGCAGGCCGGTCGTCTAATGTTGCCCGTGACCTAGCCCGTTCCCGGTAGGGCTAGATACAGGGGTTTTTGGAGAGAGTCAGTTTTAAAGGATTAGAGGGGTCACCTTTGCACGTCCAACTGCCTTCGGACTTCTTCAAACGGGAGTGATGAATCCAGGGGGTCACCTCAGCTACCTTCACCGCTGTTGGAGTAGAGAGCAAGACGGTATAAGGTCCACGCCACTTAGGTGCAAGTGGATCACGTTTCCACTCTTTCACCCATACGCTATCGCCAGCCTGGAACTGATGAATCGGCTCGGCAATGCTGCACGGCGTGCGCTCGAGGGCCCACCTGTTAAGAGAAACAAAAACACGGGAGAGAGATTGCACTTGTCCCTGTGTCACATGGTCTCCTATTTGTTTAAGGTCAACTGAAATATCCTGAACAAAGGAGGGCGGTCTCCCATACAGGAGCTCAAAAGGTGACAACTTAAGTCTTTTTGTGGGTGCACACCGAACACGAAACAGTGTTATGGGTAACACATCTACCCATCCCAATCCCGTTTCCTGGGTTAATTTTGCCAATTGGGTTTTCAAAGTCCGATTCATTCTTTCAGTTTTCCCTGAACTCTGAGGCCTATAGGCTGCATGCAGTCTCCATTTCACTTGTAGGACTCGACATACTTCTTGTACTACTTGATCAATGAACGCTGGCCCATTGTCACTTCCAATGCATCTAGGTAACCCAAACCTCGGGAGTCTCTTAGTTACCTCTCGTGCCTTTTCAGTTCGGGTGGGAAAAGCTTCAACCCATCCGGTAAAAGTATCCACAAACACAAGGAGATACTTGAATCCCTTAGAAGGGACCAGCTCTGTGAAGTCCACAATTAGGCTTTCCATGGGGACATATCCCACATGTTGGATTCCAGGAGGTTGTACCGGTCCCTGCCTGGGATTGTTTTTAGCACAAAGAACACATTTCTGTGAAATGCAAGTTGCTAATTGTGATAGATTAATAATATACAACTTCCGACTGAGACTCTTTCTGGTTGCAGTACCGCCAAGGTGAGTAGATTCATGATAATTTCTTACAATTGTGCCTGCTAGGTGATGAGGTACATAAATCCTATTGTCTGGCAGGATCATCCAACCGTCCTTCGCAACTGCTCCTTCCTGTTCAGCCCACTTCCTCTCTTCTGGGGTATAGTGAGGTTTAACTTCTTCTGGAACTACCTCTGGTATGAGGGCTGCTATAAATCCTCCCACAGGCTTTTGGGCTGCCTCTCGGGCTGCTTTGTCAGCAGCATGATTTCCTCTGGTTATTGGATCCCTTCCTCGTCCATGACCTTTGCAGTGCATTACAGCAATCTGTTCTGGAGCCCATACTGCTTCTAACAGGATTTCTACTTCAGGTCCATATTTCAAGGCCTTCCCGTGGGCTCCTATTAGACCTCTTTCTTTCCATAGAGCACCATGTGCATGCAGGGTTAAGAAGGCATATTTAGAATCAGTATAGATGTTTGCCTTACATCCGGCTGCCAATTGCAGAGCTCTAGTTAAACCTATAAGTTCAGCTTTTTGTGCTGAGGTGCCAGCAGGCAAAGCTTCAGCTTCCACAACTTCCTCATTGGTGACCACAGCATATCCTGCTCGTCTGGCACCTTCATGCAGGTAACTGCTACCATCAGTATAATATACAACATCTGGATTTTTCAATGGTTCATCTTTCAGATCAGGTCTACTGGAATAAACTTCATCCATTATTTGGAGACAATCATGTGATTCTTCATCATCTACCTCTGGTAGGGGCAGCAAAGTCGCTGGATTGAGCATATTCACTACTCGTAGATGAATCCTGGGATTTTCACACAATAGGCCTTGGTACCTAGCCATCCTCGGGTTCGTTAGCCAATAACTACCCTTATATTCCATGAGTGTCAGAACAGCATGAGGTACATTCACGTACATCGTCTGGCCGAAGGTAAATTTATCAGCTTCTTTGACAAGGCTTGCAGTGGCCGCTACTGCCCTTAGGCATGGAGGCCATCCTTTTGCTACTGAGTCCAATTGTTTTGACAAATAAGCTACTGGACGGTTCCAACTTCCTAATCTCTGGGTCAGGACTGCCGCTGCAATCCCATTCTGTTCATGTACATACAGCTGAAAGGGTTTTTCTGAATTAGGCAGTCCAAGGGCTGGGGCCTCCATAAGTCGTTGTTTGATAACTAAAAAGGCTTGTTGCTGCTCAGGTCCCCATACGAATGGGTCCTTTTCTGCACCTCGAGTGCTTTCATGTAAGGGCTTGGCCAGACTGCTGAAATCAGGTATCCATAGTCTACAAAACCCTGCTGTTCCCAGGAATCCTCTGAGTTGTTTCCTTGTGGTAGGTTCCTTGATAAGGCAAATAGCTTCTTTCCTCTCTGGTCTCAATGCTCGTTGTTGGTGTGAGATGTCAAAGCCCAAATATTTGACCTTTTCTAAACATAACTGTGCCTTTTTCTGGGAAACTCGATAGCCAGCTTGCCAGAGCAAGTGGAGCAGTTCCTCTGTACCTTCTTTACAGGTATCAAAATCCTTTTCTGCTAGTATAAGGTCATCTACATATTGCAGAACCACCTTTTCTCCAGGTATTGAGGGGTAACTTGTTAGATCCTTCGCCAAGGCAGTGCCAAATAAAGTTGGGGAATTTTTGAATCCCTGGGGCAATCTTGTCCAGGTTAGCTGGCCTTTTGTTCCTGTCAAAGAGTCTTCCCACTGGAAGGCAAATATAGGTTGGCTCTGTGGTGCCAGCCGGCAACAGAAGAATGCATCTTTCAAGTCCAATACAGTAAAAAATGTTGCTTCTGGTGGGATCAAACTCAGCAAGGTATATGGGTTTGGTACATTTGGGTGCAAGGTCTCGATAGCCTGGTTTACGAGCCTCAAGTCCTGCACTGGCCTGTATTCATCTGTCCCAGGTTTTCGAACAGGCAAAAGGGGTGTGTTCCATTCTGATTGGCAGGGCTTAAGCAGACCATATTTTAATAGGCGGTCCAAATGTTTCTGGATGCCCTCTGCTGCTCGCCGGGGTAAAGGATATTGCTTTACAGATACAGGGGTAGCCATAGGTTTTAAGGTTACTACAATTGGAGCTATATTCTTGGCCATTCCTGGTGGGCTATTTTCGGCCCATACTCCTGGTGGCACCTGTAGGGTTCGGAGGAGCTTGTTTAACTCTGTTTCCAATGTGGGTTGGACTTGCAGGGCTGACATTAGGCGCCATGATTGTTCCTTAGGTACTGAGAGGGAAATTATTCCTGCTGCCTTTGATGGCAGTTTCATTTCTGGACCTCGAGGAGTGAAGGTGATTTGGGCCTGCAATTTGGACAGCATATCTCTACCTAAGAGAGGTATTGGACACTCAGGTATATACAAAAACTGATGGGTTAAACGATGTCCCCCAATCTGGCATTCCAAAGGTTGGAGGAAAGACCTCTTAGCTGACTGACCAGTGGCACTTTTAATGACTACACTTTTGGATGCCTTTTTCTGCAATAGTTCTGGGAGTACTGAGTATTCAGCCCCAGTATCAATCATAAAGTCTATTAAATGGCTTCCTAATTGAATCGTGACCGTGGGCTCCTGGAAGCCTAACTTTATGGAGTCCGGTCGTTCCTAGTCTTGGGTAAAATCCTCCTCTGCCAGTCCAATGAAATTGTCTCTACTCTGTCCTTGTCCAGGTCTCTGATATCTTCCATTTCGGATCATTCCCCGTCCCCGTCCCTGGTTTCTTGGGCCGGAGCCTGGGCCTGGGCCTGGGCCTGGGCGTACTTCTTCCAACCTCAGAGGTTCAGGACACTCCCGCTTCCAATGACCCTCCTTCTTGCAATTCGCACATTGATTCCTTCCCAGTGGTGGATTCCTTCCCCGTCCTCTTCCTCCATTTAAGGGGCGGTAGTCTTGCTTCACTGCTGTGGCCAGCATTACCATCTTTTCCTTCTGCCACTTCTTCTTCTCTTGCTTCTCAGCCTCATCCCTATTCCGATAAACTCGGCGTGCAATGGCCATAATTTGGCTCATCAGCATCCCTTCCCATCCTTCTGATTTCTGAATTTTCTTACGAATGTCGGAAGCGCACTGGGCCACAAATGTAGCAGTAATCATTCTGCTGTTTTCAGGGGCTTCAGGGTCAAAAGGAGTCCATATACGATAGGCTTCCTGCAGCCTCTCTAAAAAGTCTCCTGGACTCTCATTTGATTTCTGTTCTACTTCTGAGACTTTAGACATATTAGTGGGCTTCTGGCATGCCCTGCGGATACCTTGCACAAGCGTCTGGCGGTAGGTGGTAAGCCTGGCCAGATGAATTGCATTGTTTGGATCCCAATTAGGATCTTCCAAGGGAAAGTTGTCTTGGAGATGACGGTCAATATTAAAAACATTTCCCACTCTGGCCTGCTCACGCAAATATATCTGTGCCTTTTCAATTATGTCTCTCCTTTCCTCAGTGGTGAACAGAGTATTCAGGAGCTGGCGGCAATCTGTCCAAGTAGGACTATGAGTATTTATTATTGAAGTCACCAAGTCCATCATAGCCTGAGGTTTTTCTGCAAAAGATGGGGTGTGTGTTTTCCAATTCATCAGATCCGTAGTTGTGAATGGAATGTACTGGAGGGTCGAAGTTCGAGGTGGCCGTGGTCCGGGTTGCCCGTTAACCAGCACAGGCTCCTCAAGTGCATCAAATACTCTTCTGAGAGGGGCTAGTACGTGATCTTTCTCTTCGCTTTGCTCTAGGGGCCTCAAATCATAGGGGATGGTATTTGTCCCAAGGCGTTTTTTTAGCAGCCTTATACGCCTGGCTGTATTGCTTGCTGACCGATTAAGGTCTCCCTGTAACTTCTGTAATAATTCTCTAGGACTTGGATGTACAGGAGTTTGGGGTAAGCAATCAGTTATTCCACTAAAAGAGACTGTAGATGGAGTTCTACTGGGACTCACAGGTGGAATAACCACTTCTGCTTGGGCTTTATTATAGGCCTCCAATGCCTCCTGAAGATATTTATCATAATCTATCAAGGAATCAAGTTCTGTGACTCCAGCCCCATTATTCATTCCACTTTCTTGCCTTGGGGTTACAACTGGTGGAGTGTTTGGATTAGGCTCCCTTCGATGTGGAGCATAGGGTGGAGGTGGAAGCAGCTCTTCCTCTGGTCCCTCAAAAATGGGTTTGAGTTTATTTGGCAAGATTCCTTTCCTAGCTTCGGCTTTTACAGCCAATAATTTGCATCGTTGGACTTTGCATTCCCTTATCCATGGAGGATTTTTATTTAATGTGCTCAGCCAAGAATCTATATATGAAAATTGTTCTGGGCACCCTCCAGTTTCTTTGGCGATGTTAGACCAAAGTTTGCTTACTAAATTTATATCAAAGGTTCCTTGAGATGGCCATTCAGTATTTTGCTTCGGCCACTCTAATTCACATAACGTTCTCAGGCGCTCTGGCGTCATTTTGACTCCATACGCCCCTGAGAAGGCTTTCTTAAAATTATTTAACATACATTCAAGAGGTGTATTTCCCCCCTTTGAACCCCCAACTCCCATTGTATGGCCCTGTGAAGTATCCACTCAGTCACTCACACACACGCTTCGTGGGTTTCCTTGCCTGGTGAAGTCGCCTTACCAGGAACCGAAGTACTGCCCACTCCACACTCAGGTCAGCTACAGATTGCTCTGTACTTTCTCACACATACAATGCGCTAGATACTTCACCACACGCTACCTCCCATTCTTCCCTTTTCCCCCACCAGACCACCATCTGATATACCCAACCACCTAGCGTACTCAGTTCCCACTTACTGAGACGCAGAAGTTTGATCAAGACTTCTCTTCCTCCCAATTAATTGGAGGGCCAAAAATCCCTTTGTGCACTTACCCTTGGTTGGTTCCGTTTCCCCCCGGTCCGTCGCCGCCAGTGAGCAGGGTATCAGACAGATGAGACTTCTGCGTTCCCCTGGAAAAAAACTTTCCAGTGCGCGCTGGGTAGGCAGTGAGTGGTCCTCTCTCTTGTACCCTGCCCAGTAGGGCGAAGGGGCTGCGTTCCAGCAGACCACTTATCCGAGTCGCAGGCACCATAAAATGTAGCACCCTGCTTGTGGTTAACGCTTAGCTGGAATGAAATATTCAACGCAGCAATAGAGAAATTAAAATAATTATTTATTTGTCAGACAAATAAATGAGAGGCACAGTGGTATATGGTTACCAAGCTCTGGCCTGCTCCTGCCATTATGGCCAGCACTTATATTCCCTTAATCCAGCCCCCTTTGCTCCTCCTGTGGCTGCCTCTGTCCAATCAGCCTGGTTGAAATTCCTATTGGCTGATTGCTAGAACCAATCACAAAAAGATACACCCATATCCTCCTGTCCTTATATGGAACACAAAGAGCTATATATTGTTACATCTATAAATGACAAATAAGTAGTAATATATCTTACATGTGTCTCAACAAGGCATCTTAATTACCAGCTCACCTCTTGCCCTCCTTGCCCTATTGCCTTCTAAAACAAATGGTTAATCTTAAATTTTTATCTTAAACATATGTCAAGGATCTTGAGTTTCACATCAACATTGAAAGATCTCCTTCATTTGAAGGTTTCTAAACAAATGTCTGACAACTAATATATCAGGACTGCTCAGGACGGCGTCTCTTGTCTAGCAAGGGGGGCAAGACTGGTGGCTGACTTAATTTCAAAATACAACTCTTAGAACTATATGAAATCTAGCATTTCTTAAATCCTTTGCATAATTACATTTAAGACAATATATTTAATACATAACATAGGTAGCCTTTTAAAAGGAATAAGGCCTTTGTAAAGTAAAAAGGAACTCAGTAAAAAAACAGCTTCAAAAGAAGCCTCTCCAGTTTACAACCCCTCCTTCAGCCAGCTGCTTTTCCCATTAGAAAAAAAAGACTTGCCAGCTAGATGCTTCCCCATTTGGTCTTGGCCTTTTAACCTTAGAAAGAAGATCTGGCTCATTTTACTGGGAGGCACATTGGCATTATTTTACTATTTACTCATTCCTAATTATATTTATTTCTGCCTTTTTTTATCTTCTGTAACATGTAGGGTCAGTGTCCTCATTCAGTCTGTAATTTCAGCTTTTACGACTTTGAGAATTGTTTTCTGCTATCAATCAAAGGGGCCCTTGTCTAGAAGAATAAACATTACCAAGGTTGTAAACTGCTGGTCTTCTGGCTTGAAACTTTTGAAAATTTAAGCTCTCTCTTTAATATACAAGTCCTGATCAAACATTAATAAAATGCAGGCTTATGCCTGATGCCTCACCACCACAATACATAGCGATGTCCATGAAATTAGGTGGCTTTAACAGAGGGGTAATCAATAAGGCTATACAATAAGGCTATACAAAGCCTCTGTCTTGCCTTGAAATTCATTCTACAGGTATTAACAATATACAGTGAACCGTCAGCTGCACCCGTGCTTGATGTAACTCTAGCCAAAAAGCTAAATTCACGTGGCACTGAGACCAGTCCTAAAGCCAGACTTTGCAATATAATGCATGCTGATCCAGAGTTACACCAGGGACACATCAGAGCGAATGCTTTATATTTAATTAGATTTACTTCCATATATTATTGCCCATGTATTTAGGAACTTCCTTATTTATTTATTATTATTACAGTAACAGTTTGCAATATGGCTCGTCTGCATATTTTAAACTGCAGCATTCAGCAGCTTGAAATGTCAGTCACTAAAAGGCAGCTCTTATTATAGATGCATCGCCTCCGTCTCTCTGGCTTGCAGGCCGGTTTCTAATGAATTACCATTTCCTGGCCACTTGCAGCCTATCTTGAAGATAGCCGTTAAGAGTTTAACAGCCCCAAATGCCAACTCATGCATGCTGGAGCACTCTCTGGAGAGACAGAGATAGATGGCTGAAGCTAGCTCAGGATATGTTAAGTATAGCGTCCTCCTCCTTAAGCAATGTGTCAGATCCAAAGACTATATTCCTAGTGCTCCTCGGAGCTGATTACTGCTCAATGTCTCTGTCGAATGGGGTGCTAGGTACTTTAACAAATGGCTACCGGCCATGATAGGGATGCAGGTGGCGCTGTGGGTTAAACCCCAGAGCCTAGGAGTTGCCGATCAGAAGGTCGGCGGTTCAAATCCCCGCGACGGGGTGAGCTCCCGTTGTTTGGTCCCAGCTCCTGCCAACCTAGCAGTTTGGTGGGAAGGTAAACAGATTTTCCGTGTGCTGCTCTGGTTCACCAGAAGTGGCTTAGGCATGCTGGCCACATGACCTGGAAGCTGTACGCCGGCTCCTTCGGCCAATAAAGCAAGATGAGCGCCGCAACCCCAGAGTCGGTCACGACTGGACCTAATGCTCAGGGGTCCCTTTACCTTACTGGCCATGATGGCTTTTGGAGGCATTAATGTTTCTGAATTGCTGGAAGCCACGGGGGGGGGGCGAGTGCTCTTGTGCTCAAGTCCTCCTTGAGGGTTTCTTCCTGGCATATGGTTGGCCATTATGTAGGGCTGCCATACATCCAGATGTTCCTGGACATTACTGGGATTTCAATGGCGGAATTGACGTCTGGGGGGAATTTCTGAAAGGCGGCACTTTGTCCTGGATCTTAGGGAAGTCAATCGAAAAATCGCGTCCGTACATATTACTTAATACAAATTTTGAAATAGTCTACTGCTCAAGGAAATGTCAAACAGAAACTTAATTCTCAATACTGAAGGAGTAATTTCCCCTCCATTTCACCCCCACCCCCAATACCCAATATTTTATTATTTTTATCTTAGAACATAGGGCTAATCGTTTTTCACAGGTTAGTGCTCATCCAATTTCATGGGGTTATTGGTTCATATCAAAGATGGGGGGGGATGCAAGTGTTTAATCTCTTCAAAAATATATAGACTTCTGCAGGACAGCGTAATGGTCTTTGGCTTATCTCTCAGGTGCAAATATAACTTGAGGACCACTGGTGCATTTTAGGGAAAGAAGCACCAGTGGCCTAGTTCAAAAGGACAGCCTCGTTATAGTTCTTCTCAACCCTCTCTCTCTACACTGGAGTTCTTCTAAATAAAATAATTCCACAAAGTGCTCCTGATTTCCCTTCAATAATTACAATGTGTGCATCTATCTTTGAATCTTTCCAACTGATTAAGCTATTCTGAGCTCACATACAGCCAGATTCTGAATAACATATCCTCTGGGAAAGCACAGTTTATGGTGGCGGATAAATTAGTTTTCAAGGAACCTGGGCTAAGAGAGGGAAAGAAAGGGAACATTGCCAGTGCTGGGCTATTTTGTGCCCGAGGCAAGGCTAATTACTTGCACCCCACCCCCACAATTGCTAACTTCAGTATTCGAAAACAGATATCTTCTGGGGGAAATGAAAAGCACAAAACTGCTCAATTTATTTTAAGTGGCAAGAATAAGCAACACAACAATCTTTGATTACCTTTCTCAAATACAAAAGAAAAATGGTTCTTGCACACAAATCATTTTGAATAATCTTGTGAATTGTGGTGTTAAAATTTTAGTCCCTTCAAAGTTTCCGTTGAATGCACAATGAGATCTCACTTGGTGTGCATTTCCCTTTGCAGGTTTTGTTATCAATTCCTTCAGGTCAAGCGCTGATTTTTCACTGATGCAACCGCCAAGCCAGCTAGTCTCTTTTGCAGCATTGTAAGATTTTAAAAGTTTGAACATTGAGAAACTGCCCTTGAAATATAAAATAAAAGTGAAATACTATCAGGAATTTATACGATATAACAAAAACTAACCTGTATAAAATGCACCCTCTGAGGTCTGTGCCATAGGCGGCAGCCTAGTTGGCCTAGTCATAGCACCAGACATGTTGAGGGGCTATGGATTTGCTCACTGCCTTTTGCTGATAAGTTTATCCGCTAGAGATGGGTGAATCCTCTGAGACTTTTGCAGATTGGTTCATGGTTTGTTTGTTTTTTCCTGATTCCACCTACCAAAGGAAATTGAAATTTTCCTTAGTCCGTGCAAGGGCTTGGAAGAGTGTGGACCCAGCCCAGTATATTTCCCCTAAGCCCCAAAATATAGTATTTCTTTTCCCTCCCTTTCTTGGCAGGAGCAGCAGTGGAAGAGATGAGGGTCCACAGGAAGACATTATTTCCCCCTCTGTCTTTCTCTCCCTCTCTCTTTCCTCCATCAGCCAAGACTGGGTGATGCTGGACATGATGGATTATGGAAGGTGTAGTTATTTCAAAGTCTTCAAGATTAAAGATAAAAAAGTCAAGTCTGCACTCATATACAACCCCTGGGAATAACTATGGCATTAGTCATCTTCCTACAGGCCATAAGTAAGTGAGCCTGGCATATCTTTCTCAATAAAGAATTCCAGAGAGCAGGGGCCAGCACTGAAAAACCCCTGCTCCTCATATTTAATAGCTGGAGGACTTCTCAGATAAACTCAGTATATGGGAAGGGTACATTTGAGAGGTAGTGCTTGCCACAATCTCCAGGGCCTAGATCTGGTCAAAAATAAGAACTTCTAGCTGAACATGTAAACTACAGTGGTACCTCGGGTTATAGACGCTTCAGGTTACAGACGCTTCAGGTTACAGACTCCACTAACCCAGAAATAGTACCTCGGGTTAAGAACTTTGCTTTAGGATGAGAACAGAAATCGCGTGGCGGCAGCGGGAGGCCCCATTAGCTAAAGTGGTACATCAGGTTAAGAACAGTTTCAGGTTAAGAACAGACCTCCAGAACGAATTAAGTTCTTAACCCGAGGTACCACTGTAGTGGAAACTAGGAGAGTCCCTTTAAGATGAGTGTTATATACTTCTTGGAGCAAGCAGTAATTAATAATGGGACCACTACATTCTGGACTACGTAATGTTTTCAAACAGTTCTCGAGAAAAAGCCCCTGTGGAGTGTGGGCACCTGTAAGAGTATGGATGACAGCTTAATTCTGATCTCGTCCTTGCTAGTTCCAAGCATAGAATAACATTAAGGTAATTGTTCTAAGTGCAAAATCCACATTGGGACAATATCTTCATTCTTTTTCTTCTTTGACCCCTGACCATTAGGTCCAGTCGTGACCGACCCTGGGGTTGTGGCGCTTATCTTGCTTTATTGGCAAAGGGAGCCAGCGTACAGCTTCCGGGTCATGTGGCCAGCAGGACTAAGCCACTTCTGGCGAACCAGAGCAGCACACGGAAACGCCATTTACCTTCCCTCCGGAGTGGTACCTATTTATTTACTTGCACTTCGACATGCTTTCGAACTGCTAGGTTGGCAGGAGCAGGGACCGAGCAACGGGAGCTCACCCTGTCATGAGGAATCGAACCGCTGACCTTCTGATCGGCAAGTCCTGGGCTCTGTGGTTTAACCCACAGCGCCACCCACGTCCCTAATATCTTCATTAGGATCAATCATAATGTCTCAAATAGCAAGCAAATTTCTCCATAACTCTTTACTAGGCTGGATATTAGATGAAACATGGGGTGGGTGTGTATGTTTGAAGTCTGCATTTAGACTGAAGACTGGAGAAGTCTCTGCTAGGTACTTGCAGGTGTTAGGTTGCACAGACGATTCTGAAATGAAGAAGCAGTGGCTGATCCCCATTTCTGAATGCATAAAGCCCAGATCTGTCTCATGCCTTAAGCGAAACACACCAGTTCATGTTCATCCCTAATGTGCCTTAACGGGGTAAAAGCCATTTGGAGCAGGAAACTGATGCTTCTGTGAATTATTTAATAACATACCCTGAAGTATTACTGACTTTATCGATGTCGACTTAGCAGTGTAAGCAGTAATGCATAGGGTTTCCCCCCCTTTCTCTCATATTTGCCATATTATGAATGCAATCACTGTACATAAAGCCCCACCGGTAAAACTAGCACAACACCAAGGATTTCAACAAATAAATATAAATGGAGCTCAGAGCTCATATGCCATTTGATAGCTTTGAAGAACCATAAATATATGAACTAATCAATGCAAAATGTCTCCCATTAGTCCTGCGATGTATCATGGGATGAAATGGAAGCTAATGAGACCATTTTTTAATCCCTGAACTTTCTTCTCAAGGTTCTGTACCCAAGGAGAGTTAGCTGATCTCTGGGGATGAACCTGGGATAGATAGAAAAGAGGCCTGGGGGGTGTATACTGTACTAAAAAAATTCATTGTTCCATGCAGGTTTGACAACAGTCCTGTAAATGTAACTTATTTGCGGTCTTGTCTTCATATATTGGAAGCATAGATGCATTTGGTTATCACTCTCCTCCACGCTGTTAAGTAAAACGTCAATAAACAATGAGCATACGCCTTTACAGATGGCAAGCTAGGGAGAAATAAAGTCATCAGCCGGTGACTTAGAAGCAGACACCAGTGGGAGCTGAGGGAGAGCCAGTTTGGTTGCTTGGCCTCTGCACTCCAGTAGGGAGCAATTGATGAGCAATTCCATATGCATTTAAAACCAAATCTATCACATTCACACTTATCCAAATCTTGCGATGCAGCAAATGTTTTCAAAAATACATATAGTAGGTGCGAAGTGTTTCAAAAACCTGTTTTATTCATCCTCTCAATTAAGGAGAGACTGCTGGATCAGGTCAGTGGCCTATGTGGTCCAGCATTCTGTTCTCCCAGTGGAGAGGGATGTGGGTGGCGCTGTGGACTAAACCACTGAGCCTCTTGGGTTTGCTGATTGGAAGGCCAGCTGTTTGAATCCCCATGATGGGGTGAGCTCCTGTTGCTCTGTCCCAGCTCCTGCCAACCTAGCAGTTCAAATGTACACCAATGCAAGCAGATAAATAGGTGCCACTGCAGCGGGAAGGTAAACGGCATTTCCGTACGCTCTGGTTTCCATCATGGTGTTCCATTGTGCCAGAAGCGGT
This sequence comes from Podarcis vaucheri, assembly GCF_965113315.1. Classification (NCBI taxonomy): domain Eukaryota; kingdom Metazoa; phylum Chordata; class Lepidosauria; order Squamata; family Lacertidae; genus Podarcis; species Podarcis vaucheri. Next base: position 66,898,006 of record NC_138766.1, read on the forward strand.
TTAGTCATGCTGGCCACATGACCCGGAAAGCTGTCTGTGGACAAACGCCGGCTCCCTTGGCTGAAAGAGAGATGAGCACTGCAACCCCATAGTCGCCTCTGACTGGACTTAACCGACCAGGGGTCCTTTACCTTTACCTTCCCTTTTACCTTCTCCCAGTGGCCAACCAAATGCCTATGGGAAGTCCACAAGCAGGACCTAAGAGTATTCTCTCCCACCTGTGACCCTCAGCATAGCTTTACCTCCATATATTTCTCTAATTGTCTTTTAAAACCATGCCATGCAAAGGACATCTGTAATTTTCCAGTTTTACGGATGGTGACCTACCTTTGATATGTCCAAAGCCACCCACTGAATCCATAAATGGAAAGTGATTGAGGGTGAGTTCACATATGCAATATCAAGTGATATTTCTGCATATGAAACAACACTACAGATCAATAGAGAGAAGCTCATGTCACCTCACTTCAGAGATGATGTTTTTCAGTGGAAGCAGTTCACATGTCTAGTTGTGAATCAGCAGAGTGATGAATCATTAGGGAATAGGGGGAGAAAATCTGATTCAGTTCACATTTAAAGGCAAATCTATCAAATCTACACAGACTGAAACAATATGAGGACCAAAATGTGGTCACCCTGCAAAATTTTCATTCTCCAACCAAGCAATGGCCACAAAAAATGCACATATTAAGGGGCAATGTGCAGAAAAAGGAATAGATTGGTGGAAATAACATACAAAAGCCATGATATTACGGTTGTTATTGTTGTTGTTGTTTAGTTGTTTAGTCATGTCCGACTCTTCGTGACCCCATGGACGAGAGCACGTCAGGTACTCTTGTCTTCCACTGCCTCCTGCAGTTTGGTCAAACTCATGTTAGTAGCTTCGAGAACACTGTCCAACCATCTCCTTCTCTGTTGTCCCCTTCTCCTTGTGCTCTCCATCTTTCCCAACATCAGGGTCTTTTCCAGAGAGTCTTCTCTTCTCATGAGGTGGCCAAAGTATTGGAGCCTCAGCTTCAGGATCTGTCCTTCCAGTGAACACTCAGGGCTGATTTCCTTAAGAATGGATAGGTTTGATCTTCTTGCAGTCCATGGGACTCTCAAGAATCTACGATAGCTGCTTGCAAAAATGGGCACATCCTTTAAAATGGCATACAAAAATGCGTTTATTAGGAGAAATTTGCACTAAGCTGAATTTAATATCGGAAAAATGAGAAACAGAGAGAACTGAAATGGACAGATCCTTCCATCCTTGTAATGATACTGACTTACTTAAAGGGATGTGCAAATCAGTATTCTTAAACACATACTTCCATGGATTAAACCAAACTCTCTAGTTAGACAGCACTTCAAATATAGTGTCGTATGGGAAGAGGGACCAAACTGTGAGTTGTGTATAAGGTTCCTCTCTGAGAAGCTAATATGGGTGTGTGTGAGAGAGATAGATGACTTAGAAAGGTGAAGATCTGAACCTAAGGACTTGTAGTTGATAGCCAGGACATTTTTATTATGTCTAATTATTCTTCTCCATGCAATCATAAATGAATCATGTATCATTATTTATATTTGATATTCAGGCACAGTATATATACTGGATTAGCAGAGTAGCAGCTGAATCTTTAGATATCATAAGGTAAAGGTAAAGGTACCCCTGCCCGAACGGGCCAGTCTTGACAGACTCTGGGGTTTGTGCGCCCATCTCACATCTAGAGGCCGGGGGCCAGCGCTGTCCGGAGACACTTCCGGGTCACGTGGCCAGCGTGACAACGCTGCTCTGGCGAGCCAGAGCCGCACACGGAACGCCGTTTACCTTCCCGCTGGTAAGCGGTACCTATTTATCTACTTGCCCCGGGGGGTGCTTTCGAACTGCTAGGTTGGCAGGCGCTGGGACCGAGCAGCGGGATTAGATATCATACAAAGAAGCTAAAAATAAGACATCCTTTTTTAAAATCTTATGCCTTCCTAGGTTTTCTAGACGTTATCACAATGTTCTCTTCTTACAAAGCAATGATTACATTCTTCGTGTAACCTAAAACCATCACATCAGGTATAGGTCTTCCTCAGCAGAGCATTACTAAAAAAGACATTTTCCAGAGAGATTTTAATGCCAAAGGAGGAGGTTTTCAATTTGTTTTTGAGCAAAGACCTCTTCCTCCCTGTTTTCTTGCTTAACAAAATAGAAAACAAAAAGGAGCCTGCATAACCCCTAGAATGTTAACCACGAAAGCAGAATAAAGTAGAAATTGAATACATTTGATGCTTCAAGCTTAAGAGGACTACATTATATTTCACTATGAGAAACAACAGTAGGATTCTAATAAGCTAATTAACCTTCTGCTCAGAAACACTGTATGAGTGTAATAAATGGAAAAGACATCAACAAAAGAATTGTGATTTTGTAATGCACAGAGCAGGTTACTGACTTGAAAAATAATTCAGAGGGTGGTTTTACACACACACACACACACACACACACACACACACACTTTTAACCCAGTAATCAACATTTGAAACTCCATCATAGGTAGCTTTTGAGAGCCGTGCTTATGTAAAGTTGATAAAAGTGTACAAACGACTCCATCTTGGAAAGGCATTGCTCATGACAATACCTTTGCATACCTCTCTCTGCTATGAAGGCTGTCATTCATCTTTTCTTATTTGTTCTACTGAAATTCTTCAATCTCTGTGGTGGCATTTCTTCATTTCTCCCATCATGTGACCTATAAGCTACTGAAAGCAGGACAAGCATAACAATATGCATGTTTACTTGAAAAACCAGTTCCAATGAGTTCAGAGAATAGCATACAGGAACATGGTAGCTCTACTGTTGAAGCTGAGCAGTTCTGTCTCTGTTATATGCCCAGATAGAAAACCTCCTAGAAGCTCCCATTGCTCTCTCCCTGCTCCTGCAAACCTAGCAGTTCAAAAGCACACAAGTGCAAGTAGATAAATAGGTGCCACTGCGGCGGGAAGGTAAACGGCATTTCTGTACGCTCTGGTTTCCATTATGGTGTTCCATTGTGCCAGAAGCGGTTTAGTCATGCTGGTGACATGACCCAGAAAAGCTGTCTGTGGACAAATATGCTGGTTCCCTCAGCCTGAAAGCGAGATGAGTGTTGCAACCCCTTTGACTGGACTTAACCATCCAGGGTTCCTTTACTTTCTACCTTTACTGCTTTGGATACAAGCCACTGTTAGTGTGTTATCAACTCTGTAATTGAGATGTGTATGTCAGAAATCTTGTCCCAACCCTCCCCCTCAAGTTTAGAGATGACCTGTGGCTTTTCTTTCTACCACTCCTTGCCATGGCCAAGTAAACTTGACCTTGCCATAGCTGGGAAGAACAGCAGCAGAGTGAATTCATTGCCAACAGGAGAGGATGTGCATTCTTCAACCTTATCTTCCTCGCTGAGCCCATTGATGTTGTAAGGTTCTCTGCTTCCTGAGATGGTTAATTGAATTCCATGCTACCCAATAGGAAATTATCCTCTGAGCCAGCTCAGGAGCCCTAAGGATTAGGACAAAAAGACCTCAGAATGGAAAGTGACTTGAGACAGGGAGGTGCCAGCAGTGAAGGCTGGGAGTTAACTGGCATTCGGAAAAAGCTCAGTAACAGGTGTGTGTGTGTGTGTGTGTGTGTGTGTGTATGTGATGCTTTAGAATGATCAAAAAACCTTTGAGAACTTGTGAGTACAGGAGAACAGACTGTGGGGAGTTTCCCCATCAACAAAGTATCCATCCATAGCCTGCAGGAATCTCTTGCATATCTCTCACTGACTGCGAAGGAAAATGCAACCCAATGCAATGCAGCCCAAATGTAAGCATGCTCACTCAAAAGTAAGAGCCACTGAGGCTGGATCTAAACACATCAAAGAAGTGTTTCAGTTAAATGCGTTGCAAACTTTGTATGAGAAATCAGGTTGGAAAAAACGGAACTCCACAGCACCATCTGGTGTCACAGTGCGTTATGCATATACAACACATATAAAGCCCTTTTTCTTTGCCAATGTAACTGAGTGCAGTAGGCCTTAAAGGTTAAGGTAAAGGTACCCCTGCCAGAACGGGCCAGTCTTGCCAGACTCTGGGGTTTGTGCGCCCATCTCACTCAAGAGGCCGGGGGCCAGCGCTGTCCGGAGACACTTCCGGGTCACGTGGCCAGCGTGACAAAGCTGCATCTGGCGAGCCAGCGCAGCACATGGAACGCCGTTTACCTTCCCGCTGGTAAGCGGTACCTATTTATCTTCTTGCACCCGGGGGTGCTTTCGAACTGCTAGGTTGGCAGGCGCTGGGACCGAGCAGCGGGAGCGCACCCTGCCGCGGGGATTCGAACCACCGACCTTTCGATCGGCAAGCCCTAGGCGCTGAGGCTTTTACCCACAGCGCCACCCGCGTCCCTGCAGTAGGCCTTACTTACAAAAGTAAAGGTGTACAGGGTTGTAACCTTATGGGCTGATTCCATGCATGGTTATTCAGAGGACAGCCCTGTGGAATACAACTGTTAATCATATTTAGGACCAAGATTCATTTTTGTTTAAGCCAGCCTACCCAGACATGTAATTTTATGTTATTATGAACTGCACTGGTCCAGATATAAGCCAGTCCTGAATATAGGCCATGCCCCTAAAATGAGCTCTCTTAAATCATGACTTCACCTATAAGATCACAACTCAGATTTTATACAAGCCAGATCTGAGAGGAAAGTGCAGCCTTTATTTGACCGATATGGTGTATATTTGAAAACCGCTGATTTTACTTGCATTTTGATGAAGGTCAGCTTTTAAGTTATATTATATGTAGCTCAACATTTTTAGTGTTTGCTTTTATCAGTATTTTAAAATTACAATTCTCTCTCTATATTTTGAATATGGTTAGAGGGTTATTTGATGATTTACATATAAACCTGTTAAATAAATAAGTTCCATGTGAGGATGGCAACTGCAGTAGGTATTTAGGTGAAATAAGAATATTACTGATAGTCTTACAGTTGATCTTCCTATTCTTTTATAAGTAATAGGTACTATTTTAACCTTGAAAAGGCTTGGAAAAACATCCAGAAGCTTAAGCAATGGATAGTATACATTAGTTGCATCTTGGCATCTTGGCATTGATGGATTTCAAGGGGAATCACCTTGACCTACAACTTTCTTATCCATTTACCTTGATAAGAGTCTTTGTGACCCCAGTAAAACAATGTTGCTTTTGGTGGATCTCTGTGCTTCTCTCTTGTCCACAGTCTTTTCACTCAACTATTTCTCTAGCGCATTATTCTGGCAGGCTCATTGCAACGTGAACTGCGAAGTGGCTTCCAATAATGTATTTTTTAAAAAGCAAGACTTTATGAAACAAAGCAATGTCATTTAAACTTGCAGAGTGGCGTAGAGGCAGAAAAGTGGGAGCAAGCCCCATAGAGAATAACACATGCAAGGATGTGTGTGCTCTTTATGTGCACCCATCAAAGTTCCAAGACTGGTTATAGCTCCTGGCATCAGGGCTGGCCCCAGGCCTTCTGTTGCCTGAAGGACAAGATGGCACCAGATTAAAAAAAGCAAGGTATGAAGGTTAAGTGGTGGCTCCTGACATTCAAACAAACATCCTTAGATAAGAGGGAAGCATTCCATTATGAGTCCACTTTCTCCCATGTGATCCAACTGAATGCCTGCAGAAGATCCGTAGGGTGTGGCACTTTGATCTAAACCACTGAGCCTCTTGGGCTTGCCAATCAGAAGGTCGGCGGTTCGAATCCCCAAGACGGGGTGAGCTCCCATTGCTCTGTCCCAGCTCCTGCCAAGAAGCGGTTTCGTCATGCTGGCCACATGACCCAGAAAAGCTGTCTGTGGACAAATGCCGGCTCCCTCCGACTGAAAGCAAAATGAGTGCTGCACCCCATAGTTGCCATTGACTGGAATTAACTGCCCAGGGGTCCATTACCTTTTACCTTTACTTTAGGGGGTTAAGCAGGAGTGGTCTTACAATTAGGCAGAGTGAATGACCACCTTAGGGAGCAGATGGTTTCAGTACAAATAAGGGGTTTTAATAGTAAACAATCTCAGTCAATAAATTTATTGTACTAGCCAGATGCCATGACAATTCAAGACAATCAATTTAAAATATAACTGAAACAGCTGCAAATAAAACCAGTGACCATATTATATATTGTGAGATAACTGATAACAGGGATACCATCATGGCTGTTGGAATATGAGTACAACGCAGCTGCAAACTGGCAGCATGGTGTTTACATCACATGATGTGGCTAGCTGTGGGAAAGAATGTTCCTGGAAGTTCACAGGATTCACAAGGCTTTGTTCTGTGTGTAATATAAGACCTTCCTGTTGCGTATGTGAAGAAAGTCTGAGTCCCTTGTTCGGAGGAGACTGAACTGATCGGACATGTTTTTGTAGAGTTGTAACGTCAGAAATAAACAAGATGTAAAAAGACTTTCTGACCATCTTCTTTCTCCTGCTGGTATGCAAGGGGGAAGGGGGTGTGCATCTTCCACGCTGGGAGATGGCGCCTATCAAGATCTTCCTGGACTGTGGGGAAGTCAGCCAGAGTAGATCACCGGTAAGCAAGCCCCAGGAGCAGGGAGAGAGGTCAGCCTCTCCCGAGGGGGCTAGTTTTCCAACAATGGCTACACAAACTGAATTTCAGTTTCAACCTCTGAATCCCCCTTACAATTTGTGGCAATTTTATCCAGTTCCTTCTTCCTAAACCTTTTTGCCACCAGAACAAAAAGAGCCACTTTATGTGTCACTAAAGCATTGTCAAGGGACGCAGGTGGCGCTGTGGGTTAAGCCACAGAGCCTAGGACTTGCCGATCAGAAGGTCGGCGGTTCTAATCCCCGCGACGGGGTGAGCTCCCGTTGCTCGGTCCCTGCTCCTGCCAACCTAGCAGTTCGAAAGCACGTCAAAGTGCAAGTAGATAAATAGGAACCGCTCCGGCGGGAAGGTAAACGGTGTTTCCGTGTGCTGCTCTGGTTCACCAGAAGCGGCTTAGTCATGCTGGCCACATGACCCAGAAGCTGTCTGCGGACAAACGCCGGCTCCCTCGGCCCATAGAGCGAGATGAGCGCCACAACCCCAGAGTCGGTCACGACTGGACCTAATGGTCAGGGGTCCCTTTACCTTTAAGGCATTGTCACTCAACAGCCACTGAACCCTTTCCATCAGAGAGAACCTGCTTTCTCATACAAACAGGGATTTTTTTAAAAAAAAATGTCGCCTTGGATCTATGGATAAGGGACCAGACAACATATAAGAAAACCTGCATAATTTGATTCCCACAGATGGCTTCTCCTCAGATACATATGGCACACAGTCAGAAGATGCTCAGTGAATAAAGCTATCAGTCTTTTCAAATCATTTAACTAGGCTCAATCCACTCTTGCCTTTATCATTGTCCATCCAGCTTCAGTGTGTAAAAGAGATGCAGATTTTCCAGAAGGTAAAGAGAATAATAAACAAGCAAAAATTACTGGTGAGCTGTACCCACCATTGTGAATGCTAAGGAGGTTATGATGGAATGAGGCCATCATCTGGCAGTGGGATACTGTGGAGCAATGAGAAGGCAAGTTCACTTGCCGAGTGGCAAAGCAGCTTGAAGGCAGCCGATATCCATGGTTGGAAGGTGGCTGGTGGCAGGTAATGGACCTCGTGGAAGCTGGCAGATGCTGGCCGGTGGAGTTTGTATTTTTGGGTGGTAGTGGGTGTTGCAAGGCTGAAGCAGTCTGATATTTGTGGATCTAAGCTGGTTGAAATTCACCTTTAGAAGCCTGTTGACAGAAGTTGTGTGAATATCTGTGGATTCAAGCTGGGGTGTGTACATGCTTCAGTGGAAAGTGGCTGATGTGTAAATGTGTCTCTGAATGGGACTTGTTTGGCTGTGTCTCTGAATGGCATTTGTTTGGCTGTGTTTAGGGGGTGACACAGGTGGAGCTGCCTAGGCAATGCTGTTGGATGGCAGCCATCCCCTTCATGGTGCCTGTCTGAAGGAGATGTCTGAAGCCAGCACATTTTTTCTCACCACCTGTGAAAGTGATGGAAAGAACCACAGGGTTTAATCAAGCCATCTTCCATTATAAATAAATGCCTTTCTAAATACATCTAAGCTCTGTTCATTACATCTCCCTCCCCCAAAATGAATAATGGGAGGCTGTGTAGATGCTTCCCCAGTGGTTGCCATTGGCTACAAGCTCCCTGTGATGTCACAAAGGGATGTGATGGCTGAGGGAAAAGAGGCAGTTACTTGTGTGAGGGGAGAGGGAGAGAGCAGTTCCAGCAGAAGAAGCAGGAACTTCAGGGGATGTTGGCATAGGCAGAGTCAGCTGCAGACACAGAAGGGAAATCTGGGTTGGCTGCCTCCTGTCTACCTGAGTTGCCAACATTTTGCTGTCGCAGCTGTCTCAGGACTCCTGTACTTGTTTCACTTACATAGCTTCAAAAGAAAAGAAGAACGGATTTTAGCTCCAATGAGCAGAATAAAGTCTTATGTCCTACATTCCCCACTGTTCTAAGAAGTCAGAACTACTAGGGGTACAGTTCTTCCTTGGGTTTGGCTTCTTTTGGAAGGTCACCTGGAGAGTTATTGGGATTTCCTAATAGTTGTGCTTCCTTAAAAAATATACCGTATTTTTCGCTCTATAACACGCACCCAACCATAACACGCACGTAGTTTTTAGAGGAGGAAAACAAGAAAAAAAATATTCTAAATGAAACAGTGGATGTATGATTTTTGTGGTTCATGCTGTGGCCACAGACATGTGATCTGACAGTGAGTTTGGAGTAGCCCAATGCAAAAATCCTGAGGATCCATGTGGATCCATGCTTTGTAACCACGTTTTTGCACCACTGCGACCCTAGGCAACAGTGGGTGCGTGATTTTTTTGGTGCAGGCTGTAGCCATGGACATACTATGTTATCTAATGGTGAATTTGGGGTGACCCAGTGCAAAGATCCTGTGGATCCATGCTTTGTAACCACGTTTTTGCACCATTGCAGCCCCAGGCAACAGTGGGTGCGTGATTTTTTTGGTACAGACTGTAGCCATGGGCATGTAATGTGATCTGATGGTGAATTTGGGGTGACCCAATGCAAAAATCCTGAGGATCCATGTGGATCCGTGCTTTGTCACCACGTTTTAAATGGGGAGGGAAGGAAAGCAAAAGTCCCCCCCCCAAGCCAGACAGGATATACGAAGTATGATTTCTTTTTTATTTACGGTGTTTTTTTTGGCCACCTCTGTCACTGCAACCTTTGCTCTGTGCTTGCACACTTTTGGGCAATAGGGCATGTAACACTTTTTCATCTGCCAAGATAGTTGATATACAGCATATAAATCCAGAGATTTCCATGTCTCACTCTGCAATCTAGCCTGCTGTTACTTACGAGCAGGGAAGCAGGGTTTCTCTTCCAAACAAGCATACTGTCTCCCTCCAGCAGTACATTGCTTGGAGAAGCTGTAATTTGGAGGGGGCCTGGGGGCAGGGCTCTCTGCTTTTGGAAAAGAAATGAGAAACCTACCATTGTAAAGCAAAAGTCGTTCCCCACCACCACCACCCAAGCCAGCCCTCTCTCTCTCTCTCTCTCTCCCACCTGCATGCTTTTCGGCTGCCTGCGAGTCCCTAGAGCACGGAGAGGAGGAAGTGGTGGGCTGGAGCCTGCACACAGTGTGACTAGGGAAGATTAGAAGGAAGGACGCGATCCTTTCCTTAACCCTCTGCTTGCCAGGAGGACAGGGGATTCCCTGCTCTTTGTTGAGTTTGAGCAAACGCAGCAACAGAAGCGGGCGGGCAGTAAGACCCTGAGGCAGAATGCAGGAAAGCTTCTGCCTTCCCTCTTCCCTCCGCCCGCCTGCCCAATCTTATTTTTGCCTATTTTGCCCCTGCGCTCCGGCAAGTCAGCTCCAGGGACCACACATTCGCTCAATAACACGCACAGACATTTCACCTTACTTTTTAGGACAAAAAATCTGCGTGTTATAGAGCGAAATTTACGGTACATACTTTGCATGTCCACTGCAATTCTGTCCCTTGTTGATTTTCACACAAAGATCTGAAGATGGAAAGAAGAAGATGATGATGAAGAAGAAGAAGAAGAAGAAGAAGAAGAAGAAGAAGAAGAAGAAGAAGAAGAAGAAGAAATTATTTCTTATAACCTGCCCTTCCTCATATAAAGCATAGGGTGGCTAACAAAATCTAAAATCACAACACTAGAACCAAAATCTAAAATGCAGTACTCAACATTTTAAATGATAAGAAATATAGTTATATCAATCCTTTGACTTTTGCCTAACCTTCTGGGATCATCTTAGTTCCCACAGAGTCATGTCACCTGCATGGTATCAGCTGTCAGCTCTTGTTTAGTCAAGGCTGAGCTGCTGGCCAGGTCTTCCTTCAGGGGAACCCACAATGATTCTTCTCAGGAATCTGTTAGGGAACCCATAAGGGGGGGGGGAACCAATGGAGGCTGGTCCATTGGGATTAATAGGGCACTGCTCCTTTAAATTTAGCCTGCCCTTAACCAGGCCCCACCTCTCTGACTTCTTATTTGCATCCAGTTCAGAGAAGCCCTGCCTATCAACTTCTTCCTTAGTGTCAAAGTTGCCCTTGTAGAACTGAGCAAGGCCGAGGATGGGGACAAAACTAGAATGAGTTGTGTCCTTGGCTCTGCCTCTGCTTTCTGTCAGTCTCCCAGGCTTTCCTGCTACTAGTCCCAATGAGCACCACCCACCATTGCTAATATATGCATTTTAATGCACATTTTACCCTAGTATATGTATTTTTGTACATATCTTGTGGCTGGAGAACTGCATTGCAAAATTCGGAGAGCTGCAAATTTCAAAAAATGTCTGTGTTTCAGGTCATGTATTGTTTTTTAAGCATGAATTGGTTAGATTTGTATTTAAATGTGAACTCAATCAAATTTCTCCCCATTCCTAATACCTCTAAATGGCAACAATGGGAGAAAGAGTGATAGTTTTCATGTCTCAAAAGATAGCTGATTGGGCACTGTGGCAAACAAGATAGTGGATCATTTTTTAATCTGAGCTAGCAGGGCTCTTCACGTGCTATTGATGAGCTGCTGGGTCCCCCTAATAATTTTGCCTGCAATAGCCAAACAATGCTCTTCAATACCTTTCAGTTATGAAACCTTCTGGTAATGAAGGTGTATCTTCAACATTCCTTGAAATTGCACAATTATTCCCAACTCCAGGAGTTCCATCAGTGTCTAAGACATTAGCTTTCACTTCATTATATCTAGCCCCCTGTTGCTTCACCTGTGGCTTCCTTTCTTTTGTAAGATGAATGTAAAATATTACTAGCAAGCATAGGCAACCAAAACTTCAGATGCATATTTTGCATCTCAAATCCCTCTGTTGGAAAAGTCTCAACCAATACCTCCACAATGATTTTAATGACCTTGGTAGCTTTGAACCTGCCAAACTGTCAACATCTTGAAACTTTTTTATCACCTGTCAACAAATTTATGATGACAAATTATGACAATAAATTTATGGTCTATTATCAAAACATAAACAAGATGGATTATTCTGACAGATTCAGAAGCTTGATTTTGCTCTATTTCTCAGCTGGAGAGGTGGCTAATGAATGGTGTTTATTGTTGTTTTGTGGCTTATTATTTATTGCTATTAATATTAACCAGCATTGCTTCAAATCAATTATCTGAAGAGAATTTCCTTTTAGATAGGATAAGGGATCTCCCCTCATTCCAAGACTCCTTACTAGATGTTACCTTACCCCTTTTCAGAGTCATGCCATGCAATCTTCAGCATGTCTTCTCTGAAGGAAATCCTATTTATGTATTCCCAGGTAAATATTTGTAGTATTGCAGCCTTAGCACCATTACATACTGAATAATTTAACTGCAGTCCTAAGGACCAGCAAATTAGTGTTTCTTTTTTTAAAATGCAAAACAGCTCAATTTTATCTAGATAATGGCCAGATAGGAAAGGGAAATCTTTGGTCCATGGGGCAAACTTGGCCCTTCAGGCTGTCTTTCCCAAACCATACCACCTGCCCACACCTGAGGATGTATGTGATGTTTGGTGTTGGACAGGTAGAGATGCAGAAAAGCTTTTGGAAACCAAAATGATAGAGGGGATAGAATGGCACCCATATGAAAAAAAGTTGCAGTGTTTGTGACTTTGGAGTTCAGAGAAAAGTTGAGCAAGTGGTGACATGATGGAAGTTAAAACAAACAAACAATGGCATGGAGGAAGTATGTATGGATAGAGAAAACCCCCTTTCTCTTATAACACTAGAACTCAACGTCCATAAATGTTGGAAGATTTAAGGCAGATAAAAGAAAGTACTACTTCATGTAGAATGTAGCTAAACTATGTAACTTGTCCCCCCAGGAGACAGTGATGGCCAGCAACCTAGATGGCTTTGAAAGAGGATTAGATAAATTCATGAAGGAGATGGCTATTGGCAACTAGTAGCCAAAATGGCTATCCTCTGCGTCCACAGTTTGAGGCAGATGTTTCTGTACTGAAATTGAAATTGAAATACTTTATTGTCACTTGTACAACTTGTATACAGTGAGATTACACGAGCACCCCCCACTCAGCTCTCTTAGTCTTAATTCCCCTCATTTACTGACGCACACCCACCAAACCCGAAAGTCAGTTGCCCTGTTGTTATCTTTACATTCAGCAGCCTAACAGCCCACGGATAGAAGCTGTTCTTTACCCTGTTGGTGTGACTAATCATGCTTCTATATCTTCTACCTGAGAGCAGGAGATCAAGAAAGTGCTGGCCAGGGTGTGAATCATCCCCGAGAATTTTCCTCACTCTCCTGAGGCAACGTTCTTCCGCTATTTCATCCAGCGGATTCATGGGACAGCCCATAATATATTGTGCTGTATTCGCCACCCTCTGTAGGCACTTCAAAACAGTTGATGTCAAACCAGCGTACCACACTGTGATGCAGTATGAAAGGACACTTTCTATTGTGGACCGGTAGAAGGAGATCATCAAATGTTGATTCCAAAAAGAATACCAGTTGCTGGAAACTGCAGGAGAGAAGAGTGCTCTAGTGCTCAAATCCTGCTTGTGGGTTTCTCCCCCCAGGCATCTGATTGGCCACTGTGAGAACAGGATGCTGGATTAGATAGGCCATTCGCCTGATCCAGCAAGCTCTTCCTGTGTTCTTACATGGCTGGATCAGCTTCTCACAGAGCCAATTTCTGCAGAACTCAGGATTGAACTTCTTTTGCAAAAAGTTTGTTGGGATTTAAGTGTACAACCAAGGAGACACAAGCTAAAATCTGCACTGAGCTTTGCTGAGAAACCTTGAGATATTCACTGTCTCTCAGCCTAACATGCCTCACCAGGGGTGGTGTGAGGCTAAAATGAGAGTGATAGGATTCCTATAACCTGGTTCAGAGGCTTCCTTGGAGGAAAAGGGGGATATACTGTATTTTTCCATGTATAAGACGACCCCTATTTTTTTTTAACCCAAAATTAAGAAAATACACTATCTGTGTATAAGACAACCCCTTATTTTAAACTTCAAAAATTTAGGAAAAAATATGGTCATACACAGAAAAATACAGTAAATGTAATAAATATATACATAAATCTTGTACATCCATATATGATTTAGGACTGCTATCTTAGAACGCAATCCTGTTCATATCTCCTCAAGAATAAGTTCTATTAACCTTGATGGGGTTTACACACAGGTAGGGTTGCAGCCTTGTTTATTGAAACCAAGCTAAATCTTTCCTATATGTGGAAATTCCCTTCAATATGACTTTTCCAAGTATCCTGCACTCCTTGAACTAATTTCATAGGTATTTTTTTTTCAAGCTGAAGACAATTACCCCCTCCCACACACACACACTGCAAATTGTATTTAAAACCACTTGTCAGACATCACAGGCTCAATCCTGCCACAGTTAGAAAAACACAAATTGTAAATGGAGGAGAACCACCTGTAGCTAATAAAAAAATAATCACCTATTTTCTAGGAAATCAGTCTTTCAATTATCCATCAATCACTGGCCTCAGAAGTTTGGCTATCTAATAATGTATCTGCTTTTTGTCAGGGAATCCTGCCAGAACCGCTCTTGTTGCTGATATAGATATGAAAAACAGACATCAGACACTGAGCGTTTCCCCCCTGCCCATGTCTGCAAAAAGATTTTCTGTGTCTGAAAAGTTCTTCCTGTTCTGAGTCCAAGGAAAGGCCATTGCTGTTAAATAGTATGAGGCAGGGTAGCAATGCAACTGTTAGGATATTTTCTTCTGCAGTGGGGAAGCACAGCAGTGAGAAGTTCAGCCCCTACATTTGAGTGAGGGGTCAGGTGTTGAGAGCAGAGATGGGCAAATCCCACCGTTTTGATTTCCCTGTTTCTCGTTTTTCCAGTCATCGGTTTGGTTCTCCACCTTTTCACATCAGTTTGCAATGTGGTAAATACTCATAAAAATTCATCAACATTTTTGCATGAATTTATTCTAATATACTCATTTTTTGTGTAGCTCTCCTGAATATAATGCAATTTTGCATGTTATTTTCACATATACATTAACATACAGTTTACCCTAGATAATGCATTTCTTTGTACACCTTACTTAGCTGGCAAACTATATTGCAATATCTGGAGAAGTGTGAATTTTGAAGAACGTCTGTGTTTTGGATTCATTTTGTTTTGGAAAATGTGAATTAGCTACTTGAAGTGCAGACTGAATCAAAACCCTCCCCCATAGACTCATAGGCAGGTGTTGTCCAATGGGCCCCTAGGAACTGTGGTTTGAAGCACTATTTTGGATTTTCCCCCAAAATAAAATGTCCTGTGAATAGAAGCAATTGTCCTCATTGGCATCAATGAAGCCCAGATAAAGTGGTACCTCTGGTTATAGACGCTTCGGGTTACAGACGCTTCAGGTTACAAAGTCTGCTAACCGAGAAATAGTACCTCGGGTTAAGAACTTTGCTTCAGCATGAGACCAGAAATCGCACGGTGGTGGCGTGACAGTGGTGGGAGGCCCCATTAGCTAAAGTGGTACCTCAGGTTAAGAACAGTTTCAGGTTAAGCACGGGCATCCAGAACGAATTAAGTTCTTAACCCGAGGTACCACTGTAGTTGTGTTGGTGATGGGGGCATTTGCAGTTGCCTGGAGATCTTGGGTGATGGCACCAGGCCCCTGTGTGTGTCAGGCGGATGTAAAGAAATAGAATTCAGAGCCGTAACATCTCTGTATACCTGTGTGCCATGTGTCAGAGAAAGAGAATCCCCAGTATTTTTATTTATTTATAAAATTATTTCTATACGGCCAAATCATGAAATATCAGGATGGTGTTCGGAATGGAAATCATTTCAGTCAATAGGTTTGGTATTCACCGTTGTTGCTTTCAATCCGTAAACGGCATGTAATTGATTACACACACACCCCAATTTGCATTGTGTTTCCTTTGAATTTAAATGAATGGAGTGAAATAACATAATGGCAATGAAATTTATGCAATTAATTCCAGAACTAGTAACTTACATATGTTATGTAATTTCACCAGAGCAGAGGAAAAACATTGCTGCATGTGACAAATACAGGGCAAGATGGAAAACAATGCTTTCTTACATCCCTAATTACTAGTACTTGTACTATATCCATTTCCGTAGCCTTCGCATAAAATTGGGACTTAACAGACTTAAATTTAAATATTCCATATCAAACCAACCTACAGATTGCTTGAGCTGTCCTTTTATTTCATTGTCATTTTTGCATGTGGTTTATGAAGAATTAGAAATGGATGATGCTGACCAGGAGTCCTGAATTTATTTACTTTGTAGCTTCCTGTAATGCACGTGAGTGACATGGTTTATTGTAGGGCAGCCTGATGCCATGGCTGCTCAGAGACTTGTCACAGTTCCAGTGTTTGCAATGGCATTGCATCAGGTCTGTTTGCACTGCCAATACAACATGGCGATTTCCAGCACTCTGCTGGCACAATAGCACTTGCATCTTGTATTACGCAGTTGTTAGTTGGCTCCCCAATGCTTGGGACTGGGCTGTGAGCCATCTAGATGCCTTATCGGAAGAATTCAGGATATCCCATCATACAAATCACCAGGACATGCCAGCTTTTCAGGCGAATGTTGTTATGCAGGACTGGAATGTTAGGCTATATCAGTCTTCTCCAACCTGGGTGAACTCCAGACTGTCAGGAGGGATTCAGTTGCATGCTGGAAATTTTGGTTCCTGCAGTTAAAGTGGATTAAAAGGCCCTGGCACAACAAATCTACTTTTTATTTTTATTTTTTAAACAACAACAACAACAACACACTTCTCGGGGTTGCGGAAGTTGTTAAATAGTGGGTAGACATAGCAGACGACGCAGCGATTTCACCAAAGCAGCTCTTTATTTGTAAGCTGGAACAGAACTGAACAGCAAACAGCTCAGCCGGCCTGCTTTTATAGGCAGCCAGCTGTCAACATTGTAGCAACAACAACCCAGGGTTTCCCGCCTAAAGTAACTGACGTGGACCTGAGTGAAAACTATATACACGATACTCCTGGTGGCCAGGGTGAGAACTTCAATACATAACAGAAGTGTACCCTTCAAATGAGAAGGTGTATAGCTTCTGGACAAGTCAGTCGGGAAGAAGGTTCATTGTGGTGCAACCTCCTCAGGAATAAATCTGTATGCCCTCCAATTAAGCACTGTGCAAGCAAATACAGATGAAAGCTCAATAAGCAATTCATCAGGAATAAAAGTTTAAATTATTATTGGGAAGTTTTTTCGCCATGTCTTAGGACATCTCCTAAGATATAATGAAATTTGGCATGATGGTATGAGATCAAAGAGCAGGGTGTATATTTTAAATATGAGAGCCAGTGTGGTGTAGTGGCTAAGAGTGGTAGTCTCGTAATCTGGGGAACCGGGTTCGCGTCTCCGCTCCTCCACATGTAGCTGCTGCGTGACCTTGGGCCAGTCAAACTTCTCCAAAGTCTCTCAGCCCCACTCACCTCACAGAGTGTTTGTTGTGGGGGAGGAAGGGAAAGGAGAGTGTTAGTCGCTTTGAGACTCCTGAAGGGGAGTGAAAGGCGGGATATCAAATCCAAACTCTTCTTCTTAAATATACGATTAGATACCATTTTGAATTAAAATGGCATACTGAACTGCAGTTTCAGGACTGCACTGATTTTTCTTAGAATTCCCAAGCAGCAACAGGAACAAGCCTTCAGCTAATTCAAAACCTGTGACCCACCAAGCTGTACTCAGAGATCCAACATTTGATAACCCATAGTTTTCAGTATCATTCAGTGGGGCTATTTCTACCTTTGCTCCTCTCCCTGTGGGTGGTCATGTAATGTGGCTGTGATTAAAATTGTACCCCTTCATATTTGTCACTTGCTTTGACTCTGTGAAGGAGAGCAATGTGGAATACAAGTTTCATAAATGCATGAACGGGTGTTCTTATCCGTTTGGAAGGCCTTCATTTTAGGCAGCTTGGCCCTGGTGCAGAGTATTATAAGAGCTGATTATCTGACCCTCCAGTTCAATAATTACTTGTGTGGCTTCTTTCAATGAGGCATGGTCTGCATGCAGGGAGTACATCTACTCAGTTCCATGTGGAGAGCTGCTTATGTGCAGCCATCCCTGAATAAAAGATTGCCTGGCAAGAAAATAGTCTGCTTTGCAGAATACTGCACGAGGGACACAGTGCACTGAAACATATTTAATTAAGAGAATACCCTTGCCATGTAAGAAAGCATAAATTTGTTTCCCCTTTGAACTCCAGTCTCTCCACCTTCTCATTCTAGAAACATCCCAGCTGCATTCTTTAATACTCTGACAGTTTTAAGAATTCATTATGGTGCAGCACAGCCAGAAGTCTATATCTATTTACCTAGAGGTAACTTTAAAAAGTTGGCAACTGGTAATAAACTCCTTTGAGCTTGAGACATGGGAACATAAGAAACCACTTCATACTGTCATGGACTACTCTCGTTTCACTCCAATCCTCCATATTGGTTGCACTTTCTGGGTGCAATGATTTATTTATTTTTAATCCTCATAGAGTTTATGACAGAGTTTTGTAAGAGAAGCAAATCTTCCAGGATTGAGCAAGGCTTGAGTTTGTGGAATTCTACCAGTGGTCTTGTGACATTCCTGAATTTGTGTTCTTATTGAACAGTGCCATAAATGGCAAGAAATATCAAAACACTTTTTTTTAAAAAAATCAAAATTATTACTGTTGGGGATACTGATGGATCATTGGCAGGGGCCCTTGTGGTCTATTCCAACTCTATGATTCTATGATTCTATGATTATTCGATCTGAAAGGTGAGGGCTGAGAAGCATGAAGAAATTATTGTGGTTGTCATCAGAAAGGTCCCTTTGGCAGCAGTAACTGAGCTGTGGCACTCAAGTTGCTAAACCATTTCTCTGTAC
Organism: Podarcis vaucheri; assembly: GCF_965113315.1. NCBI lineage: Eukaryota > Metazoa > Chordata > Lepidosauria > Squamata > Lacertidae > Podarcis > Podarcis vaucheri. The sequence continues at coordinate 66,916,426 of NC_138766.1, forward strand.
TTTGCATAAGAAACAACGGGAGCAGCTTAAATATAATCATTATGGTGGTCACGGGACTGCTGATTATAGCATTCACATGTTTATGGCTACATCTGGGAATGAGAGGATTTTCTTCTTTTGCAATAGCTTGCTGTAAAGAAGGAATTCCTTCAGTCAAATCATTGGCAGCACGCACAGAAGTAAAACAGCGTTCTCTCTTGTGAAGTATGGAAGGAGTCCATTTGAATTATTATCTAATTTGTCTGCTTCTCTCATAAATTTTGCATGCAAAAGATCCTAGGTTCTGTTCCTTTCATATCCACCCAGAACTGGAAAAAGCTCCTCTCTGAAACTTTGGGCACTTAGTCAATGTAAGACAGCATCAAGCCACTGAACCAATGGTCTGACTTGGCTAAGGGAGCTCCCAGTGTTTCTAAAGACTAGAACTTAACATCAGTCTGTGAAATGGATTGGCAGTGGGTTCAGCAAAGAAACTGCTTCTCTCCAAATTTGATTTATGAATTTCATTGCCACAAGATGCAGTGATGACTACTTGTTCAGATAGCTCTAAAACAGGTGGAAAAAAATCTATGGAGGCTGTTAGCAATAATGGCTATGTGGAACCTTCATGTTCCAAAACAGCCACTGAAAATTAACTGCTGGGAAGAAATGGGGGCAGGCAGGGCAGAGAGCTGTGACATTTATATTTCAATTACATGGGCTTCCTGGAGGAATATTGTTGGTCACTGTGGGAAACAGAAAGGTAGGCTAGATAGACTTTTGGTCTATTCCAGCAGGGGGCCATCTTATGCTCTTGCGGGACATGGAAGAATACAGTGGTACCTCAGGTTACAAACACTTCAGGTTACAAACAATTCGGGTTACAAACTTTGCTAACCTGGAAGTAGTACCTTGGGTTGAGAACTTTGCCCCAGGATGAGAACGGAAATCGCATGCCGGTAGCGTGGCAGCAGCAGGAGGCCCCCATTAGCGAAAGCAAGCCTCAGGTTAAGAGTGGTTTTGGGTTAAGAATGGACCTCCATAACAAATTAAGTTCATAATCCGAGGTACCACTGTATAAGCTGTTGCCCAGCGGCCATCATGTTATCTTCTTCTGGTGGAATACTTGGCTGCTGATTATGACAAGGGAACAACAGTAGACTCATTGGTTGGGGTGGAACTGTTATGATAGGTTCCTGGGAAATGAGTCACTGCTGCTGAGCATGAGGTGTGAGGCAGCAGGGTGGTCGGCATGGTGCAAATGCAATGACCTTGCTGTCACCTCCCCTCTCCTCCTTTCTGGTCAGCAATAGCAACCTATCTGCTAGGACATTAGCATTGTGGGTCTGCCACATCCAATGAGCTGCTTCTGCTCATCCAGTCTCTCTTGTCATTGGTTCTGCATGTTACTGATGACTTTGATGTTTGCTGTGCAAGCAGCTGTTAGGAGCACAAAAACAAAGTTTTCCCATTATTCCTCATTCTGGTGTTCCTTTCTGTTTCTGGCTGGATGTTTAAATCACAGATTCATGGGTTTAGACATGTTTTTCCTAAAGTTTCTTTCATATATTTGCTTTATAGTTTTGGCTCAGTCAGACCTTTTTCCAAGATGGCAGTAGAGAAAATTGTTTGCCTGAGCCAAAACTGTAAACAAAATATATTGGGGAAACACAATGTCCTAGTTTTGTGCCAGTAGAAATGGAAGAATATGTCAATTTCAGTTTTTCTCAGTTTCTCTCTTTTTCCAGTCTTCAGTTCACCAAATTGTCAGCATGTGGACACATTTTTGTATGCAACTTTGCTTAAAATATACCTTTCTACAAGCTATTTCCCCAAATAAAATGCATTTTTGTGTGCTATTTACACAGATATATGCATTTTATATACACTTTCCCCTTAATATTCATTTTTTTGTACAAGTTATTTGGCTGAGAACCAAATCACAAAATTCAGAGAAATTCAAATTTTGAACAGTAGCTGTATTTCAGTCCCCATATTGTTTCAGGAAGAGGAAATTAGCTAAAATGTGAGCCAAAGTGCATTCTACCCCACTCCCCATCCTTAGCTGGCAGTCTAACGTATTCTCACTACTTAATAATTTTGTTTCCTTTACATTCAATTTCCTTCAATGAAATAACACATCTATAAGCAAATTACTGCTTTCCATAACTGAGCTTTGTATTGATGGGTGAGCTTCGCATAATAATGAAATGACACACATTTGTCTCAGTGAAACACCTCACAGATGATAAAGTATCTCTCCTGTTGAAGTCAGTGGCAAGTTTCCATTGACATTAATGGAGTTGGACTGTGGCTATTGCATACATAAAAAATAGTGAACTTAAAATAGAACAATAATGTTTATAGCGAAGGATACAAGTGATTAGTACTAGCTAAAGGGATTGAGACCTAAGCACCTAATAGATCACCTCACTAGTAAGAACCACTTCAAGCCTTATGACTAGCAAGGGAGGCCCTGTTACTGTTGGTGCTGCTGAACGTTGCCCAACTGCGAATGATTCATGGCATTCTCAATAATGGTTCCCCATTTATGGATTGCCCTCCCTGACAAAGTGTGTCTTTCTCCCTCATTATTAATATCAGGAGGAATTTTAAAACACCCCTGCCCTTTCAGAAAAGGGATGGAAGGCCTACCAATCTCTCGATTTCTCATTTTCCCCATTTTAAATTCAGTTCTCCACATTTTACAGCAATCTTACCCTGTTTATGTTGGGATTTTAAAGGACAAATCCTTTTTTAAAAAAAAATATGCAGTCTTACACGGTTGGAGGCTGTACATACAAGGTGGTTTGTGGGCTACCTTTTTCTTCCTTGTAAGAAAATATCTGAAAGTTACTTGGTGGAGCTAAGGAGAGTGGCGCCACGTGAATGAAATCTATTTTTAAAATGCTCCGGGAAGTGAGTGTACTTCATAATATGCCAATCTCTTACTAGATAATTTACAGGGGTGGGTGAGAGATGGTTGCCTGTACAATTTCACAGGAAGGGGTTGCACACTATGACGTACAGTCACTTCCTGGATCATCTAAAAATAGTTTTTACCTGTGCGGCCCAACACTGCTGGGCTTCTCCAGGGAGCTTTAGCATGCTGGCTTAAAAAGAGAAAATGCAGCCCTGGTACCACCTCTTAGGACATTTGATGTATACTGTTCTAGGCAACCTTGAAATTGCTAGCTGTGAGGATATATGATCATTTTTCAAATGTTTTCAGGTGTCTTATTTATTTATTTTTCAATTGTAGCGTTTGGCTGGCTTGTTGTTTGGCACCCTGGGCTCCTCTGGGAGGAAGGGCAGGACAGAAATTTAATCAATCAGTGAATAATAATAAAAAAACTGGCTTTCTGTGTTTACTTGCCTCTCGCCGGGATTTCTGTGATGATATATAATTTGATTTCTAGTCACCCTCCCCCGGCTCAATGTTTGCAAATTGGGAGAGATCCGTGAAAGAGGTTGATGTTTTCTCTTGCCTTTCCAGCTGAAAGATGGAGATAAATCCATATCGATATTCATGTGGAAGACTGTTTTTAAGTACAACAAACCCCACAAAGTGGGACTTAAGGATGCAAGCCAGTGCACAGTTTCTTGGACAAAGCTGCATCAAACACAGTGGTTCTAGCCTCTGTACACTGAGGATTGTACCACAGCTCACTAGTTATTCCTAACATGCCATTTGCTGTTAATTTCTTTCTAGGTGAGAAACGCATTTCAGAAAACAGAATATCAGGGGTTTGGTGGTGTTTTTTAACTAAACTTGCAATGGGAACAAGTGCGAAATGAGAGCCCATCTCTCAGATACCTTTAGAAGCAGGTGCTCCCTGGAAACAAGGCTGGAATACTGCAGTCTAACACATTTCTTGCTCTATTAGCTTTATAGGCTTGGCTCAGATAAAACAGTCTATTCTAATCAGCTGTTTAAACAAGACAAATGGAAACCATAACATACCTACATGCAGCATAAGATATTGATTTCAACCATGGCTGCCCTCCTTGTTACAGGATACCAGTAATTGCACCTACTTGCTCAGCTCAATGGATACAGGGTAGTTTTGCGATCATTTATGGCTATCCTTTAAACTGCAGCATAGGTAGATTTTTGCATTGATTTCTCCGGGGCTAAATTGCAGGAGACCCTTTAGATGGATCAATTTGGTACATTAATGTAAAAGCAGAAAGATAGGAAATGGGACAAAACAGATGGTTTTATCTCCATATGCAGGGGTAACCAAAGTGGATAACATTAAATGTCAAGTCCTATCAGCCCCAACAACATTGGTCAGTGATAATGGGAGTTGTAGTCCAACAGCATCTAAAGGTTATCTCGTTGGCTTTCTCTTGCTTTAAGGGGATATTTTAATCTGGCCTTTGGTCCATATACTCTCATATTCTACTTTCCAACTGGCTGCGATTTTCTGGACCTCCTTCCCAGTACTGTTGCATGAGCTATTTCAAACAGAGACTAAATTTGTGGACCTATATGTGCAAAGGATGTGCTCTTCTTTGTGCCTGATTGGTGGCATCTTTCTGCTCAGACTGTTATGGACACAGCCTACCCAGCTCTACTGCCCCACCCCACCTGCGAAACAAGACAGAATATACTAACACAGGCTGCATATGTGGACTTCAGGCTATGCTCTGCACCTCCACAGTCCCTTTCAAATAGATGCTAGGTGTGTTCTTCTGCTTCTTTTGGTCCTTGCTATGTCAATGAACAATGGCTTCAGACATTACATTATGAAGACAAAGCAAGCACTGGAATCACCCACATTCCTTCTTTCTACTCTACATGGGGGCATCCACAAAGGAGAGATCACACACATCTTCCTCTGCAGAAAGGTACTTGAAGAGCTCAGCCTGCATCAGAGGCTTGCACATCTCACAGCTGACATCTTTGGATAATGCAATGCAAGGCACAAAGTGCAATCCCCGAGGAGTTGTTCACTCCCCTCCCCACCAGGGTTGTAACATCCGAAGCTGTGTTGGGTGCAGAAAAAGCACATTTCTTATTGCAAGCTTTGCCAAAATGCCCCCATCAGAGACTAAATGCAGAGTCGCTTTAGAAAAGGGTTCCACACACTGCTGTGCAGCACTGCCAGCAAATATCAAAATATATTATTAAAAAAATGATTTACTTTTACTGTTCACTTCCCAGAGCTGTGATAATATAACTGCTTTTTCAGCTACCTCATCTTGGATGAAATTCATTCCAGCTGCCAAGGGACCCATCTGTGGATGCTTATTCTCGAAGAGCTTTTCTTCGTAGGAATATTCCTGCAAGATTTCCTGATGCCTTTAGATGCTGTCATTGCCAATTTGTGGCTTGTGGGGGGGGGCACCCTCCTCTATTGAAGACTCACGGGATATTTGTTTTATATAGCTGTGTGCTTGAACGATCCTTTCTCCCCGTCACAGTATAATGCTTCCATAAAGATAATGTATAATGTTGTTTGTCAAATGCAGATGGGTGACTGGACGTACCCTAATATGGAATTAAATGAGAATTCTTGTTGTTATTTTTACTTTTGGCATGAAGACTTGGCTTAGACCCCATAATGCTTGCTAAAGTTTTTGGGTCTCATTTTCTCCTGGCTGAGGGTAATCAGTAGCAAGAGCTATGAGAATGTATTGTTCAAGAAAGCTTCCCTCAGCATTTTAATTGAATGAAATCTTGATATGATATTTAGCCAAAGCCGGGGCAAGTGAAACTTCTTGCAGAGCACTCATAACCCTATTCAGTTCCTTATTACCACAACATTTTGCTCTGGAACTGCATACCACAAGCTCATTATGGGACAAAAGGAAGGGAACATGGCAGCGACAAAGTTACTGCTGAAATGTGACTAGACTCAACAGAGCCAGGTTGTGTCTCTGACCTAACTATCCATGAGGGCCTATTCTTTTCTTGATTGGCATTTCATTATATGATCTGCTTTAATAACATAACGTTACCTCATACCGTCCTTTGCATTTGAGGGGATAATATGGGATTGTGAGGTGAAAGTAGACATTTAGCAATTTAGCCGGAAGGCCACAGCGTTCTATTCACCAAAGGTAACTCCTATTAACAGTGTTCCAAACATGGTGTTTAAAGAGGTTTAGCATGTTGCAGTATGCATAAGAGAGCAGAGGGCACACACTGCAATAGCAAGAGTCTGGCTAATTGATAGCTGAAGGTACAGGAATCAAGGAAAACGAATTATTATATTGTACCCCGAGGCTTACAATGGAAGCCAGCAAGATCCGTACAACAAAGGGTAAGAGAAAACAAGACTGAGTTGTATGGGGGGAAATAATAATCAAAGTCTGCACTACACAGCAACTGATCTTTAATCTGACAAATCCACATGGTTTCATGGACCACCAAGAATAGCCTTTGCCAACCAGGTGCCCTCCGGATGTTCTGGACTGCATCTACCACTGACTCCAGCTAGCACAGCCATTGTGGGGGCTGAGCTGTGAGCCTCCAGGGTTTGGAGTCAGGAAGGTTTCCCTATTTATCTTCACAGTGGGGCCCAGGCAATGGGTCTGTGCCTTGTCATGCCCTTTGGCTGGACAAGGTTTGCCTCACCCAAGTCAGTTGACTTAGAATAGTTTCCCACAGAAGTCTGCCATAATAAATGTTGTCTGAGTTCAAGCCATTTCCTGTTTCTTAACTCTTTGTTCCTGGTTCTGGTCACAAGACTTGACTCAAAACATGGGACTTCCATTTAGCCAGTCAGTTCCATTGCTCGGGGGCCAGGTGTTGTAGCCAGAAGTTGCTGAACTACAATTTCCATCAGCCATAGCTTGCATAATCAGTTGTTAGGGATGATGGGAGTTGTAGTCCAGCAACAACTGTGTAGGGCTGCAAGTTCCCCATCCCTACCATAGTTATTAGCTGGGGATATATTTATTCTCTATAGCAACTCTTCAACCTGGTGCCATACAGATATTGGACCACAGCTCCCATCATCTCTGAACATTTGGCTGGGCCTGATGGGAGTTAGAATCCAGCATGATCTGGAGGTTGCAGAGCTTTGAAAAATTAAAGGATAAGGTGCAAGACTGGTTTCACTATGCCCAAATTAATGAGGTGGTTAAGCTGGACAAAAAAACAGGTTTCCAGGTGGAAAAACCGAAACTTGAGACAGAGTTGTTAGAACCAAAGACCAAGGTTTTATCGAGAATGTATAACTTGCTGCTTAAATGGAACACTCAGGATGAGACAGTTAAGTCAGCCATGATAAAGTGGGCTCAAGACATTGGGTACAACATTATGTCTGATGACTGGGAAAAGTTATGTACCACTGGTATTAAATTTACGGCATGTAATGCCTTGAAAGAAAATATTATGAAAATGATATATAGGTGGTACATGACACCAGTCAAGCTTGCAAAGATATACCATCTGTCTGATAATAAATGTTGGAAGTGCAAGGAGGCTGAAGGGACATTCTTTCACCTTTGGTGGACTTGTCCAAGAGTGAAGGCCTTCTGGGAAATGATCTATAATGAGTTAAAAAAGGTGTTTAAGTACACCTTTCCCAAGAAACCGGAGGCCTTCCTCTTGGGCATTGTGGGCCAAAAGGTGTTAAAGAAGGATAGAACATTTTTTATGTATGCAACTACTGCAGCAAGAATTCTTATCGCTAAACATTGGAAGACTCAAGATTTGCCCACACTGGAAGAGTGGCAAACGCAATTGATGGACTACATGGAATTGGCTGAGATGACTGTCAGGATTCGAGATCTGGGAGAAGAAGCAATGGAGGAGGACTGGAAAAAATTTAAGGACTATTTACAAAAATTTTATAAGTTACATGAACTATAGGAATTTGCACGATCCGGAAGGTTAGCCCCAGCAACGAGAGTGGAATATATATGAAATTAGATAATAATTATGAAAGAACCAAGGTTTAAAGATGAGTAATTTGGATAATAAGTAATTTAAACCTAAAATGTATTTGAAGTTACAAAAGAAACACACGAAATAAGGTTATAATTTGCTGTCAAATTTATTGTTGAGAATGCACTGTGCGGGAGATGTGGGGAAGTCCGTTGGTGGATTGAAAAAAGATTTGGAAATGGTCTGTTCTTTTTTTTTTCTATCTTCTCTTTTCTTGTTGATTTCTTCTGCGCTGTTTATTCTTATCTGAAAAAATGCAATAAAAAATATTATATATAAAAAAAAAGAATCCAGCATGATCTGGGGTTGGTGAAGGCAGTGGCGAAGCTGCATGCTCCGCTACCAGGAGTGGAGAGCAGGCAGGGGCATGGCACGCCACCCGCAAGGGTGTGGTGCACATCCTGGGGGCATGGCACGCTGCCTGTGAGAGTGTGGTGCACCACCCACAGGGAATGTGTTCTGGGGGCGTGACATGCCGCCTGTGGGGGCATGGCACCCAGCACACGGGGGGTTGCGTGGCACATATCGGGGGGACACCGCGATGGCACCCTACTAGAATAGTGGTGCCATGGGCAGTCCACTCCCTCCGCACTCCCGTTCCTCTGCCAGTGGGTGAAGGCAACCTGATGGGTCAGCTTCAGACTTCCTATGAGAGAAGTTCTGATCACAGGAAGCTCCCACTGAAGGAAGTGGGGAGGCAATTTTTGCTACCTCCCTCTTCCCCTGCAGCCTCTCCAATATTTCCTGGTGGGTTGGAAGCCCTTCAGAGCTGGGGCTGCAGGGGAAAACCATCTCCTCGTCTTCCTCCAGCATAGGTGTGGGGAATTGAACTATAACTCCCATTATCCCTGGCCATTTTCATGCTTGCAGGGGATGATGAGAGTTCAGCAACATCTGAAGGACCAAAGGATTTCTACACTTGTTCCAATGGGACCCCACACTGAATAGGAGTCTCTTCAGCAGATGACTCCAAACTTATGTCTTTAAATAGATGGCTTTAATTAAATATTAAAGCCGTTTAAGCCAGTAGCCATCATCACTTCTTAGAGCAGCAAATTCCACAAGTTAATTCTGCATTTCCCGAAGATATGTTTTCATTTTCCTGCCTAACTCCACTGCCAGTCAATTTGATTTGATGACCTCAAGTTCTAGTACTGTGAAAGAGGAAGATGTGTATCTCTTTTCACTCTCTCCACTCCATTAATAACTTTACAAAACCATCATATTTTTAATTAAAAGCTTCTAAACACTTTAGCCTTTGCTTATAGGGCAACATGCTTCAACATCCCTTGATTGTGTTTCTTTTCCATGGTAGCCTTCTGGGTTTTTTAGATTGGCACATAGTATTCCAAATGCAGCCACACCATCAATGTTCATAAAAGCAGGGGAAGGGCCATAGCTCAGTGGTAGAACATCTGCTTTGCATCCAGAAAGCCCAGGGTTCATTATCAGGCATCTCCAGTTTGGGCCAAGGTTGACCCATCTGGAATCCTGGAGAGCCAACCAGTGTTAAAAATACTCCAGTAGTGGGACCTATGTGAACATACATTGTCTTATACAGTGGTACCTCGGGTTACAGATGCTTCAGGTTACATATGCTTCAGGTTACAGACTCTGCTAACCCAGCAATAGTACCACGGGTTAAGAACTGCTTCAGGATGAGAACAGAAATCGTGCGGTGGTGGCACGGCAGCAGCAGGAGGCCCCATTAGCTAAAGTGGTACCTCAGGTTAAGAACAGTTTCAGGTTAAGAATGGACCTCCAGAACGAATTAAGTTCTTAACCAGAGCTACCACTGCAGTGACAATGGACTTTCCAGGTGTCTCTCCTATCTTTCCCTGGTGTGTCTCTTCCAGAGAGATGTCTCTCCAAGCTGTACCTGGAGATGCGAAGGATTGAGCCTAAGACTTTTTTGCATGCAAAGCATATGCCCTGAGCCACAGCCCTTCCCTTTTATCCTGGCTCCCGTGATTCCTACCATGAATCTTGCCGTTCTCAGTACTACTGAGACATTGGTGTTTTCATTCCGTGGGCCACCACAAAATCAAGATCTCTTTCCTAGATAGTCATAACCTTCCCAGTTCCTACATATGCATAAGATCTTTTGCCTTAATGTGCATCAGATTAGACTTATATTTTGTTGCCCATTTACCCAGCTTCATCTGTGGCTCATGAGGTGAGTCGGAACCACTAGCAGATGGCCTGCTGTTGCTTATTGGGAGGCATGGGGTGGAAGAGAGGTTTTGGTGCTGCAGATGAACTGGCAAGGAGTACACTTGCATCACATCAGCCCCCCTTGTCTCACCCCTCCCAGTATGTAAGAGATAATCACCTGCTGAAAGGCTAGCATAGTGGCTCACCTGGCAATCTGCTTCTGCCCAGTTTGGGGAGATCATTTTCAAGCTGTTTGAATCATCACCATCCTGAATTATTTGGTGTCATCCACTAACTAAGACCAGTTCCCTCTTAATCCAGTATCATTTCTTTGTAGGTGAAAGAGTGATGGTCCCTTGGGGAATCTCACTGTTTATTTCCTTCCATTGTGAAAAGCATCAGTTGACTCCCATTTCATTGTCTTTAACCAGTTATTGATCAGCAAGAGGACTTGTCCTCTTATTCCCTGGCTGCTACATTTCCTTAGACTCAGGAAGGGACTTTGTCAAAATTCCAAGTTTATAATGCAGCATAGGCAGTTCTTATGAGGCTTTAATGTTGAGTAATATTGTTATAGTTATAGTCATTATCATTTCAGCATGAGTAGCCAGTACTGCATAATTTAATAATATTACATGTCTTAAAAAAATTATTCATCCTCCAGCCATGAGTCATGACATGAGATTTTATTAGAAGAAGGACAATAGATTTATTTGTAAAATCTTTGCCGTGTTCTAGGAATTCTGATTTTTAAGTAAGTTTTCTAGACTGCACAAAGGCTTGCCATGTTTTGACTATGGTTGCAGCCCTTTGGGTATGTTTCTTCACTTTATTTATTTCAAAACAATGCAGTGAAAGGAAGCTCCCAGTACTGCTGCTTTTGGAGTTCTTCTTTTCCAACAATTCTTTCCTTGTATTTGAAGAATTCGATAGCTCCTTTCACACCACCAATGTATAGTGGTGGAAGGGAAGTGGGGCTGTGATGCTAGTCCTGTCCCAAATCTCATGCCCTCCCTGACTCCACCCCCTCAACATCTGTACAGGAGATGTAATTCATTTTTTCTGACCTAACCTGCCAAACATTACCAGGGATAAGCATCTTCATATCTACACATCTAAACACTTTCCAGCTTCTCCAAAGATGGAGCCAACACTTGCAGTTTCAGGATATTTCTCAGCAGTTGCTGTGGAAGAAAAAAAACTAATAAGACTGGGCTCCTGCATTGGCTATCTCCAAATTTCCTCTGTTGTTTTAAAGCTAATCTAATTGGCTGGCTATCTCAGGAATGGATGTCATGATTCTGTGTAGCATCAACTGAGGAATATCTTTGACAAAGTAGCCACTTCCTTATGGTTTCATCCTCTGTGGATTGCCAAACCAGATGTTCAGAGACCTTCAGACAAATCCCCTCAGTTGGATCTAGACATTACCACTAACAGAAAGGATCTGTTTTTGGCTATGATTAAACTCAGCAGGAAGAGTCACAACGAATTGCGCTAAATGTAGCATGACCTTACAAAGTCTTAATACAGATCAAACCGTTTTAGGTTTTTGTTCTGTTTCTCCCTTCATGGTTCTGCACATGAAGCACAAAATAGACAGGAAGGTAGGGGAAAGGACAGAAAGAACATTACAATAATGTGCCTACGTATCTGTGGTTTCAAAGCTAATTTAAAACCTTCAAACGAAAAGCAAATGGTAGTGATATTGTTTACTACTGCCATAATCTTTCCAGCGCCTTCAGCAGTTTGTTTGGATCAGGTTCTGAATGTCTGCTAAGAAATGGTTTGGAGAAGGATAGTCAAGTTAATTAAATAAAGATGGACATGTGAAAATAATGGAAATCCGCCATGGAAATGGCCTTGGGAACTGTGGCTGCTGATTTTGAGGTCATTCTAAAAGGAAGTTCAGTTTGATGTATCAAAACAGCTAGTACATCAAAGCTCTGTACAGGAGTTGTTTATAAGACTATATACTCTCCTGTGCAAAGACTTTGGCTAAAGTCACAAGTAGGGATGGGGAATCAAACAAATTCAGTTCACAATTAAAGGAGCACCTACCTAATTCACACATTCTGAAACAATATGTGCAGTAAAGCATAGATATTTTTCAAAATTTACATTTCTTCAAATTTTGCAGTGCATTTTTCCAGACAAGCAATGTGTGCAAAAATGCATATGTAAGGGCAAGTTGTGCATAAAACTGTGTATACAGCTTTAAATAGCATACAAAATGCATTCAATTTGGGGAAATTGGATTGCAAAAATGTGTTTCTTAGGCAAAACTGTGTACAAAAACATGGCAGTTACAATAAATTTGCACTAAAATACTAATGAATTTTCATGAGAACCTTATACCCCTCCAATTTATTTATTTTTACAAACAGATATGGAAATGTGGAGAAATGAAAATTGGCAGCTATCTCAGGTCACCCCTTCCCCAATTGAATGAACTTTCAGCTTTCTCCACATGGACATTATTTCCAAAACCTGAAGAACAGCATGGTTTATCTTACATTACCTACTGGAGCTGCTTTTGGAATACCACTTTATAATATCAATGAATATTTGCATGATATGAGAGCATTACAAACCCTGCTGGAAATCATGAATGTAAATGAGTTAATAAAAAAGGCGATATATTATTTAGTATTTTTTTCAGTGGGTTACTTTAGAGCTGTCCATTAATAAGCATCAAGTAATTTAAAGTTGAGGGGGAAGAGAAAGCACATTATGCCTCCTGATGAAACACATTTTCAGTCAATTTCTTCCTCCCCCCTTCTCGAAATATTGCCAATCAAACACCAGGCCACTGCTGACTGTTAATCATTGCCAAGTGTTCAGAGCTGATAAGCCTAATGGCAGAGAAAGGGGGGAAGCATTAATTCCTAAAGAGAAAGATTAAATTCTGTACTAACAGAAGATGAAAACCCATTATGATCAAACTGGATAGATTCAATCACTGGCTGATTCTGAACAAATTATGCAAAATAACAGATTGTAGAATTATGTGTAATTTATTCAGTTTACAGAATGCAACTTCACACAGAATTTTGAATACAGAATACACACTTTTTTTTAAGAGTTAAAAATAATGTTTAACCAGACAAGCAACATGAATGAGCAGGGCTTTGCAATCTGTTCTGAGCTAAGAAAATCACACACACACACACACACACACACACACACTGGGGTGTGCTATCGTAACATTTAAAAATGTTGTCTGGATTGGTTAATGGAAGGTGCCTTAGCAAATAACCCTTTATAGGAAAGATTTGACAATCAGACATGTATTTATTTATTTAAACCCTTTTATCCCACCTTTTGGGACGTGGGTGGTGCTGTGGTCAGAACCACAGAGCCTAGGGCTTGCCAATCAGAAGGTCAGAGGTTTGAATCCCCACGAAGGGGTGAGCTCCCTTTGTTCGGTCCCTGCTCCTGCCAACTTAGCAGTTCGAAAGCACATCAAAGTGCAAGTAGATAAATAGGTACCAATCTGGCGGGAAGGTAAACGGCATTTCCGTGAGCTGCTCTGGTTTGCCAGAAGTGGCTTAGTCATGCTGGCCACATGACCCGGAAGACCCATTTGTGGACAAATGCTGGCTCCCTCGGCCTATAGAGAGAGATGAGCACGCAACTCCACAGTCGTCCGGGACTGGACCTAACAGTCAGGGGTACCTTTACCTTTACCTTTACCTTTATGCCACCTTTGAACCATGACAAAGGCCCCTGAGGTGGTTTAGGTGAAAAGAAAATGTCACAACACCAGTTTAAATGATAGCTGAGTTAAAGCATTAGAGAGAGAGAGAGAGTTGAGCAGAGTTAAAACCTGCAGGGTTGCATCCATCACTGCTGTTCTGTCTGTGCAATAGAACTTCTTCACCACCTGTATCTCCCCTGCACCCTCAAAATCTGGGGGTTGGTATACTTTCTGGAGCAGCTAGACAATGTAAGAGGAAGGGAGAGGAAGGGGAAGTCTCATTGCACAAATGGAACTCCGCTCATGCCAAACCCTCTCTCTCGAATGTTAAAAGCATGTTAAAATTCAAGCGGAATAAAAATGTTTTCATTGCTTGCTTTAAAAGTCACCACAGATGGGGCAAGTCTATCTTCTCTAGGAAAGGAATTTCATAACTGCAGAAGACAATCTGTCCTGCATTCCCACCAACCAAATCTCAGAAGATGCTCTTGACCAATGGAGGAGGTCACATATGGGAGGAGTCTGTCTTTCAGATATCCTGGCCTTGAGACACTTCAGACTTGAGAAACAAGCATCAGCACCTTGAATTTGGGCCAGAAACTAATTGCAAGATGTTGCAATTGATCGGGGCTATGAATCAGGGTTTGAAGCGGCCACCTTGGGTGGCAGAAGCCCCCAAGGCGGTGCCCCCCTTGTCACCCCTGCCCTGCCCTGCCACCTCCACTTCTGATTTCTGGAAAGATGTAGCCAGAAATGGGCAACGATGCTCACATTGCTTCTCTGCCAGAGGGGTGTGTGGCACAGTGGTGGTACCAGCGGAGGTGAGTGGCCCAGCGGTAGAGGTGGCATGGCACAGAGGGGTGGCACTTGGATGGCACAGAGGGGTGGCACAGTGGATTCTTGCAATTTATACAAGATTGGGGTTGTTGTTGTTTAGTCATTTAGTCATGTCCGACTCTTCGTGACCCCATGGACCAGAGCACGCCAGGCACTTATGTCTTCCACTGCCTCCCGCAGTTTGGTCAAACTCATGCTGGTAGCTTTGAGAACACTGTCCAACCATCTTGTCCTCTGTCGTCCCCTTCTCCTTGTGCCCTCAATCTTTCCCAGCATCAGGGTCTTTTCCAGGGAGTCTTCTCTTCTCATGAGGTGGCCAAAGTATTGGAGCCTCAGCTTCAGGATCTGTCCTTCCAGTGAGCACTCAGGGCTGATTTCCTTAAGAATGGATCGGTTTGATCTTCTTTTTTCTTCTTTTTAAAAAGATATTTATTGCAGATTTTAAACAAAGGAAAAATCACCAAACATATATAACATACAAAAAAGAACAAAGAAAAGCAAGGAAATAGACATAGAATAGAAAAAATACAACAAAAACAGCTGTCCATAAATCATACTTCCATAACCTTTGGACTTCCTCACATCTCCCTTTCCTGCGTTCTCAATAATAGAATTATAAGCAGCAATTTATTACCTTGTTTCAATTCTTATTTTGTAATTTCCAAATATTATGTCCCAGACTTTAAATGTTTTATCAAATGCTGAACTGTTTAATTTAGACATAATATTACTTCAAATTTCATCATTTTCTATGTCACTTATTCTCATATAACTTTCAACTAAGTTGCTGATGCCATGTTGTTTTCTATCGTGCATTTTTTTTAACATTCATACAACTTATAATGTTTTTGTAAGTAGTCTTTAAACTTTTTCCAGTCCTCTTCCACCGTCTCTTCTCCCAGGTCTCGAATTCTGCCAGTCATTTCAGCCAACTCCATGTAGTCTATCAGTTGCGTCTGCCACTCTTCCAGCGTGGGCAAATCTTGGGTCTTCCAGTGTTTTGCGAGGAGTATTCTTGCAGCTGTTGTTGGATAGGTTTGATCTTCTTGCAGTCCATGGGACTCTCAAGAGTCTCCTCCAGCACCATAATTCAAAAACGTCAATTCTTCGGTGACCAGCCTTCTTGATGGTCCAGCTCTCACTTCCATACATCACTACTGGGAAAACCATAGCTTTAACTATACGGACCTTTGTTAATATCGTCTTAAAAAGAGTACACCAGAAAGCCATCTGGCTGCTGCATTTTGGGGGAGCTGCAGTTTCCAAGCAAACCTTGTGCACATGAATTTGGTTTGTTATTCAAGACTTATGGCGTAAGCGACTGCATGTGACATCCAAAAAGTTCCTCTGTGGCATGTATTTATGCCAAAGTTAGGCAAATGTTATCACTGGTGAATATTGCCTGGTCTGCTGTACAATGACCCTCTGAATTCTGGGGAAATCACAGTGGGTGAATGTATCTGATTTTGTTTCTGGGATAGCACTGATGTCTGTGTGTTCTCTTTATGGGTTAAGAATGTGCATCAGTGCATAGGCACTTTAATTAAACCACAGCAGAGAAATATATTTTGATGTGAGCACATTGATTCCTTTTTGTGCTGTGATTGAATCAACGCTCAAATGCATTGGTGTATTTTAGTAACCTATAGGAAAAGGAAGAAAAACGTAGCTGAAAACTGCAGCAAACTATACGTGCCCCAGTTCTGAAATTACTTTTAGAAATTCTGCAGCTCATATCAGAAGCGAGACAAGGCAGAATGAGGGGAGAACAATAACTGAACTAGCAGACCTTAGCCCTGCTTAATAGGACAGAACAAAAATGAGCTATGCATGAGCTGTTGTCTTGATCCCAAAGAATCTTACATTTTAAGCACAGTACCCAAAAATTATCTATATTGTAGTCTGCTTGTGGCAATCAAGCCTTTGCAATCAGTTGCCTGAGCTGGTATGATGGGCCTGAATGTTCACAAATATCTCAATTACTTAGGATTCCAAGCTGTCAGGCTGTTTCAAGTCCTTCTCCAGCTTCTGTAAGAGAGGCAGAAGTCACAGAAGCTCCCAGAAGCAAGAGAATGAGTGTAGAATAGCAAAGAGGGTCAACAACAGTGATGTTAAGGACTGGATTTCATTTTCTTGTATCAGTATATTATTATTATTATTATTATTATTATTATTATTATTATTATTATGCTTGCAACCAAAAAAGTCTCCAAACAACTTATCTTTATGAATTATATTGGGGATTATTAATAGCAATACATTTATCATTTTTCTATGAAATAAAATCTTAGTAGCCCGGTAAACAGTATCTCTCTACCTATCATTTTATGGACTGATTGCACATGGTGTGATCTAGAAGGGGGTCACTCTCAGACTAAATGTCTATTGCAGAAAATATTTCAAAGTCATCATGACAGGTTGTAATGAAATAACCTAAACTCTGTTTGAATCGGAATGTCATAATGAAGGCTTGAATATCACTCTAGTCCAAACCTTGAACGGAAGGTAAATTCAAGCAAGGCAGCCATATAATGAATGATGTAAATCACAGCAGGCACTGGAAATGAGATGCCCCACTTTCTCTTTGGTCTCTTGTGAACTCATTAAGGCAGCAATATGTTTCCGAGAGCAGCTGAAACCACGTAAAGAAAATATTGGTACCTATAACATGAAATACTTTCAACTGAGAAGACAATTATTTCAACGTTAGGCACTGCGGCTGGTGTTCAGCACAGGGCTTCCGTCACCAAAAGCTTCCAAATCTATGAAGCAAATTTTGTTTTAAATTAATTGATACACGTCGGAGAGAAACAATATAAACTGAAAGCTTTTGCAGATGATTTGGTTTTGACATTACAGGAGCCAGAATCTAGTACAAAAAGAGTTCTAGAATTGATTCAGGAGTTTGGTCGGGTGGCAGGATTTAAGTTGAACAAACAAAAAACCAAGGTACTGGGTAAAAACTTGACATCTTTGGAAATAGATGGGTTTCAGAGGGAAACAGAATTAAATGTGGTGAAAAAGGTGAAATACCTGGGGATTAACTTGTCTTCAAAAAACTTGAATTTGTTTAAAGATAATTACGAAAAATGTTGGACAGAGGTGAAAAAAGATCTAGAAATTTGGACAAGATTGAAACTTTCCTTGTTGGGCCGAATAGCAGCGATAAAAATGAATGTGTTGCCAAAGATGTTATTTCTGTTTCAAACCTTACAGATCGTGGACAGAGTGGAATGTTTTGGAAAGTGGCAGAAGGATATTTCGAAGTTTGTTTGGCAGGGCAAAAAGCCCCGTATAAAGTTTAAAATATTAACTGATGCAAAAGAAAGAGGGGGGTTTGCCCTGCCAGACTTAAGGTTATATTATGAAGCTGCAGCCTTCTGCTGGATGAAAGATTGGCTTTTACTTAAGAACACTGATGTCCTAGATCTGGAAGGGTTTAACAATTCTTTAGGATGGCATGCCTATTTGTGGTACGACAAGGTAAAAACACATAAAATGTTCAAAAACCATATTGTCAGAAAAGCAATTTTTATAGTCTGGACAAAATATAAGGACTTGTTAGAAAGTAAGACCCCGAGGTGGCTTTCACCAGTGGAGGCCAAGGCGCGGAAAAGATCCAATATGGAGGCCGGCTGGCCGACATATGGCGAAATAATAGAAAAAATTGGAGACAACTGGAGATTACAGAGTTTTGAAAAATTAAAAGACAAGGTGCAAGATTGGTTTCATTATGCTCAAATTCAAGAGGTATTTAAGACGGATAAAAAAAATACAGGTTTTCAGGTGGAAAAATCGAAACTAGAGACAGAATTGTTAGAACCTAGGACTAAGTTATTGTCTAGAATGTATAACTTGCTGCTTAAATGGAACACTCAGGATGAGACAGTTAAATCGGCCATGATAAAGTGGGCTCAAGATATTGGGCACAACATCATGTTTGAAGACTGGGAAAGGTTATGGACCACCGGTATGAAATTTACGGCATGTAATGCCCTGAAAGAAAACATCATGAAAATGATATACAGGTGGTACATGACCCCAGTCAAACTAGCAAAGATATACCATTTGACTGACAATAGATGTTGGAAGTGTAAAGAGGCCGAAGGGACATTCTTTCACCTGTGGTGGACATGCCCTAGGGTGAAGGCCTACTGGGAAATGATATATAACGAGTTAAAAAAGGTGTTTAAGTACACCTTCCCTAAGAAACCAGAGGCCTTCCTCTTGGGCATTGTCGGCCAAAAGGTGTCAAAGAAGGATAGAACGTTTTTTATGTATGCAACTACAGCAGCAAGGATTCTTATAGCAAAATACTGGAAGACTCAAGATTTGCCCACACTGGAAGAATGGCAAACGCAGCTGATGGACTACATGGAATTGGCTGAGATGACTGCCAGGATCCGAGACTTGGAAGAAGAAGCAATGGAGGAGGAGTGGAAAAAATTTAAGGACTATTTGCAAAAGTTTTACAAATTATATGAATTATAAGAATTCGCACGACTTGGAGAAAACAGCTCCAGCAATGAGAGTGAAGGACAATGAAATTAAATAATGAATTAATGAAAAGAATAAATGTTTAAAGGTTGGAAAGATAATTATATTGGCTGATTAAAGTAATATGACAATATGTAATTTAAACTAAAAAGTAAGCTTTAAGGTAAAAGAAAGAAACGTATGAAACAAGGATATAATTTGTTGAAATTTTATTTGTTAAGAATGCAATGCGGGGGAGACGTGGGGAAGTTCGATAGTGGACTGGAACAAGCATGGAAATAACTAATTTCTTTTCTTTTTCTTTCTTTTTTCTTTTTCTTTCCGTAAATGTATAAGCTTTCTGTATAACTTGCTGAACAATCTTTATCTGGAAAAAAAACAATAAAAATATTATTAAAAAAAAATAAATTAATTGATACACGGTGTTTCATGCACTTCATCTTGCCTTATCACAAAGTGAAAATTTGTGGTAAGATTAAGTAGTACAAGCAGCTGATCAGTGGAATGGGGCAATCTATGTAGGTAATAAGTCTGTGCTAGCAAAATTCAGTTTCCTCCAGTATTTAGATTCCTATGTAAACCTGTAGTAGTAGTAGTAGTAGTAGTAATATTAATAATAATTTATACCCCACCCATCTGGCTAGGTTTCACCTGCATACCTGAAGGAGTGCCTCCACCCCATTGTTAAGCCTGGAAACTGAGGCCCAGCTCTGAGGGCCTTCTGGCGGTCCCCCACTGTGAGAAGTGAAGTTACAGGGAACCAGGAAGAAGGACTTTTTGGTAGTGGCTCCCAGCCTGTGGAATGCCCTCCCATCAGATAGATAACCAATTACATGACTTTCTGAAGGCATCTGAAGGGAAGTTTTTAATGCTTGATGTTTAGTTGTGTTTTTATATTATGTTGGAAGCTGCCCGGAGTGACTGGGGCAGATTGGCAGGGTATAAACAATAAATTGTAGCAGTTTTTGTTGTTCAAGCTTGGTGGAAACATTCCCCACTCCTCAAAAAGGGTCTCAAAAATGGTCAAACATAGGAACCTTTAAACAGCCTTGCAGAATGACATAATATTACCAGCTCTTTCAGGCTATGCAGATTTCATCTACATAGTTTAAACAAATAGACAAAAAAGGTACCTTTGTTAGCCTCTCTCAGCAAAATCAGTTTCTTACATGGCAATTCTTTGCATATCTACTCAGAAATATGTCTCTGGGACATGCAAACTCCCAGGTAAGTGTGCACATATAGCAGGGATGGGGAATAGATGCCTTTCACATGTCATCAGACTACAATACCCATCATGCCTGGCCACCCTGGTTGGGGCTGATGGAAGTTGGCTAACAACATCTGGAGCACCACACATTTCCGTTTCCTTTACAAAACTCAAGGAATTTAAAGGCTAGTTAAAGCTATTTTCCACTAATTTCAGCATAATAATCACAGCTTTGATGATGTCTAAAACTTTGATAATGGCTGGAAGAGGAAATGATAAAAATCTGACTGAGCTCAGTAGCAAGGAACACCATCTTCAGTTTGTGGAATAAATGCGTTCCCTCAAGAGGCCCCATCCATGTTCTTCCTTAGTCTCATCTTGTCGTTGAGTAGAAAACCTTTTAATTCTACGACACATTGGGGAATTTAACAGGCAGTGTGCTTCTGCTACTTCGGTTGCATTTGAATTGTGTGCTATTAAATTATTTTATAATTCAATTGTATGTTTACGTTTTGTTTTTGCATCTTAACCACTTTGGGAACACTGATGTTCATAGGCACAACAGCAATAAATAAATGTGTTCCTAAAGTCAATCTGTACACTTCAAGAAATGTGGAGGGAATTTTTAGTTAGATTCAAACTGCGCTGCATTGTGAAAATGTCTTTTCTCCCGACCTGCATCAACAGTATTTTATTTTTAAGGTTTTTAAAAGTTTATATTCCATATAGCACCTATCACTGAATAATAATTAACTTACTAATTTGACTATATTCAATCAAAAACAGAGTTCACTATATACAACAAGGTCTTAGGGCCAACCATAGAGTCCTGTATTCATGTTCAATCAGATGTCATGGCAGCCATTCCTAAATGATAGCTGAGACATCCACATTTGCAGTGAAAAGGATTTAATAATTTTTAGCTTCATAATTTGTTGACATTAATCAGGAGAACAAGCCATGATGCTACAATAACTGGAAACTCTTTAAATGAGAAGCACAGTGGTACCTCGCAAGACGAATGCCTCACAAGACAAAAAACTCGCTAGACGAAAGGGTTTTTTGTTTTTTGAGCTGCTTCGCAAGACGATTTTCCCTATGGGCTTGCTTTGCGAGACGGAAACGTCTTGCAAGTTTGTTTCCTTTTTCTTAACACTGTTAATACAGCTGCGACTTGACTTCGAGGAGCAACTCATAGAACGCGGTGTGGTAGCCTTTTTTGAGGTTTTTTAAGACTTTGGTGATTTTTGAAGCTTTTCCAAAACTTTCCCGACACCGTGCTTCGCAAGACGAAAAAAATCGCAAGACGACAAAACTCGTGGAACGAATTAATTTTGTCTTGCGAGGCACCACTGTACAGAACTCTTTTGCATTCTGGCTCTTTGTTGTGCTAGAATGAAAGATCATGTTTTTGACACTGAGGTGTGGCCTGGGGAGAGGGGCATGGTGTCTGGTGTGTGTCCTGAAGTACTGCATTTGAGCCCCAGGCCTGAGGGTTCCTCATCCCTGAGCTATGGCAAGCTTAGGATAAAAAGGTAAAGTTACCCCTGACCGTTAGGTCCAGTCACAGACGACTCGGAGGTTGCGCTCTCATCTCGCTCTATAGGCCGAGGGAGCCAGTGTTTGTCTGCAGACAGCTCTGGGTCATGTGGCCAGCATGATTAAGCTGCTTCTGGCGAACCAGAGCAGCCCACAGAAATGCCGTTTACCTTACCTTCGGAGCGGTACCTATTTATCTACTTGCACTTTGACATGCTTTCAAACTGCTAAGTGGGCAGTAGCTGGGACCGAACAACGGGAGCTCACCCCGTTGTAGGGATTCAAACCACTGACCTTCTGATCGGCAAGCCCTAGGCTCTGTGGTTTAGACCACAGCGCCACCCGCGTCAAGTGTTAACCTTTGATGACTCTTTCATCTAATATAAGCCAACGTTCTTGGCCATTGGTCTATGGTAAATAGCCAGCTACATTATTTCAGGAGAGGCCTCTCAATGACTCAGTAGCGTACAGCATACTGTCATATTTGCAGAGGACAACAGATATTCATAGCCTTCATGATGCCATCTGGTAAGACAGACGATTGCTTCCTTCCAGAAGCAAGCACAATTATAAGGTTCTGTACGCAATGCAAAAAGAGCCATTCATGTCTGTTCCTGTTTATACTCGCAGGCAGCTTATCCGAGGGGTTACTGGCAGTCTGAGCTTTGATTTGAGCCTAAAGAAGGAGGAGGCATAAATCCATAGAAACCATAAAATCTACAGATTCAACATTTTTAGCCACCTATGTGCCTCCAAAACTTCAATAAGCAAATCTCCATCAAATCAAAAGCTTTCTTGGCATTCCCCCATTGCATTAATGGATCAGATTTTTGAATTTCAGAGCCAGTGCATTAACTGGTTTGTTTGTTGGCTGAGCGCAGGGTTTTAGTGAAGCTTATTTAGTCTGTGGAAATAATGAGTTATAAAGCAAAGGAAGTTAGTCATAGAGACACAGCTTACTTGCACGGGTGAATGGGGTACTGAACAGGTAATCTTTACACCTTAATGTTAAAACTGCAGACTAAGAAGCACCCAGTTGAGAGCTATGAAGTCATTGGTTGGCCTCAGGCAAGCCACACTTTGAGCCAGTATTACCCTCGCTACCAAAAATTTTCTTTCCATTTATTCATCTAAGAATCCAAGCTACTGACTAGGAAGAGAGAGATCCACTGAGCAGGATTGCATTTTTATCATTGGGAAAGGGCCACAGCTCATCTGCTTTGCTTGTAGAAGGTCCCAAGCTCGATCCAGATATCTCAGAATGTCCCCCATCTGAAATCCTAAAGAGCTGCTGCTGGTCCGTGTAAACAATACTGAACTAGATCAACCAATAGTCTGCTTCACTTTAAGGTAGCTTCCTATTATCCTGACTTTAGGCTATGTGGTTGGGACTGGGGGGATTTGGCAGCAAAACACATTATTTCCTTCAAAGAATTCCTGGCACTGTTGTTTTCCTGTCTCAGCATTATAATCCCCAGCAACCATTGCTAAACTGTAGTAATCAGAATTCTTTGAGGGGAAGAATGTGCTTTGAATGTGCATTAAAGGGATTGTTTATGCACAGCATTTCTGTTGCCCAGCCAACACCAGGACTCGAGAAGCCTCTTTTGGCCCAGCCCAGCCACTGTCCATACCTGCCATAATATATGGTCTCAGATGATTGGCAGGTGGGTCAAAATGGTCCGGCACACCTAATTAGGCCCGTGGGCCAGAGGTGCCCTACCCCTGGTCTAGACTATTGCCTGCATGCAGCGACAGAAGCTGCCAATTGAGAATGTCACTAAACTTTCATGTCAGCTCTTCAGATAAATGTCACATTCAGATATTGAACAGGGTTTGTCAACTCCAACCCCAAATATGGAGGAGGGAGGAAATGGGAGGGAAATTATTGGCAAACAGCTTCAACCACCATTAAAAGTTGCCCTTTTAGCTGCTTATGTGATTATTTTGCCACATCATTGCTACTGACAGCTTCAATTGGTGTGCCCTGAGAATGCTTGACAGGCACAAATCACAGGCCATTTGTTTGGAAATGAAGGACAGAATGTTATTCAGGGGGTGGGGGAAGAACACAATTTAACAATGTAATTATAACAGAAATGTATCGTGTGCAAAGAAAACCATGTTCAGTTCTTTTCCTACATTGCTGTGGGGAAAGTCAGTGTGATGCATGATACTTCGCGGTACAGCAGGTATCCTTGGTTTCTTTCTTTTTTTAAGGAAATGTAAAATGAAACTCCGTCACCTCTGTCTGCCCAGTGGGGGTTAAGATTGCCCTGGTGACTTGTTTAAGCTCATTTGCATTAGCCTCCCATGTTTTAAGTCAAAAGCATCATTGACATTTTTCAAACCATCTTGTGCTTCATTCTTCATCTTGTGTCAAATCATCTTTGAAAGCCCTGTTGCTAGGTAACTTTCACCTTTCTCTGTGCCTATCCCCAGAAATCAATAGTACCCCCTTCATTCTTCCTAGTGTGTTAGAGAGGTGGGATTCACATGAATCTCTTCATGCACTGAATTTCATGTCATGAAAGGTGCTCCTCTTTCTCAAAAATGGCAGAGCTTTTATCTGATGTTGCAACTAATTGCCAGAAATAATAAGATGCTCTCTAGGAAGAGCAAGTTAGCTCCAAATAATAGATAAAAGATGAGGACACGATGAGAAAAGGAATTTAGTTCTAGCTATTGAAGTACAGTCTTCACACCAAAAGCATCATAAGATCTCAGCTCACTTCATTTGGAGGCTAATGGATAAATGTATGTTAAGATTGTAAAAATGGGGAAAACCTGTTTTGTTACAGGTGTGAGGAACCACTTCTGAAAATTGACCTTAGTAGCAGCCCAATCCTATATGTTATTATATATTACTCTGAAGTTCTACTGAGTTTAATGCAGCTGAATCTTAGGAAAATCTGCATTGAGTTTCATTCTTAACTTCAGGTCTTATTTTTCTACTTGGTCCGTCTTTTCTGGCAGGTTTGTATATACCTGATGTATTAGTATGCACACACAAACTATGACAGCTTCTTATTCAACAGATCTTTCACTCAGGTTTCACCTCCTATTCAGCTGCCAGATATATAAAATGCAACATTCCGAAGACTAAAGCAATAGAAGGCCAATTCGAAACAAGCTGCCATATACCAAGTCAGACCATTGGTTCATCTACTTTAGCATTGACAACGCTGAATGTTGACAGCTCTCTGGGGCTTCAGACTGGGGTCCCTTCCTGATCTACGTGGAGATGTCAGAAATTAATCCTGGTGCCTTGTTCGGGCAACGCTGGTGCTGTGTCCCTGAGCTACCATCCTTCCCCACAACAGTGCCTCTTTGTGTCGCATTTAAAGGTAGGAAATTCAGGCTTACATCCATTCTTACCCACAAATTTCAGTAACAGGACTGCCACCAGCACCTGGCACTCTTGGGCTGCTGCCAAGGCCCCACCAATGCCAAGCTTTCTCCTAGCAGCTGTGAGTTACCTACCGTTTAAAACTTCCTGCGGCGTCCCATCGGTCACAGCCACCTGCTGCAGACTGGGGAAGAGTCACTGCCAGTGCTGCCTGCCACCATTGGCAAGCTCACCAGCCAGCTCTGAAGATATCACCAGGCAACAGATGGTACAGAGTCGGGGTTGAACCCCATGGAAGCTCCCCTGCAGAATTCACTCCCATAGAAGGCAGTGATGGCCACCAAGGGGATTGAAGAAATTTGTGCAGAATAAGGCTGGCAATGGCTACCAGCCATGATGGCTATACTCTGCTTCTGCATCAAAGTATAGGTTCTGAATACCAGTTTTGGAAACCGCAGGTGGGGAGAGTGCTGTAGTGCTTGGATCCTGCTTGTGAGTTTCTTATAAGCATCTATCTGGGTGTCCACTACGATCACAGAATGTGGAACTAGATGGGCCATTGGCCTGATCCAGTAAGCTCTTCTTGTGTCTTATGGTCTTAACCTGTGACCACATTAATCCAATAGCATGAACTGTTCTGGAACATCAGTGAGATATGAATTCTAAAGTACTTTGCATTTTTTAAAAAAACCCACAAAAATAATTCCTATGATGTTGTTTCATAGATATCTCAGACCCTCCAATTGTCCCCAATTTCCAGGGATGTCCTTGATTTAGAGAAGCCATCATGGTTTCTGATTTGATCCCAGAATGTCCCACTTTTCCTTAGGACATCCCTATTTTCACTGGAGAAATGTTGGAGGGTATAGAGTTATCCAACCCCCAAGCCGTCCGAAGGCAATCCTGTATAGCAAAGATTTTTTTTAATGTTTAATATTTTATTATGTATTTATATATGTTGGAAGCCACACAGAGTGGCTGGGGCAACCCAGTAAGATGTGCGGGGTATAAATAGTAAAATTATCATTATGGAATGGGACGTCTCTATTTTCATCAGAGAAATATTGGATGGTATGATATCTGTATTCTAACAGAGACAAAAAAATGGGTAGGATATTTTAGTCGTCCTATTTAAAATATAAATATGAGTTTTTCAAATATTTTGTTACATTTTGGTGTGTTCTGGTTAAATGTATGTGTTATTTATTTGTTGTTGAAAGTCACACTGAGTAACTTTTGTAAAATAAGTGACTGATAAGTTTCAGTAATAATATTTTTAATTATTAACATTACTCCCAAGGCAAACCAAACGTAAAAAATGGGTATTTAGTGCAAGGGTGGAGCCAGTGAGATGCCCTGCAGAGGTTTCTGGACTCCATCTCCCAACCCTGTAACATGGCCAGCTGGTGCTGATGGAAGTTGAGAGTCCAACTGCATTTGGAGAGCACTGCATCGGCTACCCTTGGTTCAGCAAGAGAGAGAGGGTGGCAGTGCTTTGGAAGCACAGCTGTGCATTGGCCATGTTTCCTATGAATGATAAAATGGAATTCTGGAAAGCTTACCAATGTCAGGAATCTTACCGCTAATCTCCTTCACATGGTGTCAGACCAAGCAGTAAATCCTATTAGCATATATGGGATTCTCTGGATTTCCGTATGTTTGCTTCCTCCAAGCTCCAAATCTAAAAGCGGCTTCTTGAAGAGCCCTTTCTCTGTCTTGGGCTGTCAAATCAAATATGAGTCTTAGTTCAAATTGTTAACTAAACACAGTTAGTATAATTTGATATTCTGCTGGTAGCAAGAGGGAGATAACAATACTCTCACGGTCTATGATGAATTCTATATAATATTTGAACTGAGTCATTTCAGCTCCCCTCCTTGCTTTTTCTTGCTTTCTCTCTCGTCCTTTAAATTGATGTAGGTGATTTTTGTGAAGAAAGTGATAAAGAATCCCAGTGAACAAACAAACAAAAATGTGTTGGAGATTGTGAAAACTAAGCCTTGACCTATGTTACAAAAACCTACCGCCCCAGCTGACTGCATTGAGGATAATCCAATGAAAATATATGCTTTGCTTCCCAATCCTATCTATCTTTAGT
This sequence comes from Podarcis vaucheri, assembly GCF_965113315.1. Taxonomy (NCBI): domain Eukaryota; kingdom Metazoa; phylum Chordata; class Lepidosauria; order Squamata; family Lacertidae; genus Podarcis; species Podarcis vaucheri. The sequence continues at coordinate 66,943,692 of NC_138766.1, forward strand.
CTGCTGTAAGTCCCAAAAGTTTTGATGGAACTTATTTCTTCAGGCTTACAGCTTTGAAACCCTCAGAGCAACAAACTGTGACCACAAGCAAAACAAACAAATACTTTACCAAGGTGTTTATTTTCCTAACAAGAGAAAGAGTATTCAATAATTCTGTCTGTGTCCATGCCAGTCATCTGGAGTAAACTCTGAAATTGGGTCAGCAAACACTTGCAATGCAGATAACAAATCATTTTTGCCTAACATCATACTCAAAGTTAAGCATGCCTACTCAAAAGTATGCTAGAAAGAGAGGCCTGAACCAGCACTTCTGGACAACATATGTGGCCCACATTCATGTCAATAATATATGCTATGGAATGTACACAGAAAATCACCGAACTGAGTATGGCAGACAACTACTGCTCACATATTGGCACTTTAGATTCTGTTTCTAGGCTCATGTTTATCATAGGAATGGGTCATATGTCTAACAGAGGTGGGAAAGTTATGGCTCTCTAGATATCCTTGGACTACGGCTCCCATCACCCCTGGCAAATGGTCAGGAATGATGGGAGTTGTGCCACAGGTTCCCCACCATAATGCTTCACCAGAGTCACATTCCACAGAAGAAGATACAGCCTATTCCAACATTCATGGCCTTTCCTATAAAATAGGTAAGGCAATAATAAAGTACAGAGTTCTTAGAAGCACTAAGCTGCTTGTTCCAGACTGCTGTCATTAACTTCAACGCTTCGAATTAATTTGACAGTTCTGGGATCCTGGCCATTTCAGCTGACTTAGAAGATGCCACAGGCACACATGTAAGGGAATCTTTTTGACTCTCTTCCTCCACTTCACATATTGCTTTCAACATTTTACCAATGTCCACAAAATAAACCACAGAATCACACCCCCATCTACCCCCCCAATCCACAATTTCCCTAAGGACTAATAAGGAACTAAGAGTAGGGAATGGGAGAGGAGAAAAAGGAAGGGAAAGCCAGAAGGAAGTGAAAGAAGGAAGGGACAAAGGAGGGAGAGTATATGAAACAAATGGAGAAAAATGTGAGGTTAGGACAGCCTCCCCAAAGTTGGTGGCCTCCAGTTGTTTTGGAGGTTAACTCTCATCATCCCTGACCATTGGCCATGCTAGCTAGTGGTGTTTGGAGCTGAAGTCCAACACATCTGAGATACACCAGGTTGGGGAAGGTTAGCTTAAGCCAAGAACTGGTGGAAGTACATGAGCTTCAGTACATAATCAAATGGACAAATATCTGCCCAATAAAAATGTGCTTTCCAGGAGTCCTTCTCCTGTTTCATGACTACAATACAAAGCATGCTTACATAAGAGTAAGTTCACTGAAATCGGTTCTAAGTTGAGTTGCATAGCATTTACTGCAACTAGGGGTGGAGGAAAGATTCAATTCAATTCAGACTTTCTGAGAGCCAGTGTGGTGTAGTGGTTAAGAGCAGTAGACTCGTAATCTGGTGAACTGAGTTTGATTCCCTGTTCCTCCATGTGCAGCTGCTGGGTGACCTTGGGCTAGTCACACTTCTCTGAAGTCTCTCAGCCTCACTCACCTCACAGGGTGTTTGTTGTGGGGAGGGAAGGGAAAGGAGATTGCTTTGAGACTCCTTAGAGTAGTGATAAAGCGGGATATCAAATCCAAACTCCTCCTCCTCTTCTTCTTTTTTTAAAAAATAAATTCAGATTTTCTGAAACAATATGAGAACTAAACACAGCCCCCACCCCCATGAAATTTGCATGTATCTGAATTTTGCAACTCAGTTCTCTAGCCGTTGTTCATGGAGATGTCTTTATTTGGGGAAATAACATACCAAAATGCATTGTATAAAAAGGAGAAATTTGCACTAAAATGCTGGTGAATTTTCATGAGGGTTTTTTAAAAGGAAAAAATAACAAATTGCAGAAGAAATGTGAACTGAATTTCAGGATGGAAAAATGAGACATGGAGAAAACTAAAATTTGCATGTTCTTTCATACCTAACTTTCTCTAATAGAATGAGCTCTAGTATACCCATTGCTCAATAGAAGGAGAGTAGATAGACTGCCAGAGTTGTAGTGTCATTTTTCCCCATGGAAGAGGTTTGTTAAACAGGGAGGGGAATCTGTGACCCACCGGATGTTTCTTTCCTTCAACTCCCTTCATCCCTAGCTAGCTTAGCCAATGGCTAAGGATAATGGGAACTGTAGTCCAACAGCAAGTAGAGGGCCAAAGATTTCCTCCCCATGCCATAAAGAACTCTCAGCAGCCTTGCAGTTCTATGGGAGAAGTCGTGACTGTTTAAGTAATAATAAGAAATTATTACTTGCACTCCACTCATCTGACTGGGTTGCTTCAGCCACCCTGGGCAGCTTCTAACAGAATATAAAGAACACATGATACATCAGGCATTCAAAGATTCCTAATACAGGGCTGCCTTCAGATGTCTACAGAAAGTTGCATAATTGTTTGACATCTGATGGGAGGGCATTCCACAGGGCAGGTGCAGCTACCAAGAAGACCTTCTGCCTGGTTTCTGGTTTCCTGTACGTGGCAAGGCAATCTTCAAGGAAACGATGTATTACCAAGTATTTTCAGAATGACCCTCCAATGTAAATAAATAGCCAAGGTTCTCCATCACATTATTTACTGTTTCTACACTTTGGCGGTTTCATGCAAATATTAAGAATCCCAACGAGCATTAAATGAGGGACACATGGAACTTCACCAATAATTCTACCTTAAATGTAAATGTATCCATTATTAAATGGTGGCTTGCATAGTTCCTGGAAGTATTCACAACTGAATTTCTAAGCTCTCTCAATTTGTATGCTCTGCTACATTTTGCACTCTTCTTCCTGTCACTTGCAATGCTCGTAAGGCATCTTATAATTCAATAATTTTTGCTTCCATGTCACATGAAATTATTGCTGAAGAGAGCCTAAACAGTGCGGTGGATAAAAACAGCTGAACAATATTTTATTAATAATGCGGGAAATATTTGCGATGGCAGAGTTCGCTTCGAGATGCTTTTTGCTTTCCATCACAGCTCAATGAAACAGATTAGTCTCAATATGTTTGTCGGTATTTAATAAAACATAAGGTGCCTGAGTATGCTGGGGCCTCGCAGATCCCTGATGTAATCTCATTATGGCTATTGAAGTACACCAGGGTTGAACTTGGCCCATTAATATTTATCATCTATGGCTGCAATTCAAGCACATCAGAGATTCAGGAACTCTGTTCGAATTTGAATGGAAACATTTTATAGGAGGCTTTTCCGCAGCTCAACTGAAAGGAAAACAATAATTCATTTGTCTTCAGTAATGAAGTTTATTTATTGCCTTTTAATTTCAAGCATGCAATGCACTGCACCATGTAATGTTTATACCAGTGTTACTCAATTAAATTCAGAGGTGGTCTAGTATATCTGTCGAAAGATTTAGGGATGAGTGTATCAGACAATTTCTGGTGGATTTCGCTTTGGGGTGTGTGTTTTACTCATACATCTGTGCTGTCCCATTTCCATATTAATCCACATTTCTAAATAACAATTTTAAAAACAGCACAAAAAATAACATTGCAGTGTGTGTGTGTGTGTGTGTGTGTGTGCACATTTCCTCAAAATAAACATTTCTTAACTTACTCTGGGGGAGAAATTGAGGTGAGAACTTGGTTGGGACATTTATGAAACATTAAAGAAGAGAAGAAGAAGAGTTTGGTTTTTTTAAATAAAATATTTATTGAAATTTTCAAAATATTACAAAATAAAAAAGGAGAAAGTACAAAATAAAAATGGTTAACAAAATAAAAAAGAGAAAAACAAACCCCTTCCAACAATACAAATACAAATACAGATTCAAAAATAAAAAACAAAAACAGAAAAAAACAAAAATACACATAAAACATTTAAGAACATTTAAAAACAAATTTGTTATTCTCAAATCTTCAACTGTCATTACCTTCTTTCCTTGACCTCCTCTTTCTCCCTTTCTTTGTATCCTAGTTCTTAATTATCCCAGCAAATCCTTTCCATATTTCATAATATTCTGTCATTACATTACCTTAAACTGTTTAAATCTTATCTTTCTAGATAAAAAAAAATAAACCTTGAAACTTAAAGCTTAGATCTTATCCTTACCAACTTCTCATAACCATAATATTCTTTCATAATTCTTTAAGCATCTTTACTAAAGCCAAGTATTTTCATTCCAACATTTTTCTGACATTCATCAATTTTATAAAACAGTCCTAATGGTAAAAAAAGAGAAAGAAATACAAACAGATCCCATCTTCATCCAGCGTCCCTTCCTCCTGGTTCCGGGTTTTGTCAGTCCTTATTATCCTATCGATCGAGAAGAAGAAGAGTTTGGATTTGATATCCTGCTTTATCACTACCCGAAGGAGTTTCAAAGCGGCTAACATTCTCCTTTCCCTTCCTCTGTGAGGTGAGTGGGGCTGAGAGACTTCAAAGAAGTGTGACTAGCCCAAGCAGCTGCATGTGGAGGAGCGGGTAAGTGAACCCGGTTCCCCAGATTGCGAGTCTATCGTTCTTAACCACTACACCACACTGAGGTTAAGAGTGTCTGACTAGAGTATTTGTGAGGGACGAGGATTCTAAATCCCCACTCAGCCATGGAGCTCAGTGAATGACTTGGACCAGCCACTATCTCTCTGCCCATCCTGCCGCACAAGGTTGTTGTGAGGATAAAATCGAGAAGGAGAGAGCCATGAACTCCATTGAGGAAAGGTGGGAAAGATTAATAAACCAATACAATGAGGAAATCATTAACAAATATAAATACTCATTTTTAATCTATGCATCCGTCCTGCTATGTTTTTGGCTCATTGTGTTGATGTTATTTGTTTTATTTTTGTTATCTGTACAAGAAAAATATATACAAATACCAGATAAACAAATAACTGATTTCAGATCCATAGATTAAGCTGGGAGGTACAGATCAGGACAGCTCATAGTCTCATTCACAAACATCAAATCCCACAAGTATCCTTTGGAAGAATGGGTGTGTTATTCTGAGTGGCTGATGGCACCCAAAGCCTGACTGCTATGTCTGATCCCATGAATGAGCACTTTACATGGGAAACATTTCCATTATAAGCATGGAAATTTGGGGTTACCCAGCAAACACAATAAAACATGGATGAAATGTCAGCATCTTTAAACATCCATGCATATTCCATCCAAGGATTATGATTGGGCCCCAGATGAGAGTACGTGAGCATTTTAAGATATGTGTACATGGACACAGCCTGCATTTTATTATTTTCTTTATTTCAGGCATTTATATTCTATTGTTTAGCTGAAAAGACTCTCAGAGAGGCTTGCGAAATCAGTATTGAGACCAGTCCCTGCCCTCAGGCTCCCATTCTGAAACAACATGAAACACATGAGGTAAGAGGGAATAGGACGGAGCAGGTGAAAGCAAACTCAAGCACACGTTCTTCAAGTTATAGTTCTTATAATGCAGTTATAGACATTCTGTCTGCCTTCAGAAAGTGGACTCATTGCTCGAAAGCACTCTTCCCTCCCAGATCAGATCCAGCAGGAGAACAGAGGACCATGTCCAGGAAGAGATGGCAGCTCCTGCCACACAGTTCTTTTCTCAGGTGACTTGATGGCAGTTAGAATTCTCACAGTATGAGGCATGATGAAATCACTCTTCTCCCTCACTGATGTCCAGTGGTGGCTCTGGCTGTCCTGCCTTTGATAGAGAGGAGAACCTCTCCAGAAGCATTCTTCCTTCCCAGATCAGATCCAGGAGCAGAGCAGGTGACCATGTCTGGGAGAATGAGGCAGCTCCTGCCACACGGTTCTCGCTCAGACAGCTGACTTGATAGCAGCATGCTCTTATGCATTCGCTGCGGGAAATGCCAGTGTGACGCTGGTGTGCATGCAGCAAGCGTGCTTGCCACATAAAATGTGGAGCTGCTCTGAGTTTAACTGAGAATTGTTTCTGACAGCACAAATTAAAACATATGCAGGGAAGCCACCAGGAGAGGACCTCGGAAGAGAGCCGATCTGAAAATTCTCCTGCGAACATTTTCAGTGCGAAATTGAATGGGGGGCACTCTATTCATGAATGTTGAAACGGATGTGAAATTTCAGCAAGTGTGTGTGTGTGTGTGTGTGTGTGTGTGTGTGTGTGGATGAAATGGGGGCTTACTGGGGGGGGGGAGGCAGGGAATGCTCTTCCTGCGCCTTTGGGCCACCAATTTCCCCCTTAGAAGTAACCTAGAAATGGCCTTGGTTGATGATGCTATGGGCTTAGCTCCCTCCTCCCTTGTTACTAGCAACAGAAGCTGCCAGCGTTTTCCCCTCCACCACATCTTCTCCAAGGCTACCTTCAGAATTTAGGAAGGCTGTTCTAACCTAACCTGTGCCGATGGCCTTCACCAGACATATCCTCTGATAGTAGCATGTCTGGTGGCAATGAGAAGTGCCCCTAAGCATGTAAGTGTGTACTTTTTACCAGTAGTCATACCCAAGTTGAGGTACACAAAAAATTAACAACCATCAATTCTTAAAACCGCCATTTTTTAAAAAACACCACCAAACAGAAAAGGCTAAAAACAGTACAGAAAACGGCACGTACCAAAATATATGTGCTGAAGTCTTCTGTGTGACTGGCAAAGGATTCCCTTTTAGATGGAGGAGTGCTAAGTGCATACATTGTCATACATGTGAGGCCTCTTCTCACATCACAGAACATGAGGGAACTTTTTTTATTATAGTTGCTTCAAGAATTTTGAGATAGCAGGTATGGTTTCCCTCCTCCTCATTTAATCTCCAGAACATTCCTGTAAAAGTAGGTTAGGCTGAGAGGCAGTGACTGGCCCACGGTCCCCCACTGAGCTTCACAGTCGAGTAGAGATTTGAACCCTGGCCTCCCAGGTCCTAGTCCAACACTCTAACCATTACACAACATCGCATGCATTGCCAGCAAGAGCGTTGGCAGTGGGGTTGCTTGTTTGAACATCTTAGTGATTAGTTGAACTAGCCCAGGGGTCTGCAACCTTTAAGACAAAAAGAGCCACTTGGACCCGTTTCCGAAGGAAAAAAAACTGGGAGCCGCAAAACTCGTCATAAAAATAACTTTTTTGTCACTTTTTTATTATTTCTTTGTTTGACCCCTCAGAATTACTCCTCCTCATAGAAATAAACGTTAAATTAACAAGTTACCTTTTTCTGTGTGTGTGTTCTTCACTCCCCTTCAAAACAGTGACCAGCGTACATGCCCCTTTTCAATGCAGTGACCAGCGTACATGCCCCTTTACAATGTAGCGGGCGGGAAGGTGACGTCGGGACGGTGCGTGACTAACGCACGCACCGCCCCCATGCGACATCACAGCCAGTACAGCGCCTGCCACAGTGGGGAGTGTCGGGGCGCACAATGCGCCTCCTCCCCTCACTAGTATCCGCCCCGGAGCCGCGGCAAAGGTGTAAAAAAGCCACATGTGGCTCCGGAGCCGCGGGTTGCAGACCCCTGAACTAGCCAAATCACACACTAGACTGCCTTTGCCTGGGTATCTCATGGAGTGTGTGTCACCCAGAGTGACAGTCCATGCAGGGGCCTTGTAGCAAAGCCTCAATTTACTTACAAATCAGCTATGCTTGCTCAGCTCGAAGCATTTCTTCTGGGATTAGGCTTAAGCCCAGATGAAAACCAAGCATGAAGAGTGTTTTTTCTCCTTGGCTCTGAGGTCCTAGCAGAAAGCTGGGTAGATGTATGTAACCATTTTTAGATGCAAGGAGGCCGGCACGTTCCCTCCCTGACTTTACAGATCAAACTTGGCAAGGTTTGTTTGACTGGCTACGTTGGTCCTTTTAATGCTGTAAATTAGTTTAGCCTGGAACTGGATCCACCCTGTTCCTTGCAGTCACCCACTTCTAAAGTGTTAATCCACAAATTTAATAACGCATGTGTTCTGTAAAATGAAGCAGAATTAATATTAAATGCTTATTCCTGGAAAATATGTTTGCTCATTAAATCTGACAGTCATTCCTTATGTAGTAAATGCTCCCAGTGCCAAGAACACTTTGGCAGGGCTCACCATCTACTGTTCCATTATTCTAATTGCCTTTAACCTATAATCAATATTTACGGCCTTCCCCACGACTTAGATGCGTAGCTAAGCAGTATGAAAAGGGCCTTATTGCGTTGTACCTCGGCTCCCACTTCAAGACATGCAAGATCCAGCAAAACGCATCTCACAGTCACTTTATCAAATCTATACCAGCATTTGGAGTATCTCCACCCAAATATCTGTGATACACTACAGCAAGATTTTGCAGTCAGAATGCAAGGGACTAAATGGGCAGCATTGCCTCTGAAATCTGCAATGAAATACTGTTAAGCAGAAGCAGCTATCTGGGTGGGGCAGAGCCGCTAGCTTCTTAGCAGGTGGGTCACTGCTGCTTGCTGGAAGGGGGAGGACTTAGGCAGTAGAGAGACTGGCACAGTGCAAACAGAGCAGCAGGAGTGCCAGATTGGATCTGCTGTTGGATCTGCACTGTGCTGACCTCCCCACCAATTCCCTCTCCCCACAAACACACACCTGGTAGGCAACAGTGATCCACCTACTGGGAAGTTAGCATAGCATTTTGTACTAGTTGCAGTTTCCAAAAAATTGCTTTCCAGTGTAGCTCCACGTGGAGCATATTACAGTAGTCCAGTCTGGAGGTCACCGGACCAGAAGTGAGGTAGACACATAGTTACTATGGCAGGCAATGGTATTAGCAGCTATGGGTTACATAGATGGTCTCTATAGCCTCCTTCCATGCTTCGGTGCCTTAGGCAGCTGTAGAAGGTCTGCAACCTTGCAGTTATTTGAGGTTGGGAGGGGAAGATGAGCATTATCAATGTCCATGCCTTTCCTCAGATATTAGGCCAGGCGCTGACTAAAATGTACTCATGATGCAAGGTGTTTCTGATGCAAAGCTACCTCCCTCCTATTAATTCTCTTACTGTCTAGAACAGGCACATCCAACAGGTAGATTGTGATCTACCTGTAGATCACTGGATGTCTGTGGTAGATCACTGGTCCCCCTAAAAAAGCTCAACATTTTAGCCCTGCACCCCCCAAAAACGGTGCTTTCCTCCTCCCTAAAAACAGCTCAACAACTTTGACCCAAACCTCCAAAAGGGGGTAGATCACTGCCAGTTTTTAACTCTGTGAGTAGATTGCAGTCTCTTGGGAGTTGGCCACACCTGGTCTGGAGGATACACTCCAGAACCCTGTTGCCTGGCCAGCTGGCAAAATATATTTTTACATGGGATCCACAAGTCTCTAGAGACTCCACGTCCATCTTCAAACCATAGCTGCATTATTGATCCAGTTCAATAATTAATGTTTATTATTAATGCAGCACAACAAATCATTAGTCCTTCATATTTTAAAAATAATTATTTTATCTTTTGTATAAAATTAATAATAATTTGTGAGCCACCAATGAATAACTTTCTCGTTTATTTCGGCTGGAGTTGTATGGGAACCCAGTGGTGAATGACAGCTCAGTCAGCCAGTAAAATTCGCTGATCGTTATCATGATAATATGATAACGTGGCTGTCACTGTGGAAGGTGCTCCTTGCTTCCTCCTACTCCTACTCCTGACACCTCTCTTCTCCCACCTCCTATAGGACTGAAGGCCTGGCCAGGCTGAAGCAGCTGCAGTGAGTGAGTGCTCAGTGCAACATTGATGCTGCTTTCAAGAGCCTGGTGCCCACAGAGACCTCAATAAGTGACTGGGATGACTGCTGGAGCCAGCCTTATTCCATAATGGCACCTTGCTCCACCCACCTCCAGTGTAAGTACAGGTCAGTCTGCCACCTCTTTTATTGGTATAACATTACATTGTAGACCAGTGCCTGATTTATGCACAAGCTAAGTAAATTACAGTTTAAAGCCTCTGGTTGTGAGTGGCCTCTGTATAGACTGTAAAACATTGTTCTGATTTGGCATACCTCACAAGTGTCCTGGAAAAACCAGGGCATCCCATTTTTTATCCCAAGAGAATGGTGGTCGTTTAGGTTGCTGTGATACACCACGATTTCATGGTGCGATTTCCTCACGCAGCACCCTAAAACACGTGTTTTTGGGTGCTGTGGCAGAGGGGGAACTGAGGCACAAAATCACGTGAGGTCATGCCAACAAACATGGCTCTCATGATTAAAAAAAAATGGGAAGGTGGAGTCTAGGAAGATGCCATCCTAGATTTTGATTTCAAAATGTTGGAGAGTAAATGGCAAAAATAATCTTAATAGCTAAGCTACAGTTTATCATATTGTGCTTATAAATCTGTGAAGAAGTAACTATAATTGATATCAAAATTTCCTTAAGCCAGGTGTAAATAATAATAATAATAATAATAATAATAATAATAATAATAATAATAATAAATTTTATTTATATCCCGCCCTCCCCAGCCGAAGCCGGGCTCAGGGCAGCTAACAACACTAAAATAGTGCAACATTATAAAAACATCATAAGAATTAATTAAAATCAGAATTGATGGCAACCATAAACTAAAGTATTGTAAAGATTGCCAAAGGAGGGAGTCAGGCTGTGCCCTAACCAAAGGCCTGGTGGAACAGCTCTGTCTTGCAGGCCCTGTGGAAAGATGTCAAGTCCTGCAGGGCCCTTGTCTCTTGTGACAGAGCGTTCCACCAGGTTGGAGCCGCAGCCGAAAAAGCCCTGGCTCTAGTTGAGGCCAGCCTAACCTCTCTGAGGCCTGGGACCTTCAAGATGTTTTTATTTGAGGACCGTAAGTTCCTCTGTGGGGCATACCAGGAGAGGCGGTCCCGTAGATACGAGGGTCCTAGGCCGTATAGGGCTTTGAAGGTTAAGACCAGCACCTTAAACCTGGTCCTGTACTCCACCGGGAGCCAGTGCAGCTGGTATAGCACCGGATGAATGTGATCTCGCAGCGAGGACCCCATAAGGAGTCTCGCTGCGGCATTTTGCACCCGCTGGAGTTTCTGGGTCAGTCTCAAGGGCAGCCCCACGTAGAGCGAGTTACAATAATGCAGTCTGGAGGCGACCGTCGCGTGGATCACAGTGGCTAGGTCAGGGCGAGAGAGATAAGGGGCCAACTGCTTAGCTTGGCGGAGATGAAAAAATGCCGCCTTTGTTATAGCTGTAATCTGCGCCTCCATAGAGAGGGAGGTATCGAAGATTACACCCAAACTCTTGACGGACGGTGCTGGCACTAATTGCACCCCCGCAAGAGATGGGAGTTGCCCCCTCAATCCCATATCGTCCCGTCCCAGCCAGAGGACCTCTGTCTTCGAAGGATTTAACTTCAACCGGCTCCCACGTAACCATCCAGCCACAGCTTCCAAGCATCTGATCAGTGTGTCTGGGGCCAAGTCAGGATGGCCATCCATCAACAGATAGAGTTGGGTGTCATCAGCATATTGATGGCAGCCCAGCCCAAAACTCCGGACAAGCTGGGCGAGGGGGCGCATAAAGATGTTAAAAAGCATCGGGGAGAGAATCGCACCCTGAGGCAGTCCACACACCAAGGAGTGGCGGGATGACAGTTCCCCCCCAAGCGCCACCCTCTGTCCCCGACCAGAGAGAAACGAGCGCAGCCATTGAAGGACTGTGCCCTGGATCCCCACGTCGGCGAGACGGTGGTCCAGAAGTTCGTGATCGACCATGTCGAAAGCTGCTGACAGATCTAGAAGAATCAGCAGCCCCGACCCGCCTCGATCCAGCTGTCTACGAAGATCATCTGTTAGGGCGACCAGAGCCGTCTCGGTCCCATGACCAGCGCGGAAGCCGGACTGGAATGGATCCAGAGCCGATGTTTCATCCAGAAACCTACCAAGCTGTTCAGCAACCGCTCTCTCAATCACCTTACCCAGGAATGGAAGATTCGAAACTGAGCGGTAATTGGATAGATCTAAGGGATCTAATGATGTTTTCTTTAAGAGCGGACGCACCACTGCCTCCTTCAGTTCCCCTGGGAATGTCCCGGTGCCAAGGGACAAATTGATGATATCCCCCAGGGGGGCCCGCACCTCGTCTGGACATGCTCTAATCAGCCAAGACGGGCACGGATCGAGAGGACAAGTGGTGGGCTTTCCAGCTCGGAGGAGTCTGTCCACATCGGCTGGGGATATCCGGTCAAAGTGGTCCAGTACTGGACCCGAGGACAGTCGAGGGGCCTCCAGTTCCTTTATTGTATCCAAATTGGCAGGGAGGTCATGGCGGAGCAACAGGACCTTCTCCGCAAAAAAGCTCGCAAATGCCTCACAGCTGTGTGTCGAATTGTTATTTAAATTTGGCTGTCCTTCGAGGGACGTTAAAGACCGAATTATACTAAATAATTGTGCCGGGCGAGAGCTAGCAGATGCAATGGAGGCCGAGAAGTAGGACTTCTTAGCGGCCTTCACTGCCATCTCGTAGGTTTTCATAAAAACCCTATAAGATGTTCTTGAGGCTCCGTCACGGGCACCCTGCCATACTCGCTCTAGCCGTCTGAGGTCCCGCTTCATTTTCCGGAGCTCCTCAGTAAACCAGGGAGCCCGGTTTCTGCGGGGTCGCAGAGGGCGCTTAGGTGCGATCTCATTGATGGCTGCCAGGAGCTGGGTATTCCAGCCCTCAACAAGCTCAGTCAATGAGTCGCCAGGGGGAGAAAGGTCCCGCAAGGCTTGGCGGAATCTATCAGGGTCCATCAGCCTCCGCGGGCGAGCCCAAATCGGCTCACCACCTAAGCAGGGTGGGGGTGGAACATCAATCCTGGCTTTCATAGCATAGTGATCAGACCATGGCACCTTCATCGAAGGAAACATGATCACATCTATACCAACGCCAAAGATCAGATCCAGCGTGTGGCCTGCTTGATGTGTGGGGCCCGAAACAAACTGGGAGAGCCCTAGTGTCGCCATGGAAGACACCAGGTCCAGAGCCTGTGAGGAGGGAGTGGCATCGGCATGGATGTTGAAGTCCCCCAATACCAATAGGTTAGGGAACTCCAAGGCCCAGCCGGCCACCACCTCCAGCAGGCCTGACAGGGTGGCTGCTGGTGCGCTAGGTGGCCGGTACACCAGCCAGACAGCCAAGCTCACCTCGGAGCCCCACACTAGGCCAACACATTCAATGCCGGGGATCGATGGCGGTGGTAGAGCCCTGAAAGAACAGTCTTCCCGGATTAATAATGCCACCCCTCCCCCCGGCCCACAGTCCGTGACTGGTGGAGGACGGAGAAACCCGGGGGCGCCATCTCTCGTAAGGTAACAGTTACCCCTTCGCGCACCCAGGTCTCCGTCACACAAGCCAGGTCGACCCCCTGCGAGATGATGAAATCTCGCAGGGTGGCAGTTTTGTTGCCTATAGACCTGGCATTGCACAACACCAGTGACGGAGGTGAGTAATCCTTTCTCACCCTACCCTCGTCTCTCGGGATGGGGCGCAGATTGGAAGGGGTACGAGCATATCCGTATCTCGATCCCATTCGCCTATTCCATCTGCCCCCACCGCCATACCTCCCTCGCCCCTCCACAGTAGGAATCCTAAGCCTCATACTCGCCTCCATTTACAGAATATAAAAGCAAACAAAAAATACACCGAAACAAAACCAATCCCCACCCCACTCAACAAACCGTCCCACCCCAACCCAAAATAAAACAAAACAAAATAAAAATACATGGATAAAAAACCACTGTTTCTGGTGGTACAACAAAATAAAAAGTAAAAACACCTTTAAAACATTTTAAAATATATAACACGCTTAAACATTTGCTGCCACAGCAGCAGTGTCCTTAGAGTTGTGGCGGTGGTGAGTATGGGGGCCGCCCCCAGGCCCAAGGTGGAGAATGGGCTTGCAGGGGGAGCGGTCCTCCCCAAGACTCACTGGCAGAACAACAGCAGCGATGTCCCGAGGCCTCCTTGGAGCCTTATATGCTGAGGTGGAGTATGGGGCCCGCCCCCAGGCCCAAGGTGGAGAATGGGCTTGCAGGGGGAGCGGTCCTCCCCAAGACTCACCGGCAAAGCGGCAGCAGCGATGTCCCGAGGCCTCCTTGGAGCCTTATATGCTGAGGTGGAGTATGGGGCCCGCCCCCAGGCCCAAGGTGGAGAATGGGCTTGCAGGGGGAGCGGTCCTCCCCAAGACTCACTGGCAAAGCGGCAGCAGCGATGTCCCGAGGCCTCCTTGGAGCCTTATATGCTGAGGTGGAGTATGGGGCCCGCCCCCAGGCCCAAGGTGGAGAATGGGCTTGCAGAGGGAGCGGTCCTCCCCAAGACTCACCGGCAAAGCGGCAGCAGCGATGTCCCGAGGCCTCCTTGGAGCCTTATATGCTGAGGTGGAGTATGGGGCCCGCCCCCAAGCCCAAGGTGGAGAATGGGCTTGCAGAGGGAGCGGTCCTCCCCAAGACTCACCGGCAAAGTGGCAGCAGCGATGTCCCGAGGCCTCCTTGGAGCCTTATATGCTGAGGTGGAGTATGGGGCCCGCCCCCAGGCCCAAGATGGAGAATGGGCTTGCAGGGGGAGCGGTCCTCCCCAAGACTCACCGGCAAAGCGGCAGCAGCGATGTCCCGAGGCCTCCTTGGGGCCTTATATGCTGAGGTGGAGTATGGGGCCCGCCCCCAGGCCCAAGGTGGAGAATGGGCTTGCAGGGGGAGCGGTCCTCCCCAAGACTCACTGGCAGAACAACAGCAGCAATGTCCCGAGGCCTCCTTGGAGCCTTATATGCTGAGGTGGAGTATGGGGCCCGCCCCCAGGCCCAAGGTGGAGAATGGGCTTGCAGAGGGAGCGGTCCTCCCCAAGACTCACCGGCAAAGCGGCAGCAGCGATGTCCCGAGGCCTCCTTGGAGCCTTATATGCTGAGGTGGAGTATGGGGCCCGCCCCCAAGCCCAAGGTGGAGAATGGGCTTGCAGAGGGAGCGGTCCTCCCCAAGACTCACCGGCAAAGTGGCAGCAGCGATGTCCCGAGGCCTCCTTGGAGCCTTATATGCTGAGGTGGAGTATGGGGCCCGCCCCCAGGCCCAAGATGGAGAATGGGCTTGCAGGGGGAGCGGTCCTCCCAAAGACTCACCGGCAAAGCGGCAGCAGCGATGTCCCGAGGCCTCCTTGGGGCCTTATATGCTGAGGTGGAGTATGGGGCCCGCCCCCAGGCCCAAGGTGGAGAATGGGCTTGCAGGGGGAGCGGTCCTCCCCAAGACTCACTGGCAGAACAACAGCAGCAATGTCCCGAGGCCTCCTTGGAGCCTTATATGCTGAGGTGGAGTATGGGGCCCGCCCCCAGGCCCAAGGTGGAGAATGGGCTTGCAGAGGGAGCGGTCCTCCCCAAGACTCACCGGCAAAGCGGCAGCAGCGATGTCCCGAGGCCTCCTTGGAGCCTTATATGCTGAGGTGGAGTATGGGGCCCGCCCCCAGGCCCAAGGTGGAGAATGGGCTTGCAGAGGGAGCGGTCCTCCCCAAGACTCACCGGCAAAGCGGCAGCAGCGATGTCCCGAGGCCTCCTTGGAGCCTTATATGCTGAGGTGGAGTATGGGGCCCGCCCCCAAGCCCAAGGTGGAGAATGGGCTTGCAGAGGGAGCGGTCCTCCCCAAGACTCACCGGCAAAGTGGCAGCAGCGATGTCCCGAGGCCTCCTTGGAGCCTTATATGCTGAGGTGGAGTATGGGGCCCGCCCCCAGGCCCAAGGTGGAGAATGGGCTTGCAGAGGGAGCGGTCCTCCCCAAGACTCACCGGCAAAGCGGCAGCAGCGATGTCCCGAGGCCTCCTTGGAGCCTTATATGCTGAGGTGGAGTATGGGGCCCGCCCCCAAGCCCAAGGTGGAGAATGGGCTTGCAGAGGGAGCGGTCCTCCCCAAGACTCACCGGCAAAGTGGCAGTAGCGATGTCCCGAGGCCTCCTTGGAGCCTTATATGCTGAGGTGGAGTATGGGGCCCGCCCCCAGGCCCAAGATGGAGAATGGGCTTGCAGGGGGAGCGGTCCTCCCCAAGACTCACCGGCAAAGCGGCAGCAGCGATGTCCCGAGGCCTCCTTGGAGCCTTATATGCTGAGGTGGAGTATGGGGCCCGCCCCCAGGCCCAAGGTGGAGAATGGGCTTGCAGAGGGAGCGGTCCTCCCCAAGACTCACCGGCAAAGCGGCAGCAGCGATGTCCCGAGGCCTCCTTGGAGCCTTATATGCTGAGGTGGAGTATGGGGCCCGCCCCCAAGCCCAAGGTGGAGAATGGGCTTGCAGAGGGAGCGGTCCTCCCCAAGACTCACCGGCAGAGCGGCAGCAGTGATGTCCCGAGGCCTCCTTGGGGCCTTATATGCTGAGGTGGAGTATGGGGCCCGCCCCCAGGCCCAAGGTGGAGAATGGGCTTGCAGGGGGAGCGGTCCTCCCCAAGACTCACTGGCAGAACAACAGCAGCAATGTCCCGAGGCCTCCTTGGAGCCTTATATGCTGAGGTGGAGTATGGGGCCCGCCCCCAGGCCCAAGGTGGAGAATGGGCTTGCAGAGGGAGCGGTCCTCCCCAAGACTCACCGGCAAAGCGGCAGCAGCGATGTCCCGAGGCCTCCTTGGAGCCTTATATGCTGAGGTGGAGTATGGGGCCCGCCCCCAGGCCCAAGGTGGAGAATGGGCTTGCAGAGGGAGCGGTCCTCCCCAAGCCTCACCGGCAAAGCGGCAGCAGCGATGTCCCGAGGCCTCCTTGGAGCCTTATATGCTGAGGTGGAGTATGGGGCCCGCCCCCAGGCCGAAGGTGGAGAATGGGCTTGCAGAGGGAGCGGTCCTCCCCAAGACTCACCGGCAAAGCGGCAGCAGGTGTCAGGCAGCAATAGTGGGAAGTGAAGTTTGATGTTTACGCATTTTGAGGCCTCATAAACTTGATGTAGCTTAATGCCTCTGCATGTAATCCAGCCCTGCTGATGATGCAGGCGAGAATCCCTGCATAAGTGGAGAACATAAGTAGAGCCCTGCAGGATCAGGCCAAAGGCTCGCCTAGTCAGGCACCCTGTTCTCACAGTGACCAGACAGACACCAAAGGAAAGCCAACAAGCAGAACCTGGGTACTTCCCCTGCTTGTGAGTCCCAGCTCCTGGCATTTGGAAGCATACTGCTTCCGACGCTAGAGGAAAAACACAGCCATCTTTGATAGGGGGTTAAATGCCTGCTTTTCCCTTACCGCATCCTCAAATTCTGCTCAGTTTTCACCTTGGGCTGCCAGAGTCCCGTCAGCGTAAGGGTTAAAGCAGTACTGGCCTCCCACCTGTGCCAGTAGCATCACAATGCCAGCATAATCATGAATAGGGTTGTTTGATAAATTGCTCTCTCTAAGATTTTTCAGAAGTTGGCACACCTGAATATACTTCATAAAATGTGCCAAGAATGGTCTGAGGATGCACGATGATGTTCCGATGAGAATGCTAAACAGGTCTCAGCATAATCAGGAATCTGAGTGCCTGTCGGGCCCACGTAAATGGCTTTGAACATCTCCAATTCAGAGAGAGGTTTAAGTGTGAATGCATACTTCTGCAATTATATTTTTATCAGCTACTGCTTTATTATTTCACATTCTAACTACATGCAAAAAATGAATAAAGTCATTCACACATACTTTACTAATATATCACTATTAGACTAATATGAATATATGATGATTTTGCTTGTCTTCTTCACACACACACACACACACACACACACACACACACACACACACAAATTGCAAATAACTTGTGGGTTTCACTCCAGGTAGACCTATTGACTGACTGAGGCTGCTGAAGAGACCAGAGACTATCTTGGCTGTGAGTCCTGGAAGACCTGCTTACTGCCTTGTAGGCCTTTTCCCACCTGACCTGAGGTTCCTGAACTAATTCTTAAACTGGGGTATTGTTGGGGGGGGTGTTTGAGGGGGGCTGTTGCTCTTATTGATATAATTTTTTGTATATTTCTTTCTATATCTTATTCCCATTTATGTGTAAATCATTCCATTTGGTTGTGTACTTTCTGATGTGTTTTTAATGGCTGGTGACTACTTTTGTTGTATTTGTAATTGTGTCATTTTTCTTCATGTTACACGCTGCCTTGAACATGGTTTTAACTATGGAAAGGCAATGTACAAGTAAAATGATGGAGGGGTGTAATGAAACTAATTGACCTAATTTAGTCACGTTCATTACTTTCAGCCAGTCTAGGTAGAAACCTAGCTGAATATCACCCAAACTATTCCAATATGCAAAATATAAATCCCGTAAAGATAAAATGTAGATTATTGCCTTCCCCATGCAGACACCAGCTTGCCATACTGTATTGCAGTCTGATACTGAAGCTCCGTAAATTTAGAGGGTTACTTGCTAAGCAATGCAGGGGTTCCATTTATCCCAGGAATGGGAAACCTGTGGCCCTCCGGATGTTGTTGGACTCCAGTTACTAGCAGCCCCAGCCAACATGCCCAATGACCAGAAATGCTAGGAAGCTGCCTTACACTGAATCAGAACGTTGGGTTCATCGAGGACCTGGGAGACCAGAGTTCAAATCCCTATATGGCCATGAAGCTCACTGGGTGACCTCGGGCCAGTCACTGCCTCTCAGCCTAACCTGTTAAGGGTTTCAGAACTCACAGGGTTAAAGAGTTCTGAGTGACGTCTCTTTCCTGAGGCGTGGTCACAGACACTTACGGGAGTGGTTTACTCTGAGTGTCTCAGTCTGTCTGTGTCTTGTATGCTATGCGAGAGGAAGAATGTGCAAGGTTTCGCCGGGTCTGATTTATGCTGTTATACTACATGATTAAAGGCTAAGAAGATAAGGAACGCCTTGTGTTTGTTCTGAATTATTACCCACACACTGCAATTGCTTCGAACCGCTGTGATCGCTCTGCTACTGGCCAAAGAGGAGGAAGGACGTTTGGATCGGCACGGTCAGTTTGCAAGCTGCGCAACGGAAGAGTGCTGGACTCCATGTTTGGCCCTCTTGGCCGCCATACTCTTGGCCGCCATAGGTTGTTGTGAGGATTAAATAAGACCACCCTGAACTACTTGTGGGGGAAAGGTGGGATATACACAGGCTAAAATAGCTCAGTATTGTCTACACTGATAGACAACTGCTCTCTTGGGTTTCAGGTAAGAATCCTTCTCAGCCCTGCCTGGAGATACCAGGGATTAAATTGGGGGCTTTTTCCATGTGAAGCAGCTGCTCTGGCACTAAGCTACTAAAAAAAAAAAATGTAGTATAAACACTAACAACTGGGAAACACTGGCCTGCAAGTGTTCCAATTGGAGAACAGCCTTTACCAAAGGTGCCATGGGCTTTGAAGACGTTCAAACACAGGACGAAAGGGAGAAACGTGCTATGCTCAAGGTGAAAAGATTTACATACCTAGTTACAAACATAGCAAAGTAGTCATAACAATAAATAAAACACATCAAAAACTACGTAACCAAACTGAACAATTTCCACATAAAAATAAAGAAAATTTATATCAATAACAGCAGCAGAAACTCCCAATGAAACTTTCCCCAAAATATCCCAGTCCTTGCTGAGCAGCAGCAGTCCTCCAGAAGCCTCTCAGGCCCCACCCTAGGCCAGGTGGAGAGAGGAAGAGCAGGACCATCAGGCTCTCAGCAGGGAAGTCCTCTCTGGGCAGCGGCAGCAGCAGCAGTCCTTAAGAGCCTGTCAGGCCCTGACCCTTCTACCCACTGTGGAAGGACATGTGGATCCAGAACTGGCCTCCACAGTCACTTATGGACTCATTGTTAAAACTTTGTTTATGGAAGAAAATCTTACTCAGCTACGAGTGATCACCAAAGAAGAAGAAGAAGACAGCTGTTGAGATTTGTAGCCCCAACAACATTGGGCAGGTACCAGTTTAGCCAACCTAGGGGGACCTGGAATCCCTGTTACACAGTAACACTCTCGTTTCTGCTCCACAGTGTGTGTGCCTCTTCTTTTTTCTATCCCTCTGTCTCTTTGTCTCTCTGTCTTTTTCTGCTTCCCGCAGTGAAGGGAACTTGAAGAGGCTGGCTGTTCTTGGCTTTCTGTTTCTGCTGTTGTAACTATAATTATAAAGAGGATTCAGGATTGTCAAGTTAGCACCTTTCGTATTAACTTTAGAAATAGCTAATTCAAGAAACAAGGGGGTGGGGGGAGTTATCAATTAAAATAAATGACAGTATTCTAGTGCTGGCTCTGCAAAGCCGATCATCATGGATGAATGATGGCTTTTTTGCGCAAGTCCTAAGTAATTCTAGCAAACTACTTAGGAAATAGAATTTTGCTTTATTTTAAAACTATCGGCCAAGATGCACAGCAGCCAGATTACAAATGAATCATCCTCATTATGTCTCTCTTAAAGCTTGTGGAAGTAAAATAATAATTTTTGATCCCTGTGTAACATGTCTACAGTTGCTGACAAGGCACATGATGTTTATTCAAAGTGTGCCTTAAGACAGATTTTTTAAAAGAAAGGAAAGGATTAATTTGTATTATATGTATAAGATGACCCAGCAGCAATTATTTGTACTTTCCTAAACAAGATAGGATAGTCCAAAGCATTTATTTCAAAGTGAGCAACATATCACACAATTCCTCATTCTGATCTACCCATGACAGGTCACCCAACTAATACTTGTGTAGGAGGCTCCTTGACTATGATTATTTATGCATCTGAAAACTATTCTGACCATGAAGTGGCCTCTTTCATCAACAGGACAACTATGTAACAGGGACTCTGATAATATACTGGCTGTTTAGTGTGTGTGTGTGTGTGTGTGTGTGTGTGTGTGTGTGTGTGTGAATGATAAAGTGGTGAAAGAGTAGGGAGCATAAGAAGACAAAAAGAGGCTGCTGGATCAGGCCAATGGCCCATCTAGTCTAGCAACTGTGGTTTCCAGCAACTAGTATTCAGCAGCATTACTGCCTCTGAACATGGAAACAGATCACAGTCATCATGGCTAATAGCCATTGATAGCCGTTTCACATTTCCCCCAATATTAAGTTCAGTTTGCTATGTGTGTGTGCATGTGTTCCTTATGAAAATATGTTAGCACATTTCTCCTGAAATACATATCTTTGAATGCAATTTTCGTTTATTTGCTTGCAAGCAATTCCCCCTTCTGTACTGCATTTCTGCATGCTATTTTCACCAACAGATGCAATTAGGTGCCCTTGTGTCCACTATTCCTGAGTATAATTGAGTAATAACTGATCGGCTTCAAGGATCCCCATAGCTCATAGGAACTATGTTGGGAAACCACTCCCTTGGATAAAAGACCCATTCCATTCCAAGCTCAGCCTGGTACCCTGACCTGAATCCTGCCAGGATATTCAGATTCAGCACAAAAATACCAGTCCCATGACACCAATGTTCTTTTAGAAACAAGCCTGCATGCATGTGCATTCCAAATTGCTTAATAGCTGCAGAAGCTTGCCCCAGACATAGCAATAAGCAGCAAATTAAAAAAGATGGGGCAGCCAACCCCTGTGTTCCATATATAGAACAGCAGCTCCATAAGGAGTTTCCACAACAGCGTGTCCATTCATTAATGCTTAATTGCAATACAGCACCTATGCAAAAGTGAAGATGAATGCCCCACAAATTCTGACTGATGACTGCAGTTACAGGGAATATGAAGTAACGCTGAGATTATAGGACCTCTTTAAGTGTCAGCAGATGTCTTTTATCAGTGTTTATCCTTTTTGATATAATTTAATGGGAGATGATATGTTAATGTGCAGCTGGAGTTAACTACCTTTCAGTCTCAACAAGCCCAAGAAGCATTTCCAGCTGACTTAGTTTCAGCCAGAACTGTAATTACCAATCACTAGAGAATACGTCTTTTTTAAAAAAAAAAAAAAACTAAACTAAAAATATAAACCAAAATTCATTCAAAGTCGCTAGAGCCCGGATCCAACATTTTGAAACTTTGAAGTATTCAATGTTTGACCTGGGGATTGGGGAGTGAGATTCTATGGAAGAAGTGCAGTGTTATAAGCAATGCATGGTGCCTGCTGCTGAAAGCTCTTAAGGCAGGAGTGGACAGACTTCAGACTTGCCGAATTGATTTTGCTTGTTACTAGAACCCTGAGGTCCATCAGCTAGAGCCCCATGCATCTACTTAGAATTAAAGAACTCTGAGCCCAGGAATTGGTTTTGGGTACCCAAGCCCTCATTTCCAGCATGTCTGCACTTCTGTCTCAGCGACATCTTCGCTGGCTCAGTCGTGTCCACAGAATGGATGATGGCATGATCCCCAAGGACGTGCTCATTGGCCTACTGGCAGACCAACTCTGCATTACAAAGATGTCTGCAAACGAGGCACGAAGGCTGACAACATCAACCCCACCGTGTGGGAATCCCTTGCCAATGACTGCAGTTCCTGGAGACAGTCAGGTTGTGTATACATAGCAGTGACCAAAGGAGGAATGACCACTGGGAAGAGCACAGAAAGAAGAAACTGTGGTGCAGCTACATTTGCCCTAGCTGCAACAAAACATAGCTCTCCCATATTAGTGTCTACAGCCACAGTAGGCATTGTAGCCTTCCAACAGGTTGACTTCACCCCGAAAGGCACACTCCTCCACTGACCATTGATGGATGCCAGCAACCTGAAACTTCTTGGAGCTCACAGTTCATCCACCTCAAAATCCGTTCCTGGTTACACCTCATCAGTTTTCTTCATTGTAGCATTTAAGGGCAGGGGAATCATTTGGTTGTTGCTGTTAAGTCATGGGTGAACATATCAGACGACACAGCGATTCTTCAAATAGCTCTTGTTTATTCAAAGGCCAGAATAGAACTGAACTGAAGAGCTCAGTCAGCCTGCTTATATAGAGCTCCAGAACAATGTAACTGTAGCAACTTTCTAAAACTATTCAATCACTGAACGTCACTTTCGATCCTTCATTTGCATACAAACTATCCAATCACTGAACATCACTTTCGATCCTTCATTTGCATAACTATCTACAGTATCCCCCTGCTGGCCCAGGGTGAGAACTTCAGTACATAACAGTTGCCATTGCTAAACAATTGGGAGTCAGAAATCCTCGTTGATCTACTTCAGATCACCCAGAGGTCTCCCAGTTTATCCCATAATACCTTCTGCCTACCCCTGCTCTAGGAGACAGAATCACCCAACATTCTCACCCATCGCCAGAGCTGGATTAAGACATGTTAGGATCTTCAATTCTGTCCAGTTTGAGAGGCTGCACAGCATTACCAAAGAGAAGGTGTATTATTCTAACAGGAAGAACAATAAAAAGGGGAAAAACCTTTTATATAATACAGTACTTGTTCATAAGTGACGATGCAACTAAAAATTGGCAATCTAACTAAAACACATTTCTTGCAATCAGCCTCTTTGAATCTGAAATTACTTTTAAATGAAAAGGCATTATTATCTTATTTGGCATACATGAAAACTTCTAATGTACACCAACGCAGGAGCAGTAACACACATAGTTTAACACTTACTAAATAGAGGCAGCAATACAGCATTCATTGTGTGTGTTCTGCCCATGACAACATTTAAAAAACTTCCTTTAATTATTATATAAAATTTGAAATTAGGCCCTTTTTTCATTTAGAGACTGCCTCAAAACCTGAGACCCTAAACTGGAGCTTCCTTAGCTTTGGCATAAATCTGGCACTGCCCACATCTCATTTTCCAATAGCTTGGATAGCACCAAACACATGACATGCAGGTATTAATCTAGCCATTTGTTTGCATGCAAGGACCAAGCTTTGTAACGTGTGTTATCTGATTGCACTGTTAATGCAACACAGTTTTTGCAAAATGGACGGGTATAGCTGTTCTCAGCATATCACATGGGAAACATCTGTATGCTAGCACAGGAAAATTGAGGGAGACTGCTCACAAAATATTTTGTATTCAAGTGCACATACCTAAGTCCAGCCACATGCACACCGCATTAATAATGAAAGGACACACACAGGTCTCACATACAGATTTTTTCTTTCAAATACAAGGAGGTGGCACCCAATCCTTTCTTTCCTGTTGCTCCTGTGTATCTTAAAAGAGAAAGATGCACTTGAAAACTGTATGCTCTTCATCACATATGCAGTATGTATTCAGTTGTACTTAGGTGTCCTTAGCAAATACATAAAATATCCCATAAGGCCCCATTGTCAAGAGCTGGCTCATAGAATCCCAGTACCAGAATTATTGTGCTTCTACTTGAAGAGGGAACCGCCATGTGCTTGCACAGTGATTACAGTGCAATGTGATTACAGTGCTTGCACATTAGATTGATTGATTGATTGATTGATTGATTGATTGATTGATTGATTTGTGTGTGTGTGTGCTTAGACTGGCAGGCTATAACTGGATTCAAGTTCCCACTCACCCATGAAGCTCACTGGTGACCTTGGGCCAGTCACTATCTCTCATGCTAACCAGCCTCACATGATAACTAAGTATATTGCCCTTGAGCTTCTTGGAGGAAAAGTAGGATATAAGTGTTTTAAAAGTAAAAATAACAAAAAAATCAACCAATCAGTTAATTAGTACATGAATGGTGTCCCAGATTTCCATAATGCTTCCAGCGCCGCTCCTTTTTAGTTTGAAGGATTGTATTATTGAGTGTGCAGGAACCAGATTTTGGGTTGCTTGCTTCTTTGTTTTTGTTTGAAAGATTTAGATGCCACACTTTTAGAAGAGCTTTCAGGATGGCCTACAAAAGCAAGGTAAGATTTGTTAATAAAATGCATTACAATTATTATTGTTTGCATTTATATGCAATTGTTCCTCCAAGGAGCTCAAAGTGGCATACATGGTTTCCCCCCTCTCCATACCATGACTGGCTCAAGGTCACACAATGAACTTCATGACTGAGTGGGGATTTGAACCCTGGTCTCCAGTGTCCTAACCTCTCCCCTCTATGCTATGCATTGGCATAGGCTATAGATGGCTATCCATAAGGTACACCATACATGTTGTCGGATCTCCTGCTCTGGAACCCAAATAACATTCCTTAATTTACGATTGCATTCATGGGGTGTCAATTGTATTCAGTTTCTGTGGGCTAAACCAGCCACATATAACCAACATGCTTTAGTCTAATTAATGCATGAAGGGGTTCATATAGTAAGCTGTCCTGCTGGGCTTAGCCTTTGTCACTTCCCATCACCTTAGGAGGAAATAGCTAACCAAGCCTTTGTTCCTAGTCTACATGTGAACTTTGGTGTGTGAGGAGCTGTGAGCTGATCCCCAAGCCACATGGTTTTAACCCATCACTTTTGTTCCAGGCAAAAATGTGGTCCAAAACTAGCATTTTCCTATAGCAATAGTTTAGGAGCTTTTACCATTTTGTAACCAATATATATTTTACTGCCTGCGCAACTTCTTCTGACTGCTGTATGGAAAAGCACATGAATCTGAACTTTGGAGAGTTTGTAAGTAAACCATTTTATAACTTACAGACATGTGATCTTTTCCTATGCTAGAGGAAGTGAGATAATTGGGAAATAACTCTGAAAAGGGGATGTTTTGCAGTTCACTAAAAGGGCACATTTTAAGGTTTTACAGCTTTTATTTCAGCACTTTTTCTTTGCTCCTATTTTGCCATGTGAAATCTCTGCTGGAGTTCATTCCCCTAACTTGAATCTTGGCATGCAGAATTTCCACCAATTTCCACTTTCAAAAGACCTCAAAATGACCCCTGTAGCACTGTATTAACATTTCTGCTAGAAGTAAATTAATCAATATGGGCCTGCAATATGGGAGAGGATTATGTCACATCCCACCATGCTGGGAAGTCATTCTCCCACCCCCGCCTCAAGATGTTCTCACTGACAAATACCAGATGCTGACAATCTTAGCTATTGACTCAGCAATTCCTCCTAAGACGGTGAATCTGTATAAGTTTAACAATGTTTTAAGCTTTCCATTTAGAATATTATTCCGCAAAGCAACAATAACAACTGTTACTTGCCTTCTATCTTTGGGTAAAGAATGAGCCACTGAAGCAATGATTAATGGGTGCTGTACCTAATTGTCCTTTGCTGGAAACCACAGGAGGTGAGACTGCTCTTGTGGTCAGGACCTGCTTGTGGGTTTCTTGAAGGCATCTGATTGGCTACTGTAAGAAATGGATGCTGAACAAAATGGGTCATTAGCCTTATCCAGCTGGCTCTTCTTTTGTGCTTATGGTGTAGTTATGAAAGCATTGATTTTTCTGCTTTAAGCAATGGAGAGTTTCCTTTTTTGGGTGCCCTTCCATTTCTACAATAACTTGTATAATAATAATAATAATTTATTTATACCCTGCCCACCCTGGCCAGAGCCGGGCTCAGGACATCTAACACCAGTAAAATTACAATAAAATAAATAAATAAACCAATTTAAAATACAGGTTAAAATATAATTTAAAATGCAGCCTCATTTTAATAGTAGCCCATAAATCAAAACCATAAGGGGAGGGAAACATAAGGGTCAGACTGAGTCCAAACCAAAGGCCAGACAGGACAGCTCTGTCTTGCAGGCCCTGCAGAAATATGTCAAGTCCCGCAGGGCCCTAGTCTCTTGTGACAGAGCGTTCCACCAAGTCAGGGCCAGTACTGAAAAGGTCCTGACCCTAGTTGAGACCTTGCAACTTGGGACCTCCAAGGTGTTGTCATTTGTGGACCTTAAGGTCCTCCACAGGGCATACCAGGAGAGGCGGTCCCGTAGGTACTAAGTATGTTCATTCAACCTCTTTTCTGCACTGGACAATACATGTAGTTTGGACACGTAAATCAGGCCTCCTAAACCCAATACTGTGCAGCCTACTGCCCCTGGTGAGTTCTGGCTGGGGGAAAAGCCCTGAGTATCACTGAGTTTAACTACAGAATCTACATTAACCACCACTGTCCTAATTACCATATTACTATATGATCCAGCTGTAGGTTGCAGGTTTGATCCCCATGTGGGACAGCTGCATGTTCCTGAATTGCAGGGGGATTGGGCTAGATGATCAGGGTCCCTTCCAACTTTACAATTCTATGATTCTATAAACAGTCCTTTAGAAAACCAGGTCTGAGACTGTTTTAAAAGTCAAAGCCAGCACCTCAGATTTAACCCAGTAACATCAGTACCAGTGTAGCTGCTGTAGGATAGATCTCTATGCTGTGATCACTTTGCTCCTACCAACATAGCAGCAGTTTCAGTTATTGGTTTCAGATCTGTGCTCTTTGCTGTTAATCTTTGTCTAGTCTCTGGGCTTTCAAACCCAATTCTATACATGTTTACTCCTTCATTTACTGGACTTGTTCCCATATTGCATTCTGAATAAAAAAGTTGACCAATTTAATTTTTAGAGCAACAAATTTGGCCTTCAGATCAAGCAATCCAATGGGGAAAATAGAAATATTTCCATTTTGATTCAGATTTAATTCCTTTCTGCCAATACATTGCAGAACCAAGATGATCATGGGTCTGGAAACCATGTTTTATGAGGAATGGTTAAGGGAGCTGGGTATATTTAGCCTGGAAAAGAGAAGAATGAGAGGAGATATGATGGCCATCTTCAAATATCTAAATGGCTGTCACATGGAAAATGGAACCAGCTTGTTTTCTCCTGCTCTAGAGGGTAGGATCCAAAACAATGGTTTCAAGTTACAAGAAAAGAGATTCTGACTAAACAATCAGGAAGAACTTTCTGATTGTAAGAGCTGTTCAACAGTGGAATGGACTCCATCAGAAGATGGTGGACTCTCCTTCCTTGGAGGTTTTTAAGCAGAGTTTGGATAGCCATCTGTCATGTATGCTTTAGTGGAGATTCCTTCATTGCAGAGGATTGGACTAGATGAAGCTCAGGGTCCCTTCCAACTTTACAATTCTATGATCCTGCAATTCTGCCCATAGGTTTTGTATCCAAGTAAGAGCAACAAGCAAAATGTCACATAATGACTGCATATATTCTGGTTGGTGAACACTGACAGGAGATTTTTTTGCAGATCAAGAGTTGCTTTCGAAAGCTACAGTGGAAGAGTTTTGCATGAAAATAAATTTCAGAGTTGAGTAGTTAGTCCGCAATCATGCAAAGGCAAAATCTGTCACTTAATTTGTCACTGGCAACATATTTACTCAGTTCAGTTCTGCTAAATGAGACCCAGCTGCGCTGATAGAACAGGCTTTGAGAAGAAAAGAAGGAGGTGAAGAAAGGAGGTCCATGAGAAATCATGCCTGACGCAAAAGTACAAAGCAGTGTGATTAAAATTTGCTTATACAACAGAGTGGAAAAATTCCGAACCAAAAACGTTATGGATGGTGAGATTCAAATTAAAATGTTCCAGTCTAATGGAAATGTTAAATATGAATGAGACTAAAGATGCCTCTAGAGAGTCCAGTTTCATTTGTACAAGCATGTTCAGGTCCTAAAACCAGGAAAGGGGGCCTGAGAGACAAGCTATCATTTTCTCAAGTACTGGTGACCTGGGTTTCTTTGGATACCAAAGGAGGAAAGAGCATGTATGAAGTTGCATTGACCATGTCAAAAGTCTGGTTGGTTGGAGAAGAGGTTAAAAAAAATCACTTTCCTGAAGGTTGTTTATCAAAGGTGAAGCCAGCAGGAGAAGCATACAGGGATAGAGACCATTGTTTGCTACTAGAGTAGAATAGAATTACAGAGTTGGAAGGGACTGTGAGGGGCATCTAGTCCAACTCCCTGCAATGCAGGAATCTCTTGCCCAACGTGGGGCTTGAACCCACAATCTTCAGATTAAGAGTCTCATGCTCTACCGACTGAGCTATCCCAGGTGCATACTTCTTTTGCAAGCATATAGGAAATCCCAGGTTCAATACCCAATATCCCCAGTTGAAAGGATCAGGTAATCAGCGATGGAAAAGACATTTGCCCAAGACCTTGGGAGCTGCTACCTGTCAGAGTAAACCACATTAGATGGGTGGGCAAATATAAATAGTCTAGCCTGGAATGAAGCAGCTTCCTATGTAACACCATAGAATAGAATATGGGTGCTAGAATGCATGAATGACAAGTTAAGGGTGGGGGCATAGAATGCCAGGAAAGAGCAAGACAATTAACAAGTCAGTTGGTGACAGTTAGAGGAGAAGAAACCCAAGAGAGGACTGCAGGAGTAGAGGAAGGAAAAGTAGAGGAGAGAGAGGACATCAGGGAGGAGGGTGGAAGCAGAACAACAGAACAGATTCTGTTACATGAACGTTATCCAAGTAGCAACTGATAACAGACACTATTCTTGCCGAAACAACTTTTTTTTGGCAGGGGGTAGGTTTTCTTTATGTTTAAGCTTGCTCATTGTTACTACTGTAAGTTGATTATTTGCTTTACTATTTTCAGACATTTGTTTTGTTTTGTTTTGTTTTGTTTTTTGTTTTGTTTTGTTTTGTTTTGTTGAACATCCTATATAGGCCAAAGCTTGAATGTGAACCTGCAATTTGAAATTGCACCTGTCATGCATTGACATGACTAATACTGAGTAGTGACAATATTACTAAGCAAATGTGTGCTAGTCAACAACTTGGAGATGGGCCTGAGAGAGCTCAGATGTATGTATGTATGTATGTATGTATGTATTTAATTTACATCCTGCCCTTCCTCCCAAAAGATCCTTGGGGTGGCTCAGGGTGGAATTTTGATTATGCAGTTGCGAAACTGATACAATATAGCAGTTAAGAGCATGATCTGTGAATAAGACAGTCCCCAGTTCAACTTTATGCTAATTCATGAAGTCACTAGATGGCCTTAGGAAATCCACCATTTGCAATATGGGTGTAGTAACATTCCAGCTTGAAGATGGGGTTGCCGTATTAGTCTGCTGCAGCAAAAAGTAGCACCTTGAAGACTATTATGGCATGGGGCTTATGCCATAAGCTTTTGTGGCCTACAGCCCACTTCATCAGATGTATGATATGTTATTTTGAGATACAAGTACATATATATATGGGACGGGGGGTGGGGGCTGTAAACAGTGAGGACAGAGAAAAGTGCATAGTGAATGTGAATGGTGGCCATTCACAAAATCACTATGCAATCCTATACATGTCAACTCAGAAGTAAATCCATTGGGTGGTGTCAGGGAACTGCCATCGGCTCAGGGGGGAGAGGGGAAAAGCCGGATGGATTACAGAGAGCCCCCAAAGATCGTGGGAAGCAGCTCCTCCTCAGCGGAGGAGAGTAACTCAGCCGCCAGTGGAGAGGAGCTTCAGGGCTCGGAGGAGGCAAGGCGGTGCCAGGACACCTTGCCTGGGCAAAGCAGGGAGGAGAGAGGTCCTCCGTTACCCACGCCCTCCTTGCGCAGTAAGCTTTCGCACCGAGAGGGGAGGAGCAGACTGGGCGTCAAAAAACTACTTTGCTGGGGAAAGTTTAAGGACCGCCCACTCTGGATTCTGCCAGTGAATGAGCCAGCTATGGGAGAGTGGTGCTCTGGACAGATAAAGTTTATTTTGGCATCAAAAGCAAGGCTTCACAGCCGAGCAGGGAGGTATTTGCCTGCTTGCTCTCGAGCAACCCCTTGGAACCCTAACAGGTGGATTTCGAAGTTGTGCTATGGGGACTGCTCCATCAACATGAGTATTTCTGCTTGCCTGGTGGAACAATCTCCTCTCTCCTCCCCCCATGCAGTATGAGCAGTATGTCAGTCACTACTGATACTTTCTCTTTTTTTCACAGAAGAAAATAGGAAGGAATGTCATTGCTTCTTTGGATTGGGCTTTGGGGCCTCATCCAGCTGTCAGGAAGTGACCAGGTTTCTTCTGTTTCGACAAATTGTTCAGAAACAAAAGTAAGTGTTTTCTGCCACACGTATTGACCTGGGGCAGAAAAGGCACTGCCTGTCTACAAACCATGGCTTGCAAATTAAACACCAGTCCCAGAATGCAAGCTTACTTCTCCCCTTTCTGGTACAAATTCCTCCCTCTCTTCTCTAGTTTGCTATACCCACAAGCCAGGGGTTTTGTGTTGCGAACCGCGGCCAATGCTTACAAGGTCACCTCATGGTTTGTCAACCAACTTCAAAATATACCATGGACCAGAGCTTTCCAAACTTTTCATGCTGGTGACACACTTTTTAGACATGCATCATTTGGCAACACAGTAATTCAGTTTTACTAGCAAACCGGAGGTTAAACTAACTCCTTTCCAGCCCCAGAAGGAGCATGGGTAGTGTTCACGCGACACACCTACACCTCAGCCGACACACAATGTGTCGTGACACACAGTTTGGAAAGCTCTGCCTTAGACACTGGTCAAGTACAAGCCTGCTCAAGACAGAGCATTGTTATGTACTATGAATATATAAATCTGAGCCACAGGGGAGAGAATTTATTGCCACAAGCTGTGGATAGCCACCAATTCATAGGACTGCCAATGGGGATTACAAAAGATCATGGAAGATAGCTCTGAGCTCTAAACTCCATATTGATAGCTCAATGTAAATTCCATGATAAAAGCAGTATGCCAATTATACCTCTGAATAACAGTTGCAGGGAGGGCAAACAGAGCTGTCACTTTTAAATGCCACTTGTATAGTTTCTAGAAGCATCTTGAAAGCACTTGGAAACAGAAGGATGGACTAGATCAGGGGTTGGCAAGGCTTACCGGCCATGGGCCAGATCACTCCCACGGAGATCATCCATGGGCCAGGCCAGCACA
This sequence comes from Podarcis vaucheri, assembly GCF_965113315.1. Taxonomy (NCBI): domain Eukaryota; kingdom Metazoa; phylum Chordata; class Lepidosauria; order Squamata; family Lacertidae; genus Podarcis; species Podarcis vaucheri. The sequence continues at coordinate 66,975,260 of NC_138766.1, forward strand.
GAATGACACCGAAAATCACGTCTGCACATGTCTGCGGCACTGGAAATTGCTTCTGCGCATGCCCAGACGCCAAAAATTGCACCTGCGCTGAAGTGATTTTCAGCATCTGTGCATGTACAAAAGCAATTTCCGGTATCTGCGCATGCACAGACATGATTTTTGGTGCCGCTTGGTGAGTCCCTGTGCCACAGGCAGCTCGGTTTGGTTCGGGGGAGGCTCCTGGGCTGATAAAACGGTCTTCGTGGGCCAGATTCGGCCCATCGGCCACATGTTGCCAACCCCTGGACTAGATTACTGATTATCAACTAGTGGGTCAGTGCCTACTAGTGGGTTAAGACCTGATCTAAGATGGTTCACAACAGGAGAACTACCACCATGCAAATATATGGTAGAAAATTAAGAAGGGTTTGGGTTAAAAGTGGGTCCTGGGTCTGGATACCTTTGATGGACCTTTGATCAGATCTTCTGTTTGCATGCATTCCTGAGAGAGAAATATATGCCAGTTAAGTTAGGGAGGATGTTGTGCTTTGCTGAGCCTGGCTCACTATTTGCAAGCTACACTTTGCTAGGAGGTGATATAGCACCTGCACTGGGTAACATACATGGCCAGCTTCCTTCTCCATTCATTGTGAATTGACTTTCAGCATTCAGTTCCAATTTTAAATTGTTGGCATTTGTCTCTTTAGGAGGACTTCCTTCTTCCTTCAGCTAACAGGACCATATGTGGAAGAGGCCAGCATCTAAGAAGTGGTGGTTTGAATATGACTGTACTGAATGCAACACATCTTCCCACTGAATATTTGCAAGTTTTAGAAAATATTCCCTGTCCATGTGAGCACACAAAGAACTTTCTGACATGCTTATTACAAGATCGTATGATTGCTCGTTTCATTATCTTCATTTTCATGCTTTGGCTTTTTGGGAACAGAACCATCTTCGTCTTTCTCCTCTTCCGTATTAGAAAGACTTTCTTCACTGTCTACATCTGGAATTTAGCCGTAGCTGATTTTGGTGCCCTGTTAGTTCTGTGCAGTATCTTCATATTCTTTTGCACTTGTGAGGATTCGAGTGATGCTCTTGTTAAATTGCTCCTGTTACTGGCATACCTATTTTTCTTCATGCAAGGTACTAGCATGCATTTCCTAATGTCCATCATTATTGATTGGTTCTTGGTTGGCCTCTTCCCTATTTGGCACCGATGTCACAGTCCAAAATATTTGTCTGTTCTCCTATCTGCTATTGTGTCTGCTCTTCTCTGGGCTCTGTCTTGCTGGCTGTTACTGTTTTTCAATTTGGGGCTTGACCCGCAGTCAATCATTATCATCACCTTAATGATCTTTGCTCCACTAATGGTCATCTCCACCCAGACACTGGTCATCAAGATCTGGCGCAACTTAGGTGAGCAAGGAGAACCTTGCACAGAAATTTTGCTTGGGATGTTTTTCTCCCTTGTCACTTGGGCCCCCCTGAATTTGTTCTTTGCCTTGCACCGTGATTTTGCAACCATCTCCTCATTGGCTTTCGTGTTCACTTCTCTGAGTGGCACCATCAACCCAGTACTTTACATTCTCATTGGGCAAACACTTCTTTCTGATTCAGGAAGTCTCATGTTGTACTCTAGGTGGGTTCCAAGGAGGGGAGGGGAAATCCACTAAGTAAATGAGAGACTTGCCATTTTGAGGTGGGGATGAATAATGGTGAGGAACTCTTGTCAACAGATACCCCCCCTTTTGTTTAGAAGAAAGGAAGTCTGTATTGGTTCTTAAGGTCTTGATGGGTTAAAGCTATACCAAGATGAATAAAGTGTGCCTAAAGAATATTTACTTGATAAATAAAAACTACTGTATGGCATGCACCTTGTTTCACTTATTTAGAAAATACCTTGGGATGGATGATAGTCCTAATTTGTAACTGGGTCAGCCCTTCCTCTGCTTAGTTCAAAGGCAGGAACCTTTGATTCAAGTAAAGAATCCATGGCCCCCATGTACTATCAGAGCCCCCAAGAAATGACACAGAGACTTCAGAGAGAAGTCAACCTATTCCTGTTTGACAAAGAGAAAAAAAGCATGCCAAATACCTGTACTGGGTTCTGGGTTCTGGGTTCAGTTAAGAGTTTGGGGGCCCTTAGAGGTTACACCACTGATTGGTAGAGTGTGTGCTTTGTATGAAGAAAGACCCAGATCCATCCATATCATGTTCAATAGCTCAGTAAGCAGAGCATGAGACTTAATCTCAGGATCATGGGTTTAAGCCCCACATTACGTGAAAGATTCCTGCGTTGCAGGGGCAGGGGCTAGGTAACCCTTGTGGTCCCTTCCAACTTTACAATTCTGTGATCCCATGAAAAGGATTAGGTCACAAGTGACGGGAAAGACCTTTTCTGGAAACCCTGGATAGCCCCTGCAGTCAGAGTAGATAATCAGTGGCAATCCCGGGCCCTAAAGAAGCCAGACTATCCTCCACCAGGGCCAGGGCTTTTTCAGTGATGGCTCTGACCTGGTGGAATGCTCTGTCCCATGAGACTAGGGCCCTGCAGGACTTGATCTCCTTCCGCAGGGCCTGTAAGACAGAGCTATTCCACCTGGCCTTCAATTTGAATTAGCCTGATCCTCTATTTCTTTTTCCTTTTCCTTGAAACCCTTCTGGGACCCCACATTTAAATTCTTCCCTGGTCTCCTTGCTGGCCCTAGTAGGACCAACTTAGCCAGTTAGTCCTGGTAATCATTTACTGTTAGTAAACTGGGTCACAAAGAGGGTGTTTGAAACCCCTTTACTATTTTGGCAGCAGAGCCTGTCTCCAATATCCCAGAGCTGCTCAATAAGCATGAAAGGGGAGCTATTTACTCACTGTGTACTCCAATGATAAGCACAAGGTGCTTCGGTTTCAAGACAATGCTGGGCAACTTTGGTCACGTACAATGGAATTTCATGGAAAACACAACTTAAGTCACTCCAAATTGTGGTATTGGAGCATTCCCAATCATTTGCCTCTGTGTGTGTGTGTGCGCGCGCGCGCACGCGTGCACAGGCACACACGCACACATTTAAGGCAACACATGGAGATCTGTATTGATTGTTGCAGTGCACCCCTAATTTTTATTGCCATATGATTATGAGATTATTGCATAATCTTAGGAGGCTATGTAATCTTAGAAGGAATGTGGCTTTGAGGGGGAGTGGCTGTGACAATCAAAAAGGGACCCTTCACACCTGAATTTGCCACTACACTACTGAGGTTAACACCATTAGTTAATTACAGGCAAAAGGAAGTTAGCATGTCAGCATGTAGTTTCCATAGATGTCAGTGCCTGGCAGAGAGTCCCCATCAAAAACATTACCACTCTGTATTCAGTCAGGGAAAAGAATGAAGCAGCAGGAAGCAGAGAGCAGACAATAGCTCAGAAACTGACAAGAGTATTAAGAGAACTGACAATCTGAGTGCCAGTGTCATTCTCCGAACATGCAGGGCACCGGCCGCGACACTGGGAGTACAGACTAGGACTAGGTACAATGGTAGCCGGCAGCATGGACAGAGACCAGGAGGCCACATCAGAGGACAGATGATATGAAGAGACAGGAGGGTCATGCAGGTCCTCCTGCACCCAGTGGCAATTCGTCATTCAAACAACACTGGTGTCGGGCACACAGCAAAAACTCAAGTGCATGAAGTGATAAGAAAGATTGGTGTTATTACAAGTGGCACCTGCAAGCAAATGTTTCAGTTGATACTTGAACCTGGGCACTGGAGAGGAATATTTCTGTGCCCTTCCTCCTGGTTTGGAGAAGGACAGCAGGAAAATCTGTCAGATCCAGTGATGAGGCTCTAACAGGGGATGGTTTCCCCATGTTGCAAGGAATTCAAAGGCTGGGTGCCAACAGGCCTCAATCCGCCTGGATAAGGGAAGCATAATGCACAGCTCCCAGGTGTGTGTTGTCCCCATTGAGTACTCCAGCAACTTCCAGGAGCCCATCAAGAGCCTGAATGGGTCAAATTTGGTTTCTCTTATTCTCCCATTTTTCCATTCTTTAATTCAGTTTAATTCAGTTTAATTCATTTTTCCATTCTTTAATTCTTTAATTCAGTTCTCCACATTTCCATATCAACTTTTTGTTTTTTAAAAGAAGAAAGCCCTCATGAAAATTCCTCAACTAATTTCTCCTAATATACATATTTTTGTATGCATATACATACATTAGCTGCTGGTGTGGTTATGTTGACTGATTTTAATTGTATTTATACTATTGTTTTTGTTTTTAAATCAATATAAGCTGTTTTGGGATGGTTTCTTTCCTTGAAAGCTAGAGCATAAATGTATCTGATGAATGAATAAAGCATTGCTCACTCTGCTGTCATCCATCTACATACATCTAATGACCCACACTCAAATACTTGCAGTTCCTTACCTTAGATTCTTTGTGAAGACTTCGCATCCCATACTTAATCACATTTATTCAGAAGTAAGCTTTATTTATTCCACTGTCGGTATATTTTGGATTGCTGCTGTAATAACCTAAGGATCTGTTTCATGAAATCATTCTAAAAGCTGCACAATTGAAAGGTTTACTTTGTTTAAAAAATAAATTGGGATTACTAAACCCTGGTTCTTGAGTTGCTGTTAAAATGTCAATTTAAATGTCAGTTTTGCATGGGAAATATTCCACTTGAATGTAGCCTCAGGTGATGAAAGGTGGCATTTACTATGCCAGGGCAAACCATTCAAACTGGATTTTTCTTTGACAGGAGTGGAGGTGGGGAAGAAACACTCCTCTCCAGTCACAAAGCAAAAACTGACATTGGTGAAATAATCACCATGTAGTTAATCTACCATGCCAAAGAAAGAAAGAAAGAAAAACTCAATCAGGCGAATTAGACCAAAATAAGATGAACACAGCAACAGAGCCAATGATTTGTCTGTAAACCTCATTTGTGGATCGAGGGCCCGACCCCGCTATGTGAAATAAATACACAAGGACACGTGATATAAGGTAAATGGGCAAGAAAAGGCCACAACTTTATGTCACCGAGGGTCGTGCCATGGCCTCCCGCCAAGCAGGCATCGGATGGAATACACGACCGCCAGATTTAACGGAATAACCCACGGTAGATAGCATAGGCGATGGCCACACCTAGCCCTTGACACAGCACAACACATGAATCCAATGCCTAACCTACCCACCAATACCACAAAAGTTGTGACGATTGCTACGAGGTAGGCGAAAAAACCAAAAGGCCTAATGCCAAATGGAAAAATTCCTACCAGGCCCCCCAGCCAACCAGGGCGACCAACCTAAGGTCCATAGCAAGGCCAAAAACCTATACCCTGAGCTAAATGGGAGTGGAGGGTGGGTGACTCGCTGAGGGACGACGATGAATGAGGAGGAGGTGGAGCTGGCACCACAGCATTAAGCTGCTACACACGCCCCCCGGAGGCACCTGGTTGGCCACCTCCGGTGGGCGTGGGCACCAGCCAGGTAGGAGGGGAGGGAGCTAATGCCCCCTACCAGGGGCGGAGCTCGGTCTCCCGCCCACAACCACTCCCCTCTCTTCCAGGGAGGAGAGTCTCTGTCAGGGAACATCCACGTGTGGAAGCAGACATCCATGAATGAATTGCCATGCTGCTTCAGGGAGTTTACATGCAAATAGGATCCTGATATGAATCTAGTTTTGTGGTGCACCCATTATTCTCACCCTCTCTACTGTGGGAAGTGGATGTCACTACACTAGGGATCGGAGAATATGTCAGTTTCTCTTTCTCTCGGTTTCTCATTTTTCTAAAATGGGGGAAATAAGGATGATATATTTTTGATAAATTGTTATGTTGAAATTCCTAATAAAAGAATATTTTTAAAAGAATAGTTTCAGGTTAAGAACGGACCTCCAAAACAAATTAAGTTCGTAACTAGAGGTACCACTGTATTTTATTTGCAGAGTCCACCATTGTAGTCCAACTGATCCATGGAAGGACCTTTATACTAGTTGAGAAAGATGGTAAATGAAAGATAGTAAATGAAAATGCATAGGACAGAGAAAACCAATAGGAACTTTAAAAGGAACCAAGCAATACATACGGCTCAGGAACATTCCAAAATTACCATTTGAAATGGTAACCCCCCCCCCCCCATGAACAGCAATTTAAAAACTTGTAAGTCTCAAATCTGCCTGAGTATATGCTTTCCTCCTTCTCTTTCTCCACAAACACAGCCTTTCTAAGGAGGAATTACATACAGCAATGCCATGTGCTTCATTGCCTTCTTGATTAGTAGGTTTTCTGGGTCACATAAGCTCCCCAAGGCCTCCACCATGTTCTAATATTAAACCATCTGGGATAGACTGAAGAAGATTTCAGGAAGGGCTTTTGCTCTTGCATGGAAAAATGATCACAAAGTAGGTCATTCCTTAAACTGATCTGAGTGAAAATAAGCAGGAGGTTGACTGTGAATTGGGAAAGGGAGATGCAAATAAACAACGTTCTCTGGGCCAGAGAACGTGACATTAATCACACGTGACATATCCGCACCATATATTTAAATCACTCTTATGTCACTTTAACCAGCGTGGCTTGGATTTGAACTCTGATCTCCCAGGTCAGGGGCCAACAATCTAACCACTACACCATACTTGCATTGGCTGGAAAACTCCAACCACGGCAAATGGCAGTTCATGTCCTGTGTTATCATCACAGAGTAGCTTTCAAAGGCAAAATTTGCTCTCTACAGAGCAGACGGATATCGACAATATATCCCCATTTACTGCTTTCCTTTTTAGCCTGTTCTAAGGATTTGACACAGCAAATTGACCTTTTATGTTTGATGGTAATGACAGTGTATGAATCACAGAACAGAAAGCTCATCAGAAGCCTAAAAAAAGAGGATCCAATTTACCCTGAATATCTTCCTTAAGATGTACAAGAAGTCAGGGAAAGAGGGGGGAGAATGAGAGTGACAGAGTCTAAATTTTCATTAAAGATCTGCAACCACATTTTTTTTTTCTTTTACAGATTGCAAAATGTTCTGGCAAGTTTGCCAATGTACAGCATTCATCATATATTTCCTTGTGATACTTTTGATATTGCAGCTAATTATAGAGGTGTGACAATAATGATACAGCTGGCGGTTGTGCAATTGTTTTTGGTTCAGTAATGGCAGCCTTGGTAGGGGAATCAGGATGTCCCCACAAATCTGACCCCGCATTGCCATTGACTAAACAACAAACAACAACACCCACACAATTTCCAGAAGCAATATTGTCATCGTATCAGTTTGATGCCCAGAAATCTCCACAATGTGTATACAGAAACAAAATAAATGCAAGCTAAGTCCCAGCTGTTTACCTTTTTTCTTGCACATGAACAGGCTAAGATTCCATCCCTCCCTGAACTGTTTTTCACACCCAAATTCAACTCCATTGAAAATTCACCACTTCATGACCTTTGCATTTAATGGTCTCTATATGAGACGTTAAAACCTAATTAAAATTACATGCTATTAAATGCTAGCAGCTTAAATTTTATAGATGTTGTTCATAGGGTTGCTGCATTCAGTCCCAATAAACTCATTTGTGTATTTAATTATTAACATAAGAGGCAATAAATGTCCCATTAATTCCACTTTAAAAGCACATGTAAAAAGTTCACTATTATTTGTGCTTACTTTTTGCAAAGGGTGTGCAAGACATTTGAATGAATCCCAAATCCAGAACCGGAGAGGGGCTGCTTTAGACAGATTTGGGATTGTTCAACCTAAACCAGTCCAGAATCAAAGCAGGGATCTCCAAAGCATTTTGGGCTGGTGTTGAGATTTGTATCACATGTAAATGTACCAAGTACAAAAGGAAAACCACTGAACTTATTTGTCTGTAATTTGTTGAGCCTGCAAATTTCATACAGTTCTGTGAAAAGAAAACAGTTATAGTCTTTTTTTAAAAGAAAATAAAAAGTAAGATTCCATAGTAGTGACTGTGGAGGTTGCTGTTTTTTTTATAGTGGGATTTGGATTCAAAGGCCTAGGCCTAACCAAACAGCCTCTGAAGTACTGCAGAATGGACCCTGTTATTTTCCTGTCTGAATACTGTTGGTGGTGCACAACCCTACTTTTAATGGCTTTTTAAAAAAATCCTTCATAGTTTACACAAACTTTAAAAATTACTGAGGCTCACATAATACAATTACTCCTATGTATGCTTTCTTCTTTCCTCTTCTTGTCAAAGGTCCATACTGATATGTGTCAATATAGGCATCATTTGAGATTTTAAGGTAGGTCTGAGTTGGCTTGGCTTTGTTTTTCGCTGTGTCAGCTCCATGGTGGAAGTCTCCAGTATGTGGCCATGCCAGGCCCTCAGGGGCACTTTCAGACTTCCATACCATAACTCTGAAATTCTAAATCACCAAAAAAGTAGGCCCCAGCCCCATAGATTATGAGACTTCACTATTGTTGGCATCCATCTGTCTCGAGAGGCAATGGAGTACACATTTGGGGGTGAAGTCAAACCACTGCGTTAGCAGCACCTACGTGACCTCCCCGGAGCACAAACCTGGGCAGTCTGTATGGAGGTCCCGGGCTGCCCAGACAACTAGACCCCACCCACCCACTCTTGGCCTCACTGATGCCTTCCAAAGGAAAACAGAGCAATATGTTTGGCCCCCTCTTGGCTGCAGGAGTTGCTGGAAGAAGGAATACAAAGTACCATCCAACCATCTATGGGACTCCACTCTGAATTTGTGTAGGGTTTATTGCTTAGCCTTTTCTTCTCCTGAAGATATCCCACAAGCAAGTGGAGATTTTAGGATCAGAGCTTTTCTTTTGCTAGATGGGCTACCTTCCTAGGTTGACATTCTCCATCCGCCCTTCACTTTCTTCACCTGGTTTAGCTGGCCAGTCAAAGCCGTTCCTGGGATGTGGCTACTGTCCTGCTGGCAGCTTCTAGGAGCCACAGGTGAGAGCTGAGTGCAGGGTGGGGACCAAAGGTGGATAAACTACCCCAGAAGGAGCACGACGTGTGTTCCACCAGAGGTACTATCCCTTCACTAACACCCCATACACTCCTCTATACTCTCAACTATTAATCTAGAAATACTTGCAGAGCCAAAAATTAAAGCACATGTAACATGCATATATGTAGGCACATTATTAAGGAATTAAATATAAATAATTTTTTCCTAGCCTGAATACAGGGTAGGGGGGGAAATACACATTTTAAACCTGTAGGACACTAGTGAAGTTAAGATTACTTCCAAAACAGTGGATGAATCACTGGCAGAGAACTGGATAAAAACATACACAATGCAGCAGATCAGTCAATAAAAGGGAACCAAGGAGGCCTTTACATGCAACCTGAATCAAATTTCTCCTTCATCGCTAATGACCATTGACTCTTTGCTGTATTGAAATGACTAGAAGAATCTGGCACCGCACTCAATGAAAAATGTGAGTTTTCGGAAACAAATATTAAGTTACTTGGCCAGATTATTGGGAAGAAGATAGCTCAGTTGCAGAGCAACTACCTTACAAACAGAAGATCACAGTATCAGTTCTTGGTATCTCCAGATAGGTCTGGGAGAAAACCCCATCTGAGACATTGATGAGCCACTGCCCGTCAATGCAGACATCACTGAGCTTAGATGGACCAATCGTCTGAATCAGTATAATGCAACTTCCTTTGTTCCTAACCAGACCTAGAAAAGGTCCAAGCTATTTCCCAGATCTTCAAAGTATCAGTGAGGTTTGCCAGTTCATGGGCATGGTCACACATGTGGAGAAAATTCTACTTCACTTGGCAAAGTCAAAACCAATGAGAGACCATTTAAGCTGCTGACATTAATGGTATTGGAGTGTGGCACAAGGAACAGCTTTTATAGCTATAAAAAGCACTCACACAGCTCCTCTTTTAGCCTTTCATAACCCAAAGAAAGCCATCAGTGTCTCAGCAGATCTCTCTGCCTATGAATTAGCAGCAGTTCTCCTCCAGGGACAGTCTCCAGCCGGCTTGCAAGTGATAACATAAGCATCATGTTCGCTCAGTCCTGCTGAGCTGCAATATGCCCACAATGAAGAAAAACTTTTGCCGCCACATGGGCTTGTGAGAGATTCAACAACTTCCTTCTGGGGTGAGCATTCCAGGTAGTAACTGATCACAAACTCCTCAATTTGCTGTTGGGTTTGAGATCCTTCACGAACTACCACTGAGGAACCAATGATTCTACATGAGATTTAAGAGATTTCAGTTCACATTCTTTTACGTATCAGGAAAGAATCTTAACACAGCAGATGCTCCCTCCAGGGCTCCACTTCCTGAGGTGCTTCCAAATGATTATGCTAAATAGCAACATCAGATGGAAGATTCCCCCCCCCCCGATCGTTACATCTTTGCTCCTAACAGTCTGAATGAGAGAAAAAGAGAATAAGAAGCTGATGTAACATTGTAAAGGTAAAGGTAAAGGTACCCCTGCCCGTACGGGCCAGTCTTGACAGACTCTAGGGTTGTGCGCTCATCTCGCTCTAGAGGCCGGGAGCCAGCGCTGTCCGCAGACACTTCCGGGTCACGTGGCCAGCGTGACAAAGCTACTCTGGCGAACCGGCACCAGAGCAGCACACGGAAACACTGTTTACCTTCCCGCTATAAAGCGGTACCTATTTATCTACTTGCACTTAAGGGTGCTTTCGAACTGCTAGGTGGGCAGGAGCTGGGACCGAACGACGAGAGCTCACCCCGCCGCGGGCATTCGAACCGCCGACCATGCGATCGGCAAGTCCAAGGCACTGAGGTTTTACCCACAGCGCCACCCGCGTCCCTAACATTGTAGGGACCCGCGATGTAACATTGTACCGTATAGTAAACCACTGTAAGATTGGTGAGGCTGAAATAACTAATTGAAATGCATTACTATATCCTTGAGAGGGATGCAGGTGGCGCTGTGGGTTAAACCACAGAGCCTAGGGCTTGCCGATCAGAAGGTTGGCAGTTCAAATCCCCGCAACAGGGTGAGCTCCCGTTGCTTGGTCCCAGCTCCTGCCAACCTAGTGGTTCGAAAGCACATCAAAAGTGCAAGTAGATAAATAGGTACCGCTCTGGCGGGAAGGTAAACATTGTTTCCGTGCGCTGCTCTGGTTCGCCAGAAGTGGCTTAGTCATGCTGGCCCCATGACCCGGAAGCTGTACACCGGATCTCTCAGCCAATAAATCGAGATGAGCGCTGCAACACCAGAGTCGTCCGCGACTGGACCTAATGGCCAGGGGTCCCTTTAACTTTACCTTTACTATATCCTTAGTGAACAGTCTCAGGAAACTTCACATTGAAACAGTTGTTGAAAGTGCTCAGTCTTGCTATTCTACACCAATACATTGTCAACAAATATTGTCACTTCTGATGAAACAACATCTAAGGCATGAAGAGACATACCTTAGAAGGGAAGTAGTTCCAAAGGTGAGGGACCACGACAGAGGAAATCCACCCACAGGGCCCTACTCATGGACTCTCATTAGGCAAGGAGAGCCCCCCCCCAAAAAAAAAAAAACACTTTTATCTTAGGACAGTATGGAAGGAGGTGTTCTTTCATATATTTGAAGCCCAGGTCTTTGGGAGCCTTAGATAATAATTATGTTATTTCTTGTATGTATTTTGTACAATTGTTTCCCCTCCTACTCAGAAATAGGGGTGTGGTCATTAGCTGTATACAAACTGGAGGGGGGGGAACTGGTGTGCTTCAGTTCAAACTACACCGAAGGCAGCAAGCCCCCAATGCATAGGGAAGATGCAAATATGACAGGAGAAGGATAGCATACCCAGCTTTATATTTTGCTTTGAGATGGGCTTCTTATTTTCCCCACTCCTTGCTTTATAAGTAGCCCAGCTTTGTCAACTGATGTGCTTGTCAGTGTGTTGTGTACAGCAACAAAAGTCTATGCCCCCCAGTCTGCACAACATTGTCAGTGCTATATTTAGTATGGCAATCAGATTTTTTTGGGGGTAACCTCACATACAGTACATTCTTGAAAAGTACCGTAAATGTCATGTTACTTGGGAAATAATGACAGTCGCTGTGGCTGTATTTCAGCTTTCTAAAAACACACACGAGAGTATAATATCCATTTTGAATGACAAGAGCTCATGTGAAGGCTTGTAATAATGAAGGAAGCATGCAATTTCAGAAACCACTTTCCCCCCCTTTTTTGCAGCTTTAAACACAAACACTAAAGAAATACTGCCCTCCTACACACAATATATTTTCCTTCACTTGAATAATAGTTGTTTTGCCCAGAGTAAATGATGGCATGCATCCTAAGAAGCGATGGAAGCATTTAGCTATATATAGTTACATTGCATTCAGCTTTCAGGCAGATAAAATAGTCAGAAACTCTTTAAAAAGAAACAAATAGAATTCAATATATGGAGTGATATGTCTCAGTGGGGGGACAAAAATATGTTTATGAAAGCTACTATTTTCTTTTTTCCCACTGAAATGCTGATGAAACCAACCCTGTTTCTAGTCTGGCATTAGCTAAAAAAATGAATAAGTTTCATATATATTCCTTACAAGATGTCAAAATTGCTTTCCTCGTTGATTTGCTTAATGCATTTGAAAATATCATTGCCTCTATAACATGAGACTTTACCCAGGATTTACTATAAATCAGGAATGTGGAAGCAGGTGTCCTTCAGATGTTAGTGGACTTCCAGCATCCCTGATCATTGGCCATGCTGGCTGGGGCTAATGGGGGCTGAAATATCAGCTCTAAAAAAGAAGAAGAAGAAGAATTAGCCCATGAAGATTTCACTTTTAGGAAACTAGTTCACTAATGTGATGTCATAGAAAGAATGCAAGAAGTACATTTTGCTTAAAGCCAAACTTAGACTTTTTATCTCATGAGCTATTTTGCTAGTACAGCTCTTCATAAAACCCGATGTAATGGTCTCAGAATGAATTGGTCTCAGCATCAGCATCACAACCACTCTCTTCATGATGAAGGCAGAATACTATGGTAGCCTCATCTAGGTCAAAAGCCAATCATCCTTAGTGATTTATGAGTGGTCACTTTCTATCACTGCTATGACTTGGAGAAGCTTCCAGCTATGGCTTAGCAATCCAGTAGAGCAGACACCAAATGATGGTTATAGCCAACAAAGAATAGAAGGTTCTGCTAGAAAACCCAACATTGTTTTCAAATTTCACTCTCTTTTAAAAAGGGAGCACCAAACCGTAGCAGCAACATGGCATGTTGTTGTTGTTTAGTCATTTAGTCGTGTCCGACTCTTCGTGACCCCATGGAGCAGAGCACGCCAGGCACTCCTGTCTTCCACTGCCTCCCGCAGTTTGGTCAAACTCATGCTGGTAGCTTCGAGAACACTGTCCAACCATCTCGTCCTCTGTCGTCCCCTTCTCCTTGTGCCATCCATCTTTCTCAACATCAGGGTCTTTTCCAGGGAGTCTTCTCTTCTCATGAGGTGGCCAAAGTATTGGAGCCTCAGCTTCACGATCTGTCCTTCCAGTGAGCACTCAGGGCTGATTTCCTTAAGAATGGATAGGTTTGATCTTCTTGCAGTCCATGGGACTCTCAAGAGTCTCCTCCAACACCATAATTCAAAAGCATCAATTCTTTGGCGATCAGCCTTCTTTATGGTCCAGCTCTCACTTCCATACATCACTACTGGGGAAACCATAGCTTTTACTATATGGACCTTTGTTGGCAAGGTGATGTCTCTACTTTTTAAGATGCTGTCTAGAGCAACATGGCATATTTTCCTTTAATTTGTTCAGCTTCAAAATGGTCAGAGATGATTGGAAGGAAGATCAGTGGTGGTGGTGGTTCTTTTTCTTCTTCTTTGGCGATGACTTGTAGCCAAGTAAGATTGTTTTCCATTAACACAATTTTAACAGTGGGTCCCTATGTGACTGTGGAGGCCAATTCTGGATCCACATGTCCTTTCACAGTGGGGACATAGGTTTCTGGGTGGGAGATGATCAGGGTGAGGGTTTGACAAGTGTGCCTTTCTCTTAGCACATTTCTCCCTTTCATCCTGAGTTTGAGCATCCTCAAAGCCCATGACACCTTTGGCAAAGGCTGTTCTCCAACTGGAGCGCTCGCAGGCCAGTGTTTCCCAGTTGTCGGTGTTTATACCACATTTTTAAAGATTTGCCTTGAGTCTTCAAACGTCTTTTGTTGACCACTGGCATTCCGCTTTCCATTTTTAAGTTCGGAATAGAGTAGTTGCTTTGGAAGACGATCATCAGGCACAACATGACTAGCCCAATGAAGTTGATGTTGAAGAATCATCGCTTCGACACTGGTGAACTTTGCTTCTTCCAGTACACTGGCATTAGTTTGCCTGTCTTCCGAAGTGATGTAGCCGAGGTTCACGCACCTCAGGACTGGTAGGCCAGAAGACTGGGAACTCAACAGTTGGGAGAGGCAGAGCCAATGACAGACAAACACAACTCATTCTAGATTTGTCCCCATTCACCTCCCTACTGAGTTCTATAAGGACAACAGATAAACTAAGGAGAAGCAAGATGTCACAGGCAGTACCTCCCTCCACCCACGGACTGGTTGCAAATAAGCCAATGGGCAAGTGGAAGCTGGCTGAGGGCAGAGTAAGGTTGGCAAGACATTTATTTGCATATATATATATATATATATATATATATATATATATATATTTAAAAACGCTTTCTAGGCCAACGCTCCACAGCTCTAAGTGGATTACACTGTCTGTTAACCATATAGCACTTCAGGCTGTTGTAGCTGCTTTACATACATTAGCTCAGCGACAACAGCCTTGTGGAAAACTGGAAAAAAGAACCTGTTTTCCAAATAAAAAGAAAGATATGAAATGTCTTCAACCTCACAACCCATCACCCCAGACCAAACGTATTGCAATCATTAGCATATTACTGAGGTCAGCCCACATCTGTTTCCTTTTTCCTTCTTTAATTTCAATTATAACTTGCTGTTTTATATTGCACCATTTATTCCTAAGTGACTGTAGTGCCAGAGAAATGCAGTCAGCCAATTTATTCATTAGATCTATTGTAGTGGAACTGGGGCAGGATGGGGGGTGGTGGAATGGGTTTTATTATCAATCTATTTAATTTCGAGATAGAATTTAGTGGAAATCAATATTAGAGAATGCATAATTGCTAAATCTTCTTAAATTAATAGACTCATTCATTAAGTTTCCCTAAAAAATACTTAGCTGGTATTTCTTGTGACTTTCCCTAATTAATTAGCAAGCAGAAACCAACTGTGAGCAAAAGAGTTTTGGCAATTGTGTGGCAGAATCTGAAGATCAGTTCCCAGAGAAGAATAAATTCAGATGTGTATATGGGGCATTTCAGCTCAAAGGGGGGGGGAAGCGGGGGGGAAGAGCTGATTATCTCTCATGGATAGATAGATAGATGATAGATGATAGATAGATAGATAGATGATAGATAGATAGATAGATAGATAGATAGATAGATAGATAGATAGATGATAGATAGATAGATAGATAGATAGAGATGATAGATAGATAGATAGATAGATAGATAGATAGATAGATAGATAGATAGATAGATGATAGATAGATAGATAGATAGATAGATAGATAGATGATAGATAGATAGATAGATAGATGATAGATAGATAGATAGATAGATAGATAGATAGATAGATGATAGATAGATAGAGAGCCAGAAGCAAAGCAAAGGTTTTCAGTACAGACTGCAGAACCTACCAATATGTTGCCACTAGTGAGTAACAGGCAGCTTTGAAAGCCTTTATTGTACAAGCTTATATGGACTACCTACCCCACAACTGAAGTTCTGAAAGTTTGCAGATGATTTTCTTTTGACCTTTTACTATTCAAGACAAAAGCCTTTTTATTAAATCTAGCGTGAATTAACTCTAGTAACTTTATATTAGATTTGCCATATCCACTATAATCCACTGGGAACTTCCATACAAAATGGATTGAAAATGCAATGCATGTGAGGGATGGAGGTTAGCATAGCAACTAAAATCCATTGGACTATGTTCCACTGAATTCAACGATACTTATTTCTAGGTAAGTGTATATAACTAGCCTTCCCCAATCCCAGAGTCTTCCAGATGTTTTGGACAACAACTCTCATCAAAGAAAAGTGGTTGTGAGCTCCTCTCCAGGAGCCTGCATGACCACATAACCACAGCAAGTCAGAGTTTATAGGGGGAAAGGCAGGGTATAACTAAATATATTGTATAACAAAACAACAACAGCAATGTAATTGTGAAAAATACACACTGATTTAATTCATCTTATTTCATATTGGCCTTTTTTTGTCTTGGTTTACCATTTCATTCTTAAAACATGTAACTGACATCCAATAAGAGATTTCACCTCTTTGATAGAAACATTCGCTCATTTTGATCTGTTTGTTTGTTTTCTACCTCGCCTGCATTTTCCATATTGACCTCATTCACATCACAGCAAGATCTAAGGGAGAGCGCCAATTCACTCAGTGGGATGGTATGTGTTGTCCATTTGGAATGAATTCAAAGAATCTAAGGTCTTCAGGGAAATTTTCAAATCATCCTGTGATCACCACTTGCCAGGGATACAAGGGCAGCTGCAAAACATCACACATGCTTTTGCTTTTGAGCACACAAAAATGCAAGATGCTTCGTATTTACCTCATTCTTTAGGGGAAATAAATTTGAGAAAGAGATGAAAGATAGTTGTGCTTAGGACATTGATAACAGTTCTAACATTTATGGTTTGCAGATTAATGGAATTAGGAATTGGGGACTGCAGTTGTGAGATGGCAGTGTGCAAATGAATACACAATCCTAGTCACTCGCCAAGGCCTTCTCTGCAATTCCTCTATAAAGACATGTTCATGGGTTTTTTTTAAACAACATCCCACAGTTCACACAGGAACTAACACTGGCATTTTGTCTCATTTGCTAAAATACTGTTCATTTTTCATTTGTAGCTTTACTACATTTTTTGTATGGCTGGACAAATCCATTTATTTCTGGTCTATACTAATTCTGCACAAGTCCATTCCATTAATCTGCAACCTATTTAAACAAGTACCTATGAGAAAAAATACACATTTTGAAACGTATATTCTTTTAAAAAGACATGTTTCTAAATGTATTTTCACTTTTTTAAATAGGCATTTTTAAAAGTCTAATAGCCAGTAGTTAATGATCCTAACCATGTTTCTCAGAAGCAAGTCCCACTGAATAAGTGGGGCTTATTTAGATAAGTGGATTTAGGATTGCAGCTTATGATCTGCACCTTAGTCCTCAAGTACACCTAGTTTTATACCCCTTCCATGTTATTCTAAATAGAGGTTTCGATGACTTGCAAAAGCGAGCAAGAACATTTGTGCCAAATCTTATATTTGTGTATTTTTCTTGTGTGTTTGTTTGAATCTAATGAAGACTTTGGCTTTCATGATCCTTTGCCCTAAAAAGAAGTCTAAGTAAATAATTGGCTAAGCAGTTTGTTTGGTTTTTTGATGGCTGGTACCAGTTCAAGATCATCTTGAAGCCACAACCCTCTGAATAAGAAGTCCCACCCCTAGATCTGCACGCATGAAAATTACACACATCTTACATGTTTTATTTAAGCTGCAGTCCTGTAGTTGCTACTTGGCAGTAAATCTTATTGAACTCAGTGGAACTTACATACAAGTAAACACACATAGGATTCCACTGTAAGTTTGATTATTTTATAATAAGCCTCAGAAAGAACCTTTCCTCGATTTCTTCACTCTTTGGGGTATATGTTGCATATCACCTCTAGATTTGACCATTTTAGCTACTGAAATAAATGGAATTCAGTTTAACGGAGAATTACATGTGTTGGCCAGAGTGATGGCATATCTGTCACCATGAACAAGGACACTTGGAAGAGATTAAACAGTCTTAAAACATAACAAGCAAAGATGCAACCAAGTGAAAACATAAGCATGGACTTGATCAATGCAGGTGTATGGAATTGTAATAGATATTGCTATGAAATATAATTGAAATTTGAAAGCAACTAATAAACTAAGCCAGCATGCTGGATTATGGGACTATTCCTAGACTACTAAAACATATCCAGATGGAAGGGTCTCCCATGGTTAGTTTTATGCCACGAAGCAAAGCCAGAATACCTGAAATAACATCTCACTCCTGGGAAAGTAGGGTTAAGGTTGCAGCCTCAGCTTGTCTTTTAGACTGCACCCGTGACACTTACCCTGACAATATTGGAATGTGCAACTTTTGATAGGTTGCTGAATAAAGTCAATAGGCTATGTGAATTTCCCTCAACACGCACATTTTTAATATTCTATATTGCCATATTTGGGTTTGTCTGTTGTTTTGGAATGTCATTTTTGGGGGGCCCAGTAAATAGCTTTTCTTGTTGTGAACTGCCCAGTGATATGCAGATGAATGATGATATACAAATTATTACCATTATTATTATTATCATTATTATTATTAATATCATCTGACTGCCGAAGCACTCTACCATATTGTGTGGCTGCTTTAAACTGACAGTTTTATGGATTTTACTGCTTCCACTGCTTGATCTGTTTTTTATTGTTTCTACCGATACTATCTTAATGTATTTTCATTGCTTTTTTATCTCTGACGTGAGATGCTCTAGAACTTTTTAAACTGAAGGGCAGTGTATAAATATATTAGATGAACAAACAAAGATGCTCTTCAGCTTTAAAGTGGCTTGCTTCCCAGAATCTGCAGAGAAAACTCCAGCCAAGTCACAACAGGGTCCTGATTTCCTTGCATGCAAGTTTTGGTCAATGGCTCCTTTGACAGGGGCCCGTTGGATCAGGTCAAAGGCCCCAACTAACCCACAGTGGCCAGCCAGATGCCAATAGGAAGCTCACGAAGCAGGACCAGAGTGCAACAGTGCTAACCCCACTTGCAATTTCCAGCACATGGTATTCAGAGGCTTAGTGTCCCTGACAGTGGAAGTGGGACATAGCCATCATGACTAGCAGCCATTGATAGCAGAGGTGGATTTAGGGAAGCATGATTGGTTCAGTCACATTGGGTGCAGAGCCTCGGGAGCACTGCTAGGAACTCCACGTCTATGATTTACAATAGACTGCTACATTCTGGTGTTGCACAAGGTGCCACTGAAATCTGAGACCCCAAAGATCTGCCACTGTTGATAGTCATATTCTCCATGAATTTGCCCAGACCTCTTTTAAAGCCAAGTTATTGACGATCACTACACCTCTTAGGAGAGAGAATTCCATAGTTTAACTTTCCCACATCTTTCCCACATTCGCAAAACAGATTCCCTTGCTACCACAGCAAGAAAGATGCATCTCAATGGCCCACACAGCCTCCTCGAAGCTGATAAACCATGAACAAAGCAGATCGCTCCTCCAATGCAACATTTCGTACATGACCTGAAAACAGCTTCTTCTGCTACCACACAGGCAAGGCATTTGTTGAGCAGATCACAGGGGCGAAAGTGTGTAGTGTTCTTTGAGGGGCTTTTTGGATAATACCAACAAAATGTTGAACAATAAAAGCCAGCTAACGGATGAGTGAGTCGCTTCTGGAGTGGATTTAGGCTTTAGTGACAGAAGACAGAGTGCTGACCCAGAAAATCGCGGCATGTTCACATGCCCCTCGGGAGCACACAAGATGGAAGCCTGGGCAGACAATTCAGGTGGAAAGAGGAGCTCCTGTAAAGTGAAGAGGATTTTGTATCGAGGAGAAAATGAGCATTGGAAATATTTTGATAAATAAAGAGGGACTTCTCAGACATGCACTTCAAGGGTTCCTGTAGGGTGAGGAAGCTTGGGAGAGATGCAAAGAAAAGCAATTGAAGGAAAAGGCAGAGAAGGAAGAAGCTACAGAAACTCCCAGCCCTCCTTCTGAACATCCTTTTGGTGCCCAGGACTTGGAATGAGACAAGTAACAACATATATGGTAGGAAAGTGATGGTGCAGATCCTATTGCCTCTAAGAGAAATGGTGCATGCAGTATCACTTTCCTGCCAAACTTGGGCTTGTAGTCCTCAGTGGGTAAAAGAAACTCAGTGGGTGGGGGACTAGGAGAACCTGCAGCTGCCACCTCCTCCAACTTTTCATTCCTCTGCCCAAATGTAGGTTTAAATTTATTTGCCTTTGGGTAGGAAAATCGGGAAACAAAGGAAGATGCAGGAACTTATCAAGCACTGTTGAGTGCTGGTACTATCCTCAAGGATGAGGCCATATGGTGTTAATGTGTCCAGCATGTGCATCCAGAATTCTCCCTTTTTGCAAACGTTGTTGGATCTATTGGCATAGATAGAATCATAAAATTGTAGAGCTGGAAGAGGCCACGAGTGTCATCTAGTCCAACCCCCTGGAATGCAAGAATCTTTTGCCCATAGCAAACACTGCATGGCCTCAAGCTAGATAATAGTACCAGAATTGCTTAGCTTCAGCAAATGAAGGCCTTCTGAGCATCCTTAAAGCTCTGTAATGGCCACCTTGGAAGCAGCAATTTTTTAATCAGAGCAACTGATGGTGGTGGAAGCTGAAACATTTTGCTATAAAAGTTTAAAAATTCCTTTTTGTTAGCTGGCTTAGTCTCTTATACTGGTCCTTAAAGACAGTAAACTTTTTTCTCCTTCAGAAAGTTTGGAGGGGAAAATGTGAAGTGTAGGTGAAACTTGAACAGATTAAAGCTTCAGACAGATCTGCCTTCCTTTAAGCGTGAAAGACACCTTTGATTAATGGTTTCCTATACCTCTGCTAGCATTACAAATCTTGAGTAAATATGCTACTAGGACATTAATGTGTGGAATGTGTGTGTATAGGAAAGGCTTTATATTCAAGAAACACTGAAGAATTTCCATGGGCCATGGAGCAGAAATCTAAATGATCTTCATCCTTCCATCAGCCACACTTTGCAAATGGACTTGGCACAGAGATACAAGCAATATTTCAAAATAATTTACCTCTACTGCAGGGCTCTTAAATGCTTTGACAACATTGCTGCTTCTTGTAATAGCTTGAAAAAATGCTTTTTCTCAGTGTCTTATTATCTGTTTTCTAGCATGTTGTATTTTACTTATTGACTAAATCCATTATCATCTTAAAGAATAGCAGCCTATGATCATTGACAATAAGATGCATCAGGGCAAAACTCAAATAACAGCAAAGCCCTGTTTTTTAAAATGGAAGTTACTGTACTGTTCAATTTCCCCCCTTAGCTTTATATTTGGAGTATGATAGTTTCTGCTTTTTAACTACTGCTGGAATTAAAATCAAACTACAGGATCAAAGGAAATACAATACAGAAATTGAACCATTGCAATGTGATTCTTCAGACTCCCAAGCATGAACAGATAAATGTAGCAGTGAAAACCCAAAGTGACTGCAGAATCTTCAAAGTGCAGCACAGACAGCAACTGGAAATGACTTTAGAAAATGAAGTACAGGTAATATAATTGATAGCTCATACCTAATGATATTTCCAGCTTCATCTTCCTAACACCTTTGTAATTGCATGGGACTCCAGTAACAAAAAACCAGCAACATTATTAACAGGCATTTAAGCAGGCATTGGAAGAGACCAGAGCTCAGTAGTAGAGCCCATGAAGGTCCTCAGTATAATCTCCAGTTAAAAGAATCAGGTGATGGGGAAAATCTCTTGAGATCCTGAAGAGCTGCTGTGAGTATGAGTGGACAATACCAGGCTGCACAGACAAATCATCTGACCTGGTTTAAGGCAGCTTCCTATGCTCTACCTGTAATGCCTTTCCACATATTCCTCTGCTGCTCCAAATTTGTGCAACATTTTTAATTTGCAATTTGCTTTGTGAAATTTATTGGGTTTGCCTTCAGAATAACCATAAGCCAATATAATTCTGATTTCACGGCGTGGGAGGTGAGGCTGGGTGGATTGTCCAAGTCAGGAGCTGCCAACCTTTATGGGCACATTTGCAAACTGGAGAAACTGTTGAGGGCATCACAAACATCAACCGCAACCAAGCACATACCATTGGTTGCAATACAATATTTCTATCAATCCTAGTTTCAGTGGTGGGATGGGTTGGGCTAGGACCAAGGGAGGCTTCTTTGGGCACATGAGCATCCATGGGTGCTATATTGGTGACCATTAGTCTAGGTTCATACACTAAGTATATGATAGAAATGGGGCATGAACCCAGGTTGATCAGATATAAAACCATACCCTGACTTGCTCAACTGTCCTAAGCAGTTCAGGACCAGAATACCTAAAATATCATCTCAGCCCTTATATTCCAAGGTAATTATTGTGCTCTGCAGATGAGTGCCTCCTGGAGACATCATCTTATAAGGAGGTCCTCTCTGCACAATATTGGAATGTGACCTTTAGTGTGGTGGCGCCTACCCTTTGCAATGCCTTTCCCTTAAATACTAGACAGGCACCACCTCATCATTTCAGCACCTACAGAAAACCTTCCTTTTCCAGCCAGCTGTTGAAGTAGACATCTTTCTCTGCCTGCATGTATATTGGAATTATTTTTAATATATCTTTATTGTTTTGTCACTTCTGGCTTGTCACTATGTGCTCCTACCCACTAGGCCTGGGCAATATATTGCCCAGGACCGATATGAGGAGCAGAGCGTGATGTCGGCTTCACTCAGTGGTATATTGCTGGTGAAACCGCCACTTCTCCTGACTGAGTCCCTCTGCTAGCAGCGTCTGCTGGAGAGAGTCAAAAGTTCCTTCCCCCAGTGAGCGCTCCTAGCAGACAGACTCAGGAGTGGTGGCGGTTTCACCAGCAATATATTGCTGAGTGAAACCACCATCCCACTCTGCCATCATACAATGCAGAGGGAGAAACAAGCTGTATCTGTGAGACGGTGATACAGCTTGTTCCTCCCTATGCATCTTTAAACTGCTCAACTGAGGAGTGTGCAGCTGCCCTTACCTCAGCCGAGCAGTTAGAGGAGCCCCCAGCCTGGCACTGGCTCCCACAAGCCGGTGGTGGGGTAGGGGCTCTGAGAAACTGCTCATATGAGGGGAGTGCAGTTGCCGTTCCTCACAGCAAGAAGTTAAAGGAGCCCTGATGCTCCACCCACTTACTGGTGAGTGGGAACAGCACCAGGGCTGTCTCAGTTGAGGAAGGTCAGCAATGTCTAGGCCACACGATGACCATGTTTATGAAGCAATTGTATATCCTCCCACCACGCTGATGAAGGGTTCTACGAATTCAGTGTTGGACATTGTCAGGGGCTCAGGAGCAGAGGCACAGGGGAGAGAGGAGATGGAGAGCGAAGAGGAAGGATCTGAGGGCAGCGTAGGGGAGTATGGCAGTGACCCGAGAGATTCCATGAGCTTCTCAAGCGAATCAGAAGATTCCCAGAAGGAGGCGCCGATGGTCAGGGCAAGGGGGGTCCCAGGGAGGACACACCAAGAACGGGGGGCCAGCGGGGACTCCCAAAGCAGCAGCTGGAAATCAGGACCAGCTTCCCCACCAGAGCATAGTGGGGGGGGAAGAGTCTCAGGTGTCAGGGGCAGCATCTCCTCCAGCAGGGAGAGAAGAGGAGTCGGAACTGGCCACGCCTCTGTCGGAGAGTGGGGGAACGGAGGGGAGGTCAGGTCCAGCTAGCCTCCCTGAAGGGGGAAGCAGTGACAGGAGCAGTGAAACGGTCAGGAGGAAGGTTGGCGGGTGGGCGCGCGCGCCAAGTTCAAATGTACAGGCGCGCGGGACAGCAGAAAACCCGGATGGGGAACCAGGTCCTAAAGCCCGCCGGAGGCAGGGGGAAGACTCAGGGGACTCAGCGTCAGAAGAGTCTAGAAAGGAGGAGACTCCAGCTGACAGGAGGACCCAGAGGCGGAAAGAGCAAAGGAAGAGGTGGAGCAAGGCTAGAGTCTTAAACTGGTGTATGGGGGGCGGAGACTCAGACGGAGCTTCAGCGGTCTAGAGTTTCAGACGTAAAGCTGCACGCTACTGATGTGAAAGACAAACTGAACTTCAATAAAGACTTTTGTATATAACAACGAAGTGGCGTTGGTCCTTTGTGAGCTGGGACCTAGGGCAGTTCTGACAGACATCATATTTGCTGAATACACAAAACTTCACAGCTTGTCTTTCGTCATACACAGTCTGGTACCTCACTTCATTTAAAGATTTTCAGAGACATTGAGACTAAAGATTTCATTTTGTACTTGTTATGGTTTGAAGGAATTCTATAAAGATTATCTATTGTGTATGTACATGGCCATTGTGTTGCTGACATTCTCTTTGCAACACAGGGGTTTGTTTGGTTACTACTTACTCAGTTGAGGAAGGGGCACTGGCGGAGGAAGAGGAGTGCGGGGGGAGCACACCGCCCCCGGCAGCTTGATCCCGATGGGGTGCCATCGTGGCTGTCCCCCCACCAGCACTGGGTGCCATGCCCCCAGGACGCACGCCATGCCCCTGTGGGTGGCACGGCACAGCCCCAGGACATGCACCAACCCCGCCCCCACCTGCTCTCTGCCCCCCCCCCGGTGCTGGAGCATGAAGCTCCACCACTGGGAAGGGGACCCTTCCCCACCTGAGCTTCACAAACAACCTGCATTGTCCCAAGCCGTGAGCGCCTGGGTAAAACCGCCTCAGCTCCTGAGGTAAGAGCGGGGGCAGTTTCACCAGGTGTCTCATGGACAGAGGCAAATGCAGCTTGTTTTTTCAACATCATGGTATATCGCCAAACTGCAAAGTTTGGCTGGTGATACACCGCCATGTTGAAAAGCTGATATCGCCCAGCCCTGCTACCCACTTAGGTGACCATGTCAGGCATTTGATGGACGTTTAGGCCACAATTAATTTGCTAGCATTGCTACACTCACCCCAGTTTGGCAGTGAGAAGTATCAGGGGTTCCACTGTTTACCCAGTTTGTGTTTCTTTTCAAATGAGGTCACTGGAGACTTATTGGCATTTTGGATTACCTGCATTCCTTTACAAATGGTTGAGATGGTAGTTCACAGCTTCAACACCTCCCAAATCTTCCAGCTCTCTGTCTTTGCTCTCTGCTCCATTCTCTCCTCAAATTAAAAGTGGCTTGCTTTTACATTAATACCTTCCTGCCATTCAGATATCTGCTGGCCACTAATGTCCATCAGCCTACTAATATGCCTATCGATGGATGCACCTGGCCAAATGATGTGCCTGGGTCTGGCAGGTCTCAGCCATTAATCCTGGGCCTTAGAACCAAGAATGACCAAGGTGGACTTGGAAGTGATCTCCAGGAGATCATTGAGACTAGTCTAAATCCCATAACAGTATTTAAGGTGTCATTAAAACTGAGTTCTTTGCTGCAAGAAGCAGACTCTTCTAGAAAATATATATAGATACTCTTTTTAGAAGAAAAACATTTGGTCTTCCAAAATGACTGACCTGGTAAGAGAGAAAAGATTTGCCATCCACTCTACAAAGTAATACCAAATCTCACTATCTGCCTACATAAAGCACCATGACGCCTTTTTAATTGGCTTCTAACTCTACTGCTGCACTCAAACAAAGGGTGATTTTCCTAATTACCATCTTGCTTTCTTCTTGTCCTCTAGCAGAAAATGAGTATGACTCACTGCTGCAGAACATAGCTTGAAAAAGGCCAAACAAAGATCACGGCTGGAAATGTTTGGGTAGCAAACTTTCCTGGGTCAATATAGAAAGCTCTCCTGTAGTCTTTCTATCTTTGATTAATAAAATCCACTTAATTTTTCTAACTGATATTGTAGCTACACCTAATGTGGTCTACTGTAAGCTCATTAACCTCTCAGGGTATACTTCTGGCACTTCGCCTGTTTCTAAGTTTAGTGCTTTAACAGCAAACTGGGAATTCAAGAGAATATATCCCCAAAGTACACATGAGCAGACACAGCTGGATTGTGTCAGAAGTTCAATTCAGTTCAGTCACTGCAGAAGCTATTATTGTCCATTGTCAGTAGCAAAGCAGCCAACCCCCCCCCATAAAATATTTGAGGGAGCTACCCCCCAAAGTTGGTGGGCATTACTATTCAAAAGGTGGGGGGGTGCATGTTATGTCATGTGATCGATTGAGGCAGAGCTTACCTGCCACCTGCCCCATATTTTATTGAAGTTGGCCCCCTTGGTCAGTAGAGAATGAGACTTTTCATTTCCGGGTCATGGATTCAAGCTTCTTGAAGCAACATGTGCGTTTGTTGCATGTTGGGAAACACAGGGTGTAATTAAGCATTGTGCTGTTATGATCCTTTCATCAGCTCAAGATCCTTTCATTCTGCCGAACAGAATGATCTCCCCTCTACTGACTCTGTACAGGATACTGAGGGATCTTCCAACCCTCCAGAGCATATTTGGGGAAGGCACAGAGGCACACCAAGGGGTAAGCCCTGTTGTGCTAGAAGGAATGCTTGCACTAGCTTCCACTAGTACCATGTTAGTTGAATCCAGTCCATACTGATTATTTATCATTATTGTTTTTGGTGAATCACCTTTTCCACAAGTCTCAAGGCAATTTACAAGCATACCATAAAACTGCTAAAACTAATTTTGAAAACAGTACCAAAACAGCAACAACTAAAGACAAGTTTAAACGCAATACAAAACGTACAACAAAGGTAGAGGTCAAACTGAGAGGACGAAGGAATCGGGCTTTGCAAGCACCCACAATAAGCTGATCAGTGGCACTTGCAAAGTGTAGGGTTTTGTTAGTAACAATGTTCAGCTGATCATAGGATCTTGTTTCCTTCCTCGCAAAGGGCTTTGGAAGCACCTGAAGATCAGGTGGGTGTGGCTTAACTGAAACAGTCTCACAGGTAAAATTGGGGTGCCCTGTGGGCTGAATAATAATAATAATAATAATAATAATAATAATAATTATTATTATTATTATTATTATTATTATTCCACTCTTCGTCTGAATATCTCAGGGCAGTTTATAAGATAAAAATACAGGGGAACAGCACAAAATAAAATTAAGCCCACAGGCCAGAGGATTGTCGCTACTGAATTGCAGCACAGGCTAGGATTGTCCTGTAAATTTCTCACTTTTTATGGTTTTTCTCTCTCTCTTGATTTCCTTGGGATTGTCTTCAGACACAAGCACACAATGTAAACTTTGGAGGCTGTGCACTGTTCCTCCCCATTGCTGGAGTCCATGTCTTCTCTCATACTCATCCCAGTACGTGGCAAGGCTGTCCTTGAGGACTAAGGGTATCTTCTGTTACATAAGGGCAGGAACAGAGTGCTGCTAGTGAGGCCCAGGCTAAGAGGTGCAAGTGTTATCCTCCTGCAAAGAAGCAATTGCCTGAGAATGTCCTGTGTTCCTTTTCATTTATCTTCCTGTCTGCTCACTTAACCTCCTAATCTTCATGTCCGGTAGCTGCACATAGTTTTGCTCTTCTCATGCTCACATGGAAGAAAACCTCTGTGCCTCTACCCACATTTTCAGCCATGTAGATGTCATATGCCAAGGCAGAGCTGTCTGCATTAATGCAAACTTGGGCAAAGGCAGGTGACCTCGGAAGGCCTCAAAGTGCAGAGTTGTAGCTCTCCTGCAGTGTATCGCTTTTAGCCTCCCCAGAAAATAACTACTTTCTTCTGCTTGACTTGGAGCCACACACTCTCTTTTGTGTCTTTTCACAATAGAGGATAGGATACAATAGGGCACACACACACAATTGCGGCTGATGAGGTGATGTTATTGTTTTTGTCATCAAAGTGTGGTCCTACAAATCGCCACAGCAAATCCTATTAATTTCCCACAATTAGCCTCCACATAAAACATTACATTACTCAGCCACACAGAGTCTTGTGTGTTAAGCAGGGAGAATGTAAAGACAGAGCAACTAGGCATCTCCTCCCACTCTAATGAACTCAATCTTAGCAATGACCTCTAACATTTATTTTAAAAGCAAAGAATCTTGCAATGAATGCTTGTGCTTCTTTGAAATATACCCTCTTTTAAAGTATTCCTAAAGGATACACCAGGCACAGAATACATGGTTATGAAAATGGGACTGTAGAGAGATGGAGAAGGAAGATTTGGCTGACCTCCATGGTATCCCTCTGTCAGCCTGGCTGGACACAGAGCATGGCACCCACACATCTGGTGACACCTCCCTGAACACACAGCAGCTGCGTGAGAGGCAGCCCTTAGTTGCTGGGAAGCAGAATGGCTCAGAATACTACCATGTAAGGAGGCTGTATGAAGGGTGTGAGCAGAAGGGCTCAGAACGGTGCAAGGGAGGGTGGAAGGACAGAGGTACAGAGGAGACAAGGGCAAACTGCAGAAAGATAACTCCAGGGTGGGAACACACTCTCAATAGGCAATAATGGGGAAGGGTCTGGGTCTCAAGACGTAGGGTTGAGCCATTGAGGTGGGGAATAAAACTCAGACCATGTACAGGACCCCAGTGAATAGAAGGAATATGAAGTCCTCGGGAATCAGGGATCCACCAGGCACACACTGAAGTAAGCATTAGTTCTGGGGCTCTGAGGGTTTCCCACAGAAAGTAAGATTCCGACTGAATTTTCCACATCAGCAACATGACTGCATTCTTCTTTTTGCTTATGAATGTTGAGGCTGTATAAATTGGCAGAAATGTTATTAATAATGTAAACCAATTCTTATTTTGTTTTGCATATGAGGCTCATTAGAAACCAATTACTTTTCAATATCCTTTTAATTTCAATGCTCATTAAATTGTAAGTTCGGTCTCCCATGGGATATGTAGGCAGCTGCCAGGAAAGCTTCATGCCCCTTACATTCCCCTCCCAATAGCACCACATCTGCCAGGTTTTGGGGGCATTGCCTTGGGTTGATTTTCAGTGTTGGTGTGAAACACATTCTGGTTTGTTTGCAAGATTGTTTTGCTGCCCTCACTCTCTCCTTGAAATACACTTCACCAGTGCTTTTTTCTGGGAGGACGCATACCCTAAACATTTTACAAATCTAAGTTTGGCCTCATTGAGGGGCAGTATTTCAATGTGAGCAGAAAAATAAGAGCACCCCTAAGCGCACACACACACACACACACATATACATATATACTTGCACTTTATGATTATGTGAGATTTCCTCATCTCTCTTCATTATATCTACCTAAGGACAGGACAAGGATGAGGAGTTGGCATGATTAGGTGCTTACTAATGTTCATCACCAAGACAACTGCTTGCCATTCCTCCATTTTGCTCAGCAGGTCCTTCTTCTGGTCCAGAAGGGGGTGGTAGTGAATAATAGTGTTATGACTCCCAACCAATAATTCTTGGCAGCCCCAAGGAGGAGAGGGATCCATTTCTTGGTTCATCCCATGTGGAGCAATGGGCACCAGAGCCTGCATCTCCTCCCTTGAACCCAGGGAAGATGTCTCTGCCACAAGACTCCAGTGAATGGTCCCCAGATTCCTTGGAGGATCTGAAGAGCCCTGAGGATAACCACTGTTTGAAACTTCATGATCAAGAAGCCGCCAATGGCTTCAGAAAAGAGCAACTGCCCTTTGACTGGCCAGATGCAGCATGCAGGTATTCTAGTCAAGAAATACCAATCCCAGTCTATAAAGGTCTGCCAACTGCCCCACAACACTGCCGAGATAACTTGACCATTCTTCCTCAGCTGTAGGATTGCTAACCATGGTACTGAAACCCACACCTTGGTCCCTCTCCAAGGTGCTGATTCTGCCTTGCCTTCCTATCTGCCTGGAACCCAGAGTCTACTGACTTACCTTCGACATCAGCTATAGTGGGCATTCCCATAGATCGAGGTCAAGGAGGAGAAGGGGATGGCTGTTCTTTGACTTGCTCACCTAACTGCTCTCTCCCAAGCAAGCCAGGGGGCAAAGAGGAAGAGGAGCACCAGCAGGCCTAACTGAAGAAGGAGGACACATTGAAAGAGCAAAACCACTAGGGTTGTTTTGTCTGAGGGTTAGGACTGGCAGTGCTTATAGGTAAAGTGTGATTTCTCACATCTTGGATCTCAGTCTCAGTTGTATTCTTGAAACTGCTTCAGGCTTTCTGTTAAGTTTTTTTTTTAAGCTAATCTGTAAAAAGTTTACCTTTTAAACTGTAAAAGTCTCATTGTTCTCTGTTCTCAATCTTATTGCATTTAATTGGTTACTGTTGCACTTTTTTGTGTGAGCTAATTTGAGGGCCAGAAAGCAGCACAGAAGAAAAGTATTTCTTCACACAGCCCATATGGAACTCACTCTCGCAGGAAGCAGTGATGACCACCGAACCTAGATGGCTTTAAAAGAGGATTGGACAATTCATGGAGGAGAGGGCTGTTGGCAGCTATTAGCCATGATGGAGACAGCAATGATTTTGAATACCAGTTGCTGGAAACTGCAGAAGGGTTGCGCTTGAATGCTGTTTGTGAGCTTCTGAGAGACATCTGCATGGCCACTGTAGGAAAAGGATGCTGGGCTATATGAGCCTAAGGCCTGATTCAGCAGGCTCTTCTTATGTTTTTATATTCATACAAATACTTGGTTTGATTGCAGCTTTATACAAGAAACTATTAACCTACACCATGGGCTCTGTGTTGGATTTAAAACTTGTTTGGGAGGGAGCTATAAGGCAGAATATAGGCAATGGTGTAATGTGATATGACTGGCCAATAAAATCAATCTCGGCTCATTCCAGGGAAAGTACACTTAAACTGTACAGGACCCCAGTACAATTGACATATACCTGTTGATGAGGCTATGGTGCTAGGGGGAACATATGTTCACCTCTGGTGGAAGTGCTGCAAGTTCACATATTTTGATTCTTAGTTTTCAAAGAAATTGCTGCAATTGCTAAGGAGACCATTCAATTACTCCCTTTTCTTGCTCTCCAATGTATTTTGGGACATAAAAAGCT
Source organism: Podarcis vaucheri (assembly GCF_965113315.1). Taxonomy (NCBI): domain Eukaryota; kingdom Metazoa; phylum Chordata; class Lepidosauria; order Squamata; family Lacertidae; genus Podarcis; species Podarcis vaucheri. Next base: position 67,006,052 of record NC_138766.1, read on the forward strand.
GGATGTTATTTTAAAAGAACTAGTAATCATCTTATTGGCTGCTGCGCACTTGTCCATCATCCAGAAAGGTAAAGCATTATGGTACTTGGTAAAGCATTATGGTATGGTACCTTATGCTTTGGTACAAGAATGTTAGGAATATTGCTATTCTGGAAAAGATGACACTCCATCTTTGAACATTGTGAGGTGCAGCTACACAGAGATGGAGTTTTACTTTGTGAACAAATGAACATCACATACAAGAAAACTTACACCAGCCTCCCATGAGATCTGGAATTCTTAAGTTATCTTTTGCCACAGTGTGTGATATATCATTTCTGCCATCCTTCATCTCCTATGATCCCTTATTGTTTTGCTTTTACAGAATATTGTTTATTTTGCATTAAAATCAATATAAATCAATATAAATAAAAAAGGAGGGTTAGGCAAACCCTTTAGTTGATTTTTACCCATCATGAGCAATAAATTTAGATGCATGGATCAAAATTATTTAAAAGAATTACTGGATTTAAGAAAAATAATAAGAGTTCTATATAGCAGCCAGTTCTGGAAATAAACAAGTTCTGAAGTGAATAACATTATCTCTCCTTAAAAAACAACAACACTGGAAGTGTTCAGCTCATACCTGCCTCCATTGTGCCTAAATTTGTTCAGCTTCCATTGCAGCTCTGGAAATCAAGAATGCCAAGTCCATATTACTTCTCTCCCACAACACAACATGCCATCAGTGCAGTGGGCAGTTTGCCATAAATATTAGCAGGCGCTTGAGTGAGATTCCTGTAAATGAAGATTAAAGGAAGCCACTTTGAAATTGGCTGAACTGGACAAAGTAGGGATTTCACATCCCTCTAAATATTGTAGCACAACAAATACACAGCACAGCCACCAATTCTTTGATCAGCTTCTTTGTCACTTGCTGGAAAAAGGAGAGTTACTAAGGACAAAAATATGGAATGTACAGTAATATCACAAAGTCTGTGTTGCTTCCAATGCAAAATATGATGGTTTCTGCTGTATAACATTTGAAGCACAAGCTTCCATTCCTCAGCAGCTCCTCATGCATATGGAATCTTTTTCTTAACTTCTGTCACTTCAGGTAGGTCCCTGAATTAGTTACTCCTAGGAAATGGGAACATGTCAATCCCAAGTTCCCTGCAGTTTCTCTTATTTCCCATCTTAAATTCAGTACTCCATACCTCCACATCAGTTAGCAATTTTTTTAAGTCATCATGAAACTTCATCAGCAAATTTCTCATGAAACTTTGCCCCCCAGACCACATCTTTGCAAAGCAATTTCCCCAATTAGAATGCATTTTGGTATGTTATGTTCAGTAATGAGGGGCCAAGAAGAGTATGTGGCCTGAGGGTACAGGTGAATGTAAAAGCTGTGCACTGGATTTGGCCAAGGCCTTAAACCCTTATCTTCCTGTCTGCTCACTTAACCTCCTAATCTTCATGTCCAGTAGCTGCACATAGTTTTGCTCTTCTCATGCTCACATGGAAGAAAACCTCTGTGCCTCTACCCACATTTTCAGCCATGTAGACGTCATATGCCAAGGCAGAGCTGTCTGCATTAATGCAAACTTGGGCAAAAGCAGGTGACCTTGGAAGACCTCAAAGTGCAGAGCTGTAGCTCTCCTGCAGTGTGTCGCTTTTAGCCTCCCCAGAAAATAACTACTTTCTTCTGCTTGATTTAGAGCCACACACTCTCTTTTGTGTCTTTTCACAATAGATGATAGGATACAATAGGGCACACACACAATTGCAGCCAGTTCATCAGGCCAGTTCATGGAGATCTGGGTGTCACTTGGATTGAGGCAACCCCAGATTGCCATGGATTGGGCTGGTTCAGAGCAAACTGAAGCTGTCAGGAAGCGGGGCATCAGGCAAGGAAGAGAGGCAGGCATTGGGTGGAAAGGAGAAAAAAACACAAAAAGAGTAGGAGGGACCTACTTTACCAACAACATCTTCCTGGGAGAAGGTAGGAGTTGGAAATGGAAGCCTTTGGATGTGGAGTGTGGGGTGCAAGTTTCCCTGCCAAGCCTCACCTTCCTGTCCAGTCTCTTCTTCTGATGCTCCACTCCCTGAACCAGCACCATGCAGGGTCAAACATTTTGCTTGCCAGCTGGTAAGCAAAAGATTCGATCCCACAGGGTGCAGATTGCTGCTCCTTCATGAGGGGCTTCCCTGTAGAGTATGAGCAAGATCAAATCCTCCTGCTCTTGGCCCAGGAGAAAGCAGGAGGAGATATAGCATCTCCTTCCCCCACGCCCTACTGTATGTTGAACCAGAGTTTGAAAGATTGTTTTCACCTCATAAACATGTCTTTGACTTCCTCTGAGCCCTCCCATCTGAATTTCCTTGTATTTAAATGTAGCAGTTTCCCAATATCATTATTAAAACACAATATTCCAATTAAAATCAAATTTCTTAACTTTTCTTAAAGTTCTAAATCTCATTTATTTAACTAACCCCTAATTTGATCCTAGGCCTATTTGGTACTTTCAAGTAACTTCTAATTTTTAATATCACAATATTTATTCAAATAGTCTTTAAATTTCTTCCACTCTTCTTGGTGTTCCTCTTCTTTCTGCTTGCGGATCCTCCCAGTAAGGTCAGCTAGCTCCATATAGATGTTAGAAGTTTAAATAAGTAACTAATTGTGTTTTTTATGTGTTTGTTGTTATGTTTTTTATCATCTTTTTTGCTTATATTTGTGATTCTGTTTTTTGTTGTTGTCGTTGTTGTATGTGCTATATTTGTAAAAAATTTAATAAAAAAATAATGTAAAAAATAATAATGAAAGATTGTTTTTTGCCATTGCTGGAAGTTGTAATGTTGCAAATTTAATGTTGTTATGTTTGTAGCATTGGTTTGCTGTTCTGTTGTTTTATTATTCCTGCTGTTATGGAATTGCTCTTGCAATGGTTGCTTTAGAGGTGTCTTTCTACTCTCTTTGTTGTAAGCCACTTTGAGCATGTTCAGTTTTGTGGCTGGTGACCAGTATGCTTTTTAGCAAAGAATCTCCACACTTACACACCTGTATGCATAGCATCATGCAGAAACATCTACCATTGCCACCCAGTGTGCCTGAATGGTCAATGCACACACATGGAAAAATAACCATTGGTGGGGAGGATACACTAACATTCTACCTGTAGGGTCCTTCCATCATCTGGCAACCAGCCAAGACATCCAGTCGGTGGGGCAAACCCTGCCAGGCTGGCAACCAACCTTCTTGCTTCTAATATTCTATTGCTCCGTGTGTTGGGATTTTTTTGTACGAAGGACACATGGGAATCCCTGCCTGCACTCTGAAAGGATACAGTGGAGAAGCTGGCTTTACTATCTCATCTGTTGTTTGTGAGAGAGAAGTAGGTCATAGTGAGATGGTGAATAAAATTTCATGGAGATTGATCCTATTTGATTGGATGAAATATTCCTCCTTTGTCTGGCAACTTGCTTGAATTTCATGCTGTCTGTGTGATACATCATCTGTAGCATAAATATCAAACCAAGCAATGATATCTCAGTAGTGTGAGTTCATTCGCCATCTTAAAACAATGTACCTGACTGTATTTTAGTTTATATTGGGTCTCTATTAGTACCTGGCTCTCTCTTTCTCACTCACTCACTCACTCTATATATTTTGTCTTAAATTGCACTTGTTAGATGGATTTCCCATTCCATATAAACACCCCCATACTGACCAGATTATCATTATTTTTAAACCCTCTCTTGATAGCATGTGGCAATGGTGGTTGTTTCTTTTTCCTTTTGATAACATTTTGGCTAATGGACTTTCTGTCTTTACTGTGCTTCAATAGTTTCCCCATGATCGTCATAGCAACTGGAATCAAAGCTGTTGTCCAACTGTTGCACAAGCATATTATGTCATTCTTTTGTGAGACAAGAAAATGACAGCAGCAACAAAGCTTACCATCTTTTTTTAACTCTATAAAAATGAACTTTTGCAAGTAAACATATAATATCATTCTATCAATGACAGCTTTCCTTTCACATCACCACACCACAGAAAAACTGACCATTAAAGCACACACACACACACACACACACACACATGCTTTATCAATCTACACAAAACCCATTTTTATTGTTAAAATCAAGAATAGGTCGAATACACTTTCAAAACAGAAGCACAAGTATTGTGTGCATGTGTATTTAATTTGGGTTTTTAACTCCATTGCTCCTGAAAAAGAACTGTATATTCTCTGATCACGGTTGAAACTATATTTGTTGTGGATAGCACCTTTGCTTCTTCCTATATACATAAAAATGTAAGGTTGTCATCACGCTAGTACTTGTGCACATGCACAGCCAGCAGAAGAGGGAAGAGCTTAGGCAGGCATGTGTGTGAGTCAGTGAGAGAGCTAATGTGGCCCGTGGGAAGCCTTTCTGCCTGCAGTGGAACTTTGTGTCAAATTGCCTGGGGCAGCCCCACAGAGAGTTCCAGAAAGGAGCATGGCAACATTCTCTGCATTCTCAGAGACAGCCACAAGCAAGTCAGTACCTCCTTCCTTGGATGGGAGGAGGAAAGAGTCCATGTGCTTGTTTTGTTGCCTAGACACTATAGAGCACATGCCTTTAAAGGCTACAAAAGAAGGGCAATGGGGCTGCCAGAAAGGTTGAGGAGCCAAAGAGGGGGTTATGTAGTTTGTAGGAGTGCACCTGTGTGCGCGCACACACACACCCTGGCCAGGCCAGCCTTCTTGTGGAAAAGCAGCAACACCTCCTTGGTCCTTCCCAACTCTCTCTTTTTTTATTCCTTACACACACAGCCCCCAAACATTTTCCCCTCCTGATCATGGCCTTAAGACTAACCTTCTGGATTAGGCCAATGGTCCATCTCGTCCAGCATCCTGTTCTCACAGGAGCCAAACTGATGCCTGTAGTAATCCAGCAAGCAAAACATGAGCTCAACAGCACTCACCCCTCCTGCGGTTTTTAGGTAGTAGTATTCAGGAACATTGCTGCCTCCAACTGATTGTAACTAATGCATAGCCGTCATGGCTAATGGTCTCTCCTCCATGCATTTGTCCAATCCTTTTTTAAAGCCATCTAGGTTCAGTGACTATCACTGCCTCCTGTGGGAGTAAGTTTCATAGTTTAACTGCACACTGTGTGAAGAAGTACTTTGTTTTATCTGTCCTGAATCCACTTCCTAAGCATGGGATGGAATAGGATGGGACAGGGTGGGACAGGAGAGGGAGGAAAGACCCACCTTGAGGTCTATGAAGGATGAAAAGTGGAAGAAAAATGTAAGGAAATAAATAAACTAGGCAGAGTATCAGGGGTTAATTGGTTTCATGTGATTTTTGAGTGACCAAGGAAGCAGGAATGACACGGAGCTCCTGGAGCAACACAAATCTACCTAATAAAATGGTCTGTCTTATCTAAACAAGTATAATTATCTGTCAGTGTTAATTATTGTGCTGTGGATTTATATTAATGGAATCCCATAAATTAGGTCTTTCTGCCTCTGCCTCTGTCTTGTTCAATTTGTATGTAAAACATCTCCCCTGTGTTTAGAGGGTCACTGTCTAGAAAATTCACTGCACAGTCCTACGCATGTCTACTCAGAAGTAAGCCCCATTGAAATCCACTGGATTTCCTTCCAAGCAAGTTTATATAGGATTGCAGCCCCAGGCTTTTTTGAAAACAACACACACACACACACACACACACACACGGGTCTCCCAAAACAGATCAATACAAACTGTTCAGGCTAGACTTTAAGTTTCAGCTAAAGTCACATATTGAGCTTTGAACTTCCTTGCACACAGCCGGAATAACTTCTCAAAGTCTCCAAAACTGCGTTGGACCTTCACTGCTTCAACCAGCTTGACACTCTCCTGGGAATGAAGCATCCCAGTTCCACCCAAACGTCAGTCTGTATCATAAATAAAAGATGGTTATCCTTGCACTATCTTATTTTATGGCTTCTGTAGCGAAGAATGGGTCAGGGATTATGAGAGTGGAGCAAGGAAGTGCCACAGCACAATCTGTCTTCCATCCTTTGCTGCGAGTGTGCATTCTGCAGCACTGTATACTGTCCTGTGTGATTAACTGGGGCAGTTCTTTGTCTCCGCTTCTCAGCAGAAAAGATAAGCCACTACATGAATCCCAGCAAAGCTTCCCACAAACTAGCTTGATATTTGTCACTGGAGAATCCATAACATTTTCCACATGAATGGCATGCCTCAGGTCCTCAGGATGCTGGAAGTTTTTCTGGTTTAGGCCATTGTTTGCCTCTTAGGGTTTAGAATTACGCTCTGCTCCCAGTGCTGAATGAGCCAAAGAACATGGGATCAATAACTATATGTAGACAAAAGTGTAGTAAAGTCTTTATTGTTCACTTATTGCATTCATAGCCCACCTTTTTCTCCAAGGATCTCAAGATGGTGTATATGGTCCTTCTCCTTCTCTTCATTTCATTTTAGACTGAGAAACAATGACTGGCCCAAGGTCACCCAATGAGCTTCATCATGGCCAAGTGGAGATTGGAGCCCTGGTCTCTGGGGTCCTAGACCAACACTCTACCCATTCCTCCACACTGGCTCTCCAAAATGGCCAGTTTTTATTTGCTACAGCTCAAAAATTTCAGCACAACATAAGGCACATAACTAGATATCGGACAGCATGCTGCTGACCAGTGCCACCACCCAATCAAATATGGTGCTGTAAACATTGGTAGGGGGTAGCAGAAACCTCAGACCTGCCCAAGGTGGGCTCTCCCTACAAATTGGCTGAAACAGAACCAGCATGGCTTCTGTGAGGAAAAGTTCTGTCTCACTAACCTTTTAGTGTTTGTTGTGATTGCGAGAACAAGATGCAAGAATGGATGGGTCTTTGCTCTGGTCCTCCTCCCAGCACCAGCATCTCATCAAAGAAGCACTGAGACTATACAGTTTTGCCAGTCTAGCTGGCCCTGCACTTGGAACTGGCAGCATTTCTGAGGGTGCTATTCAACTAAACACTTGTGCTAGCACATAGATTCATATTAGCACAATGGGATTCCCCCTCCTCTCCTTGTGAACGACCCACACCATCCCCAAATTTGCTCCAGAAGTTTGAGCGAACACCTAGAACAGATTTAGGGGGTGCATGAGGAAGGAAAGGGGGAGACAGTTCTGTCATGCAAGGAGAATTCCTTCCGCTGATAGAATGCTCTCCTTAGTTCTACTTTGAATAAAACCCAGATAAATTATCTTATCTTAACTGACATAGTTTAGTTAGGAGATTACAATCAAGTAGAAACTGAGGCAGAGAAGGGGAAGGGGAAAGGAAAAGGAGGCACAGCAGGAGAGGTAACCTTGAAAGCTAATAGTTTATCACCATCCAAAGTAGGAGAGTTGGAGGATCAATGTAAAGAATTTGCAAAGCACTATGCAGTGCTTATTCTTTGAGAGTGAAGTGGTGATATGATTTTTGTTTTCAGCTAAACATCTGGAATCAGTTTCTACTTAACTTCTAGCAATCAAAATCTATTATACTGAAGATGTCTATAAGTTATATTAAAGCTGACAACAGTTTATTGGAATTTGACAGCTTTCAGAAGGTAAATGAAGGTAAAACCACTTTCGTAAAGGGAACAATATATTTAGCCCAGCAGGTTTTTGACCTCACAATGATCCATTGTGTTTACCTGCCAACCATTTTCTAGAGGGGGGTAGAATTGCCTTTGTCATAGTTGAGAAACACACCACTTTGTTGACCATAACTTTATATGAAATAACCTGGATCATTTTTCACCTTTGAAAAATGAACAGTGAAGCTGTTTGCTCTTTACAGGAGAGAAAGGAACCAAGCATTAGTTACAATCAAACATCTGACAAAATGCTTAGCACAGCACTGTGGGGCTGGCAGTCCAGGGTGCAGATGAAGATAGTTTCAGTGGAGCCCAGAAATGCAAGATATGGAGCAGGGGGAAAGATCTGTTCTCGTTTTAATCTGACCCTATCAAATCCACACTTCCCAAACCAAGACACAAATTCGAATGCAACTATCCTTCAAAATTCACACTTCTCTGAATTTTGCAATACAGTTCTACAGTCAACAGATCTGTATAAAAAATGTGTGTGTGTGTGTATTAATTTAAATTACACACATATACAAAGAATTTACAATCTCATACTACAAAAAGAAAATTAAAGAAAAAAGAATTTAAGAAAAAAGAAAAGAAGAAAATACAGAAAAAAGAAAGAGGAAAAAGCAGATTTACGTGCATAAAAAAGACTTATGGTAATACTTAAATAAAAAAGACTTCTGACAAGATGAGTCCTCCATTCATTCTCATTGTACTGTTTATACTGTCATTTTCCCCCGCACAGTTTTATATTCTTTAATATTGTTCCCGTCTCCTCCACAAACGTATTTGTTGTGTTTACAAGTATCACTCAAGTTCTGCTAATATGGTGTGGTTGGTACAATATGATCTTATATAATCCTTAAATATTCTCCATTCTCCAAATATTTTCCGGATCAATACTCCTCTAACTCTTCCCATCAGTTTTGCTGTGTATGTGTATAATAATAATAATAATAATAATAATAATAATAATAATAATAATAAATTTTATTTATATCCCGCCCTCCCCAGCCGAAGCCGGGCTCAGGGCGGCTAACAACAATCAAATGGTTCAGCATTGTAAAACATTCATTATAAAATTAATTAATTCAAATTAAAATCAAATTAATGGCAACCATCAGGCAAAGTTTTGTGCAGATTGCCAGAGGAGGGGGTCAGGCTGCGCCCTGACAAAAGGCCTGGTGGAACAGCTCTGTCTTGCAGGCCCTGCGGAAGGATGTCAGGTCCTGCAGGGCCCTAGTCTCTTGTGACAGAGCGTTCCACCAGATTGGAGCCGCGGCCGAGAAGGCCCTGGCTCTAGTTGAGGCCAGCCTAACCTCTCTGAGGCCTGGGTTCTTTAGGGTGTTTTTATTTGCAGACCGTAAATTTCTCTGTGGGACATACCAGGAGAGGCGGTCCCGTAGGTACGAGGGTCCTAGGCCGTATAGGGCTTTAAAGGTTAAAACCAGCACCTTAAACCTGATCCTGTACTCCACCGGGAGCCAGTGCAGCTGGTACAGCACCGGGTGGATATGATCTCGCAGCGAAGACCCCGTAAGGAGTCTCGCCGCGGCATTCTGCACCCGCTGGAGTTTCTGGGTCAGTCTCAAGGGCAGCCCCACATAGAGCGAGTTACAATAATCCAGTCTGGAGGTGACCGTCGCATGGATCACAGTGGCTAGGTCAGGGCGAGAGAGATAAGGAGCCAACTGCTTAGCTTGGCGGAGATGAAAAAACGCCGCCTTTGTTATAGCTGTAATCTGCGCCTCCATAGAGAGGGAGGTATCAAAGATTACACCCAGACTCTTCACGGACGATGCTGGCACTAATTGCACCCCCGCAAGAGATGGGAGTTGCCCCCTCGATCCCATATCGCTCCGTCCCAGCCAGAGGACCTCTGTCTTCGAAGGGTTTAACTTCAACCGGCTCCCACGTAGCCATCCAGCCACAGCTTCCAGACATCTGGTCAGTGTATCTGGGGCCGAGTCAGGATGGCCATCCATCAACAGATAGAGTTGGGTGTCATCGGCATACTGATGGCAACCCAGCCCAAAACTCCGGACAAGCTGGGCGAGGGGGCGCATAAAGATGTTAAAAAGCATCGGGGAGAGAATCGCACCCTGAGGCACTCCACACACCAAGGAGTGGCGCGATGACAATTCCCCCCCAAGCGCCACCCTCTGTCCCCGACCGGAGAGAAACGAGCGCAGCCATTGAAGGACTGTGCCCTGTATCCCCACGTCGGCAAGGCGGCGGTCCAGGAGTTCGTGATCGACCATGTCGAAGGCTGCTGACAGGTCTAGAAGAATCAGCAGCCCCGACCCGCCTCGATCCAGCTGCCTACGGAGATCATCTGTTAGGGCGACCAGAGCCGTCTCGGTCCCATGACCAGCGCGGAAGCCGGACTGGAATGGATCGAGAGCAGATGTTTCATCCAGAAACCTACCAAGCTGTTCAGCAACCACTCTCTCAATCACCTTACCCAGGAATGGCAAATTCGAAACCGGGCGGTAATTGGATAGATCTAAAGGATCTAATGATGTTTTCTTTAAGAGCGGACGCACCACTGCCTCCTTCAGTTCCCCTGGGAATATCCCAGTGCCAAGGGACAAATTGATGATATCACCCAGGGGGGCCCGCACCTCGTCTGGACACGCTCTAATCAGCCAGGACGGGCACGGGTCAAGAGGACAAGTGGTGGGCTTTCCAGCTTGGAGGAGTCTGTCCACATCGGCTGGGGATATCTGGTCAAAGTGGTCCAATACTGGACCCGAGGACAGTCGAGGGGCCTCCAGTTCCTGCATTGTATCCAAATTGGCAGGGAGGTCATGGCGGAGCAACAGGACCTTCTCCGCAAAAAAGCTCGCAAATGCCTCACAGCTGTGTGTCGAATTGTTATTTAAATTTGGCTGTCCTTCGAGGGACGTTAAAGACCTAATTATACTAAATAATTGCGCCGGGCGAGAGCTAGCGGAGGCAATGGAGGCCGAGAAGTAGGACTTTTTAGCGGCCTTCACTGCCATCTCGTAGGTTTTCATAAAAACCCTATAAGATGTTCTTGAAGCTCCGTCACGGGCACCCCGCCATACTCGCTCTAGCCGTCTGAGGTCCCGCTTCATTTTCCGAAGCTCCTCGGTAAACCAGGGAGCCCGGTTTCTGCGGGGTCGCAGAGGGCACCTGGGTGCGATCTCATCGATGGCTGCTAGGAGCTGGATATTCCAGCCCTCAACAAGCTCAGTCAATGAGTCGCCAGGGGGAGCAAGGTCCCGCAAGGCCTGACGGAATCTATCAGGGTCCATCAGCCTCCGCGGGCGAGCCCAAATTGGCTCGCCACCTAAGCAGGGTGGGGGTGGAAAATCAATCCTGGCTTTCAGTGCGTAGTGATCAGACCATGGCACCTTCATCGAGGGAGACATGATCACATCTATACCGGCGCCAAAGATCAAATCCAGCGTGTGGCCTGCTTGATGTGTGGGGCCCGAAACAAACTGGGAGAGCCCTAGTGTCGCCATGGAAGACACCAGGTCCAGAGCCTGTGAGGAGGGAGTGGCATCAGCATGGATGTTGAAGTCCCCCAGTACCAATAGGTTAGGGAACTCCAAGGCCCAGCCGGCCACCGCCTCCAGCAGGCCTGACAGGGTGGCTGCTGGTGCACTAGGTGGCCGGTACACCAGCCAGACAGCCAAGCTCACCTCGGAGCCCCACACTAGGCCAACACATTCAATGCCGGGGATCGATGGCGATGGTAGAGCCCTGAAAGAACAGTCTTCTCGGATTAATAATGCCACCCCTCCCCCCCAGCCCACAGTCCGCGACTGGTGGAGGACAGAGAAACCCGGGGGGCGCCATCTCTCGTAAGGTAACAGTTTCCCCTTCGCGCACCCAGGTCTCCGTCACACAAGCCAGGTCAACCCCCTGCGAGGTGAAGAAGTCTCGCAGGGTGGCGGTTTTTTTGCCTATAGACCTGGCATTGCACAACACCAGTGATGGAGGTGAGTAATCCTTGCTCACCCTACCCTCGTCCCTCGGGATGGGGCGCAGATTGGAAGGGGTACGAGCATATCCGTATCTCGATCCCCTTCGCCTATGACATCTGCCCCCACCGCCATACCTCCCTCGCCCCACTACGGTAGCAATCCCAAGCCTCAAACCAACCTCCATTTACAGAATAGAAACAAGTCAAATCAAAACCAATTATACCAACACAACAAATCCCCACCCCACTCAATAGCCAACCCCAAACCAAACTAAAAGAGAACAACATAGAAATACATCAATAAAAACCACCGTTCACGGTGGGACAACAAAGTAAAAAGTAAAAACCCCTATAAAACATTTTAAAATATATAAAACATTTTACACATTTGCCGCGGCAACATCAGTGTCCTTAAAACAGTAGCGGTGGTGATAGGGGGCCCCGCCCCCTAGGCCTGGAAGAGTGTACCTACAGGAGGGAGCGGCCTTCCTCAACCCCCACGGTGGAGCCGCAGCAATGGTGTCCCAGTGCCTCATGAGGCCTCTTAAGCTGTGGCGGTGGTGAGTCAGTCTGGCTCCGCCCCCTGGGCCTGGTGGAATCAGCCTGAGGAGGGAGCGGCCTTCCCAACTCACGGTGCAGCAGCAGCAGTGGAACTTGATTCTGCAATTGTTGCTGTCCCAACCAAAGTGCCCAGTGCCATAGCCTGTGATGTATTTTGGGATCACTTTCTGCTTATGCAGCCTGATTACATGGGTAAGGTGCTTGCAGCTCTATGCCTGATCCTGTGCTCTCTTGATCTTTGTCCCTCCTGGCTTCTTAAACTTGCAGAGGAGGTCTGTCTGGTTGGGTCTGCAGTGCGGTTAATGCTTCATTGTATCATGGGATGGTCTCTGCTACCTTAAAAGACCAGATGTATGTTCATTCCTAAAGAAGCCAATTCTGGATTCATTGGTTTCAATTAACATATGACCAGTCACAACACCCCCTATTTAGAGAATGTGATGGAGAGAATTTTGGGAGAGCAACTGCATACATTCTTGGATGATACAGTCAGAGATGGATAACGTGGCTGAGACAGTTATATTGAATTTTATTTCCAGAGAGAGAGAGAGAGAGAGAGAGAGAGAGAGAGAGAGAGAGAGAATATATACAATAGAGAGGAGTTTAATAACGACATTCTTATTATGCATACTGCAGTCATGTATTTCATTCTTGGTCCTAGTACTTTCCTAGTCTTCCTTATTTTCCGCCTATTGAAAGGATGCAAACACATCTTATAAAATTATAGCTGCATTTCTGTTTTAAAAATCAAAAACCAAAGAAGTAAACAATAAACTACATTTTCATATTATAACTATTTTTATATGAAAATAATAATCCCATGCATAGTGTTAATATATTGAGCACTACAAAGAGTTGAATATCAACATGTTTGATTCAGGATTCCTCTAACATTTACTGTCCGTAAACAGATTTCAGTGTGCTGATGCAGGAGTCCTGATACAGGAGTAGGATATTGTTTTATTTGTCTTTCTGAAAGGTAACAAAGTGGTCAAAGAACTCAAAAGTGAAGTTGCTGGGGATGAGCCAAAAAGATATACATCCACGCAACTTAACAACTGTATTCACAAAAATGGAGCCCTACTTTCACTAAAACAAGTTAATTCAGTGAGATCCAGCTTGGGATAGTTCTACCACGCCCAGAACTTAAATGTCACCACCATATGTGGCTAATATGGAATTCAGTACCATCTGTAAACAGAAGTAGAAGGGGAAAAGCTCCAGAATTATCCTTCACACTGGATAAAGGGGAAATAGAATGACAGAGGCCAAAATACCATGCAATGTGCCTTCAGAGGCAACAAAAATCCTACCTTTAAAGATACATCAATGGCATATATGCTTGCTATAACTCTCCAAGAAAGTGATGGAGTCATACTAGAAGCTGAGTGGAAACTTCAGCTCAGTTTCCTAGGGCCGTGTGCTCAGATATGACATTTCTTTTTTAAGGACAACTCTGATTTAGCACTGTCAAAGTGAAAAGAAAAATTATCTTCCATTTTGTGGTGGTGTAGAAGGCAGATTGGCTTTCTGTTTGAAAGCACCAAATCTGAGTAACAGTTTATTTTCAAAGCATTTTCAGCAACAAAGTACCTTCTAAGCTTTCATTTCCTCAATTCTGGTTTGGAGACAAATTATGGCTTACCATAGTTTGTCCTATTAGTACATCATTAGTTGCCACAAATCAGGACACAGGGGAAGGAACTGGCACATGGGAGCAGGAAGGAGGGAGCTCCCATGTTCCAAGTTTTTTAATGATAGCCAAACCAAATGTTAGCAGTGGCATCCAAACTGAGCCTATGAAATTCTCACTCACAGAATACAGTGATGGCCACCAAGTTGGATTGCTTTTAAAGGGGGATTAGACTAATTCATGAAGGATAAGGCTATCAGTAACTACTAATCCTTATGGCTATCTCTCATCCAGTATCAAAAACAGTATGTCTCTGAATATCAGCTGCTGGGACACACCAGCAAAAAAAGCTTCTGATCTTCCCATAGACATCTGATTCAGGAACAAGATGGTGGACTAGATAGACCTTTGCTCTGATCCAGCAGGACTCTTTGTCTGTTTTTTGGCCTATGTATCTGGCTGCTGTTAAAGACTGGGCACTCCTACCACACATGCTTGTAAACCACCCCATTATAAAGGATTTCAAATCATCAACACATTTTGCGCTAGTTTTTTTTATTAGCCTGCCTTTTTCGTGAAATAGGCAGGGGGGAAGAAATTAAGTGACATTAGCCATAATATTACTACTTCAAAGCAATACTGGCTTTAACAGACATATTCTTCTTCTATAACTCTGTGAAGAAAGGAGAGGAGAAGAAAGAAAAGATTAAAATCAGGTCACTCCTTCGCTGAGCAATATAGGCTACCTTAATTGGTTTGTGTCACTCGACAGAGAATAACAGCAGTGTAGTTCTGAGTAAAATACTTCAGCAAGTAATTACCATTTCCTAGAAATGGATCCTTCCAACCTGGCTCTCCCAGAGCAGCTGCAGGAGATCGCCTCTAAAATAACAGTAACAGCAGGCTATGGTGAAATAAGACTGTTTATCCAAATCTCATTCTGTGTGCGTGTGTTTTTTTTGTTCCTTCCCCCTCCCCTTTGCAAATGTGGCCTGGAGGAAATGAGATAGAATGAGCTAAATGAACCAGGTTTAACTTGCACAAAGGAACAAAGAGACCTGTCCACTTTGCATTAAGAGCAATGGGGGCGATTCTGTGTGCTTTTCCCGCCATGCTATTGTTAAGACTGCAGAAACAGGAGACTAATGTCAGGGTGGTAATGATACGAGAAAGGCTTGCAAGTTTAGAGCCTATGGGTTGTTCTATTAATTGCAGGCTCGATTATTGCACACTCTAAGCAGAAAACCCTGCACAGTCATTGGATGAGGTGACACAATTAGTACGCAGGGAAGGCAGCGTTTGACAGAGGCGCAACGAGAAGTGTGCACAGCAAATTGCTGTGAATTGTTTCTACATGGCATTTAAATAGACTTAATTTGCTTGCACAGCTCGGTAATCTTTCTAAAGGGGAGAGGTCGCCATGCAGGTTGTTCGAGGGATGCAATGGCTCTCCGATGTGGGCACAGCATCAGAAAGATTTCACAGCTGAACGAAAGGAAGTTTTGCTACCATCGAGTGCTAGAGGGAGAGGTAAGAACACTGGATTGGATCCAGGGTGCCCTTCTGTGAATGGAAGGGCTTTCCCCAATTTAGCACAACATCCTTCTATGAGAAAAGAGAACTGAACTCCAGTGGTGTGCTTCTTGTAGCCCTATGCCTTGCACAACATCTCAAGATCCACATCTGTACTCAGTCAGCATTGTGCATAGTCCCTGTCACTTGTGCGCACAGCGTCACTACCAGAATTTCTTCTGCATCCAGCCCACAGAAGACAGATTGTGATTGGCCTTTCTAGGTGTTCGAAACTCACTGAGCCTCAGAATTCATCTAACCAACAAATCAAAAAATCAGTATTGGAACTGTAGTGGGACTGGTACTTTTTTACTTGGTCATCAACAGAGTGAGATCAGAGGGAGACAAAATGCAAAAGCTACACACAGTGCTAGTTATGCAAATGCCTAAGTGTATGCAAAACAATCATCTAATTATTAATGTTTGGCCTCACTCTGTACTCCTCACCATTCTCGTCCCTTGTTCTGCATACAGATGCTTGCCAGCTCCTGATAACTCTTCATACATGCGATGAGTACATTTGCCACAAGAAATTTGTCAGTCATCACAGTACTGCAAGATTCTTGGTTACTTTTGAAATCAAGTTCCTCCCTTGATTTTAACCTCTGGGGAGAGCTTCATCTGAACAAAGTGGGAAGAAAACAACATGTGCATCGGTAATCACACATCCATCGGGCACACACATAATCGTTGCCGCCTGTGCTTTAATTGAATTTTAATTATGGATGATTATATTTCTGAGAAACCTTTTGGGTTCCGTGGAACAGATCCTTAGTAGTGTTGGCCTTGGGGACCAAATTTAACAGGTTGGGGGGCTGCCCACCTGGCAATCACATGAGGTCACTGTGACATTGCACGGGTGATAGGTGGTCAGGGCTGCTCACCCATCAAAAGCCATGCTGTGATTTTGCAAAGCACCCCTTGAATTGGCTTCTGGCCTTCATTAATAGAATGGGTAGGCCAGTTCAAATAGCACTTCACTCTGCTTCTCCTTTAAGCAACCAGCAGCAGTAGCACCCCTCCATGGCCTGCTTAAACACGACCACCAAGCCTCACAATACTATGTTAATTGCATAGAGTCTAATGACTGAAAGGGACTACTGACATGTGGCTAACAGCAATTAGTGATTTAATGGGGTAAGTATAGGGAAGCTTGCTGCTATCCAAGGCATGGCACATAATAAGTGGATTTAAATGTAGCAGCTTTGTGTTTCCTCATTCAATAATAAGCCTACACAGCCTCAGTCATATCTTACACCTTCTATTATCATGCTCTTCCCACAAAATCTTTCTGTACCAACACTTTCAGAGTTGCATTCACTGCCAAACTGTTGAGAAGGTTTCTTTTCATGACCCAGGGATCATGGAGTGTGCAGCAGATGAAGCTGATGAGGGTGATGTTCAGGCTACTTTCATAAGTGGAGAAGCACTAATGCCTTATCTGGAGCCCTCCCAACTGGAAGCAAATCACTCCAGGTCTGACCAACTTACACAAGGCTTCAATTGGCTCCAGCTCCTTGCGTCTTCTGTAGATGCCTTTGCATAACCATTTGGAACTGTCCAAGGTGCTGTTCGAGCAGACTTTGACTGCTTGAGTCTCAAGCTTCCATGGAACCAAGCAGTGTTTCCCAAACTTGGGTCTCCAGCTGTTTTTGAACCATCCCCGACCACTGGTCTTTCTAGCTAGGGATGATAGGAGTTGTCCAAAAACACCTGGAGACCCAAGTTTGGGGAACACTGAACTAGAAGATCTTCTACTCCACCTCTGAGTCCTCACTAGTGTTTCATCAGCCCCACCCACCTGTTCCCAGTCTATAGTCTTTCCTCAGTCTCTGTCTCTCCTTTTCTTCCTTCATTTCAGGAAACCAAGCCTTCTCTCTAGGGTAGAGAAACAGGTCACAGCACAGGCTGTTGGGAAATGTTATCCTAAGACTATATGGCCCTTTCTTATAATACAGAACGTGCCAGGTTCTTCTAGGCATCTGAACTTCCACTTTCTTTAGCACTAGCACCTTCCAGATGTTGTAGGACTACAATGCCCATCAACCCTAGAAAGCACAGTAGTTCCAGCTGAGGCTGATGGGAGTTGTAGTTCAACCACATTCAGAAGGCACACGATTGGTGAACGCTGTTCTAAAGGAAGCTGGGGAGTGATCATCTCAGAATATGTGATGGATCATTTAAACTATCATTAGTTCATTTTTTTTTTTAATTTTTTATTTATTTAGGAAAATACAGTCACTACATCATTATCCAAATATGTACCCTCATAAAAGTTGCCATCTTGGAAAAAAGTAAAAGAGGAAAGAAAAAAGAAAGGAAAAAGAAAAAAAAAGAAAAAAAAGTGAAGAGTAACAAAAGAAAGAAAAGCAGAGAAACATCACATGCAATAATACACATACAAGTACTTCCGTCCAGCTCGGTTTTGGAATTACATAATCTTACATTAATTTGCAGTATTATTAAAGAGTAATACGTCAATGCTTTCAGTTATCGTCGATTGATAAATTATTTATTCCCTGGATGCTTTCAAAATAAATTAAAAATTTATTCCATTCGTCTTTGATCTTAACTGTATTGTTTTGTCTTATTTTTTGGGTTAATCTCGCAAGTTCAATATATTGGTATAACCTCAGTTGCCATTCTCTAACCGTTGGTAAGTCAGCGGTTTTCCATTTTTGTGCAATTTGAATTCTCGCCGCGGCCATAGCATATTGAACGAAGGTTTGATCTATTTTCTTTATTTCTTCTTTATCAATCATTCCTAAAAGGAACAACTCAGGAGTTTTGAGGAAATTATATCTCAAGATTTTTTTCAACTCGTCATGTATTTGCGTCCAGAATTCCTTCACCACATCACAGGTCCACCAAATATGCAAAAAGGTCCCGACCTTGTCCCTACATCTCCAACAGGTGTTATCAACATTTTTATACATCTTTCCTAGCTTTGCTGGGGTCAAATACCAGCGGTATATCATTTTCTCTAGGTTTTCACGAAGGGCTACGCATGCTGTGAATTTTACACCTTTTGTCCACAATATCTGCCAGTTTTTATACTCTATGTTGTGACCAAGGTCTTTTTCCCATTTTACCATCGCTCCCTTCACCAGATCCTCCTTCGTGTCCCATTCCAATAATTGTTTATACATTTTGGAGAGAAGTTTTTCATTACTCTCCAAAATTTCTGCCTGAAACCTTGATTTCTTTCCACTAAAACCCACTCTCTTGTGCTCGCCCCATAGAGCATTAATCTGGTGAAAGAGCAGCCACTCTTTTATTCTGTCTTTCAACTGCTCATAAGGCTTCACCTTCCATCCTGCTTCTGTCTTCACTAAGAGGTCCTCGTAAGTACATTTCTCTTCCTCCATATTTATTTTCTTGCTTTTAATAATATCAGTTGGGGACAACCACCCTGGGATGTCTTTTTCAATCAATTTTTTATTCCTCTTCCACACCTCTAGTAAAGGACCTCTAATTATATGGTTGGAGAAGCCTCTATGGGCGTCCCCTTTCTCTTGCCAAAGGTAGGCGTGCCACCCGAATCTGATGTTAAAACCCTCCAAGTCTAATAAATCTGTATTTTGAAGGGTGGCCCACTCCTTTATCCAACATAGACAGGCTGCTTCATAATAGAGCCTAATATTCGGGGCTGCAAAACCACACCTCTCTCTTGCATCTGTCAAATATTTAAACTTTATTCTGGCTCTCTTACCCTGCCAGATGTACTTAGTCAGGGTTTTTTGCCAATTTTTAAGGAGGGAGGTACCTTTAATAATCGGAATATTTTGAAACAAAAATAATAGCCTCGGGAGGATACACATCTTAATGGCAGACATTCTCCCTGTCCATGATAATTTCAGTCTATGCCAGGTATCCATATCTTTTTTGATATCCTGCCAGGCCTTACTATAATTGTCCTCAACCAAATTTATATTTTTTGGTGAGAGCCAAATTCCCAGATATTTGACTTTATTCATAATTTTAATACCACTTTTTTCTTCTAGTTGGGTTTTATCCTGTTCAGTCATATTCTTTATCAGAATCTTTGTTTTTTTCCTGTTTAGTCTAAAGCCCGACAGTCTACCAAATTCCTCTAGAAGTTCTATTATCCTACTTGTACTATCCACTGGGTTCTCCACGGTCAGGACCAGGTCATCGGCATAGGCTTTAAGCTTAAATTCTTTCTTTCCAATTTTTATCCCCCTTACATTTGCCGTCTCTCTTATTCTATTTGCAATTACTTCCAATATCATTATAAATAACAAGGGGGACAAAGGACAACCCTGCCTTGTACCTTTCCTGATCTTAAAGGGTTTTGTCAAGTTATCGTTTATAATCAG
Source organism: Podarcis vaucheri (assembly GCF_965113315.1). Taxonomy (NCBI): domain Eukaryota; kingdom Metazoa; phylum Chordata; class Lepidosauria; order Squamata; family Lacertidae; genus Podarcis; species Podarcis vaucheri. The sequence continues at coordinate 67,025,722 of NC_138766.1, forward strand.
CCTGGCCTGCTGCTCTGAATAAATTGCCCTGATACCTTTCATGTAGGGGCCTTCAATACCTGCTCTCTCCAAACATTGTAATAAAAATTCCCAGGAAACATTATCAAAAGCCTTCTCGGCGTCTACAAAGATTAGTGCCGCAGGGACATCTATTCTCATATCTAAGTATTCAATAATATTTAATATGTGGCGAACATTTTCTTTCTGGTGTCTGTTGGGGAGAAATCCTGCTTGGTCTTTGTGTATATACTTTGTTAAGAGCTTCTTAAGTCTACCAGCCATAATATCGGCAAAGATCTTATAATCGTTATTAAGTAAAGAGATTGGTCTATAATTTTTAACGTCTGTTTTTTCTTTCTCTGATTTTGGGATCAAGGTTATATATGCCGTTTTCCACGACTCCGGGATCTTCCCTCCCTGGAGGATATTATTGATCACATCTTTAAGCACTGGGGCTAAATACTCCCCCAACGTTTTATAATATTTTGCCGAGAGGCCATCTGGACCTGGGGATTTCCCCATCTTCATCCTACCGATGGCCTCCTTTATCTCATTTACTGTAATCTCCTTATTCAGATGTATCCTATCCTCCTCTGTTATATATTTCCTCTCATTTTGTTCCAAATAGTTCTTAATTTCAGTACTGTTTTCTTTTCCTCTTTCGTACAATTTTTCAAAAATTTTTTTTTTTTTTTATAATAATTTTTATTGGATTTCTTTTTTTGCACACAAAAAGAATAAACAATACATACAACAAAAAATTGCCACACTTAAGTGCTATAAAAGAAAAAGAGATAAGAAAGATAAAAGAAAAACAGAAAATCGGACAAGAAGACAAAAATAGAAAAACTACAACATAAATACATAAAACTGTCGACTTCCTTCCCTACTGATTTCGGGTTTTGCTTTCACTAGTTATCTTTTTACCGCTGGTATTTGTTTCTGATTTGCGCATCGGGAGTTTTACAACAAACCTGCTGTATTTGGTAGGTTTTTAAAATTACCTTCAAAATAAACCATAAACTTACTCCAATCTTCTTTTAGCTTTGTATTTTTGTGATTTCTAATTTTTTGTGTCAATCTTGCTAATTCAATAAAGTCATGTAATTTTATTTGCCAGTCCCTCACCGTTGGAAGATTTGTGCATTTCCAGTTTTGAGCGATTAACATTCTGGCCGCTGCTGTTGAGTATTGGAATAGAGTTTTATCTTTTTCTTGGATATCTTTCCCGACCATTCCTAACAGAAAGGCCTCCGGACTCTTGGGAAATGTATATCTAAGTATTTTTTTTAACTCATTATATATCTGGTCCCAAAAATTTTTAATTTCCTCACATGTCCACCACATATGTATGAAATTACCTTCTTTTGACCTACATTTCCAACACGCCTTGTCTGCAGTCCTATACATTCTATTCAGTTTTTCTGGTGTGAGGTACCATCTAAATACCATTTTTTCTAGGTTTTCCCTGATTGCAGCGCTTGCCGTGAATTTTAATCCCTCACTCCATAATTTTGTCCATTTTTCATATTCTATGTCATGTCCCAGGTCTTTTGCCCATTTGATCATGACTTGTTTGATTTTTTCATCTTTAGTTTCCCATTCCAGTAGTATATTATACATCTTGGATAGTATCTTCGATTTACTTTCGACTACTTCAATCTGAAATTTGGACTTCTTTTCATTCATTCCCAATTTTTTATCTTCTGTCCAAATCGCGTTTACTTGATGATACTGTATCCAACCCGTCAACCTCTCCTTTAGTTCTTCATATGGCCTTAGTTTCCAGCTATCTTGGCATCTCACTAGTAGGCCTTCATATGTCAATGTTTGTACTTCCATGTTTGTCTTTTTGATTGACAGCAAATCTGTTGGGGACAGCCACCAGGGTGTTCTTCCTTCCAGCAATTTCTTATTTTTTTCCCAGACTTCATACAGGGGTCCTCTTATAATATGGCTCGAAAACCCTCTATGTACTTTTTCTTTATTTAACCAGAGGTAGGCATGCCAACTAAATTTATTATCGGCTCCTTCCAGATCTAATAAGTCCGTATCTTCTAAAGTTATCCAATCTTTGACCCAGCAAAGACAAGCCGCTTCGTAATATAATTTTAGGTCAGGTACTGCCAGTCCTCCTCTCTCCTTACGGTCTGTTAACAGTTTAAATCTAATCCTTGGCCTTCTTCCCTGCCATATGAATCTTGAAAGTGTCTTCTGCCAATCCTTAAATATTTTAGACCCTCTGATGACAGGTATATTTTGAAATAAGAACAGCATCCTAGGGAGTATATTCATTTTTATTGCTTCCATCCTGCCCATCCACGAGAGGTTCACCCTATTCCAAACATCCAAGTCCTTTTTCACTTTATTCCATGTTGGTGTGTAATTATCCTCGATTAAATTTATATTTTTGGGTGTAAGCCAAATCCCTAAATATTTTATTTTCTTGGCCACCTTGATTCCAAATTGTCTCTCTAATCTTTCCGTCGCTTCATTTCTCATGTTCTTTGTTAACATTTTTGTTTTAGTTTTATTCAACTTGAAGCCCGATAGTTTACCGTACTCCTCCATAATCTCCAATACTTTGCCCACGCTTTCCTGCGGTTCCTCTAAGGATAGCATCAAATCATCAGCGTAAGCTTTTAATTTGAACTCTTTAAATCCTATTTTGATCCCTTTTATCTCTGTTTTGGACCTGATTTTGTTCGCCAGGACTTCCAAGGCCAAAATAAATAGGAGCGGGGAGAGGGGGCATCCTTGCCTTGTTCCTTTCTCTATTTTGAATTTATTCGTAATATTGTTGTTTATTATCAATTTAGCATGCTGGTTAGAATATATTGCCTGTATTCCTTTTAGGAATTCACCTTCAATCCCTGCCTTTTCTATCGATTTTAGTAAGAACCGCCAAGAGACGTTGTCGAACGCCTTTTCTGCGTCTATGAAAATCAGGGACGCCGGAATATTATTATTAATCTCCAGATATTCAATTAGGTTAATGACGTGCCTCACATTATCTTTCATGAATCTGTTTGGGAGGAAACCCGCTTGGTCTTTATGAATTATCCTTATTAAACATTTCTTCAATCTGTTCGCCATAATATCCGCATATATTTTGTAGTCGTTATTTAATAACGATATTGGCCTGTAATTTTTCATGTTCGATTTGTCCGTATCTGGTTTAGGAATTAATGTTATAAAGGCTTCTCTCCACGTCTCAGGAATTTTCCCTCCTCTTAAGATATTATTCATGGTGTCGCAGAGTACTTGTGCTAAATGACTTCCCAACACTTTATAATATTTGGCCGATAACCCATCCGGCCCTGGTGCCTTCCCCAATTTCAGTTTTTTTATCGCGTTTTCAACCTCCTCCAAATTTATTGGTCTATTTAATTGGGTTCTTTCTTCTTCTGTAACCGTTTTTCCTATACAATTCTCTAAATATTTTTCTATTTGGGCTGTGTCTTCTTCTCCTTTTTTATATAATTCCTCATAAAATTTAAGGAAGTTTTTTTGTATTTTTTTTGGGTCGGTTATTAACTCTTCTTCTACCATTATTTTATTTATCACATTCTGCTTCTGTCTTCTCCTCAGTTGCCAGGCTAGGAATTTCCCTGTTTTGTTCGCTGATTCGAAGTATCTTTGCTTCATTATCTTAATTTTCCATTCTACTTCTTGGTTCGTTAGTATTGAGTATTGTCTTTGTAATATTTTGAGTAAACCTGTTTTCTATCTCCTCAGGGTCTTCTATGATATTATTCTCTATTATTATTTTATTTATCACATTTTGTTTCTTTCTTTTTCTTAACTGCCAAGCTAATAGTTTCCCCATTTTATTTGCCGACTCGAAATATCTTTGCTTTGTAAATTTAATTTTCCATTCTATCTCCTGATTTAGTATGGCCGAATATTGGGCTTGAAGCACCCTTGAGGCTCGAATAGCGTCATTATCTGTAGGATTGGTGACCAATTTTCTCTCGTAATTCCTCAATTGAGAGAGGATATCCTCTTTCTTACGTTCCCTTAACTTTCTTCTGTAACTATTTTGTTGTATTAGCAGACCTCTCAACACCGCCTTACTGGCGTCCCACACCACATCTATAGGGGTTTCTTTATTCAAATTTAGATCTAAATAGTCCTTTAGGGTACCTTTGATTTTTTCCCTCACCTCTTCATTATCCAATAGGTTCTCACTCATCCTCCACTTGAATTGTCCCTTCGCTTCATTTTTTATTTCCATATCTAAAGCACAATGATCAGATATTGTCCTGGGAAAGATTTTACAACTCTTCACCCTTAGCGAGAGCATTCTTGTCGTCCAGATCTGGTCGATTCTACCCCAGCTCTGATGGGGTTCAGAGTAGTGAGTAAATTGTTTAAGAGAGGGGTTTTTCTGCCTCCAGATATCAATTAGGTCTAAATTTCCTTCCATGTCTTCAAAAGATTTCGGCAATTTCCCCCTAACCAAATTCCCTTTCTTTTCACTCCTATCCAGGTCCGGCGCCGGGACGCCATTCATATCTCCAAGCAGAACTAGTTTGTGGGTTTCCAACTCTAGTAACATGCTTTCTAGTTTCTCAAAAAATTCTGCTCTATTTGAGTTCGGTGCATATACTGTCACAACATTAATTTTTTCCCCCCGAAAATTTAACTGCACCCCTAGGATTCTTCCTTCCTCATCTTTACATATCAGCGTCGGTTCCCACTTCTCTTTGACGTATATTACTACGCCTCTTTTTTTTTTTTCGTCAGAATTAATAAAGTCTAGTCCTAACCTTTTATTCACCAGGATGTGTTTATGTTTTTTTGCAATATGTGTTTCCTGAAAGCAAATTACATCATACTTTTTGTTTTTTACAGCTTTCTCAACTTTATTTCTTTTAACCTTATCGTTCAACCCATTTACATTCCAGGATAAAAGTTTTAATGTATGTGTTATTGTTTGCCTTTGTTTGTTTCTAAACCCTCAACCGGGCTTGCGGGCTATACTCTAAACTCCTTTGTCTCCTGAGGTTTCCCCCTCTTCTGCCGTCTCCCCTCCCACTACGGCCTCATCATCCTCTTCCTCTGCGACCCCTTCTCCCTTCCCCGCCCCTCCCCTTTCCCCCTGTCTGTCCCTTATTTCCCCCTCCTCTTCTTCCTCCCTATTCTTAAATCTGCTCTCTGCCTTTCCCAAGTCTTTTTCATATTAAACTATCATTAGTTCAAATAAGCCAGGATCAAACCATGGTATATTATCCTGACTTGTTAAGCAACCATAGTTTAAACCAGGCATCCCCAAACTCAGCCCTCCAGATGTTTTGGGACTACAATTCCCATCATCCCTGACCACTGGTCCTGTTAACTAGGGATGATGGGAGTTGTAGTCCCAAAACATCTAGAGGGCTGAGTTTGGGGGTGCCTGGTTTAAACTGTAGTTCTCTGAGTTCAAATGTCATAAGGAGCTTCAGTTCACTTAAAAGCAGAAAACTGGTTTAGAATTTCAGCCTTCCTTATCTTTCCCAGAATCAGTCACAAAACAATCAAAGTTTGCAAGCTCATCTCTTGAATGAACCAAGGCATCACGTAAGAAGTTCAGTGCACTGAACTCCCCATTGCATTTTAGCTTGTTTAATGCAAGAAACTAATTTACTGGTTTTACTGCTTCTTGGACAATCCTTGGGCTGGTAATTCAATTTTACATTCATTTAGCTTGTATTGTGTAGGGGAACATCTGCAACAACTCCTAACAATAACTACATTTCAAAACAATTACACAGTAATAACTAAGCTGGAGGATACTATCAAAAACACACAAGAAAACGAAAAGAAGAACAAACATATGAGGCTGGAGGAGTCAAATTAAATTTGATCCTTAATCGGGAAAATGAAAATGTATGGAAGAGGAGACACAGACAGTAATGCTAAAAACACTGTTACCACTGGGCAGTACCAGTCCTGATTCCACAGAGTGAGATGCAGTGGAGCACAGAAGGCTGCAGATATGCTGGGCAGGTGCACAAACAAGGACAGTTGGAAATATTCCTTTTTTCCAAGAAGGAGCATCTTTTACTCACTCATATATAGGGATGGAAATATCTCTTTATTTTGGTTTCTCTCTCTTCCTTATTTTTTTCCCCAGTCTTATGTTCAGTTTGCCACATTTCCACAACAGTTTCTGGTTTTTAAAAAGAAACCCTCCCCCCGCAAAAAAATCATCAAATCATCAATATGTCGGTGCATTTCTGAACATGCTCATCACTAGAGATTCATCCAGCTTTCTGGAATAGAACAGAAAGTTCTAATGGTAAGATTCAAGCATAAGATTAAAGCATAAGATTATGGTAGCATTTTCATGTTGAGGTCATCCTATTCCACAGACAAGAAAATTGCTGTAGCATACCTGACAGGTCTCTTCTCAGCTACAGTCATGCGTAATGATAATAATTAAGGAACGGTTGCAGTTCTGTAGCATTTCTCAAAAGAAGCCAGCAGTACTGTTAATGTTCTTCACCATTTAGATTTCATAGCATTTGCCTTTGTTTTGGCCCACCCTCTTTTCAGCTGTAGACAGTGTATATTGGTGCTAGATCTTCAGGCAGCAAGCATTACAATAAGCACTAGGAAACTATGTACAAGGAGCATGGGCTCCAAGAATTCTCACTGGATTTCATCCGGGCAACCACCTCTCCCCTTTGTGTAAAACTCAAGGATCCACAACTGCACAGAAATTACCACCCTGGACTCTTTTGTGAAAAATGAATAAATAAATATTAACATAGTAAAGATAAAGGTAAAGGGACCCCTGACCATTAGGTCCAGTCATGGCCGACTTTGGGGTTGTGGCACTCATCTCGCTTTACTGGCTGAGGGAGCCAGCGTACAGCTTCCGGGTCATGTGGCCTGCATGACTAAGCCGCTTCTGGAGAACCAGAGCAGCACACCGAAACACCGTTTACCTTCCCGCTGGAGCGGTGCCTATTTATCTACTTGCACTTTGACTTCTCACAGTGAGGGAACCGCTAGAAGCCCCTCAGAGCTGGAACTCAGTGCCAGCTTCGGCTGATCCAGAATGAGCAAGTTACATTGATTGATCTGGGGTTGGGAATGTAATGCTAACTGAGCCTGGTTGAGCTGGGAATCAGCTGGCTGAGTCTGAGATCTACTGCAACCTAAACTGCTCATCCTGAATGACCTTGCCATAGGATTGCCCCCTTAAAATGATTATGGATAGATATAGATATATAGATATAGATATAGATAGATATAGATATAGATATAGATATAGATATAGATATAGATATAGATATAGATATAGATTTAGATATAGATATAGATATAGATATAGATATAGATATAGATATAGATATAGATATAGATATAGATATAGATATAGATATAGATATATCTTTCTTAAGGAAATCAGCCCTGAGTGCTCACTGGAAGGACAGATCGTGAAGCTGAGGCTCCAATACTTTGGCCACCTCATGAGAAGAGAAGACTCCCTGGAAAAGACCCTGATGTTGGGAAAGATGGAGGGCACAAGGAGAAGGGGACGACAGAGCACAAGATGGTTGGACAGTGTTCTCGAAGATACCAGCATGAGTTTGACCAAACTGCGGGAGGCAGTGGAAGACAGGAGTGCCTGGCATGCTCTGGTCCATGGGGTCACGAAGAGTCCGACACAACTAAATGACTAAACAACAACAACATTAGATATAGATATAGATATAGATATAGATATAGATGATATAGATATAGATGATATAGATATAGATGATATAGATATAGATATATTCACCAAACATGCTTGTTTCGAGATTTTATTTTTATTTTCCTTCCAGAACATTCCCTTGCTACATTGCCGATTACTATAACAATGTAATCAAAGTTAACACTCTGCAGCCAACAAGCAACCTAATTGTTTTTCAATACTGGATTGTAATTAAACCGCAGGGCTGTGCTGGAGGCAGTGCAGCAACATGGAAGGCATCTCCAAGATTCGGATTGTGGTCTATGAATAAGTAGAAATGGCACAAGAATAAACTGCTGGATTAACCAAAGGGGATTTTACTTTTCCATTTGATCAGAAAAGCACAGGGTTTAAATGCAGAACTTTGCAACATCTCGTGGGGTTTGTTTCTTCTTACATAAAGGACAGCAGCTATTTTCTCAGGGCAAATCAAAGTATCAGCATTTTAGTATGCTGCTATGAAACATATGGGGATTTGTGCGGGGAGAGCACAAAGCTCTTCAAATTGAACTTCAGTGAAAGGATTATTTCAAAAACAAAGAACCTAATCTAATATCACTGTAAGTATATTACGAAAACCCGATCAGAATTCTTTTGGTGGCTGATCAGCAAGCATATGTTGCCTGGGATTCAGAGATTTATATGGGCCAAATATGATTAAAACATATTTGTTAACTTACAAATCTTTTATTCAAGAACTGAGGAATCAGCTGCCAGGTAGTTCTTTAAATTATGGAAGAAACCTCAAAGGACATCTAGACCAAACCCCTGCCAGTTCAGGCTCTCCACTACTACTGTGGAACGCCCTCCCACCAGATGTCAAAGAGAAAAACAACTACCAGACTTTTAGAAGACATCTGAAGGCAGCCCTGTTTAGGGGAGCTTGTGATGTTTAAAAGACTATTGTATTTTAATATTCTGTTGGAAGCTGCACAGAGTGGCTGCGGAAACCCAGCCAGATGGGCGGGGTATAAATAAATTATTGTTGTTGTTGTTGTTGTTGTTGTTGTTGTTGTTGTTATACAGCATCCCTAATGTGAGGCCATCCAGCCTCTGCTTAAGAACCACTAGTGAAGGAGAGTCCACCACCTTCTGAGATAGCCTCTCCCACTGTTGAACAGCTTGCCAAGCACCATAATAAGACCCACATTATTTTGCACAATTAAGTCTGATATACCCATGTGTCCATGATAGTTGCAGTTCTATTATATTTATAACAGTACTATTTTTAATGTAATCGATCATAAGCTGAATGACTGAGCGGAATGCTTGAACAGAAGTTAGCTCTGCTGTAAAAAGAAAGGACTTTGCCTCTGAGAAGCACAGAGGTAAGCTACCTTCCTTAGAAATTTCAAATGAGCAAGGCATCGATTGGCTCGGAATTGCATAGTCATGGCAGTGGTCTTCCAGAAAGTACAGCAGTATGCTGTTATGGTCAGAGATCCTGTAATCACGAGGTCAGCTTGCTTGCCATGTGACTTTGGGCAGAGCAAACAGAGAAAAAATAAGCTTGGGGAATGGAACAAGTAGAGGTAAGAAAACAGTAAGAATTTTGGGGGCAGAGACACTCTGGGGCCAAGACTTCTGCAGCATCCCACCTACCCATCATTCCTCTGAGCAACTGTCTTTGGTAAAGACTCTCCTCCCTGAAAGAGAGGGGAGTGGTTGTGGGCGGGAGCCCGAGCACTGCCCAGCAGGGGGCGTGGCCCCCTGCCTCCAGCTCACCTGGCTGGCGCTCACGCCCCCCCAGTGGCCTCCCAACCAGGTGCCACGGAGGGGGTGTGTTCAGCAGCCTTTTGCTGCAGCGCCAGCTTCTCCCTGGCCTCATTCCTCGTCGTCATCCCCTCGCGAGTCACCCACCCTCCACTCCCTTTTAGTTAGGGCTTAGGTCATTTGCCTTGCTGTGGACCTTAGGTTGGTCGCCCTGGTTGCCCGGGGGGCCTGGTAGGAGTTTTTCCATTGGGCATTAGGCTTTTTGGTTTTTTCGCCTACCTCGTAGCAATCGTCACAACTTTTGTGGTATTGGTGGGTAGGTTAGGCATTGGAATAATGTGTTGCGGTTTGTGGAAGTGCTAGGTGTGGCCATCGCCTATGCCTTCAATTTTTAGGGGTATTCCGTTAAAGGAATCTGGGGGTCGTGTATTCCGTCCGATGCCTGCTTGGCGGGAGGCCATGGCACGACCCTCGGTGACAGCATGGGGTGAGCCTATAGTTGGATTAGCATCAACAGGCTCCACCTACTGGTGAATAAACCCACTTGTTTCGATCCAATGCCTAAGCCAATACCTTTTCATTGCTGTAATCAATAAAGTTGTGGCCTTTTCTAGCCCATCAACCTTATATCACGTGTCCTTGTGTCTTCATTTCACTTCGCGGGGGTCGGGTCCTCGAACCACAACTATATCCCTGCAGCACAGGGATTCTTGAACAGATTAAATTAAAAGTTTCCTTCTAAGAACTGGTCCCACTGCTTTGGCCTGTGATTTCACCCACCAATCCCAGGCTACCTTCATGGCAAGCTGATGCAAAAAATAAATAAATCCCCTCCAGGTAGCTGCAATTTGCCTCAGGAAAGATAGCTCCCTATTCCCTCTGCTCAGTAGTAATTAACGGTTTAAACTATAGTTATGTTCAATGACTGTAATGTGTAGTTGGCCCACCAAAGGGTTGGTTTCTATGCTGATACATTCTATTTTGGGGCTGTAAACTTAAACACATATTTACATAATCCGACTTGTGGTTCCCACAGGATTATTTCAGAATTAATGAGTAGTTGAGGATTGCAGTCAGATGCCAGGTTTCCATTAGAGTATATGACCTAGTGGAAGTTTTCGCTTAAAGCGTCTTTCAAATCGCTTGCCACGGGTACCTCAATAGGAATAATAATAATAATAATAATAATAATAATAATAATAATATATTATTTATACCCTGCCCATCTGGCAGGGTTTCCCCAGCCACTCTGAGTGACTCCCAACAGAATATTAAAAACACGATAAAACATCAAACATTAAAAAATTCCCTAAACAGGGCTGCCTTCAGATGTCTTTTAAAAGCCAGATAGTTGTTTATTTCTTTGACATCGGATGGGAGGGTGTTCCACAGGGCGGGTGCCACTACCGAGAAGGCCCTCTGCCTAGTTCCCTGTAAGCTCACTTATTGCAGCGAGGGAACCGCCAGAAGGCCCACAGAGCTGGACCTCAGTGTCCAAAAGGTGGCACTGCTAGTCAAACTCCAGTGGCAGGTGACCTCTGAGCAATTCCTCCCATAAGTGGAACTGCTGTTGATGGGAATTATTCCAAATATGTGGTCACTTAGCTGAAAAGGCTTCCACAACCTTTTGTGGAAGGTTCCTCAATTGGATGTGGGCAGAAATGAAAAATGTCGAAAAGCTTTAACACTTGTTAACCCTGTTAACTTGAGTCAAATAACTCAATTCCCATCAACTTTCAGTTGGCTTTTATATCTCAAGAAGGAACACCAGTTTTAGTCTGTTGCACTATTTTAATCTTTGTTGTGCAGGTGTAACCAACCTGAGATCATTCGTGCTCAGTTAAAGTGCTTATTACCTCTTGCACGACAGTAACTTGGAGAGAAGGAAACCATACTTATTGGGAGGTCGTTTATGAGTCTTAAAAATGAAGGGTTATCACAAGAAGTCAGACATTATAGCCGTGCAGGTATATAACCTTCAAAATACTGGAATTTTTATATTATTAATTTATTTAGTGGCCAGTTATCAGCCCTTAGCACAAAGCAGCAAGAGGTCTTTTCTGTCAGGGGGGAATGTAGAAGCATCACTCGCCTGATGTGATAAGATGTACCTAAAATAATTGACCATAAAATCTTGGGAAACGAAATTATTTAAACAGACAATATAAAGACGGAACAGAAGTGACAGCAGTGCAGTTGAGTGGGGATGTTAATAAAGAAATCATAAGCAATATGGATAGTGGAGCAGAAGCCGTAAGGATGAAAATGGGTATGTTACATTAAAGTTGCTAGAGAAAATGTACTTTAAAATATTTGTATACAAAGAGACGCTTGGGAGAAAGCCATCAGAAATGTTAGTTTTCCCTGTCATGTTATCCGGTCAAAATATACTGGGGGTCAAGTTCAATGTCACCTAACCAAAGAGAGGCTCACACCAAGGTCTGTGCCAGAAACACTTCCCGGCGTCTGTAGGTTCAGCCATTATGTGTGAGGGTTTTATGCATGCACTGATTTTAATTAGATAATTAATTTGTACATTTATATCTCTCCTTTCCTCCAAAGAGCTCAAGTGCCATGCCTGGTTCTCCTCCTCTCCATTTTATCCTCACAATAACCTTTTACGGCAGATTAGGCTGTGGAAACAACGGCTGACCCACGTTTTGTGGCTGAGTGGGGATTAGAACCTTGCTCTCCCTGGTTCTGCAACAACATTCTAACCACTACATTGGATTTAGGTTTATATTGATCCAGAAATGTGCTAATGTACAGTGCTCCCCTCTACTCTTCCAGTCAGCCATGTCTTTCTCCATGATACTCCCACTCAGTTTTCCAAATATATTGTTATAGATGGGGGGAGGCACCCTGAACCCTAGAAATTAACAAATTGTAAGATTTTGATTATTTGGGGTGTGAAGTGAGAAATGCAAAGTGCAGAGAAATTTTGCATGGGCTAGCCAATACCCAACCTCTCTCACCACCAAGGAAATACAACAAGTGAATAGGTGAATAGTAAGAGAACTCATACAAGTAACGCTGACACAACCCCTCACACACACTAAGTAGAATAATAGAAGCATAACCACTCCACCCACTCACCACTCCCTCCTCCCCCTCTCCCCCTTTTTTTCTTTTTCTTTCTTCTTCTTCCTAATTGTTTAAACCAATTCATAAACCAAGAACTCATACATTGACTACTAATAATGAAACATACGTTGTAGATATTTTTCCACATTTATTATGCTACTTTTGTGATATACAAATGGTATGAGAAAACTTGGTAAACTTTTTTGTATAACATTATTCTTGTTTATAAAACCCAATTTTTATATGTGTGTGTGTGTGTGCACACACACACACACACACACACGAAGGAAAAATAAACAAAACAAGGTCATTGAGAGCCATGGGCAATGCAAGAGAACTGCCCTCCCCCTTGCCCTGCAATATGAACAGAGACAGAGCTTTGCAAAGTTGCCAGGATAACTGTGTGTTTGAGGTGACAAGAAAAAGGAGTCTGCAAGGGGTTCTAGGAAGGAGGAGAAGGAAGGTTCTAGGATCAATATTCTGCAGGCTGGCTGGTAAATAGGTCAATAAACCATATTTCTTAAAGTTACAACAGTCTTCGCCATGTCACAGTTCTCCAAAGGAACACAAACTCTGGGTGACTGCCTGGAACCACATGGGCTCTTGCCACTGCTCAGCCGAGAGAGGGGAAGTCACCCAACTTTTGTAACAATATATATGGACTGACTCTTTCAATAGTCAGCCAGCATTCCTGGTCCCCCAAGCACACAGTCCAAACTGGGCCTATCGTGCATAGGCAATAAATTCTATTTAGTCCATGCAAAAGGAGAATGTGTGCTTTCCAAAACAATAAGTGAATAACTGAATGGTGGTACACTTACGTGCGCGCGCGCACACACACACACACACACACACTGGGCCAGCCTTGCCCTTAGGCAGATTGAGGCAACCCTTAGATGGGTGTCTCACACAGCTAATTTTGGGTAACATGAAAGAACAGCAAATCATTTCATATAATATTTCCTTGTGGGACTTTCTCTATCTAGGGTCATAGCAACTTGGCCAACTTTGGGTGCTATGCACTGGTAAAGGGCAAGATTTGCTATCCCTCCTGGGCAGCCAAACCTCTTAAGATGGCACTGAGCAAACAAATATATCTGGCTGGCCTCCTGAGGAGCAGGATGTTGAACTAGCTGAGTCTGAATCTTATTTTAGCAAGGGAATCCTGACATTCATGCCCTGTGCTGTTGGCCCAGTCTGGATCTACTTGAGTTTTAAGTGTTTGGAGAAAATCTTGGCTCTTTAGATAAATGCTTTCAAGAAACATCAAGCTATTTAACTGGGGAAAGTCACCTCAGCAAATGCAGAGCCTATTTATTCAGAAGCTACCTCGAGGTTTACCTTTACGCACCATTGATAGGGATTAGTCACAGCAGAAAGAGGAATGTATTTGTCTTTCTTCCTTACTGAAAGCCATTAAAAACATTTTTAAAGTCCAATAAACAGCATTGCATGACATCGGCTCTGCTTCACTCAAACTGTTCGTTCCTTTCAGTCCCAAGCAGAAAAGAATGGCACATCTTGAAACAAACATTTTTTAAAAATGATGCCCAGGATATTGCCGTAGTGAGTATAAAAAAGTATTTGCACACAATCAAGTTAGGTAATGATGCAAAAAATTGCTCCATAAATCAATCAGCCAGCTATACTTGTTTCATTAAGAGATAATATAACTGTGATATAATTTCAGTAAAATTGGCAAGGCTGTTCAAATTTGATATCCATCCAGGGTTTTGTTTTTTTGTTTTTTGTTTTTTAAAAAAGGCACGACTCAGCACTTTAGAAACAAAGGAACTGGGGTGAAGGTAGAGATAGTGCAGATGTACGTTTTCATGATGTTTTATGCATAACAGCAAGGTTGCAATACATTAGTCATTATGGCAAAAGGTCTATATAGAATACTAACTATTGCTCAAAGAAAAGTTGCCCTTCCGTGCACCCTGAGAGGCTAACCACAAATTGAACTGAGTCTGAGAGACAGAGAAAGAGGGAAGAGAGAGGCAGTTAATTTATTATTGTGATACATTATGTGCCAGATTCTGCTTTCTTGGTTAAACATAAGCAATTATCATCAGGCACAAGTTAGATCCCTCTGCATGCAGCAGAGAGAGGATGTCTTGCAGAATGTGTTGTAACTCTCCAGCCTTGGGGGGGGGGGGAGGGAGGACTCTGACAAGCTTGTGTATCTGGTCATACTGAAAGGGGGAGAGGATTTGTCTGGGTGACAGCTCACTAGTGAGAGATTGCCCCAGGATTACTGCCCCTTGGGTCTTTCCCAGTTCAAAATATAGACCCTGTTAAAAATGCATGACTAGCCTAAGACCTAGACCAAGGACGGGGAACGGGTGGTATTTCAGATGGTGTTGGAAGCCCCAGCCAGCATGGCCAATGAATTGGGGGGGGGGGAGTCATAGTCCCACAACATATGGAGGACCACAGGCTCCCTGATCTAGACGTTTCTATCCACCCATCACTCTCCTTGCTTGAACTGTGGCACTGAAAACTACTAAGATGTATTATTTATATATAGCGATCAAACAACATATTATATATAATAAATATTAATATGTAATTGTGAGATTGCACAATGAATTGAAGAACTCTTACCAGGCTTTAGCAAATTAGCTTTAATCTATTTAATATGAATAAATGTGCCTGTTTCTAAGGCTGCAATGCTATACACATTTTCCTAAGAGCAAGCCTCATTGAAGTCAACAGGGCTTCTGAGGATAGCAGTATGGAGGAGCCTTTCTTAAGTCCTTCTCAAAAGAGCTATTACCTCTTGCATTTTTCATATATTTAAAAGGGGTTTGAATCGCAGAATTGGAAGGGCTCTCAGAGGTCATCTCACCCAAGCCATTGATCAGTGCTGGATCTGCCATGCAGGAAGTACCGGTAATCACAGCATCTCTGATAGATGGTTGCCTGCCGCTGCTGAAATTCTTAAGCAAAGGAAAGCCAACCACCTTCACTCCAGTGTTCCACTCCCTGATTAACTGATTAATGGTTATACTTCTACTCCAAATGAAGTTTGAAATTTTAGGGAAGGTTCATAGCTCAGTGGCAGAGCACCCATATGCAGAAGGTCCAGGTACAATCTCTGGCATCTTGAGGTAGGGCAGGGAGAGACCCCAGTCTGAAATTCTGGAGACCCACTACCAGTCAGTGTAGGGAGTGATGGCCAAACTTGGCCCTCCAGCTGTTTGGGGACTACAATGCCCATCATCCCTAGCTAACAGGACCATGGTCAGGGATGATGGGAATTGTAGTCCCAAAACAGCTGGAGGGCCAGGTTTGGCCATCACTGGTGTAGGGGAACCTTTTTTGGCCTGGTGGGCCAGAAGTTTATCCAGAACCTGCCTGTTAGAATTCCTGCTCCATGATTGCAGTCATGGGATTTTTGTCTACCACATGACGGTGTATGTTTTGACTCCACAGAGTGGGAAGTGATGGCGACAGGATGTTTGTGTTACTGTGTTCCGTGAAGTGGGACTATTGTCCTTCGTTTTTACTCTTTGCTGTCTGATGCTAGAGAGAGAGGGAGCCATGTTGCAGTGCTCCATGTGTGTTTATATGTAAATAAAGTAGATTAACCAAAATGCTGTGTTGCTGAGGTCTGTTACGAAAGCTGCGAAGACTCTGTGGATTCCTAAGTGTGCCGATGTCTGTTGGCATCGGTCGCTGTGATGTTCGGGCTGAAGAAAGCTTTTGAAGCTCCCGGATGAACAAGTCAGGCATAGGTCTCTACCAGGGTCCTACTCAACTGTAGGATGATCTCCTGACAACGGTTATGGGCTCAGGGATCGGGGCCACAGACCCAGTGCCAGCAGAGGAAGAACCGGGCGTTGTTTTTGTTCCGGTTGGGGTCTCCTGGAACCAGCAGCGTGAGGCAAGCCTCTTCAGAGATGGAAGAGAAAAAAGCTGCACACTGGTCAAAGTTGTCCCACAGGATACGAGAAGATAGAAACCAAGCAGGTGAGTTTCTGGTAAGTTGGTCCCTGCTTGCACAGCCCTAACTTCCCAGTCACCTTGCCCCTCCCACTCTACCTCCTGGCAAGCAACAGTGACCCACCTGCCAAGAACTTGGGTAATTGCTGCTAGCCTACAACTGCCCCCTGTCCCAGGGGGTAACCAGGACTTGCAAAATGTGAATCCACAGCTGCTCTCTGCCCAGAAGTGTCAGAACAACAGATAACATCATTGGCACATTCTGGGCAGTGCTTTGCAAGTCATAGATATAGTATGTTCATTAATATACCTTCTCCAGAGAAAACGTAATAATTAAGCTTGTTGATGGTCATCTGGCCTGTATAATGCTGCCTGAAGCAGGATTTCCTGTTAAGCTTAATATTTTCCCCTTTTATCCACACGTATTTTTCTAATTGTGCTGACTAGTGTGCAGAGTATCCTTTTGTTCTCTGGTGTTTGTGTAAAGTATCAGTGAAGGCAGTTAGCAATGGCAACCTGATTGTACTTACCCCTCACATCTGTACTCTGTTCACGTGCACTAGGCCTGATCTTGTAATATGCTGAACGCTTCTGGGGAGGCGCTCATCTCCCTCAGCATGCATTGATTTCAGCAGATGAACAGCCTGCCATTTTCAATATCTTTTATTGCGGCTGTGGGATGCTACAGGCTCCTTTATAAATCAGATTAGAGAATACTTGCAAAGAAATTTGGGTTGCATCTCAAATCTGAATAAACATCTCATCATCACAAGCAGTTCCAAACAGGCCAAAACAATGCCCAACTTGCAGGTTCCAAATTAAAATTCCATGCAACATCTTCATTTGCAGTACAGCCACTGTCACCTTTTCTCAAAAGGGCCCAAAAAGTATCATTGCTATAGATCGGATAATTTCTGCCAGGCTGCTTGTGGAGGGGTCATATGCACATCTAATATACCCACAGCCCAGGTGGTTCCTGCTTTGTAATTTGTTAGTACCTGGTGGTTTCCTGTCAATCTGCACTTTAAAAAAATGAAAAGAGGGGGGAAGTCATGTGATCAGCATAATGAGTCAATCTGCATGCCCTGAGAAGCAGCAGTGACATGGCTTTACCCACTGCATTGATATCTATCAATATGGTAGCATTAACCATGTGCTAGGGACGTGGGTGGGTCTGTGGATTAAACCACAGAGCCTAGGACTTGCTGATCAGAAGGTCGTGGTTTGAATCCCCACGACGGGGTGAGCTCCCGTTGCTCGGTCCCTGCTCCTGCCAACCTAGCAGTTTGAAAGCACGCCAAAGTGCAAGTAGATAAATAGGTACTGCTCCAGCGGGAAGGTAAACGGTGTTTCCGTGCGCTGCTCTGGTTCGCCAGAAGCAGCTTAGTCATGCTGGCCACATGACCCAGAAGCTGTATGCTGGCTCCCTCAGCCAATAAAGCGAGATGAGCGCCGCAACCCCAAAGTCAGTCACGACTGGACCTATTGGTCTGGGGTCCCTTTACCTTTACCTTTAACCATTTGATATATTTGCTTAGCTGAAGAGCAACAGAGCTGGTCTTACTTATGCAGGTGTCTACACCAGCCTGCCCTGAGCCCTATAAGCTAGTCTGAGGCCTTCTGTTGCAGCAGAGGGCAGTGTCCCGTCACTAGTGCTGAAGCAAAATTCAACTGCTTGTCCAATCAGCTTTTATTCATGGGATTGGAGGGACACCTCCTTGTCCTTTGCCCCAGGCAGCAAAATGCCAGTGTGGTGTAGTGGTTAAGAGCGGTAGTCACGTAATCTTGGGAACCGGGTTCGTGTCTCCGCTCCTCCACATGCAGCTGCTGGGTGACCTTGGGCTAGTCACACTTCTGTGAAGTCTCTCAGCCCCACTCACCTCACAGAGTGTTTGTTGTGGGGGAGGAAGGGAAAGGAGAATGTTAGCCGCTTTGAGACTCCTGAAGGGGAGTGAAAGGCGGGATATCAAATCCAAACTCTTCTTCTTCTTCACTGCACTGGGCTGGCCAATCAACTCCCATTTGCTCCAAGCAGAATGGCTAGTGGTCAGGGATGATTATTCATTATTATCAGGTTTTATTAATTTAAATAGCACTTTACATACAGCTAGGCTACAAAACATAAAAAGCAGTTGCACAACATTGTGTAAATATTTTTTAAAAATAAAATAAAATACTACCACCATTCAAATACGCAATAAGCATACCCCGCTAAAAAAAACAAATGTCCGTGATATAAATGTGCATTCAAACAATCCCATTAAAACAACAAAGCAATTAAAATAGGAAACTTGGGTCAAGAGATCAAGAGAATGCCTCTGTAAACAGGTAAATGCACAGTAGCCAACAGACCTATACTGATTGATTGATTGATTGATTGATTGATTGATTATTGATGCATTTAAAATCTGCACTTTCATGAAAGCATAACAAGGCAGCATACAACATACAAAAGTATAATAAAATCAGTCACAGCATCATTAAAACATCAGTAACTAATAGTTGGAAAAAATTAAAAATAACATACTTCAAAGGCCAGTCTAAACAATACAGTTTTTGGAACATGTCTAAAGGAGGCAGGAACACCTGTATGGACCAGTTCTGTACTAAAGACTCAATCCCTAGTAAAAGCCAATTAAGCCTCAGTGGTGTGTGGAACCATCATATAATCTCAGTGATTGAGGTGGAGTGTTCAAATGGTTCTTACACAGTTCTTTGGATCCAAATTGTTTAGGGCTTTGTGGATTAACACAAATACCTGGAACCTGGCCTTGTGGAAAGTTGGCAACCTGTGCAAATGGGATTTAAGAGTCTAACAACTTCTGAAGAGCACCAAGTTGGCTATAAAAAGAACAAAAGGAATTGGGATTTTGAACCAGCTGCATCTTTCAAACTGCCAAAGGCAACCACAGGTCTCTATCGCTTGAGCAATTTCTTGGGAAAGTGGAGTTTTCAGATGAAGCTGGTCATAGGAAGAAAGAAGCCACAGTTCTTGAGGAACCTCAGCTTCCTTGAATGTGAGAGGTTAACGAAGAGGAAATGGATCGAAATGGTAGTAACACTGGCCAGTCATGATAAAGAACAGTACTGGCAGAGCACAGAGAAAGCCTTTCTAGACTTAAAGCAGTTGCTCTTTCTTGAAACTGCAACAGTTTCAGTGGAAGAAAGGAGGAAAGAAGAATGGGTTGAATGTGTCTCACCAATGCTGGGAGCACATGTAACAAGGCTGCTGAATTGGAAACATATGTTAAGGAAACATTGGCTTAATTGGAATGGCAGGGACTGGTTAAAATGAGATATCAGCCGCAAAGATAAAATATTGCTTGAGGGGGGAGGGTTTCTGTTGGGCTTCATGGTAAAAAAAAACCCTGCAGAACGAGCAAAAATATGAACAGAGGAGAAATGTCAGGCCCATTGAAAGGAGGGGGGAATATTAAGCTGAGACTGCAAAGACCATTTGGAATCAAGTGAAGGGTTAGATATGGAAAAAAATTGATCCTTGGCTATTGCCAAAAACCTTCTGGAAGCGAATAGACAGCAGACCAGGAAATGTTTGTGTGCAAGTAAAGGAAGTTTGTAACAATGCCAGGGCAGCAATTGTGCTGAGTTAAATGATCTACATATCAACTGGAAAGGCATTTAGAGGCGAAAGTGAGGAAGGAAGCCTGATCCTGCCTGGACCTGAGCTCCAGGACAGGGTTCCTTCCTCAGAAAATACACTGGACCATGAAATATTTATCCCAGTGTTTTGGAGAGGAACAAATGCTTCACTGCCACCAAGTAGGGGTGCTCGAAATTTTATTCATTCTTAAGCCAAGTGACCTGATTCACACTTCCTAGACTAATACCTGGACCAGAATGCAGTTAGGCTTTTCACACATGGAATTTGTTCACTGTATATGTCAGACAGTTTCACTCCAAACTTGGTATGTCAGCTGCATTTACAGTATTAGACTTGGGGATGAGGATTAACACTTGCCTGCAAAAGGCAAATAACTTTGTTACTCCAAAAGACTACTCGTCTGGACTATTTCCATTGAACTTGTATGTCAACAGAACACCATCTTGTACTTTTAGGTTTAGGGTTGTCATTTTTTATTCATTAATAAGTATTTACTAGCTCATATTGACTTTCTTGCATCTGGAATGATGATGGTGATAACAACAACAACTATATGCAAGTAAAATGCATATAAAATTTGCATTTAGGATAAAATGTACAAAAAAGAGAATTTCAAGGTATAATGCATCCAAAAGTCATATTTTGTTTTTTAAAAAATAATGTGAATTTTTGGTGCTTTCTTTATACAAAAATGCTGATTGGTGTAGAACTGGGATGGAAAAGACTTATGACTAAACTTGTGAAAAACTGAAATAGTTCAGAAATGGACTTAATCCCTACAGCAAAGGCAGACCACTAACTGTTGACTTATTCAAAAAATGGAAAAAATGGAAAGTTTGCAAAGATGAGTTAATGGACAAAAAATGGATAGCATATAGAAGGCTTCCTTTCAGGATGCTGGGAAAATCAGGTAGATAGAACCCATTTAAGTGGAAAGAAGACCAGCATGTCAGTGTTAAGAGTTGCAGGATGTGATATTTTTAATTAGTGTAGCACAAAGATTAAAAGATTAACCAGACAGTAGAAAAATGGTACTGATACAACAGACACAGTCAGCACCATAACAATTAGGTTGGGGGGGGGGAATGTGAAATAGCTTAAGGAAAGCTGGCTGGAATACAGCCATGGGGGAGATGCTGAGACATATTTAAGATTCATTGGGGAAAGATAAAAACCAACACACATCTGAGAAATAGATATCAGAAAACTGAAAAGCAGACAGAGGAAAGTGTGTTTAAATATGTAGACTACTTTGCCTTGTTCTGAAAATCCGGCTTAAACAGGTTTTGTCAAAGGTTTCTCTTAGCTAATGTGACTGACCATTTCCATTAGGTTGTATCAACAACAGCAGATTCCTGCCCTGTAGCTGAGAAGCTTTTCAAAGTTTTCTTTTCTTTACCAATATGTCCCTTTGTTGCTTTTTCTGTGTGTGGTACAGCACGGAAGTGACGTGTTACTGTAAATCCTACCAGGACACTTATAACTTGATCAACGGGCAGGGAGAGGTTCAGGCCTACAGTTTTACATGACTACACTGCAGCTCAGATGGTGCCATCGCTATGGGGCCAAGGTGCCTTTGCCCCCCCAACAGCTGTTGAGAGGAAGCTGGGTGCCATCAAACTTGCGGGGGTGGAGACCAAGCATGACATGCTTCTGCAACTAACATCAAACAGAGGTATCTTTTGCAGCAATGGAGCATATGCCCACACTGCCCAGGGCGGGCATGCTCCCAAGGGGGGGGCGTGGTGTGGAGGGTGCCCTCCCAGGCACAGGATAGCCGCTCGGATGCCCAGAGCGGCACGCACACCCTGCAGCCAGGGGCGGAGCAAGCCACCCATAGTGGCTCAACTAGGGCCAGGGCCTTTTCAGTACCAGCCCCGCAGGGCCTGCAGGACAGAGCTGTTCCACCTGCCCTTTGGTTTGGAATCAGTCTGACCCTTATGTTTCCCTCCCCTTATAGTTTTGATCTATGGGCTACTTTTAAAATGAGGCTGCATTTTAAATTGTATTTTAACCTGTATTTTAAATTGGGGTTTTTTCCCCCTATTTTACTTTAATTTTACTGGTGTTAGCTGCCCTGAGCCCGGCTCTGGCCGGGGAGGGCAGGGTATAAATAAATTATTATTATTATTATTATTATTATTATTATTATTATTATTATTATTATTATTGTGGTGGTGGTGGATATTCGGTGTGCTGCTCGCCCACGATTCCCAAGCCTCCCCCAAGCTGTCAAAACAAAGGCGGAAGGTGGGGTGTCACCGACAAAGCAGTACAGCTCACCCCTTACCTCAACGGCTCGGGGTAGGCTTGGGAGTCATGGGTGGGCGGTGCACCAAATGTCACCCCCCTCAGTGAGGGCACCCAGAGATGTCCACCCCAGCACCTCCCCCTCCCTACACCCCTGGTCTTTTGGTGCCACGCTTCCCCACCAATAAGGGCTGTCAGATGGAAGAGGGAACATGCTTGTTTTCTCCTGTTCTGGAAGGTACCAACAGCTTCAATTTACAAAAAATGAGATTCCGACTAAACATTTGGAAAAACTTTCTGGCAGTAAGAGCTGTTTGACAGTGGAGCATATGCCCTCGGAAGGTTGTGGACTCTTCTTCCTTGGAGGTTTTTAAGCTGGAGTTCAGCAGACCCACTACCCCAGACCTCAGGCACAAACACTGGCAGTGGTGGCCAAGGCCCAGCCCCACATGGTATGCCAGCTCTGAGGGGCAGGCAGAGGGCAGGGCTGCCCTGGGTGGGAAGAAAGGGGGAGAAAAGCAGAGTGCAAGGAATCTTGATTTAAAAAATAAAAATAAGAAAAATGCTTTGTGTGTCTGTGTCTTGCCCCTAGTGTAGTGGCACTGGCACTTGCCCTTCTTCTGATTGGAAGTTGGGGTGGGGAGTAAGAAATATTTCTATTTTCATCTGAGGAGTGTTGGAGGCTATTTCCCTCACAGAGCTACATTTTTCAGAGTCCCCTATGATGAAAGATTGTTGTTAAACCACTCTGGAAACTGTAGCTCTTTAAGGGGAATTGAGGGGGCGGGGTCTCCTAACAGCTCTCTGAATCCACAGCTCACTGAATTCTTTTGGGGAAAGCCCTGTCTGTGGTATCAGAGTGGTATCAGAGTCCTTTAACTGTGTGGTGTGAATGTGGCCAGTGTTTGATGGCCTGGTTCTGGAATTTTCACAAGAATCACCCCCAGGAAAGGGTCACATGATGGGTCAAAAAGTATCAGGGATTTATGACTGGAAGAAGAACAATTAAAAATAAAGACTGTTGTGAATCATGTTGACGAATAACAAACAATTTGGGCACTCTCCAGCCAACGCTGAGCACTTTGAAATCCAGTGGATTTCAAGGAAGCTGAGTTAAGCACATGCTTCACTTGCCAAAGGCCATAAAACTGACTTTAATTTGCCTAAATTTGGATTGATGTTGCCCTGTGCCAAGTCCAGCTCCAAGTCGTTGGACAACCTGGGTGAGCTGCCTCAATCATCCTCATTTGGTGGTACCGTCCCTGCTTCTGTCCTCACTTCCACGCACCCCTGTGACTTACTAGATAACGGGCAGACCCCCCCCCCAGGGAACCATTTCCAGTCCAAGAGCAGCATTTCCTTCTGAGTAACTTTTCAGGGGCCACATGCCATTGGAAAGTGGTGCCCGAGAGAGAAAAAATGGGTGGACTAACACATGTGAATTCTATCTTTGTACCATAGGCTTGTTTCTTTTCCTCCCTCTCTATCCTCCATCCAGGCCAACAAGAAGCACTGCCAGAGTTCCAGCCAGGCACAAAGTAATAGTGCCACTGTATTCTGCTCTGGTCAGACCTCACCTGGAGTACTGTGTCCAGTTCTGGGCACCACAGTTCAAGAAGGACACTGACAAACTGGAACGTGTCCAGAGGAGGGCAACCAAAATGGTCAAAGGCCTGGAAACGATGCCTTATGAGGAACGGCTAAGGGAGCCGGGCATGTTTAGCCTGGAGAAGAGGAGGTTAAGGGGTGATATGATAGCCATGTTCAAATATATAAAAGGATGTCACATAGAGGAGGGAGAAAGGTTGTTTTCTGCTGCTCCAGAGAAGCGGACACGGAGCAATGGATCCAAACTACAAGAAAGAAGACTCCACCTAAACATTAGGAAGAACTTCCTGACAGTAAGAGCTGTTCGACAGTGGAATTTGCTGCCAAGGAGTGTGGTGGAGTCTCCTTTTTTGGAGGTCTTTAAGCAGAGGCTTGACAACCATATGTCAGGAGTGCTCTGATGGTGTTTCCTGCTTGGCAGGGGGTTGGACTCGATGGCCCTTGTGGTCTCTTCCAACTCTATGATTCTATGATTCTATGAAACACTCCAGGAAGGTGCAAAACAGGAATGGCGAGGGGTGTGGTTTGGGAGACAGTGGCCTGGGGAGAGACCCACGGGCCAGATAGAGACCAATGGTGAGCCCCCACTGCCCCCCCCACTGAGGTTTGTCATCCCTAGTGAAGGGACAATAGAGTCACTTCAAAGGTCAGGGCCAAATAACACTAATGGCTTCTTCCCCCTTACCTATAAGGGGAATCAAGTCCTATCTAATCCAGGGCAAAAGGGCAGTGGAAAGGCCAGGGGGAGGAAAGCAATGGTGAAAATGGTCCAGCGAGTTGGTGCAGGGGTGGGGATCATAGTGATTAGGCTTAAAGATTCGTATCTCACTAGCTCTAGGTGATATCAAACTGTGCCATGTTATAAATTTATATGCAGTTGCATTTCTATCCCCTACATAGCTTCTTACAGGATAAGGCAACTTGTTCCTCGCATAGACCTGCTCATTGAAATTCAATATATTCAGCACATTGGAAATTCAGCAGAAGCCAGAGGTTCACAGTATATTTGCATATTTTCATGGCTAACAGCATTTGCATAAAATTGATGTTAACATGTTGGGAACCAGACCATAGCCAGCGGACATGTTTCTTTTGTTCCTTTTGTGGTGCCATTTGTACAAATTCTGGAACAAGACTGGAAGTAGCATTTGTTTATGTCAGTGAAGCAAGTGCAAAAGTACTAGCATTTGTTGTGATATGTTCAAGGCTGTTTTATCAGTCAGCTGGGCACCCAGGACAGATTCTGAGGGCTTTGCCGTTGCAATGCAGGAAGAAGGAACCTGGTCATCAGAAAGGTTGCAATACATAATGGGTTGTTTTTTCCCCCACCCCCTGTGTGTTGAATATGGAGCCCCAGATTGCCCACTAAGAATATATGAACAAGCAGCTGGATAATAATAATAATAATAATAATAATAATAATAATAATAATAATAAATTTATTTATACCCCGCCCTCCCCAGCCAGAGCTGGGCTCAGGGCAGTTAACACCAGTAAAATTACAGTAAAAAAATAATGGGGGGGGGACAATTTAAAATACAGGTTAAAATGCAATTTATAATGCAGTCTCATTTTAATAGTAGCCCATAGATCAAAACCATAAGGGGAGGGAAACATAAGGGTCAGGCTGAGCCCAAACCAAAGGCCAGACAGGACAGCTCTGTCTTGCAGGCCCTGTGGAAAGATGTCAAGTCTCACAGGGCCCTAGTCTCTTGTGACAGAGCGTTCCACCAAGTCGGGGCCAGCACTGAAAAGGACCTGGCCCTAGTTGAGACCAATCTAACCACCTTGCAACCTGGGACCTCCAAAATGTTGTCATTTGTGGACCTTAAGGTCCTCCACGGGGCATACCAGGAGAGGCGGTCCCGTAGGTATGTGGGTCCTAGGCCGCATAGGGCTTTAAAGGTCAAAACCAGCACCTTAAACCTGACCCTGTACTCCACTGGGAGCCAGTGCAGTTGGTAAAGCACTGGATGAATGTGATCCCACAGCAAGGACCCCATAAGTCCAATAGCCCACCCAGTCTACCATCTCATTCTCTCAGTGACCAACCAGGTGGCTGTAGGAAACCTGCAAGCAGGATCTGAGCACAACAGCACTCTCCCTTCCTGTGGTTTCCTGGAACTGGTATTCAGACGCATTGTTGCCACCAACTGTGAAGACAGAGCATAGCCATTGTCGCTAATAGGCATCAATGACCCTCTCCATGGATATGTCTAATCTTCTTTTAAAGCCATCCCACTTGGTGGCCATCACTGCCTCCTGTGAAAGTGAGTTCCTGCATGAAGAAGTATTTTCTTTTACCCATCCTGAAGCTGCCAACATTCAGCTTCATTGGATGTCCATGAGTTCGTGTAATGAGAAAAACTTCTCCCTGGCCACTTTCTTCATGCCACGTATAATAAGAAAAGCTTCTGCCTTGTCACATCTTATAAGCCTTTTCTCTAAGCTAAAAAGTTTCTAACACAGCAACCTTTCCTTATAGGGGATTCACTCCATCCCCTTGATCAATCCCCTTCAGATGTCCATAGATCGTGGGTGGGAACCTGAGGCTCCTCCATGCCTCTCCATCTAACCCTCAAGACTCTTCCCAAGCCACATCAGCCCAGTTCCATCAGGTACTGTCGGGTACTGGGCAGAGGAGGAATGGTGGAGACCGGGGAGGAAGAAGAGGAAGACAGTATAGATTTACAACAGGGGTTTTGTCAGGTGTGCATGCAGGAGCTAGGCCCTGTGACCAATAGGACTTTGCAGGACTGGGGCCTTCCTAAGTTTGTTCTGAAGAGGCAATGTGCAGCCTCACAGGGGAGGCTGATTGGTAACTCACAGCACCTGGTGGCAAGAGCTGGGAAGGGATATAAGGTCAGCATTTCCCTTCGGCTCTTTGCCGCAGCAACACGCTTCCTGCCTTGCTGCATTTGGCTTCTTGCTTCTTGATCCTCAGACCCTCGGATTCTTGACTCCCAGGCCTCTGACCCTTGGACTCTTGGCTTCCTGCCTCTTGGCTTTTGGACCCCCGTTCCTGCTCCCACCCCGCCATCTTGCCCCCAGACCTGACATCCCCTGCCGGGACTTTGATTGCCTGTGAACCGTACCGTGACAGGTTTAAGGGAGGTCACAGCTCAGAGGCAGATGAGGGGGGAAGTTGGGAAATCATGGAAGAGCCAGAGCACCACCTGGCTGACACGTCATTAGAAAGCATTCCAGACCCTCCGTCTCCCAGAACCCGGCAAGCCTTGAAAGTAAGAGCGCAAAGAGCTCAAAGACAGAGAACACGTAAATGAGGAAGTGGGAGAGAGACAGGGGGTGGAGATTCACTCGGGACAACGTCATTATCCAAGAGACTGGGTTCTATAGCCTCTCTCTGTAAATACTGACTAAAAAAATGGTGGTAAGAAATCTTCTCTTGTCTTTATACTCTCCTGGGCAACAGCTGGGAGTCGCTGACAGCATCCTGACAGGTACTTCGGCATGACTGGAATGTATTCATGAATTGTTATCTATGTTGCTTAGCTGGAGGATGGAGATTCTGAAGGGGTGATGGTAGAGGAACCCTACTGTACAAAGACAAACATAACATGTTGCTCCAACCGATCCACAACTGGCATGCAGGCTTTGAAAAACTGCTTATGAGGGAACATGGTCCTGAAGCTGAAAAAGTTCCCCCACCCTTGCCATGAAACTTAGCGTACAGTGATCGCAACAATGAAAATGCCTATAGAAGAACAAGAGAATAAATAGTTGTTAGAATTAACCTTCTGATTACTCTTGGGAATAAAAATTAATATAGTGGACAGGAAGTGTCAAGCAGCTGTCAAGCGTGCCCAGGTCAGCCACGGGCCAAGGAAGAACAGGAGACACAGAATGCAATTAGCTTTTTATTAACAGAAATAGCAAGAGAGTCCTCTGGTTCTACTTAATCCAGCTGAGACGTTGCTGAAACTGACCACTAGCCTCACCCTTCCCCCTCTAGCCTCTCACTTTGGATCCCTCCCAAGCAGACAAAGGCTGCATCAAGAGGATGGGCCCCTCCTCTGGGCCTGTCTGGCCTGTTGCTCAGCAACATGCAGGACTCTCCTAGAGCAGTGTGTCAGAGGGGAAGGAGATACAAAAGGACTGGGACTGCCCTGCTGCTGGGTAGCAGGGGCAACCTCTGACTTGCTTCTGTCTGAGTCTGTGCTCACACTGTGAATCTCAGCCTCTAACCCTGTCTTAGAAAGCCCTCCTTCTCCTGACCACCACCACCCTTGATCACTCAAATCCCCTGCTTCTTGCTCATCCCTTCCCCAAACTGCTCTTAAGCATTCCACCACCACAATCCAGGATCTAGGTCATCTTCTGTGTCCTCCCTGTGTCCTCTTGGGCAGGTGGAACCCACCACTCTTCCTCATCCAGCCAGTCCCTGACAGGAAGTTTCACAAGTCCAAAAGGAAGATCTCAGCACAACAGCATTCCTCCTACTCATTATTTCCAGAAGCTGGCATTCAGAAGCATACTGCCTCTGACAGTGGAGGTAGTCTTAGGATATAGTTTCATTCCACCTTTAGAACAGATGTGTGGATTGTTGTATGTCACATGTCTGTTTACATTCCAGCACAGCCTACTGGGAACTTCCATTGTATATTGCTTTTGTTCTTCTTCTGTTTGCTGGGACATGAAGGGAAGCAGACATGTTTTTGTTTTGTTTTTCCCTGATGCTGAATAAAATGCTGTAAATATGATTACACATGTCTCTGTCTGCCACTTCCATTGTAAAAAGTTATTCACTCTGCTGATAAGAGCGTGCTTCTGAGGCTTGAGTCACTGATTGATACTGATCCTAGAACTGAAGTTCGCCCGGCTGCCGGCTGGTGGCTGGAGCCAGCCGGGGGCCTGCCAAACGCCCCCATCTCCCTGGACGCATCCCAACAGGTAGAACATAGCCATCATACTGTAACTAGTAGCCATCATTATTATTTTTAGCCATTCTAATGAGAACTACCTTTTGTTCTATCTACTGTACCATGGTTTGCTCTGGGCGAGCCATTTTCTTGTCATTCTGCTTTGGGTTGCCTTTGTAATACCAATGAACAAAATAAGTACCATAATTAACCAGACATCATGCTGGTGCCAAAACATGGGCTGCTTCCACCATCCCATACACTCTGTTTCATTATATCAAGATGGACTGGAAGGAGCCCGCCAGCCAGGAGAAAACTGACATTGTTTTATGCACACCTGTGCTTATTTAATTCAAATGGCTTTCCAAAATACCATTTACTTCTTCTCTGTAATATATAAAGAATAATGTGTTTCTAAGCAGCTGAATTAATGTGCTGGGTTATGCAAGGGCTGCGGTACACTCAGGACAAAACAAAGAACTGTGAAACAAAAGAAAGGTTATTTGGGAACTGCTCATGAAAAGAAACAAAAGTAGTGTAGCCCCAAGTGCACTTAATAGGAAGTTAGCCTAATTTCAAGCAATATTTCAGTGTGAGTATTCTTAGGATCAGGTGGTTAGCTTAAGATGTTAAATGTGTCGTAAATCAGGACTTCATACTTAGGTCTTTGTTAAAACAAAACAATAAAACTAGACATGCTCGAAACCAATGGTTTTCTTCCCTCAGCCATGCTGAGAGCCAGACACACATACAGTTTGTAGCCATGGAAACAACCATTTCAGCAAACACAAACTTGAACATCCCTGTTAAGTGACAGCTCCTTTCTTATTAAGAGAAGCTGTTTGATCTGGCATGATACTACAATCCCATCTGGGACTGAACCTATCGCAAGCAGTTGTGTGAAGTCTTCCAGATAAGAAAAAATTACTCAGCATTGAATTAAACTCAGGAAGGAAGATGACTGGTTGGAATACTCTGAACACATTTAGCCACATCTCCAGGGACATCAGTATAGGTATCTGGCAAGGAATGCTAGATGCAGGATCCAAGGGCAACTAGTGAAGAAGTTCCAGAGGGGTAGCCATGATAGTCTTCTCTAGCAGTAACAACAGAGTGGTTTAACAGCCAGTCCTTCTTCCCAGGGAATTCTGGGAACTGTAGCTCTGTAGAGGGAATATGGGTCTCATAGCAGCTCTCAGCACCCTTAGCAAACTACAGCTCCCATGATTCTTTGGGGGAAGCTGTCGCTATTAAAACGGTATAATAGTGCTTTACAGGGTGTGTGTTTTTCAGGCAGAACTCACCAGAACTCAGTTCCGGCACCTCTCAGGTAGGCCACTGCCATTATAAGAGAACAAGGGAAGCATTTATGGTGAGTTATGGACCTTTTTTTTAGAAAAATAGCACTGGTGCTTTAAATGTATGGCATGGATGTGGTCCAAGGCAGAAAGAGCAGAAAATTTGAGAGTGCAGAAGACTTTCAGGTGTCTGGGGGTGATGGAGCTGAAGGAATGAAGTTCATGGGTGGGGGTTTAAGACCAGAGAGAGAAAGGAGGACAAAGGATTGGGAGGTAACAGTGGGATGTTTGCACTTGACAGGGAGGTGTTGGTGGTGTCGCATTCAGCAATGGTTGGCTGTGAATGGAGTGTTCTGGTTTCATAACCTCCATCACAACCTCCAGAGCTACACTTCAAGGAATGGGTCATTTTGTGAGAGGCTTCTCATCCTCTGTCTTCCATTTCAGCTTCCCTAAGTAGACTAAAAACTAATTTTCTCCCTCCAGCAGTATTGTTGTGGAAAGTGAGTGAAAATGTCTGAGAAGGTTGGAGGGAGAAGGAAGTAGGGGGAATCCTGAATCTCTTTCAGCAGATTTAGATATGAGGGATAGCAGAGAACAATAGCTAGGAATGAGCAAATACACACCCTTCCCATTTTGCCAAAGTAGATAGAAATTTGGGTGAACTTTTGTGGCAGCAGATTTTCATGAGGATTAAATTTATCACCCAGGCAGAGTCATTTCTCTCAGTGACCCACAGCAGGCAGCTACATTTTCTTCCCTGTAATCCCCCTCTGAGAGAAGCTATTACATAATTTCCCCCTTATAATTGGCCTGTGGGAGATGTAATAGCATCCTGGAGTTTCATTCTGGGACAAAGGGGATGTCACCTCCTGCTTTGCACTTGCCCTAGAAAGCCCTTGTGAATGACACTTGATATAGCATCATTTAGAGGCATTGTGGGAGATGGAGTAAGGACTGCAGAGAAATTCATTTTGTTCACATCTTGATGTGGAGATGCCATACTCACTGTTCTCAACCAACATGTGAATTAAATTACATCTCTTCTTTGAAATGTTCACTTCTCTGAATCTATCAATACAGCTCTCCAACCAAAGAATGCACACAACAATGTATCCAGCAGGGGGGAGATTACAAAATTGCATCCAGTTAGTAGAAAAGAGCTTGTGCAAATGCATACGCTGGACAAAATTGTACATACTAGACAAAATATTCATATCAGAAGAAATACATTAAACATTATCAGGCAGAAGTTTTTTGGGCTTTTAAAAAACAAATTCACAAACGTTCAGAAAGGGGGTGAAAAACTGGAGACTGAGAGAAGGCCAAACTGACAGATTCGCCCATCCATGAGACAGATGGGAATTGAAGGCCACCGAAATGAAAAAAAAAATAATAAATCTGCTATCACCAAAACTACTGAAAAGCAAGGTGGCAAAGGGTCAAATGAGTCAGTAGCTTTCATCCCCACATGGGTCTCCACTTGGGCAAATAACACCAATCTTCGTCCTACTTCTAGTCACAGCTGTCTGATGTGAAAGGAGCAAATCACCAAAGGTGCATTGCAGTTGAGCCACTCCTAGTCATTTTCCTGAGGTGAATTGATTTGTGGTTGTGATGAGGTTGAGTTTGGAGCTTCTCATTCTCTTCCCACCCAAATGAAAACAAACAAAAAACCCCAAACCAAACTATGTTGAAGCTCTTGACACAAGGATTCCAAATCGAATAACACTGATTTGTCCCGACTGATGGAGTGTGTGTGTAACCCTGTTATTCGTAGAGAGCTGGTGTAGAGAGGTCAATGAAGAGCCAGAGATTGTCCATGACAACAACTGCATTGGCCATTTTCTGAGCACTCCTCTCTGGTGCAGTGGGATTTTGCTCCTCTGTTATTTTTCAAACTCTGCAATGCGTTTATGTTCCAAAGTGAAGAACTTCATTTTGTGCTTTCATTTAAGTGTGGAAATTAATCACTGGGGAGTGTAATTAAACATATGATGCTTGAGGAAAGTAGAATAAAATTTGAAGTAGA
Source organism: Podarcis vaucheri (assembly GCF_965113315.1). Taxonomy (NCBI): domain Eukaryota; kingdom Metazoa; phylum Chordata; class Lepidosauria; order Squamata; family Lacertidae; genus Podarcis; species Podarcis vaucheri. Next base: position 67,057,886 of record NC_138766.1, read on the forward strand.
ACATCTTTAGCCTGCATTTTGTCCTCGACATGTTAGATAATGCTTAATGAAGCATTTTACATCCTATTAAAGCTTTATGGCACACAGTACCTCCTACTTTAAAAATGCTGAGAGCCAGCATATAATTACAGTTTAAAATTAGATAATACTTATCAACTGTAAACACATTATATAACTGTCCCACTGTAATGTAATAACAATGTTTATACAGCTTGTGGTAAAAGGCAGAAAGCTGCCATAAAACATGTGCATTTGCTGACACAAAAATGAATCACTGTTTTTTAGGACAGGCATATGGTGAGCAGCTACAACTTGATGGGGACCCCCGTGCAACACAAAGGCCAAATCATGTAGAAACTTCTTTGTGAGCAGCTGTGCACATGTATTTCATCAGAAATAATGACTCCCAACAGACTTCCAATCCAAGATATGGACTTCCTGGAGCATTAACATGTCTGAGTCTGGGGCCCAAATTGTGGCTCCACTCTCCAGTCTTCATGTCTTGACCCCTGTGTGTGGATAACATGTGAAGAGGCTGCACAGGTTATTGACTTAGAGCTGTCCAAGGTTCTGGAGCTCCAGTCTGACGCTACCTTCTCGGTTGATTGATATATGGCTGGGTCTGCCCAGGAACCTCCTCTTGGCCAGGATATCATCCCTCTGCTCTCTGCTCTAATGAGTCTAATGCTTTATTTCCATTGTTTCTGGTAAATACGTAATGTGCTGCTATCCAATAATAAAGCTAGCAATATAGAATATTCATTCTAATTAAGTGGTATTTTTGGTTTTTTATCACCATCATCATTAATTTTATTTGTTATCTGCCAAATGGTCCCTAGGTGACTCACAACAATTAGAAACAGTCTTACAATTTTTTTCTGAGGGGCAATGAATTGAAGAGGCCAGAAAATGAATGTAAAGATATATAATTTTTGTATATGGAAATGCTAAGGTATGAGCCTAGCACACATGTTCAGCAAAACTCTCCTTTAGGTCACATTCCCTTCTGGACAACTTTCCAGAGGACACATGACACAAGTGGGCATAGCCAGAGTCAAAACTGAGTGGTATAACAGCTGTAAATTTTAGCTTTGTAGAGTACACTGGTTTCTCTTCACACAGACAAAATCCTATGTACACCAGCGGTGCTCAACCTGTGGGTCCCCAGATGTTATTGGACTACAACTTCCATCATCCCTGAACTCTGGGGTTGCTAGCTAGGGGTGATGGGAGTTGCAATTCAACAACATCTGGGGACCCACAGGTTGAGAAAGGCTGCTCTACACAGACAAGCAAGAGGCACTGTCAGAGTTCAAGCGTCCATCCCAGCCACACAGCCACACACTTGGAGTTACAAAGCAGAGCCGGTGAAAGGAGTAGCCTGGTGAGAGTACAGAGGGCTAAGTAGAGTGGTCTGGGTCTGGCCCCTGGGTTCCCCCCCCCCCTGGCATATAGGATTGCAACTGACATCACCTTTTCACTGCATGGTTCCTGATCAAGCAGAGAATTAGTGTGTGTGTGTGTGTGTGTGTATCCACCACCTTCAATGGATTGGGGTCCATATTTTATTTTTTTACTTCTAAGCTCTTTCTGAGCTAGTGTATATAGTACAATGATACCTGAAGTTTCCCGAAGAAATATATCCAAAATGTACTGAAACATAAAAGCATTGCGCTCAACTCCAAATCTACTTGTGGATTAGCAGTTTTGCTTTTACGGTGTAAGATAATTATGTACCCTGTTAAAGAAGCTTATTTTGCTGATTAGACTCCTTTCAGATGACTACCCACAATAGCTACTAGGCTAGGAACAAATTGTGTTTAGAGACAATATGCTTTCATGACTAAGGAAATCATTAAATTCGCTCTTTTTCTCTTTGCTCCCTTGTTTTTGTTTTTTCTTTCACAAACAGTTGTGGGCGAGTGAAGATAATTCATTTGGAATGCTGAACAAATGCATACGAGGAAATAATATATAATGATTCATTACCATATTAACAGTCTGTCAACACTTCGGCTTTTTCGGAATACTGACGCGACACTTGTTGGTTTTACAGCTTTATAGTAGTAAAGCATGATCAGCAGAAGAGAAGAGAAGAAAAGAGATCTGGTGTTTGGTTTCCTTTTCATTTTCTTCATCTGATAAATACTGCCCTATGAAGCCAATGAGCATCCTTGCCCTTCAGTTCACTGTTAGGCCTCATCTGCACCATACTTTTAAAGAGGCACCATACCACTTTAAGCATTCATGGCCTCGTCCAAAGAATCCTGGAAACTGCAGTTTGTTAAGGGTGCTGAAAGCTGTTAGGAGACTCCAATTTACCTCACAGAGCTACAATTTCTTGAGTGATTTAACACTCAATCCCTCATCTCAGGGAACTCCTCCAGGATCAGAGAAAGTATGCTAGCGAGTGTGAACAAGAGAGTGCTGTTGTGCTCTCATCCTGCTTGTGAGCTTCGTATAGACATCTGGTTGGCCTCTGAGGGAACAGAACGTGGCACTAGATAGCCCTTTGGTCGCATCCAGTAGGTCATTCATTTTCTTTTTTTAAAAAAACTACCAAACAACAGCAGGAGTTTAATGAAAACAGGGATGGAGTTACATTGAGGGGAGAGTAGCAGTTTAAAGCAAGGTTTGCATACAGCAAGAAGAGGTTGGGAAAGGCTTAGTTGTGTTAGCTTTTTTGTCTTACTTTCTGTGGTATACCCATTTTTGCTATTATTAATAACTGTTAAAAACACACACACCCTCAGTGTTTCTCCATCCCTCCTTTATTCAAACCTCTGCTGTTGTTTCAAACCACCACTTTTTCCTATTGGTGTCCCTGTACCCCTGTTTCACTCAAATGTCTGTCACTATATTAAACCACTTTCCCCCCTCTCAATGGGGAAAGTGTCACACAGAGTGACCCTTCTCGCCGCCGCCGCCACCAACAAGGCCTCTCCCCAAGGAATTTACTACAGACAAGACTTTCCTCCTTTTCCTTCCCCCCACTCCTACCTCTAGAGCCTTGGAAACAGCCAATGACAGCAGTGCAGTGAAGGAATAGTGCAGATATAGTCCAGAGATAAAACGTTTTTGGCACACTGTGTTATTTTCAGGCTTTGGAAAGGCACCTGAAATTGCAGGGTTATTTGTAGCGAGTGATTTGCTGACCATTCCTTTTTTGTGTGTAGCTCCACTCAAGACACAAAGCCATCATCATTTGTGGGATGCTTCTGATTTTCCAAACATTCTACAGCCTTTATCATGTCCTCACAATAGCCCTGAGAGATGGTTCTCTCTTAACACATTCCAAAGGTATGGGGCATACACAGGAAGAACGCCTTTTTCATGGTAGGCATTACAGCCGATAATGAAATTCAGAAGCATATCTCTGCAAATATCCATTTAGGATGTGGAGAATTTATATGCTTTATATTCCTTTCTTCTCTCAGCTATACATTCACACTACACATAGAACCATTAAAAAAAGGTTTCAATCACATATAAAACTCCGTAGAAATTTCCATTTTTTGCCTGTAAAAGGCAAAAAAATATAAAAAGGCGAACCCTAGAATTAGATTTGTTCTCACTCTGCCAGCTTTTGTGTTGCTATGTTCCGTTTACTTTCCTTTTAACATGGATTTGTATGCACCTTGATGGACAGCTTCTCCTATGGGCTATTTTAAATTTTGCTCTTTAAGTTCAATATACTGGCCTTGAAATTTATCTTTTAAACAGCTGTTTTCCAGCACTTAAATGTGTACCTTTCCTGAGGATCATAAAATACTTCAGGTGCTGAAATGTTGCTGCCGCATTGATCACTTCTGAACAGAAATTATTTGAATCCCTGCACTTTTATAACAATATGTTGTTGCCGACGTGGACACTTATCTATGACTGATTGGCTGTATATTTCTATGTCATGTGCTTTAGTGGTGAAATAAACACTGGCTGGTCAAGGAACAAAGTATTCATCTGAATTCATTGACCATAGAAAAAGCAAGGCAAAAGCATAATCCAATGTGTAAACTGTAGGGAATGATCTGGTCTGTCATATTTTCTGCTTTTAAAATCTTACTGGCACTCCAGGCCACATAAATAACATAGCCTTTTCATACCTCTGCAATAGCCACAGTGGTGTAAATTGAGGAGTTAGATTACAAATCAGCTCTCTGGGGTCTAAATATGCTTGCACATAATAGGAAAGCAAGACTCAGGCACATTTTACAAGTACAGATGGACAAATCTGTCAACTGCAGTTGCTCTTGGTTTCTCATTTTTCCAATATTAACTTCAGTTTACCACATTTCCACACCCCTTTGCAAAGTGCTCTTGAAAATTTCTCAGCATTTTAGACTGCATTTCTCCCAGTAAACATATTTTTTTTGAATCCTAACTAGTGTCTGTATTTAGATTTTTATTCATTTTATGCATGTGCTGCATAAGTGGCAAATCATTTTGGGGTGCCTCCTGGGAAGTGACTTATAATCAAAATAAATAACTTTTAATACTGTATCTGTATGCGGTTGTTACCCACGCTGGACCTTGTGGTCAAAAGTGGGTAAGAAATCCAAAAGGGGGGAGGAGGATTAGCTGCTTTGATCAGTGCTTTAGATGGTTTTTAAATGTTTATGTCTAATTGTATAGTGTTATCACTATGGTGTCTGCCACTTTGGGCTCTTTTGGGAGAAAAGGCAAGGTATAAATGGAATGAATAAATAAAGAAGTGTTGCCTCAGAAGGGGCTGGAGTGTTGGACTTTGGCTGGGGAGACACAGCTATGCAGTCATGTAGCTGAGCCCATCCTTAATCCCAGGGTTGTGTGTGCCCTGTGTGTTGTGTCACTGGAAACTTTTAGTTGTATGCCTCATGTTGTTGTTGTTGTTCAGTCGTTTAGTCGTGTCCGACTCTTCGTGATCCCATGGACCAGAGCACACCAGGCACTCCTGTCTTCCACTGCCTCTCGCAGTTTGGTCAAATTCATGCTGGTAGCTTCAAAAACACTGTCCAACCATCTCATCCTCTGTCGTCCCCTTCTCCTTGTGCCCTCCATCTTTCCCAACATCAGGGTCTTTGTCAGGGAGTCTTCTCTTCTCATGAGGTGGCCAAAGTATTGGAGCCTCAGCTTCAGGATCTGTCCTTCCAGTGAGCTCTCAGGGCTGATTTCCTTAAGAATGGAGAGGTTTGATCTTCTTGCAGTCCATGGGACTCTCAAGAGTCTTTATGCCTCATGCAGAGGTCTAAAACACAGAGGCTCTTTTTCACCTTAGCTATGCAAACGAAGACTGATTCCACGAGACTTCTGTTTTTGAATGCTGATGTTCAGAATCCACACCGTCTGTTCAGGCTATTAATTGCATTAATGACTATTGCAGAGGGATTGTGCACTGAACACAAACTGATATGGGCACGAGGTTAGCCAGACATGACTGGAGCATGCAGGATGCACAAGCAATGGTAATTTGTTAGTTACCACATGGGGGTTGTTGCTGTGCTATGCCATACATTGAAACTGGATATAGCACTGAGCTAATTGGAATAAATGACTCAGCACAGTTAGAGCATAAAGGTCAAAAAGAAAAACAGATTTCCTTAAGTGGAACTAACAGTGTGGTGAGGAACGGAGACAGGAAGAAGAACTGCCTGTGTGGAGAAAAGTTTATAATCAGGTTTTGGTCCCTGACACGGGGAAAGTTATTGACTCTATATATTCTAGCTAACACACATGCATGTAGCTGCCTGTTCTGCCATGCGTAAACTAGCATCAAACTGCTTTGCTGATGAAAATTGTATTACGCAAGTGGTTCTAAGTGAGCTCACAGGCAATTAGGCTTATTTATTTATCTGGCCTGTTCAACATGCCCAGATTAATATGGCATGGCATTAACAAAAGTCAAAGCAAATCATTATTTCATGGCTATTATGCTATCGGAATGGCAGTGGTTAGCAGGGAGGTCACAGACTTTGGGGTTGAGCAGAGATACACCCAAACTTTTCACCCACAGCCATTACTAAGTTTATAGTGCCATTTTTGTGTCGTTATGGGAGTTTAGTGGGTGGGAGGATATCACCGGGTTTCATCTCAGGACAGCAACTAAAGTCTGGCTAGGTGAGCTAAATTATATTATTATTATTATTATTATTATTATTATTATTATTATTATTATTATTATTTACCAATAGCCCACCCATCTCATCTGGCCAGGCCTCCCCAGCCACTCTGGGCGACTTTCAACAGAATATTAGAAACACAATAAATCATGAAGCATTAAAAACTTCCCTAAACAGGGCTGTCTTCAGGTGTCTTCCAAAAGTCAGTTACTTGTTTATTTCCTTGACATCTGGTGGGAGGGCATTCCATAGGGCGGGCACTACTGTCGAGAAGGCCCTCCGCCTGGTTCCCTGTAACTAATTAATCAAGATCATGAAAATGACCATAGCAGGACAAACCAGACATTATTCTAGCTCTGATCCTGTCCACTTGTAGTACAGTATGTCAATGCCAGAAAAATTCCACTGAAGTGTACACAAAGCAGGCCAATTAGAAAACAATCCATCCACCCCCTGTTGTTCTCCCCAACATCTCAGAAAGCAAAGGTCATTAGAAGACAACAACTTCATAACAAACAAGACAGTTGTCCCCCCTCCAACCTTTTCCTCATCATTAACCTTTAAAAAGCTTGTCATCATGGGAAATCATGGCTGCAAACAGAATAACAGAACTCAAAAAAGGATTAGGAATGTCCATGTCATATGGATATGCGTTTGTGTTCATGGCTACCAGGCAATCTTATTTTTAGAATATCCTTATTGGTATCTATGTTGTTCAGGGGCGCTGCCTTCTTCTGGGTCACATGCCAGTGGTAAGCAAGGACAGAAGTAAAGGCAGGCAGAGCAACAAATAGGCTTGCTTGTACACACACCCATTGCTATCCTCCATCCAGGCAAGCAAGCAGGCAAGCAGGATTATCAGAATTCAAAGTCCTGTTCTAGCCAGTCAAAAGACTCAAGAAGGCTCCAAAGCAGGACCAGTGAAGGATGTGGCCGGGGAGGTGAGATGCAGCCTGGGGAAAGTCCAGAGGGCCAGATGGAAAGAACCAGAGGGCCAAATTAGGCTCCCAACCTGATGATTCCTTTCCCTGGTCTAGAAAATGGAAGACACCAAACAGGGCAAAACTACTTGTGTATGTTCCAACCAAATTAAAAGATTGTCATCTTAAGGATGCTTACCTTGCAGGTATATCTTACTGAAATAAATAGAACTGAATTCTGCGTCTCACTGTAAACAAAGAGTTTGAAGGGATTTGTGAAGTGCTTGATTCTGTTTGGATCATGCCCATTGTCTGCTTATTTGCAGCTTACTTGTCCATTAGGCAGATCTGAACAACATTTTTTTAAAAAAATACAACATTAAACAACATCAAATAGCATCATGGAACCAGGGATGGGAGTAAAATTAGTTTTTATTTGCATTTTATTGAGAAACTACCTAATTTGCACTTCTTGAATGAAGCAAAACACAAGTATTCAAAGTCTGCAATTATCTGAATTTTGCAATTCAGATTTCCAAGAAAACAATGTGTACCAAAAAAAAAATCTATATTAGGGGAAAGGGTGAATAAAAATGCACACATTCATCAAAAGAACATACAAGGAAGCATTGCATTAGGGAAATGTGCAGATAAGGAGAGATGCAAACTAACATTCTGAACAATTTTCACGAGGAATTTTTTAAAATGCAAATTGCTGCAGAGATTCAGGGACCTGAATTCAATATTGGAAAAAGGAGAGAAACTGAGGGAAACCAAAACCGACAGATTTGTCCATCCCTAGATGGAACCAATAGCAGGAATCATGCAGCTCAACCAGGCACTGTCCAGACCCAGACCTGCTTTGCAGCAGCAAGGTGTTAAATTCATGTGACTTCCAGCCACACCTTCAACTACAATCCCCTAGTCATTGCTGGCTCCTTTGTTTATGATCTTCACCCCACCTTGCTTCCTGATCATTAGTAATTGTTAATAGGAATTCTGGAACCAAAGGACTTTTCCCATTCAGTATCAACCTGTACACACAATAGTGCCATCTACTTCAGATGAAGAATGAATGGCTCTTACAGAATTTGATGTCTTAGTACGACATGGATGGACATGCTGTTTCACTTTAGTCGTATAAGCCTTGAGACCATTCCATGGACTGGGGATGTCAGTAGGCATGTCTTTAGTGTGGGATCAGGAGAGAAGAGAAAAAGTCATTCCACTTCTAGATTTTGATTAATTATTACAGTTGAAGGTTAAATTTATAGACACAGGGTGGGGGAAATGATACTTTCAGCAGGTAAAGGAATAAGTCTTCGGGAAGTTTGTCTGGGGCTTTCTGAAACATTTTAGCTGTCTGTAGCTTTCAGTTTGCCTTAAACCACAGCACTAGATGTTGAGCTGATGATTTCAGAGAACTACCTGCAGAGACACTAGGGTCTCTTTCATGAGTGGGTATTCGCTCTTCCGGGAATTCATGTAGTTTTCTTCTCATGGCCCTTTCCTGACATGAATGTTCTTTCAACTGATAATCCAGTAGCCTCAGTGACTCTCAGTCTGCCTTCTCACTTCTGATACACTTCAAGGAGGGAACAGCAATGGAAAGAGAGAGGAAATACAAGGGAGATACTTTGTGAATGGGAAAGTCTGCAAAGAGAATAGAGGCTGTTTTGTTAGAAGTACTTGGCAGTCAAAGAATTTCAAATAATAGTGAGTCAGAAAAGGGATAGGTTGGAGAGAAACTGAGGAAAGGTTTCAAGCGTGCGTACATACACCAGGATTTGGATTCAATGTGTAGTGAGTTAGAGTGTTGGATTTAAAAAGACCTGAATTTGAATCCCTTATCAGCTATGAAGCTTCATGAAGGAATTTCAGCCAATCATTAACTCTCTCAATAACTTACAGGTGCAGGGGAGTTGTGAAGCTAAAATAAGGGGAACATGTTCGTTTTGAAGGATATGAAATATATACATGAAAGGCAGGCAGGCTGGCTAACTAACTGTGTGTTGTAGTGGTTAAGAGCAGTAGACTTGTAATCTGGTGAACCAGGTTCGTGTCTCCACTTCTCCACACACAGCTGCTGGGTGACCTTGGGCCAGTCACACTTCTTTGAAGTCTCTCAGGCCCACTCACCTCACAGAGTGTTTGTTGTGGGGGAGAAAGGGAAAGGAGATTGTGAGCCGCTTTGAGACTCCTTCGGGTAGTGATAAAGCAGGATATCAAATCCAAACTCCTCTTCTTCTTCTTCTCTGTAAACACTGTGGGCTTTGGGGTACAGAGCTCAGAAGTAGAGTTAGGAGTAGTAGAACCCATCATATATATATTTTTGCAAGTCTAGAGATAAACCACAGTACAAAAGATACCTAGTTGCTTAAGATGATGTACAGGTAAAATAAAGCCTTGGCCCTTAAGCAAACCATCTGAGGGAGTTGACATCTTGTTTAATGAAAGTGCCCTAATCTGAAGAGGCTATTCACTCACAAGGCCTTCCAAGAATGACACAGATCAAGGGGGAAATCCCATCCTTTCCTCTTATCTGCCCACACAGCAGAATTACTCTCACACTTGCGAGGTGTTAGGACTTCGCCTGAAGTTTCAGTCTAATTCTTTGGGTCGTCATTGAAAGAGTAAAATCTCAGGGTGGCAGGCCAGAATCAAGGGGGATGGAACTATGTTCTGCTTTTCTTAAGAACGTCTTCTCTCCATTTTGCTCCACCACCTAGGGATAAGGGACAAATGAAGTCCACAAGACTTCATTCGTCAGGTACTAGGCACTACCATCGTCTCCCTCAACCCACCAGGTGTCATCTGCGTCCATCAAATGCAACAGGGCTTTGACAATGCACTGTGAGACTCGATTCTCCTACTCTGCAGACACAACCCTAGTTTAATTCATAAGCTTGTGAGGATTTGAGCCTTAGGAGGCCTAGCATTTCTGTTATTACTGGATCTAGAATCATCCCACCATGCTACTGAGGGCTCATTTGCTTATTAATGTTGTATAGTTAAGACCTGAGGTCCCAAACATGATATCCATGAACACCATTGCATTTTCATCTTCCCTTGGTGTCCTTTTCTTTATAAAAAACAAAACAAAAAAATGAGCTGTGTGTATTTGTCTTGGGGTGGGAAGGTTGTTTGCTGGGAAAGATTGCCTGTCCAGGGCTGTTGCCTAATTCTTGCCTGTATGTTATTTGTTTGTGGGTATATGTAGGTGTTTTGCCTGTTTGAGGAGCAGTGGTGATTCTGAACGTAACTAGATTTTTCCTTCTGTGAAATGGGTATTTTGTGATGCGCATTGAATTTCTTTCGATTTCCAAATATGTCCAGGTGCCAAAAGGTTGAGGTGGGGGCTGCTTTAAGCCAGTCATCTGTTTTTATCAACACAACAAGATATTGCCAACACAAGTACAAACAGATACATAGTAGAAGTAAGAATATAGCCATGGGAACTGTTACTGACTTTCTCAACCATATTAGCACATATCCAGCAATGGTCAGAACTGATCACATGGACCAAAATAAATAAAGAAGTGAGTGTATCAGCCTTTAGAATGTTCTTTCACTGGAGTTTTCCTTTTATGTTATATTAAGCAAAGTAAAAGATCCAAAATCCAAGCTGGGAACTTGATTTATTCATTCTTGGTACTGAATGTGGTTTTCCTTAAGTCTTTGGAAAAACTCTGCATATTTGCATTAACCAGTATTATTTTTCATCCAGATCTATCTCTTTTTTGACCCTTCAGCTGCTGCGAAAATTAATCATGCTATTACTCAAATCTAAAACCAAGATTTATCTCACCATAGAATAATAAATCTTGTTTAGAATGCAGCAGGGTTTTTTTCTAACTTAATGATTCTGCAGTCAAAAGAATGTTAAGGTTGTGACAAAATCAACAAAAGCCAGGAAATCCAAAGTTAATGCTGAATATCATCCATAAAGCACATCATTAACCCCCGTCATTGCATCGTGTATCGTTTCCAGGGACATCTGCAGTTGCTTACAATTACTGGGCAAGTTAAGGACAAGCAACTGAGCCAGGAACATTCAAGGCAGCATTTTCACAGGTTTTATGCTACAGTTGCGCATCCCAGCTATATCTTGAGCCACTGTGCAGGCAGCAGAGTATGGCAAATTTCATGCATACCTAGGAGGTGAATACTGTACATTACACTGGTGGGACAACCCAGTGATGTCCAATCAGCTGCTGTTCACCTGCCTTACCTATGTCCCCCACTCTTCTGTCTGGCCGACATTCACCTTTCCTTGCCACATTCTGCTGCCACATTCTGCTACTTTTGATCCTCTCCCTGTCTTTTGATATTACTTTGATTGCAGAAAGCACAGTGAACTTGTGGCACTCCAGCCCCATCCATCTCAGCTGGCAGAGATGCTGGGAGTTGTAGTCCAACAACATCTGAAGGCAGCCCTGTTTAGGGAAGCTTTTAATGTTTAATAGATTATTGTATTTTAATATTCTGTTGGAAGCCGCACGGAGTGTCTGGGGAAACCCATTCAGATGGGTGGGGTATAAATAATAAAATTATTATTATTATTATTATTATTATTATTATTATTATTATTATTCCTTCTTTCTTTGTCCTGGGACACTTGGCAGTACCTGTAATGATCTCTGGCAGACAAGCAAGCCTTGATAAGAAGTAAAGACTCTCCAGCAATTTTATGTATGTTTATTTATTTATTTATTTTATAATAATTTTTATTACATTTTTTCCAATTACAGATAAAACAGAAAAAAGAAAGAGCGTAGAAGATAAAGAAAGAAAAAGAAGAAAATCAAACCATTTCAGCAACTTATTCCAGATTTCTATCGAACTTCCCCACATCTCCCGCATAGTGCGTTCTTAACAATAAAATTATCAGCAAATTATACCCTTGTTTCATTTGTTTCTTTGTACTTTCAATTACAGTTTAAGTTTAAATCCCTTATTTTCTATTTACTCTAAAAATTTACCATATTGTCGTTTTTACCCATTTAAACTTTGATTCTTTCAAAAATATTATCCAATTTCATATATAATCCACTCTCGTTGCTGGGGCTAACCTTCCAAGTCATGCGGCATCTTAAAGTTCATATAACTTATAATTTATGTATGTTTATTTAGAAAAAGACACATCCAGAGCCCGGCTTCTCACCTGCTCACATTTATGGTTGTTGGTCAGTCTGAAATTTCGCCCTTCCCACAGCAGGAAGGACGCCAGACTCCTGCCTTTCCCCTCTTGCCCTTTCGTTGCCTTCTGATTTCATCGTGACGCGTAGATCAGGGAATGAGAGGCTGACCTCCCCTCTCCTCCCCACTCTCACTCGACCCAGACTCAGACCTCTGCTTATCTGCTGATTGCCTAGCAGCGCTCTGGCTGCCTTCCAACTCTTCCTCTCCTTGAGAGCTAATAGAGTCTTCTCCGCAAAGGGGGGTCGACCTGCCCTTTCTCGATTCTATCAGCCAGTTCTCATCTGCTGAGTCGGTCCCTTGTACACCTTGTTTGATTTCTGAGTCTGACTCATCCCCTGCACTCGGGGGGGGGGGCATGTTCCTGACAGTACCTGGCCTGGCTGACTGCTGGCACCAGTGTTGGTTTGACAATACTTGGCCACTTATGAGCACTGATACCAACATTCAGACCTCCAAACAATCCATCAGATCTCGCCATGTCCTCCATCCCCACATTTATTCTTTTACTTAAACACAGAGAATGTAAATGAAGACTTTTGGCCCACACTGCTTTACTTGCTTCAACAATTCTTTTCAAGACATAGATGAAAATCCTCAAACAAATGGCTTCGACAGGACTATTGCACCAATGGGGCCAATGTTTGAAATAAGCCTTAGGATAGCTTGACTGCAGGCAATTACAAAGCAATCTACTGACTTAATTGAATTGCTCTTTTGTGACTTGAAGGGCAAGAATACTAGTAGCAAACTTTGGGTTTAATTTTTTTTTCTTGGGGGCTGGATTTTTTAACAAAATAATTCTTACCTAGAATACAAAGTATAATTAATTGGCAATACTTTTGGATAGAATACTTCTGACTCATTTAACAGGCAATAAGTACTTCAGTCTGATAACATGAAGTAGTTAATTTGCTTGTAGGCATCCTTCAGTTGGAACAGGTAGCAAAGGAAAATACAGAGCTATTTAGGTTGGAATGGTTTTGCTTGCTATCATTATGACTGATTTATATGTTTCTATAGTGTATCTGCCAAGTTGTTAATTAATAAGCCAGGGTAAGAAATCATGAGACTATATTGGCCGTGAGTCCTGGAAGATCTGCTCCCTGCCTTATAGGCCCCACCTGGCCTGAGGGCCGTGACAGACTCCAGCTGCAAAAGCTGGCTCTGTGAACTGCCCTGAGACCCCTGGGTATAGGTTGATGTGTATGTGTGTGTATTCATAAATAAATAAATAAATATGCAAGCAAGCAAGAGAACATCTTGGCTGGGAGTCCAGGAAACCTGATCCCTGCATTGTGGGCCTTTTTCTACCTGGCCTAGGAGGGCAGGACCCTGACTGACTCCAGCTACAAAAGCTGAGGCTGCTGAACAGACTCTCGGGATAGGGCGTTTTGTTAGGTTATGTATTTTTTGTGTTTTATTTATTGTTTATGACTACTTTTGTAGATATGTATGTTTTAATGTTGTAAGCCACCTTGAGCATGTTTTGAACTGTGGAAAGGCAGCATACAAATAAAATTATATAGGTATGTGAAATAAAATAAATAATAATAAAGACATTATATTTTTCTTCTTTGTCAACAAACTTTATCACCAAGACAAAGGAATTTAAATTAACGTAGACTTTAATACTACATCCAGTTAAGCTGGAAGGATTGCAGATTACTTCCGAGTAGACAGGTCTACAGGGTTGCCAGCCCCCTAGGGCTGACCTGAAGCCTCCAGAGATGCCTGCTTTTCCTCAAGTGGGTGGCAAGGAGAGGGCTTGAATCCCCAGGTGGGCAAAAGCAGCTTAAAATGATGATGGTGATGGTGATGGTGATGGTGATGGTGATGGTGATGGTGATGGTGATGGTGATGGTGATGGTGGTGATGATGAATGTGCATGCAGCTTGCAAGCTTTCATCCTCTCACAATTAACCACCATCTCTGCAAATTATTGCATAGACTCTCAGGGGCCACCCCACCCCCAGCCCCAGGAGACCAGCCCTAGTTCTCAAATTAGGGCCCTGAAAACTCAGTGTCTGGGATGCATGTGTAGATTGCACATTGGCTCAAACCAATGGGGATTTTTTAAAAAAACAACGGCCCTGGGGATGGGGAATACTGGGTAAGTCTGGAAAGGGTTACTTCCGGGTTACTTCCGGGTTTCGCTAATCACCCAGGCGCAGAAGCACTAAACCACGTTTTGCACATGTGCAAAAGTGCCAAATCTCACCACACACCTGCACAGATATGGCGCTTCAGGTTGTGGGCTTTTCATGTTGCCAACGGTCCTCCGGAACAGATCCTGTTCACAACCAGAGGTACCATTGTATATCTGCTAGTTCACCACACTCTACCCCCAGCCAGTCCTATTCACCTAAACTCATATAACGAATATGTAGTTCTATATAGTTCAGATGAGTGAGACACTCCCTCTTTGTTCCCCACCCTGGTCTCTACTTATTTTGGTCTCCAGCCATGATTTGCCATTGTTACTTTTGCTGATAGGTTTCAAAATGAAATGGGTATCGACAAGCCTTGAATCTCCAAGTGCTCTTACGTCAGCAAAATCTACGCAATATATCTCTACTTCCATTCTGTACATATAGAAAGAGAAGTGTGATAGATGCTTACTCCGTGACATTTATCTTCACACCCATTAAAAAGATAACTCTCACCACTGTTGTAAAGGAGCTGGGAAGATAAATGCTTCAACAGAGCCATTTTGTTATTAGGTTTTGGGGAAGAATTCTCCCCTCCTGAGAAGCTCCAAGCGGCCTGATGCATTTACTGGGAAAGACATGTCTTGGGAAACATCAGAGGAGTCAACCCCTAGTCAACTCCCCAATAAAATATTTGAGAGGACTGCCCCCCAAAAGTTGATGGGCATTGCTTTTCAAATGGGGGCTTACCTGGCCCCCATATTTTATTCAAGTTGGCACCTCTAGGAAACACTGAAATTGTTTGTGCACAAAGATTGATACAGTACTAAATTTTTTAAAATGCAAGACAAGCCCACTTAGCTCCTTCATGAAACTATACATAGGTATGCTGATGTTATTGTTTATGATGGTGATGAGATAGACACTGT
Organism: Podarcis vaucheri; assembly: GCF_965113315.1. Taxonomy (NCBI): domain Eukaryota; kingdom Metazoa; phylum Chordata; class Lepidosauria; order Squamata; family Lacertidae; genus Podarcis; species Podarcis vaucheri. The sequence continues at coordinate 67,073,179 of NC_138766.1, forward strand.
ACCCATAATCCCTGTCCGCCATTGGTAACATCTCCCAAGCATATTCTTACCAATCTTCCCCATGCAAACCTCACTTTCAAGCATCCCCACCAACTGCACCCACAACACAGCTAATCCTCAGCCAACTGTATGTTGCAAAGGAAGTTCTGGTCTTCAAAGAAAAAAGAGGAAGCAGTATTAAGCATAATTTACAGGCAGCTCATTCAACCATCTCCATAGGGCAACACAGTACCATACAAACAACAGCAGTGTAATTCGCCCCCTGTCTTTCAACATGCAATGACCAGAGATGATGGGAACTGCATGGCAACTGGCTGGGAAAGGCTGCTTTAGGTGGACTACTATAGTCAGACAACAACAATTAACCAAGAGCACTCCTAATCTCTATTTTGGAAAAATCGCAATGGACAAACACCAGTTGACAAGCAACCATTAGATGTTTTGGTAAGGACACAAGACATGGCTTTCTACAGATGCGGAAGTGCAGGATCTGGACTAAGAGTCGAAGGTAAAGGAACGACCAGCAAATGCTTTCTGATATTCTCCAGGTTAGCTTGTCATCCCCCCCACCCCCTTAAGTTTAAAACATTGTACAGATTCTCATCACCCAAGCAACTGTGTCTGATAGATTGCTTGGCATTCAGTACTACATTCCATGATTAAAGTTAACCAGCATCCTGGTGAAAGGCAGAGCTGGAGATTCATTATGCTAATAGAGCAACTGAGGATTTGTTAGCTTTTTCAATAGGTCTGATATAGGAAAAATTATGGGGGGAGCACTGGCAAAACTTGTCACCTTCATTCTAAGAAAATAGGCGGATTCAATATATCTGAAAGCACAGCCAGTGTTTACCTTGTTAGCTTCACTGAGACTACATATCAGATAGATCTTTTGTATTATTCATACTATAAAAGGACCACAAGAAAAGCCATTCCTTTCTTTCCATCACCTTGTGCAGATGCTAAATGCAGAAAATGTGCAAGAGTTTCAAAGATAAAACTTACAGTGCAATCCATGTCTACTCATAAGCAAGTCCCTTGGAGTTTTGTGAGGCTTGCTCCCAGGTAATTGGGTACCTGATTGCAATCTCAGGGAAATTTTATTTTCTACATCAAAAAATTATGTTAATCTAGGGAAAAGATTAGATATATCACAATTTAAATGACAACAAATCAATGATTGTGCAACTGTCAAGTTTGAAGCAAGGAGCCTTCCTGTGCAAATTTCTGAGCCCTTGAAAGTCAAGTTCTAAAATCAGAGGTTCCCCCATGAGTGGAGGAGATTTATTGCTTCATACAGTCACCCCAAAACTCATGCAGAGCGATGAGAACAATGTGAGCAAAGTTAGCACACTTGGGACTAATCTGCACTGGTCAGTTAATATGGTTAAAATGTGTTATAAAAATGTGACACCAGAGGGCGCTGTAGAGCAGCAATCAGTCATCAATGGGAAATTTCATTGAGAGCTATATTATGTGGGTTTTTAAGTGTTTGTTTTTTTCAGATCAGTGTAGATCCAGCCTTGGTCTCACAATTCTGGGCACCACAGTTCAAGAAGGACACTGACAAACTGGAATGTGTCCAGAGGAGGGCAACCAAAATGGTCAAAGGCCTGGAAACGATGCCTTATGAGGAACGGCTAAGGGAGCTGGGCATGTTTAGCCTGGAGAAGAGGAGGTTAAGGGGTGATATGATAGCCATGTTCAAATATATAAAAGGATGTCACATAGAGGAGGGAGAAAGGTTGTTTTCTACTGCTCCAGAGAAGTGGACACGGAGCAATGGATCCAAACTATAAGAAAGAAGATTCCTCCTAAATATTAGGAAGAACTTCCTGACAGTAAGAGCTGTTCGACAGTGGAATTTGCTGCCAAGCAGTGTGGTGGAGTCTCCTACTTTGGAGGTCTTTAAGCAGAGGCTTGACAACCATATGTCAGGAGTGCTCTGATGGTGTTTCCTGCTTGGCAGGGGGTTGGACTCGATGGCCCTTGTGGTCTATTCCAACTCTATGATTCTATGATTCTATGATTCAATGTCTCCCCTCTTGCATGATGGCCTTGCAGTATATGGTCTCGGAATACCTGAAGACATCTTGAATCAGCCACAGGAAATAACATAATGCAACAGAATTAAAAGTTATTTAAAGACGAGAGACAGTTCAAAACCAGTTCAATAAAAGCAAATAAACATTTTTTTCAATAAAAGGCTTAGCAATGAATTGTTCCTGCTAATCGTAATCAAGGACTTCTGGTGAGTCACAACAAACCACACAACCTCTCATCAGATATATAGAAAGCCAGACTTCCTGTATCTATCATTTAATTACCGTTAAATGATTTCCCTGCTAGTGACCCAAACCAAATGTAAAAATTTGGAATCTCCAGGGGAGGAGGTGGAATGTAACATTACAGTAAACACTTTATTAGTCTGCTAATCATAAATGGCTTTTTAGAAATTCTTCAGTGAAGTATGGATGGATAGCTGTAGCGTAAGTGTAAAAATGTGGTTGTTTTGTTTTTTTAAAAAAAGTGCTGACTAGTATAAAACAAGAACATTTATAATGAACAGCATGTTTAATTCCCAATGTTGAATTCTGAGCTGTCTCACAGAAGATGGATTAGATTTGCTCCAGGGTGCAGGATTGGAACCAAAGTATGGAAACTGTAGAGAAACGGATTTCTGCTAAACATTCGGAGAAATGTCCTAACGATACAAGTTGTTTGCCAGTGGAACAATCTGGAGGTGGCAGCAGGCCTGGCACACCCAAGAGGCAAGGAGAGATGACTGCCTCAGGTGGAAGGATTCGCCAGGGCAGCAGAAACCTGATGTCAATCTTTCTTGTTCCTGGTGTAGATCTTCCCTCACCACTTCTTCCCTGGCACAGGTCCACCTTAGGTGCCAAAATGTCTTGGGATGCCCCTGGGTGGTGGACTGCCAGTGGCCAGAGGTATTTAAGCAAAGAGCAGATTATTTCAGAGGTCCATTCCAACTCTGTGATTCTCTCTATGTGTTGGCTTTGCCCTTGTTAAACACATACCGTACTTTTCCGTGTATAACACGCCCCCTATTTTGGGGGACTGAAAATTTAGAAAATAGGGGGGACCTTTTTTGGGGAGAGGATTGCCCACAGTTGTTGAGTTGGGGGGGCAATAGTTAAGCTTTTTTTAGGGGGAAATGCTCACCCACCAGACCGACACTGCCACTCACGCACGTCAACAAAGCAACCTATCCTCTGTCCCATTGCCGAAAAAAGCAGCAAATCGCCTGCCCAATTGCCACAGCAACAGCCAATCAACAACAGCCCTTGCAGCAGCCACCAATAACAGTCTCCAACTCGCACCAACAACCAATCCCATGGTCCCACAGTGCACTACCAATGTATAAGACGACCCCTAATTTTGAACATGATTTTGGAATTAAAAAAACCATAGTCTTATAGATGGAAAAGTACGGTATATGCACAAAGTGTGTAAAAAATCCTTTTGCAGAAGTGATTGCAACATGGTCCCATCATACATCAGGTAAGCTGAAAAAGTGTATTTTCCTCCACTGCCAGCAAGGGCATTAAGACTGGCAAACGGAACTTGGTTGTTTTTGCCATGGCCTGATGATTAGCAGTTTGTGTTAACACAGAGGTGGGCTTTTTCAATGGTGGCAGCAGCGCTGTGGAATGCCCCTCACTTCTGAAATATGAGAGGTCCCATCAGTACTAGCATTGGAAAAATGTTTGTTTCTCCTGCAACCAAAGGACTGTGACAGCTCAAAGGGAGTAGCACCCAGACCAACCCAATATATCATTATTTTGGTTAGAGAAGCTGACGCCAAGCCTGCCATCTTAATAAAAATGCGTTAGCAGAGGACGAGTACATCTCCCCCCCCCCAACATGCTGGTATTTTCTAAATTTAAACTCACTCCGTGATTGAAGTGAGTATAGTTTTCCTGAAGGTTGATGGGCACCTAGCAACCAGATAGAGTAATTTATCACTGTTAGGAAATAGCAGCTTCCAACCACAGAAGCAGTTGTTAGCAAAAGTGTGTTTGTGTATATGTGTTCTCATCATTTGAATTTACTCTAATTTTTTCTTTGAAAACCTCATGTCTTTGAAAACCTCATTTTGAGCTTCATTACAAACAGCAGGGGGAAATCTTACAATAATTCAAAAAACAGAGTTCAGAACATTGGGTTCTCTGCTTCCTAAAGCATAGTAAATGGCAACATGTACAATTAAACACACCCTTCCTGCTCTGAGCTCATACTAACACCCCATGTATACATCATTCGAAGGCATCTGAGTAAGATTTCCAGTGATCAAATATTTAGCCAAATTACAAAAAAGTAAAGGCAGCTTTGTTGACCCATCAGAATAATAGTAAAATCCATATTATGGCCAACTAAAGTATCACAAAAGATCAAACACATACACACATATAATGAATTGCAGGTCTTCCGGATGAATTATGTTAATGGTATAATGTATTCATGTTTATGTTTTTAAATATGTTGCAAGTCGCTTGGAGACCTCTGAGTAACAAGTGACTAACAAGTCTAATAAATAGTGTGTAAATGTTTGAGCTCCCCAGAACTCTTCATCAGGCCAGATCATAAACTGAGCAGGGAGGACTTGGCTAATGTTGAAGCCATGGAGTCTGAATGTGGTCACAGACCATCTTGACTGAGATTATGACCAGATGAAGAATCGGTGACTTTTTTTTTAACGATTCTTGACCTAATCCACTATTCAAAAAACTCATGTTCAGACTGTGGCCACATTCACACTATACATTAAAAGAACTATGATACCAGTTTAAGCAGTCATGGCTTCCCCAAACAAATTCTGGGAGCTGTAGAGCTACAGAGTTCCCTGTGAAGAGGAATTTATTTTTATACCACTTTGAGAATTGTGGCTGTCTGGGAGGGAAACAGTAGTCTCCTAACAGCTCTCAGCACCCTTAACAAACTGAAGCTCCCAGAATTCTTGGGGAGAAGCCATTGCTAAAGTGGTACCATGGTGCTTTGAATGCCAAGTGTGGATATGGCTTATGCGCCACCTTTTGAGCACCAACTTCCCCAAGCCCCAATCTGGTGCCCATATCTGCTGAATCACATGTGTACAGACTGAGGCATAATATGTTGGACCTTATTGTTGTTTAGTCGTTTAGTCGTGTCCGACTCTTCGTGACCTCATGGACCAGAGCACACCAGGCACTCCTGTCTTCCACTGCCTCCCACAGTTTGGTCAGACTCATGTTCATAGCTTCGAGAACACTGTCCAACCATCTCGTCCTCTGTCATCCTCTTCTCCTTGTGCCCTCAATCTTTCCCAACATCAGGGTCTTTTCCAGGGAGTCTTCTCTTATCATGAGGTGGCCAAAGTATTGGAGCCTCAGCTTCATGATCTGTCCTTCCAGTGAGCACTCAGGGGTGATTTCCCTAAGAATGGATAGGTTTGATCTTCTTGCAGTCCATGGGGCCTTATAGTGCAGGAATAACTGTGCTGCAGTTTGTCCTATAAAAAGAAGAACACAGAGAGAGATGCAGGCCAGCCCAGCAGGAGAGGAGGAGTACACAGCCTCCAGCAAACATGCTCACAAGAGGTTCAAAAAGGGCACATCAATGAAGTGGCAAGAGCAAGTAAGGGCAAGTTGGTCTTTGCCAGCTAGATGACCACGACAGCAGTAGGGAGAAATAATACATTTAAATGTAATTAAAACACTAGACTTTAACAAAATAAAAGGAGACAGTTGAGCAGCTTAGAAAGAAGATACCAGATGAAGTATCCAGTACGCTATCTATAACCCTTGAACAACCACAATCCACACCAGAATCACAAAAGGAACAAGTTGGTTAAAAATATGCAGAGTGGTAGACACACACACACACTTCCCAAACTATGAAATACTGTACTTGGAATTGTGGGTAATAAAAGCAGTATCTCAGTGACAATAGCATCCTGGAAAATGGTGCAGTCTGGAGCAAACACCACATACAACAAATGTGCATTTATTGTGGGACACACATGCCATGCACCAACTATGTGAAAATCCTAAGAAGTGTCCATAAATTCCTCATCGCATAGTTTGCATCTTCTGCTTGCAGAACGTGGGGCTTTCAGCACAGCATCAGTTAACGTCAGCATTTTACGATGGCAAGAAACCTGGCCAGGCTTGGTGCCCTTGTTAATGTTACAGCTGACACAATGGATAGGATCAATATTGTAATGAAAATAATATTAAATCAGAGCTGGGGGAAAGAACATATTTGGGAGGGGGGACAGGGTTTTGCAGTTACCTTTTGCTCATGGAATTGAACCAAGACTTTTTCAATCTATTGAAGCCTGGCTTTCAAGGAGGCTGCAAAAAGAAAATCTGAAGAACACAATAGAAAACTGCTACACTAGCAAGAATAATACAAAAGGGTGAATCAAACTGCATCAACCTTGTATCAATACAAGAGGAGCAAAGCAATAGGGCATTCCATTGAAGAGCTAGCTGAGATAACTGCAGGAGATAGTTCAGCAGATACAGTTGACCTTTGGTGATAATGATAACATTATGGGAGATATTTATTTGTATTTATGAATTTATGGCCTCACCTACACCGCCCTAAGCAGCTCAGTTCAGGACTAGGGAAGCTTATAAAATTATGTCCATCTGAAGTTCTCTCAAGATTTGGATATTCCAAATTATTACTCAGGTTTGCAGAGCTCAGGTTTTCCATGCTTCAGTTCTGATGTACGAACATGGATCAGAATGTGCTGTTTGTTGCAGTTTTCTCTTCACATCTTTCTCTCTTTCATCCTTACAGATTACAGGTTACAGAAGTGCGCATACACATGGATGAAAACACCATGCGAAGGGAAATTTTGAAATGTCATTTCCTGGGACTTTACCATGTGTGTTGATAAAAACACAGCACCAAAAGGAATCCTGGTATGATTCCTTTTTGAGTAGTGTGTTTTAAATCAGTTTTGCCCATGGCATGCTACAGTAACCTACTGAGTGGGGAGGGAAGACATGTATGGCACACTGAACACACTGTGCCAAATTGTGAAGTTTTAGAAATTCTTTAAACTAAAGTGGAAGACAGGCAAAAACAATAATAGACCGCAGGAGAGCACACCTAAAGCATGCCTAACATGCATATATATGAGTGAAAATAACATACAAAAATTAATTACATATGGGGAAATTGTTCGCTAAACATTTGTATTAGGCAAAAAAAATGCATACAAACATGTGTATAAGAAGAATTCTCACTAAAATGCTGATGGGTTTCTCATGGGCACCTGTGTAGAATTATAACAATACCAAAGGAATCCATCCCTTACTTGGGTCAACATTTTCAACTGCATATTATTTCATAATCCATATTTTAAATCTGTCCATATTGTCCATAGTACTTGTTACATTACAAGTGTTATTAAAACCCTGCTAATGTTTTCATCTGCTTACAGTGGTCTCCTAAATAAATTATGGTTTTTTTCCCCATTCTTTCTTAAAGTTTTTGTCTTCTTGGTTCCTGAGCTTTCTGGTCAGTTTTGCCATTTCAGCATAGTCCATCAGCTTGGTTTGCCATTCCTCTCTGGACAGACTTTATCTTCTTTCCACCTCTGGGCTAGTAACATCCGCGCAGCTGTTGTTGCATACATAAAAAGTCTTTTCTGATCCTTTGGAATATCGGTACCTACAAATCCTAATAAAAAAGCTTCTGGTTTTTAAATAAAAGTTATTTAAAACATTTATTTTTTCATTTCATTATATATCTTTTCACAGAATGCTTTTATTACTTTACACGACCACCACATGTGATGAAAGGTGCCTTCATTTCAGGCATTCATTCCCAATCACCACGCAGTCATTGCTGCTCAATGTGCAAAGGTCAGGGGTGGGATGGGCAGGGCTGGCATGCACCAGGACATTGCGGGGAGACCAGTGTGTTTTCCCCCATGCCCTAATCTCCCTGGTCGTGATGGGAATTCTCTGTTCAGGTGAGGTGCTCTTGTTGCCCACCAATTGCTGAGGATGCTTTCACAACAGAAAAAGAACAGCTGCACTGAAAGGACTCTCAACAGTTTACTAAATGTTCATCTATCAAGGTGATCTGCTTTACACATCCGGAATCAAATACTAAACTTCTTCTGCCCCCCACCCCACCATAAATGCCAGAGTTTTTTACTAGCTCTCTCCTATTTCCTATGAAACAACTGCTACTTAGATAGATGTTCCTTGTTTCAGAAGAGGCCTCTTTCCTGTGGTCTTGTTACATTAGACTACAGAAAGTGAAAGAGTGCTATCGGGTGAACCAATTTACACAGAGGAATTGTTTCTCAACAAGCACAGAAGCAGCTTAACAAGTTGTCAATTTGAAATGTTTCAACAGGAGACAGAATGGAAAATACTCAACTCCACTGCAGTGCTACCGCAGCTGCTGAGATCACTTAGGTGGGGGAAATGGAAGGCTCTTGACAGTAAGAAAAGGAGTATGTGGAACAAGCTCTCATTCCTGAAACCACCACTTCTACAGGAGTAGCACTGGGGGCAGGGAATGAGCAAGGTGGAAAAGAAAGGGTTAAGGAGGTTTTCAAGAGACCAGTTCTCCTGCAAACATGAGCTGTTCGGAGAAGGATGTTCAGTAAACACATGTACTTGTTCACAGGAACATAGGAAGCTGCCTTATATTGAGTCAGACTCAGAGCACTGGTCGATCTAGCTCAATATTGTCCACAAGCAGCCCTCTGGGATGTCAGACAGGGGTCTCTCTCAACCTTGCTTGGCTCTGCCAAGAATTGAGCCTAGGAACTTCTGCATTCAGAGAAGATGCTCAACCATTTTGCTACTGCCCTACCCAAGTCTGTGTAACGGTTCAGGTGTATGCATGTATGCCAGCAATCTTGGGAGGAGATGAGATTGTACATCATTAGGGGGAGTTGAAGAACTGCCCACTGTTGGCCTCTCCTTGAGTTGCAAGTCTGATAACAAAACGGCCCTGAATATTGAAACACGCCCTGGAGTTGTTGAAAGTCAGGGAGGTGTTGTAGTTAGAATCTGGTTTCAAATCTCCACTCACGAATAAAGCGCAGTGGCACTGCTGCCCAACCAGAACCCCAAAGAGAGCCTCCCCTGCTTTAGGTTAAGAGAAAGTCAAGGGTGAATGAACTGAATCAAGCCAGGAAGTCCCACTCAAAGCACCTGAATTCTGCCGACAAGCACTTGAAACCCTGCTGGAATTTTTACAGCACCCCTAACTGGGTGAGGTCCACATTCACACCATACATTAGGCAAGAGGGGTTTGTTTCTAGCCAATAAGGCAAGATGACTCATCCCGGACACCCAAGAACAGATTTCTCTCTCAGTAAGAAGATGAAACCTGAGAACTCAGGGTTTCAGGCCGTCAACCATTGCTGTCAACAACAGTAGAAGCTCAGCTCAGCAATCCTGAACAAGCAAAATGCTTGCATGGGATCTCTCTCTGGGAGCAGAGAGAGGAAAGTTGTTTAAAAAAAGACCGGACCACACTGACTGCTGTTAAAGAGCAATGTGTTACTTTGTATTTTGTAGCATTTATATGTAACTATTTTAAAACTGTTTCCAGTAAAAATGTAATGTTATTGTGGTGGAGAGCAAATTCATTTCTACTCTACGCAAGGTTCTGGTCAGAGATCCCACTTGCATCAACAACATATTTTATATTCATTTTGTGTTTATGGAGGATTTTGGATTCATGCCAGTGATGTCATACTGTAGCTGCCACTAGTTCCTCTTGGCTGCATAACCTCCAAGTCACAATAAAACACCACAAATAAGACACAAGTTAGATACTACATAGAATTGGGGGGGGGGGGCATGTTCAGCTCAGACAGTGTAATCCTTCCTGACAACCCAGCTTACTGGGTGGTGTGAATATAATTGTGATGGCACAGGTAAAACTTGCATTGCAAGAAAGGAGGGAAGCAAGCAAACCAGTCACACTAGCCCCTCCACTTTCTTAGAGTAACCACTGTCTCCAAGTGGATATTTATTTTTCTCTGACAGCACACTAAGCAGCCTTTTCACCTTTTGGACTTTGGCCCAACTTACTCCAAATACTAGGTAGGGTGGTATTACAATTAGACATAATGTGACTATAAGGCCACAGACCAGTTCTTCCCCAAAGAAATTATGCTTTTGTTTAAGAATGTAGACTGCAAACATACCCCCACTCAAGCACAAATAAAATTACTTCTGAGTAGACATGGTTAAGATTGTAGTCTTAGTAAGGTGACAAGTTAAACAGTTTGAAAAAATGAATTACCTGTTGTTATTGCAGAGTCCTGTGCACAACGGAATGACGAACAGTACGTGCCACATGCTTTATGTTGCTTTATTTTCAGTTCAAAGTGGAGAAATTACAAACATGCATCTTGCCTCTACTGGAGCAGAGAAGCAACCGTACTTCTCCTCGGAATGAAGAACACCGAGAGAAACTGTGAAAAACCGGAAGCCAGTGTACGTCACATCCAGCTTCCCATTCCCGTGGGAAAACCCAACAGTACTCTGACTGTGGAATGTAAACATTGTCTTGTGACAAGCACTTCGCTGCACAGTGAAGGAAGCAGAAACCAACATCCTCCCCCTTTCTGTGAACATCACTGGGCAGCGTGTTCGTACAATATCAGTACAAACCCAACTTCTGTACATAGGTACAGTGTTGATCCCTTGATACAATCCTGGACAATACATCAGCAGGAATTTCATTACCTGGCATATAGGACACCGTTACGAGTCCCTTCTGAATATGTTCCCTAGCATGTTGCACCTTCAATTGCAAGTGCTTCGTGCTTTGCTTACAACCTTCCGAATTCAGCAAAGCCAAACATGCTTTGTTGTCCTGGTAAACCTGGATTGGACATTTGACAGGAATTTTCATGTCTTTGCACAATTGTAACAACCATTCACAATCCTTAAGTGAATAAGACAGTGCATTTAGTTCAGCTTCACAAGTACTTAAGCTAATTGTTGTTTGCTTCTTGCAGGACCAATCAAATAGACCCTGATTGTACATGTAGCAAACTCCAGACGTACTTTTCCTGTCTGTAGTGTCACTTCCAAAACTTGCATCTGCAAAAATCTCAAGACCACCAGACTTCTGATTGTTAAATCTCAGTCTGTAATGCATAGTGCCTTTCAAATAGCGTGCTATGCGTTTCAGAGCTTTCCAATCCTTAACAGTAGGATTGTTAACTTGTCTGCTTAGCAAATTACAGCTAACAGCAATGTCAGGTCTTGAACATCTGGCAATGAAGTTTAGCTTACCTAGCACACTTCTGTACAGTGTAGTGTCAGAAAAAGCTTCTTCAGTGTCTTCTACCTGATAACCTGTTGTCATCGGTGTGTCTACAGGGTTAGCATCCATCAGGTTCAGTTTGTTTAACACATCAGCAATTTTCCTTGACTGGTGTACTAGAACGTTACCACTTTGATCTTTCTCTATTTCCAGAGATAGGTAGTTGTTTACCTCACCAAGATCTTTCATGTCAAAGTGCTCTTTCAATTGAGCTAGGGCGTTATTATACATTGTGACATCTTTCCAAAAGAATAAAATATCATCAACATAAAACAAACAATACAGTTTCTTTTGCCCTTCCTCTTTGACAAACACACATGGATCAGCTTTCCCTTGTTGAAAACCTAGAGAAAACAATGCTTCAGTGAGTTTTGTGTGCCAACACCGTGCACTTTGTTTGAGACCATAAAGGGACTTTTTCAGAGCACAAACAAATCCCTGTTTTACCTGTACGCCATCAGGTGGAAGCATATAAAGTGATTCACCTAGAGATCCGTACAAAAATGCTGTATTCACATCGTGGTGACTAATGTGTAGATTCTCCTCTGCAGCTAGCTTGAGCATCAGCCTAATGCTCTCATACCTCACCGTGGGTGAGTAGGTCTCGTGATAGTCTTCACCTGGTACCTGTGCAAAACCTCTGGCTACCAATCTGGCTTTGTGTCTGACTATCTTGCCATTTTGATCAGTCTTCGCTTTGAAGACCCATTTGCTTCCAAGCAGTTTCATTCCTGGAACTACTGGAACTAGCTCCCAAGTTTTGTTCCTTTCTAAGGAATCAAGCTCAGCCTTCATTGCATTTAACCATGGCTCAGCTTCCTTAGAATCCAAATCCTGGATTTCTTGGAAACTTGAAGGTTCAAATACCTTCTTGGAGCTTTTAACAGCTGCTACTGCTGTCTTAGCAAATTCATCAGCAAATCTCTTTGGAGGTCTGCCTTTAGTGGCTCTTTGTGACCTGCGAATTAGCCTTTGGTCTTCAACACTCTCCTCTTCCCTCTTAGGAGAAAAGTGACCTATTGTGAACAATGGTTCTTCCAATTCTTGATCAGAGCTTTCAGAGGGTCGCATAGAGGCTTTCGCACTCTTGAAATCCTCTGAATTATCCGATTCAGTTTCAGACTCAGAATCAGAACCTTCATCAGTGGGTGTGGGTTGTTGTTGCTTATCCTCAGTCTCATCACTGTCATCAGGATAACATTGAAAAATTCCCACATTCTCCCCCCACTTGGCATTGTACTCAACACTTCTTGTGAGCTTAAGTGTCTTAGAGTCAGTCATCATTATTCTGTAAGAACCTTTCTGATAACCTAGAAAAATACCATGCAAACCACGCTTGCCTAACTTGGAGCTTTGTGGTGAGTGAATCCACATGTCAGAACCAAAAATGTTCATGTGTTTGATGTATGGTTTCTTGCCAAACATCTTCTCATACGGGGTACAACCAATCGCTGAAGATAACCTGCGATTGTAACTGTAAACAAAACATGAGAGAGATTCGGCCCAATAACTCTCTGGAAGATTGGCATCATGCAGCAAGGTTTTTAACCCTTGAAGCAATGTCTGATTTGCTCTTTCGCAAAGTCCATTCTGCCATGGCGAGCGAGGACTGGACAAATCGTGTTGAATTCCTTTCTCAGTCAGAAAAGCTTCAAACTGCTGAGAAGTGAATTCTCCCCCGCGATCTGTGAAAAGAATTTTTATCTTCTTACCATGCACATTTTCCAACCAAGCACAGAATTCCTTGAACCTTGGAAAAGCCTCTGATTTCTGCTTGAGATTATACACATAAATATACCTAGAAAATGCATCGATGAGAACCATGAAGAACCTATTGCCACCCAAAGAGGGCGATAGTGGACCAACTAAATCAGCATGAACAACCTGGTATGGTTCTGTAGCTTGCCTACTAGACACCTTACCTTTTGCAGCCATTTTCACCTTGTTTGCTGCGCATGCCTTGCACTTCATGTGGTACCTGCAGGGTTTAATAGTCATACCTTCAACCAAGGCAGGCATTTTAGATACTGCCTCAAAATGCAAATGACCAAGTTTCCTGTGAAAATCATGAATACATCCTGCATGCAAACTTTTGTTAGAACCTGCAATGCAACAAGTCTCATTCTGCACAACATCATCATAATACAAAACAAACAAACGATCAACACATTCAGCATGCAAAACATAATCGTCTTTCTTTGTGATGGTGCATTTCTTGTTCTTGAAGGAAACGTCAATGTTCCGTTCATTCAGCTGCATCACACTTAGAAGATTGTGTGTGGCATCTGGAACATACAGTACATCCTGTATCGATAAGTCCAAACTGTGAAGAACAACAGTTCCGTAGCCTTGACTGGGAATCGTGTGGTCATCCGCCTGGTGAATCGCACCTTCTTGCGGTGTAAAAGACACGAACAGTCTCTTATCGTTGCACATGTGGTGGGTAGCTGCTGAATCAACAACGAAGAAAGATCTAGACGTCTTCTGGACCTTTGCGACCTTTGGAGTGAAGCGTGAGACCATTGCCTTGTGCTGCGTTGTCCTGGACACCGGACCTTTGCCTTTGCTTTGGCCTTTTCCACGCGATGAGCTTCCGCTGCGCTGCTCTGTCTTGGCCCTGGGATATTTGCATTCCCTCTTCATATGGCCTAGACGTCCACACGAGTAGCATTTCACTGCCTTCAAAGCTTTGGCGCCCTCTGGTGGTTCCACTGCACTCTGGGATGACGTCTGTGAAGACTCCCCCTTACCCATGCAGCTAGCACCCCGGCGATCTGCTTCATTCTGGATCACGGCAGTAACATAGGCTACTGTGAGCTGAGCAGTTGGTTGAACAGCAATCTGAGTGGCAACGGACTCCCAACTTGGACCCAAAGAATGTAGTATCATAAAGGAATACACAGCCTCTGGAAAGTTGAGTCCTCTCTGTTGCAGCTCATGTCTCAGATTCTGCATCTCCATCAGGTGTTTACGCACATCTCCACCTTCAGCAAGAGCCATACCATGCAGCTTGGCATAGTAGTACATTGAGGAACCAGCTTCTGTCCTCAAGTGAGCTTCTCTTAAAGTGTTCCAAATTTCTTTGGCTGTGGTCTTTCCACGCAACAGACAGAGCTCTTCTGGGGATACTATCAACGTAAGCGTTCCCCGTGCTTTGGAATCCTTAGCAGTCCATTCAGCTGTAATTGGAGCTGGGGGGTTGTCTGTAATAACATTAAACAGACCTTCTTTCCGCAGAATTGCCTCTGCATAAAGTACCCACTCCGTGTAATTTTTCTTATTGAGCTTAGGAATCCCAAAAGCATCAACCAGCTTTGCATCAGCCATCATTGCTGCTTTAAACAAGCTGCGTCACAGTACTGCAGCTTCTTCCAAAAGCACTTTTAAAAAGTACTTTCGTTTTCTCCAGCCATCCAAGCCTGTGAGCTTGTGCCTCATAGCCTGTATCGCGGCAAAACGGCTTTTAATTTTCAAAGTCCAGCCATAAAGCCATAAACTAGAAACTGGCAGGCTGCTCCGGGCAGCATGAGCACATACCTTCATCAATCAAACTTGACGCGCAGAGCAGATAACGCGATCCGTTCCTCTGTACCTCTGCCGGCATTCTTCACTTTGATTTACGTCTTTCTGGGCCCGATAACCAAAATGTTGTTATTGCAGAGTCCTGTGCACAACGGAATGACGAACAGTACGTGCCACATGCTTTATGTTGCTTTATTTTCAGTTCAAAGTGGAGAAATTACAAACATGCATCTTGCCTCTACTGGAGCAGAGAAGCAACCGTACTTCTCCTCGGAATGAAGAACACCGAGAGAAACTGTGAAAAACCGGAAGCCAGTGTACGTCACATCCAGCTTCCCATTCCCGTGGGAAAACCCAACAGTACTCTGACTGTGGAATGTAAACATTGTCTTGTGACAAGCACTTCGCTGCACAGTGAAGGAAGCAGAAACCAACATTACCATATTTTAAAAGTTAATTTTACAGGAGGAAGCTTTTGTTTAAAAGAGACAAGTGCATCCAGTTATACCTATACTAGACCATTATTATTACCCCCCCTCAGTCTTTGAAAAAAGGTTGTGCATAAATTAAAAGGGGAAATAACTATTTATAAAAATCAGACTAAACGATATGAAAACTGTTCCTCTTCACCTCTCTCCCCACCTAGATGTCATCAATCCAAAGGGACTAATTGAGGTTTCAAGGCCGTTTAATCTCAATAGTCTGATTCCAGTGGCATTCATAATCATGTCTGCCTAAGTAAAGCTTATTGCACTCTGACTTTGGACAGTGTATTGTAAAGGTTACTTACTGCAGCTTGTTTGATGGCTTTTCATCCGTAATGGCTTCAAGGCCAAACTCATGGGCACTGGGCTTATAGCGGTGTATAGATAATTACTTGAAAGTCTGCACCTTCTGCCTCCCTGCTGTTTGAGTGCAGTTGCTGTCACTTGGAAACTTAAGCTTTTTTGCATGCCACTACAAACACACACACACACACACACACACACACACCCAGCAACTTGTAGTTTCAGTGGCAGTCCAAAAGCTAAATCCTAATAATTGCAGTAGTCAGGAACGGCTGTCTGGCTTTGAACAAGGGATGCTCTGCAAGCTACCATGGACCCAACTGCCACATGAGTCAGCCTTGGATCAGGACCACTGTCTTATTCTTAGAATGAAGGGCTCCATAAATGTGTGTGTGTGTGTGTGTGTGTGTGTGTACTCACAACAGCTTTACCATATCTAAATTGTGATCCTTGGTGTGTGTGTGTTTTTGAACTACAGAATTCCTTCCAAACTATACTATTAGACTTCAGGAAGATGGATGTGTTGTTAGCCTGAGCTTGAACAAGGGCAAAGTTTAATGTCAGAAGTAATTTGAAAAAGAATGAAAACCATTTCAGCTTTGGGGGATGCTTTTTTAGCGCGCGCTCTCTCTCTCTCTGCCAGACATGCCAACGATTCTTTTATGTTCCTATTAGGGAAGGTTACAGAAGGAAGCCAGCTGAGTCTGCCGAACTTCGCATGTACCTCGCGTGTCCATAGCTCCCATTCCCTCTGTCATCTGAGCATGCAATCTAGAGAGGAACAAAAGCAGAATATAATGAGCGCTGCAACCGGAGTTTCGACTTTAAAGACTTCCTTGCAGTCTGTCATTTGAAATAAGACTCCATCGTGTTAAGTGGTGCAGAAATGGATACTGGCACCCTTCAGCCACAAAGCAGATGATCAACCAGTTGCCCATATTCAAAGCTGAATGAGCAGCTGCCTGAATCTTTTTGCCACCTCGTTGGCCCGCCTTCCCCATGTGCCGCCTATGGCAGTGGTTTCCTATAGAATCATAGAGTTGGAAGGGACCCCAAGGGTCATCTAGCCCAACCCCCTGTAGTGCAACCATGCCCAATCTGATGACCTCCAGATGTTGCTGGACTGCAACTCCCATGCTGATTGCAGCATCAAGGCTGGACAAGGCATGTGACCCTCACCTGTTCCAAGCCTGCTGCAGCTGAGGAATCAGACAGCTTCTCCCAGAGCTAGCGAGCCTCACCTGGCCTTCCTCAACCTCCTAGAGCAGCCCTCTCTCTGCTCCCTACACCTCAGAGCCCACCATATTCGAGGGGACAGGGGCCACTCTGGTGATGGGTTCTGCTGCTTTGATTCCTGTGTATTGACTTCCACCCCTTTGCCATCCTCCATCACCCTTTAGGTACTTCCTTCTCCATCCCCAGTTTCCCCGGTGTGTCCCAGTCTCAGCTACACCCTTCACCGGGATCCTCTTTCTCCTCTCTGTTGTTCTGCCAGGGTCAGGTGATGGATAAGTCCTGTTTGAGACACACCTGGAAATCTGCTGCCATTCAGAGTTGGTAGCACTGGGATAAGTTCCCCAGTGATCTGATTCGCGTTCACCCTAAATTGACCTTGTGAGCCGAGGGGTTGTCATGCTCCTGCAAACATGATAAAAGCCACCACAGATTGAATCCAAATGCACTCGTCTTGAAGTGGGTCATGGAACTCCCCCCCCCTTCCTACTCCAGGCCATCAACACTGGAAGCTGGAGCTAAGTGCTGGAAGACATTTGTCTCCGAGATGCACTGACCCTAATAGGAATGCTTGTTGTCTGCGTTCTGACTCACCCCTCTGTATTATAAACTCTAGGCCCTCTCTTTCCCAAGCATCGGTATAAATGTCACTTATTTTGTTTTGAGGCATAATACACTTTAGTCGAGGATTTGTTGCTTTGTTGGGTTGTGCCTATATGCATTAAATTAAGGAAAGCAGCCTCTAATCATAAAACTATATGCAGCCCTAAACAATGCAGATAACAATGTCAGTATTGTAGAACAGACGATATTTGCAGCACAAAACTAGCAAACATATACATTCCTCATGGCCTCTGAAAACCCTCCTGCCCTGATCTGAGGACTTCTAATGCATGGAAATGGAGGCAGTCCAGCATCTTTCACCACTGATGTAGTGAGTCTTATTTCTAATCATTAATACCATTTTCAACTGGCTGAAGGTTTTGAATCTAATTTTAACAAGCATATTTGGATTGTTTAGGGGAAAATTCAGCCCAGTTCATTTTGATAATTATATGAGATGAGATGATTTCAGCAAAAGTTATTTGTTAGATGGTGTTCCACTTTATTACTTTCTTGCAGTTATTAAATAAATCAATATTTTTTTAATAAAAAAAACAGAGTTGGAAACCAAATTAGAGACTCGGATTTGCCTTGTTTCACATGGGAAATGTGTGTGGAGGCGGGGAAATGACTAGACACCTAAACCATACAACAACAAGACATGTGCATTAGTAACATGATCCTTCTTCCCTAAATGCCACCTTTCCACAAATTGTCAATATATTTCAAAGGCATCTTGCCTGCAGTGACAGATTCTGAATCCTCAAGAGACAACTCCTTCTATCTGAGGGTGGCTGGTGTGGAGAAAGAAAAAAATTCCATGGGTCCCTGGGCAATCATGTTAAATTGTTGGTGTGGTGCTCAGCTAAGTTTTACTCAGAACAAGCCCATTGAAATTGATGGACCTAACCTAGCTAACTGAATATCCCCTTTGTTTTTAACCACACTGCTCTGTTTTCTTCTCTTGCATGTTTCTTGTTGACTACAGTGACATCTACTGCTGTCAGGCAGATTTTAGGAAACAGCACAAAAAAGATGCATACTATGGTGAGGACTCATGAGTGCCCAATTGGATTGATATCTGAACCACAGCAGCAACAGCAACCAATGCAATTTCCAGAATAGAATGGAGCCAGGATTCAGTGTATATATTCTTAGAACACTTAGGGCTAATTTGGATGTCTACTTAACACTGGCTCCTTAAGATCTGGGTCAACATGACTTTTTAATGGGTAGGTGTGTGTCAGTTCCATAATGCCAATGCATGCAACATTATCCTGTTGTCATGGGCTGGTTGGGCACAGAGGAGTGGTGGAAGGTACCACCTGGGGAACCCCTAAGGGACGAAGGCTCAAAACCTGGGGATTGGTGGTGGGACAACAATGAGTGGTCAGAAGGAGAAGACAGAGAAGATTGGGAGGAGGCATTGGAAGCTGAAGAGGTAACAGGGTTTAGTGAGCGGGGGGAGTCTGTGACAGAGAGAGGTCCAGAAGCAGAAGCAGGAGAGGGAGACCAAGAGGAAGAGATAAGTCAGGTCAGTGAAGAAGCTAGAGTGTCTCCCCCTCCTGCTGTGACAAGTTTCACTCCCCCCCCCCGTCTCTCAGAACCAGAAGAGGTATGAAGAGGGAGGAATAGAGTCAGTCATGCCGGCAGAGTCTCAGATTGCTTGGGAAGGACCCAGGGGAGGAGGAGATTTAGGCTGCTGTAGGAAAGCAGGGACCTTCAATCCTCACAACTGCCTCATAGGGGCAAGATCTACTGGGAAGAATTACTGGCTCAATTAGGCCTAGCACTACTGAGAAGCCTTGTTTCTTCTAATAAAGAGTTGACTTCACTTACTCTGTGTGATCTATTGCTGACCCACTCCTGACACATACAACCTTTCTGAAACAACAGAAACCTCTTCCGAACAGGTGATCGCAAGAGGGAAAGCTGTCTGAGGTGTGATTTGGAGTGGGGAGTGGGGTGGACACGAAAGCAGTTAAATAATCATATCACTGTGCTTCTCAAATCCCCAATGAAACTCCAGAACTGATGGATTCTGTTTAAAAGAAGCTGTCAGGGTAATGTTTCATATGCCCTTGTATAATCTCTAGTTTGACCCTGAGAGTAAACTATGGAAATAACATTACTCTAGCAACCCCTTTTTAATAGAGATGAAATACTGAAAGATGGCCTCTGCTTCTTAACAGAGCTTGAACCAACAGTGATTTGGCATTGGCCTAGATGAGATGACAAAAATCTTACATTAGGACTCCAGTTTGTTTCCTTCTTTTTTATTCTGCACAAGAAGCAAAACTTTTAGTCAGCTTTTAGCTTTGTGCAGCTTGCTTGGCAAAATGTACAATTAGCAAGGTTTATCAAAATGAAGTCTCTGAACAGACCACTGCACAGACATTGCAGGTTAATGGTGTATGAAGCATTAGTAAAATCAGAACTGAATGTGCTGATGTCTCAAAGCCTTGGCGGCTGCTATGAGGAGAACGACAGCAAGGGATGTTTTTGGAGGTGAGCCCCAGGGCACAGGAGGAGGGGTGGAGAAATCGCAGGTTGCATCTGCAGGATTAATTCGTACCATTGTAGCAAGATGCATGGCACCTTCTCCCTTTCCCTCATTCACCCAGGCAGAAGTACACCTAAAAATCAGCACCTGTAGCAAGGAATCCTAATGCATTCCATGAGGACACGGGTTGAGAACCTGAGGAACCTGAGTCCAGCCACAAGTTCCCCACCCCCTAATCTAAAAAGGAAAACTATTGGCAAACCAATAACAATGTACACCTGGTTGGCAGAGCAATCCTAACCAGTGGCATAGCGTGGGGGGTGCAGGGGGGGCCAGCCGCACCGGGCGCAACATCTGGGGGTTAGGGTTAGGGGGTGCAAATCCACGGGTTAGGGGGCGCAAATCCACGGGTTAGGGGGCGCAAATTACTTGCCTTGCCCCGGGTGCTGACAACCCACGCTACGCCACTGATCCTAACTATAGAAAGCTTGGGACTTATCCTAGCATAAATTACCCCTGTTCCAAACTCAATTCAGGAGAAACTTGGAGGAACTTTGATCGCCCTTTTGCCAGCCTTTTTCTCTTGGGTTGCTAGGGCATGTGATCAATGTAAAGGGGGGTTGGAATAGGTGTAAGTCTTTCTTTGCACTGTCCTACCCCTGCCGTGCCCCTTTTGGAGGATTTTCACTGTTGTAAATTATACCAATTTAAATTATGCTGGATGAGCCTTGGATGAGTCCGCTGAGCCAGAGTGAGGGACTTATGCTGGCCCCAGCTCAGCCAGGAAAGCCCAGGATCTGATGAATCCAAACTCTCTCATCCCACTGGATTTTGGGTTTGGATTGTGCTATGAGTTTCTCATGGCCCGTAGATGCCATTGGAATGCTACCTGGAAGCGGTGTCACCAGTAGGTAGCCCATCAGAAGCAATATAGCAAACCTACACAAGCTCTGTCCTTTAGTCACCCATGCTGTAACATTATCACTAGATCATCAACCACACCGTCCAGACTTCATTTACCAGCACATCTGCTAATGTTGTGCATGTCATTCTGCTGCAATGCCCTTTGTTAGATTAAAACAGAGAACTGGTTTAACCCTTATGTAAAATAATTAATGGACACTTGTGAGATGCTAGAAATTGGTGTATGTATAATCCAGTGGTGTGGCATTTCAGTCTCCCTGTATACTATTTTTTTCAACTTGCTTAAGAGTCAGCAAAATTTTATATATATCAATATTATCTCATTAAATGCTAACAGCAAACCAAACCACCTTCTAGCAGCTGGAAGGTAAAGGGTCACAAAGATGAGGCCCCTTTAGTTGTGGGGGCAAGGTCCCATCAGTATAAGCTTTGAAATTCTATTATTTAAAATTATATCTGTCAAGCTAATCATTTGGCATGCACAATCACTTTAATGAAGTCTAAGAATGTGCCAAATTCCAAATCAAGCTAAACCAAATTTCCACAGGTAGAGCAAGTTAAAAAGTGTTCACATTGACCCTTTTTGCATTGCACATGATCTGTTAAGTATAATTGGTTCAATTCACTCTGAAATGGGAATGACTGTGTATTGGTGAAAAGGTTTAACATGGGAAGAGTCCACTGGAGCTAAATTAAAAGCAAGAATTGTCTCTGAGCTCCTAAATAGGTTGATAATTAACTTTTGTTGTTTTCTGCTAGCTAACGTGAGTGTTTAACCTTAGATCACATGGGAGGCTATTAAATTGCAAATTGCCATTTTGAAGGGAGTTGCCTTTAGACTTTGTTCCCACGCTCTTTGAGAGTGAGGATGTAAATGAAGCTCTCCAGGAAAACAGCTCCAAGCAAAATGGATACTGTAAGGAGAGAGGCCTTTGCTTATAGATCTATTTGGATTATTTCATATTTTGTAAGATACTGAGTGTATTCCTTGGACTGGCATATGTCTTATGGAACTGTCTGGATGTATCATTTGATGTTTTTGTTCTGTTTCTGAAAAAATCATGCAAGTAAAGTTTTAATTAAAATTATGGGCCTTGACAATGTTTTATTTCCAAAAAGGACTCAGTTTTCATGCATCCAGTCACTTCAAACTGCACAATATTAATATTTGCAGAGACTGTGCCAGGCATCAGGCTCAGAGTAAGTGCATAACTTGCTGTTTGCTTTCTCTCTACTTATTAAAGGGAGCTCAGTAGTGGAGCATCGGCTTTGAATGCAGAAGATCCTAGATTCATTCCCTGGCAACAGCATTCCCTGGATGTCTGAAATCCCAGAGATCTGCTGCCAATCAGTATAGACAGTAATATGGTGATCTGACTCCGGATAAGGCAGTTTCCCATGACACTGATCAAACAGCATCCTCCGTCCAATGAAGCAAAATTAGCCTGAACCAGAGAACGGTACTGCATAATGCACTGAACAAATTTGCTTCCTTGTGCTTACCAGTTAAAATAAGACAGCATACATTCATTAGATGACCATGTGTTCTCTTCCCAAACCTAGCAAAACTCTGCAGGGACAGATCCTGCAGTCATTTGCAGATGAACGAGAAGCCAAATGAGGCATGAGTCATAGCAATGTACAAAGAAGTGTCACAAATGTTGACATTAAATACAAAGAGAAATGAGAAATGGTTCTGAGCAAGAGCAGCTGAACAAACAACAGCCAGTAAAGTCCAGCAAATACTGGGAAGGGAGATAATGAAAAAGGGGCAAATATTTGTGAGGAGGCATGAAAGAGAACAGTAAAAAACCATGCAGAAATAATAGATGAATGTCTGTAGAAAAGTTATAGAAGCGACATATCAGAACTTTAGGTTTTGCACAATTAAAGCGGATTATTGTGCTTTGTTGCTGTGTTTTGTTAAAAAAGCAATTTTTTAACAAAAGCAAAAAAACTTTTGGAATTAGGAAAGTGAAAGGAAAATGGACTGAAACGTGTGGGGTGAGCAAATGATTCATGGGAAGATGTGTAAACATCCTGCAAGCAATTAGGATGAATGCAAGATGAATGCTCACTGTCGTATAACTTCCCTGTAAACAAACCAGAATGAATGCTCAATAAAGGCCAAACATAAAGACCACCTTCTCACCTTTGTGCAAATGAGGATGAGTGCTGAATAAAGGAGGAGCCTCCTGTTGGCAGAACTAGGATTTTGTACTGTTGCAAACAGTCATGGGATGTGCGGATCGACAAGCAGGAGGAAGGTTAAGCATTTTGCACTGTGCTCTTTGACCACGTCCCCAAAACATCATCCCTCTGAAGTGGATATATTCACCAGTTTTTTAAAAAAAATCCAAACTTGCGTCTCCTCACATCAGGGGTACCAACTTGAATAAAATTTTTGGGGGGCAGGTAAGCCCCACCCCACTTAACTGATTGTGTGACCCAGTGCACGCACACCATTTGAATGGCAATGCCCATCAACTTTGTGGGGGGCTGTCAAATATTTTATTGTGGAGGCCGAAACCCCCTCGCCCTTAGGAGTTGGCTCCTATGCCTCACACTGGTGCAATACTGCAACAGCAAATCATACGTCCACAGTGGTACCTCAGGTTAAGTACTTAATTCATTCCAGAGGCCCATTCTTAACCTGAAACTCTTCTTGACCTGAAGCACCACTTTAGCTAATGGGGCCTCCTGCTGCCGCCACGCCGCCAGAGCACGATTTCTGTTCTCATCCTGAAGCAAAGTTCTTAACCTGAGGTACTATTTCTGGGTTAGCGGAGTCTGTAACCTGAAGCATATGTAACTTGAAGCGTATGTAATCCAAGGTACCACTGTACCTCCATTGGCATTACAGCGACCACTGCCAGTGCCTAAATCCAAGGACCGAGACCACTTCAATCATAATAAATTGAGCTTGGAAGGGGGCTTTATTTACCATTGGAGTTGAGCCTTTGATACATTCCAGAGAGCAAGAAGGATCCTGCTCCACTAGCCCCTTTTGCAATTCAACCTCCAGAAATATTCCAGAAACAGAGCTGTGGGCCTTGTCATTATTTATGAGCTAGTCCATATCTCCCTCAGGGTTAACTAGGCTTTGCCCCTTCAGAGCATCCAAGCAACCTCATCCTGGCACCTTCCCTCTCTTAGCCACATTGCTGCTTCACTTCAGATGCGAGCGAGCTGAACATACACCTGAAACAGGAGGGTCGATGCACATCGCTGGAGCTGACCCATGTCAGATGAAATGTTGTAGCTGCAAACGAAAACTGCACCTCTGACAGAATAAGGAACTAACGGATTTAAAACGCAAGCACAAAAACGTGAAAGGGGCACAGAAATTATGAAAGCGAGGGGGACTTCCACCCATAAATTTTGCTAGACTTCCAAGAAACAATGGCAAGAGACAAGTCCAAAGTAATAAGACAAAGCTACATCCACTGGTCATAAATCAGAGGTGCTTTATAGTGCCATAATATGTTTTTTATACCTCTAATACGTTGTAGCACTTCCAGAGCTAAAGTGGATCTACAAGGGCTAATGCAGCAATGGTGCAGGCCCTCTTGGCTGTGAGTTCTGAAAGACCTGCTCCCTGCCTTGAAGACCTTTTCCCACCTGGCCCGGACTGACTCCAGCTGCAAAAGCTGAAGCTGCTGAAAATAATATTGGGCTGGGGTGTTATTTGGAGGGTTTTGTTGGGGGACGTGGTTGTTGCTGTTTTTTTAGAAAAAAATCTTGTGATTTATGTGGAAATGATTCAGTTTGATTATGTAATTTTTTAATGTTTTATTTATTGTTTATGGCTCTCTTTGCTATGCTGTAGCTATGTATTTCTTTCATGTTGTAAGCCGCCTTGAGCATGGTTCAAACTGTGGAAAGTCATCATACAAATAAAATTGTGTATGTATGTATGAAGTACAGTGGTACCTCGGGTTAAGAACTTAATTCGTTCTGGAGGTCTGTTCTTAACCTGAAATTATTCTTAACCTGAAGCATCACTTTAGCTAATGGGGCCTCCTGCTGCTGCCTTGCCGCTGCTGCACGATTTCTGTTCTCATCCTGAAGCAAAGTTCTTATCCCAAGGTACTATTTCTGAGTTAGCGGAGTCTGTAACCTGAAGTGTATGTAACCCAAGGTACCACTGTACATATCCATACTATGCAAAGCCAGAGGCGGAGCTTCATGTTCCGGCACTAGGGGGCGGAGAGCAGGAAGGGGCGGGGCTGGCACATGCCCTGGGGGTGTGGTGCTCCACCCATAGGGGTGTGGCACACCACCTGGAGGCGTGGCACCCAGCACAGGCGGGGGGGGAGCTGCGATGGCACCCCACCGGGATCAAGCTGCCAGGGGTGGTACGCTTCCCCCGCACTCCTCTTCCTCTGCCACTGTCCAAAGCTCAAATTAATTACAATCCATAAAGCTGGAGGCGAAGACATTGAAAGTGGGATACAAAATACTTCATCTCAAACTCTGGAACAATATGTGCATTGCCAACCTTAGTCAATATTTTATGTCAATACAGAGGATGTTAGTATTGTAAATCACAGAGCAAGGAAATGTAATTTTTGAAAAGTACAATGAAAATCTGACAAAAGACTCAATGAGTCCTGTTTTCTCCAAACAGTCTTGTTTCTCAAAGGAATAAAGTGGCCCTAATGTAGAGCTATGATCGTGTACTACAGGCTTCCCATGTTATACAGAGAATTCCTCAGCTATAATATACATTTACATGAGGAATTCACCACATTATGAATTTGGTAACAGAACCATCATAATATATTCTAATTTCAACTCAATCCTTTGAGTGCTGTTGCATAGCTAGCCAAAACGCCAGCAGCTAGACATCAGAGGGAGGGATCAGCAGGCTCAGGATAATATCACAGCAAAAAAAAGTTTTTTTAAAAAAAAAACTATAAGAAAACCTAAGTCCCTCCCCCAGCCCCCACAAATAGTCCAGTCAAATACTGAATGTGCTTGGTGGCTATGGAAACAATGGGGAATGGAATGGAGTGGTTGAAGAAGAAGTAAGGAAAATAGTATAGAAAACCACCTTGTCTGTTTTATATATATATTTTACTATATTGCAAATCATAAAATCAATACCATAGAATTATAGAGTTGGAAGGGACCCTGAGGATCATTTAGTCCAACCCCCTGCAAAGCAGGAATATGCAGCTGTCCTGTACAGGGATTGTTACCAGGACCACACTTTAGCCAACTGGGCCATCCAGGCATTAATCACTTCAGGATGCCTCATGGAAAGTGATTAATAATAGTAATTAATATTATAATAATAGCCACAGTCAGAAAACATATCAGCTTAGGAAATGCTGTTCTCAGATGCTTTTTTTCTTTCTTTCAAACATAGCAGCTCTATTTGGTGTGATTGATTTCATTAAGAAAAGGAAACGTGCCACCAATTATAAATTTAGAACAGTAAGAGCAAACGCAGCAATGTGTCAGAGGTTTTCCCGATCTACTGAGAGCTTGGATAAAGAAGGGAAGAAAAATCCCACAAATCTTGACTAAAATATGGCTTCTAAGCAGAAAGATTCTGGTGCTCAGAGAGTGATCCTGTTATATAATTTAAAATGAATTTTAAAACTTACATAAAATATCTATCTCACAGTCACAAATGTAATGCTGTAATAAATCATACAGGGAATCTGACTTGCACAAAGTTGGTTGCATGAGAATTATGGCTGTAAGTAAGCTGATGCTCACCTGCCGAGAAGGTGTGGAGTTTTGTGCATGGGATTCTAAAACAGGCTTCACTAACCTGGTATTCTCCATATAGGACCCCTGGACGGTTAAGTCCAGTCAAAGGCGACTATGGGGTCGTGGTGCTCATCTTGCTTTCAGGCCAAGGAAGCTGGCGTTTGTCCACAGACAGCTTTCCGGGTCATGTGGCCAGCATGACAAAACCACTTCTGGCACAATGGAACACCGTGACGGAAATGACAGCACACGGAAACGCCGTTTACCTTCCCGCCACAGTGGTGCCTATTTATCTACTTGCACTGGTGGGCTTTCCAACTGCTAGGTTGGCAGGAGCTGGGACAGAGCAATGGGAGCTCACTCCATCACGGGGATTCAAACCACCAACCTTCTGATCAACAAGCCCAAGAGGCTCAGTGGTTTAGACCACAGTGCTGGCTACATCTCATGGTAGTCCAAAAACTTCTGGAGGGTGTCAGGCTGGTGAAGGCTGTACCAGAGCAACAAAAAGCCAGTGGTGAAATCCTAAGCCAGCTGCCATTTGCAGTGACACTCTAATTCCCATCAGCCCAGCCAGCATGGCCAATGGTAAGCAGTGATGGAAGTTCCTCTACCCATGTGTCCACTGGAGGATTGCCTAGAAAAGGCTAGAAAAAGCTCCCCCAGCCTGAGTCTCAACATACATCTCAATATTGCAATGACTGGAGGTAGTCCATTTAATTTCATCTTCAATCTTCACATTAAGCCAATATGAAATTGATACATGCATCACCTAACCATTCCAAAGTGGCATTAACTTGGATTAGCACAAATCTTGCAGCGCTAACTGTAAAAAGAAACTTCTGAACAGCTCCAAGACTCTGAGCACTTTAAGAGCCGCCACAATAATTGCTGATTGAAAAAACAGTTAAGGAAGATCAATGAATTAAAAACAGCAACAGAGAAGTCTGAGGTTCGACAAGCACTTGAACCGTTTTCAAAAGTAAAGATGCGTTGAGCATTGCTTTAAACGGGGCCAATTTATTCTTAAAATGGTTACAAAGAGAGATAAGACCAACTGAAGATGTTGCATTCAAGTTCCTATTAATACAGTGTCATCATAAATGAGAGATAAATCTGGTTTAAAACAGGATCAGAGAATTTGTGACTACAGTGACACCATGTGGCTAGATGGAGTGCCGACAACAGTTCTCCGTTGATCCTCAAAAGTTTGCCCAGGCACCCAGTAACACACGCATCATCTGAGCCTCTGCAGGAGTGCTCTTCAAATTATATTTCAAAGACAACAACATAACATTCATTCTACACAAAATGCAGCAACAGTGTGAGGGGGGGAATCACTTTGTCGTGAGGACATAAAAAAGTAAGGATAGCCATGATGGATCAGACCAAAGACCCATCAAGTTCAGGATTCAGCCAACCAGATATCTGAGTGCAACAGCCCTCTCTTTCACTTGTGATTCTCAGCAACTGATAGCCAGAGGCAAGTAGTCCTGGAAGTATCACATACTTGTCATGAGAAGGCGTAGCTGCTGGTAGCCTTATCCTCCATGAATTTGTCTAATCCTTTTTAACAGCCATCAAAGTTGGTGACCATCAAGTTGTAGGAGCAAATTCCATGGTTTAACTGTGTAGCATGTGAAGACGGACCTCCTTTTGTCTATAGAGAATCTCCCAACATTCATTTTCGCTGGATGGCTCTGGGTTCCAGTATTATGAGAGAAGAAAAACTTCTATCCACTTTCTGTACACCAATGCCCTACTACATCTCTATCATACATCGACTTACTATTTCATATCTCTAAGCTCAAAAGACCTATAACCTTAGAGAGGAAGTTCCTTCATCACCCTGATAGTTCAGGTTGCCCTTTTCTGATCCTTTTCCAGCAATCTTTTTTAAGGTGAGGCACGCAGAATGGTACACAGAATTCCAAGTGTGCTTGCACCAATATTTGTATGATAGCATTATTAGTAGTCTTAGGGACACAGGTGGCACTGTGGTCTAAACCACTGAGCCTCTTGGGCTTGTTAATCAGAAGGTCAGTGGTTTGAATCCCCGTGACGGAGTGAGCTCCTGTTGCTCTGTCCCAGCTCCTGCCAACCTAGCAGTTCAAAAGCATGCCAGTGCAAGTAGATAAATAGGTACCACTGCGGTGGAAAAGTAAACAGCGTTTCCATGCTCTATGGCTTCAGTCACGGTGTCCCGTTGCACCAGAAGCGGTTTAGTCATGCTGGCCACATGATCCAGAAAGCTGTCTGTGGACAAACGCTGGCTCCCTCGACCTAAAAGTGAGATGAGCGCTGCAACCCCATAGTTGCCTTTGATTGGACTTAACTGTCCAGGGGTCCTTTACCTTTACCTTTTTATTGGCAGTCTTGCTTTCAGTCTCTTTCCTCATGATCCCTGACATGGAATTTGAGTGGGGGGTGGGAGGGGGTTGAGACATATGAACACCCAGATCTTTAAAACATTAGGTGAGATGTGCAGTTATGAAAAGAAGGGCAGATCTTTTGAAAAACTACTGGTAACTAAAAAGTAGGTGCCACATTCTAAAGCCCTGATTTGGACATCATGCGGGATGGACCTCCTGAAAAGATGGGGATCTGAAGAATGCCCTTTCTTGGAGAACAAGGTGATCAACTGAGAATATAGGGGTTAAGATTATCTTTTGGGTATAGCTGTATAGGACTTTGTACACCAGAACCAGCACATCAAACATATTCTGGAATTTCCTGCTCAAACTTGTAACTTTGCATACCACAGGTGATCAAGGAGTTGGGGGGGTTGTCCCACTATAATTGCACTATAGTGCTGCAGACAGCAATAATGTGGTGGTACTAGGGAAGCACAGAATAACTAATAAAGCAGAATAAATCTACCACATGTGTCAGGAGCATGTTTCAGAATGCATCTGCGACAAAACACCAGTCTAAAGGGGCTCATCGCTCATTGTACCAGAGAATCATGGAATCATAAAGTTGGAAGGGACCATGAGAATAATATGGTGTAACCCCCTGCGATGCTGGAATCCTTCACTCAATGTGGAACTCAAACCCACAGCCCTGAGATTAAGAGTCTCATGATCTACTGATTGAGTTTAAGAGTTATATCAATTACTCTGCCCACCTGTGCATCTGCTCCACCTCTGGCATGCAGCTTCCGAAAGTTCCCCACAAGCAAATTTTGTCCCTAGGCTGAAATATGTTCTCTTTCTTGACTATAATGTTTCTTCAAAGTTCTCATTACTAGTTGTTATGGGAACTTTAAAAATAAATATATGCCAGCTTGTTTGTTCTCCCCATCCCCAAATCATTTTACACTTACCGGTACCTCGCTTGTTGCCAGAACAGCTACTTCATCGGAACTTGGGGTAAGCTCTAACCACGGGGCTAAGCAACTTCTAATGCAAACTTTTAAAACATGCAACATGTTTAAGCATTCTCCCCTCCCCCCCCAAAAAAAAAATCCTGATTCCCATTTCTTTGGTTAGCTGGACTGGGATGGCCAACCTTACACTTTTTCAAAAGAAATGAAAGTCATGCTGGCATTTTACCACAAGGTGGCAACCAAAACATACAAAAATCTATTGCGAGGAACACAAACCTCCTCCTCATTGATATATACTTTTCTGACAACTGTGCTCCTGGGTTAAAGGCAGAATCTTGCACACAACAGAATGTTTTTTTACATTTCCTGTACACACACACAAACAAATGTACAAGCAGATTTTAAAATGGCTTTCTTCTCTCTCCTTCACTATTATCATTTGCAGATATAGATAGAAAGGAAATTGGAAGTCTGCTGCAGGAGGCTGTTTGCCAAAGTGGGGGAGAAGCACTGATTCCCTGCAGTGAACGTCTGCCTGCCTGCCTGCCTGCTGTTCGCATCCTGATTCTTTGACTAAATAATGCCACTTGTCTCCATTCGGAAATCCTCCTGAGCCACTTCTATTTGGCTTATGAAGACACACTTCCGATTTAACCTGAACCCTTATTTAACCACTGTAGAGCTCAATCTCTCTGTGCATAGATGCAGTCCTTTTGCATCAAGGGTGGGGAACGTGGCCCTCCAATCCTCTCTACCAGGCCCTCAAGACTCTCCCCAGGCCACTCCCCACACTAGCTTTCCTCTGCTCCCTTCTCAAGTGCTTTTGCCTGGCTGAAATGTGTCTCTGGACTTGGATAATGCCATGTTCTTGTCTGGGTGGAGGATGGAGAGTGTGTGTTTTCATGTTTGTATGTGGAAATCTCTGACATGCACCCAAAAAGCTGCCTACTGTTATGAAGAGTAGAGTCATTTCCACTAGTCCACCCACTTTTGACTCTGGTCTCACCCACCACCTGGCATGTGGCCTTCAGAAAGTCCCCCATGAAGGAATGTGACTCTTCAGCTGGTACAGTTTCCTCACACTGGTCTTTCATCATGGAACCATCCTTTATAAAAGATTTCCTTGTAACCAAGTGACAAAGGAGAATAGCAGATGCTCCACATGTCCCTATTTTCCAGGGACAGTCCTGGATTTACAGAAGCTATCCTAGTTTCTGATTTGACCCTGGAATGTCCCATTTTCCCTATTTTCATCAGAGAAATGTTGGGTGGTATGGAGTTATGAAGACATCTGAAGGCAGCCCTGCATTGGGAAGTTTTTTTTTTTAATGTTTAATGCTTTATTGTGTTTTTATATATGTTGGAAGCAGCCCAGAGTGGCTGGGGCAACCCAATCAGATGGGCAGGGTATAAATAATAAAATTATTGGTATTATTAGTATGGAATAGGACGTCTCTATTTTCATCGAAGAAATGTCAGAGGGTATGGATAATTGGGGAATTGAAGCCCAGGTCAGGAGCCCAGGCTACCGTCTTGATAAAACAGCACGCAAGTCATAATTAGCTCGAAGATTTAATGCAATACAAACAATTAGCCTCTGACATCTAACCGAACATCCGTGACTTATGAATCAGTTGACCCTTCTGAAGAATGCTTTCTGGTTCTGCAGAATATCCTGAACCTATGACCCTTACGTTTCTGGGTTTGTTTCCTGTCTAATACCTTTCCCATACGACGACTCCTTGGGCTCAGATGATTAATTGCCTCCTCTTCCAATGAGGAAATGCTATTTCGCCTGCTTTCTAAGTCTGCCTGTGCTTCTTGCATGAGCTGACTTCTCACCCTCCCCTTCTCTGCAGACTCCTTATCAACATTCCATTCTGTGTCAGAGAGAGGGGGAGAAGACTGCTTACTGACTCATGCTCTGTTTATCTACTTGGGGCAGATGTGTTCATGACACCCATTTTGCCCCCTCCCCAGCACCATTTTCACTCCAGAACATTTGCTTGAAAACATGACACAAGTTAAGGAAGTCCATTTGTATTATCAGAAGTAAAACAGTGTCTGGAGGTGGTTGGAGGATGGATGGCGGCTAACAGATTGAGGCTGAATTCTGACAAGACAGAAGTACTGTTTTGGGGGGACAGAAGGCGGGCAGGTGTGGAGGGCTCCCTGGTCCTGAATAGGGTAACTGTGCCCCTGAAGGACCAGGTGCGCAGCCTGGGAGTCATTTTGGACTCACAGCTGTCCATGGAGGCATAGGTCAATTCTGTATGCAGGGCAGCTGTTTACCAGCTCCATCTGGTATGCAGGCTGAGACCCTACCTGCCCACAGACTGTCTCACCAGAGTGGTGCAGGCTCTAGTTATCTCCCGCTCGGACTACTGCAAAGCGCTCTATGTGGGGCTTCTTTTGAAGATGACCTGGAAAATACAATTAATCCAGAATGCGGCAGCTAGACTGGTGACTGGGAGCAGCCGCTGAGACCACATAATACCGGTCTTGAAAGACCTACGTTGGCTCCCAGTATGTTTTCGAGCACAATTCAAAGTGTTGGTGCTGACCTTTAAAGCCCTAAATGGTCTCGGTCCAGAATACCTGAAGGAGCGTCTCCACCCCCATCGTTCTGCCCGGACACTGAGGTCCAGCACCGAGGGCCTTCTGGCAATTCCCTCACTGCGAGAAGAGAAGTTACAGGAAACCAGGCAGAGGGCCTTCTCTGTAGTGGCACCCACCCTGTGGAATGCCCTCCCACCAGATGTCAAAGGGGGGGGGACTACCAGACTTTTAGAAGACATCTGAAGGCAGCCAGATGGGTGGGGTATAAATATATTATTATTATTATTATTATTATTATTATTATTATTACTATTATTATTATTATTATTAAAACAGGAAAACAAGCAACATTGGAGCTCACACTGTGGCCCTCAAGAACTAAGCAGATGACTCTTGCAATTAACTCACATTCGTCATCCAAGGAGCAGTATTGTCATCATCACAGATAAGAGCTTAGCAGGAAAAAGGAAATGTGCTAAAAAGCAAGATCTAATGCTCGCATTAGAAATAGTCTTTTGTGAAATTATGAAATCCAGTTTGGCAATGGTTCTGCTTGTCACGTTTGTGACATTTTTGCTAAGGAAGTCTAACACTATGCACTCTTCCTTTATTACCCTGGGCCTCCATCTTCCCCTTTCTCGAAGACTGTAAACTCCTGTAACCTCTGCCCTGAGACTTCTCAGATCTCACTGGGAAGGGGATTCCGTAGCTGTGGTGCCACCACAGACAAGGCCCTATCTCAGGTACCCACCAAGGGAATATCCACTAAGGGCAGGCCAGAGAACATCTAGTCACAGCTTGGGACCATTTTACTTGTGAGATCACCTTATCCAATATATATCCACTGGATCATTTTGACCTGGAGAACTGGCACTTTAGTTAGCCTAACCTTGGGGATGCCCCAGGAATATTGATACCCCCCATCCTTGTGTGTGGATGGAGCTGTTTGGGCAACAAATGCACCAAACTTGGAGAATCACACAGAGAATCAACTTGCTATTGGCATATACCAACTGGGGCAGTGGTTTCCAATTAGCTAAGTACTGGGGAACTTCTGTTTTTCAGCAGCCAAGCCATGGGCCCCCCAATTTTTAAAATGTTGATACCTCTATGGTAGATTTTGTTATGTGAATGGTGCCACGGATCCCGTGGGTGGGGGTCTGCAGACTACCAATTGGGAACCACTGGTCTAGGGTATATATTCACTGGACAACAAACAAGGCACAGCATTGCAGAGTGTAAATCACTTCTGCCTACACAGTGTATAACTGAAACTTGAGGACATGGGTGGTGCTGTGGTCTAAACCATTGAGCCTCTCAGGCTTGCTGATCAGAAGGTTGGCGGTTCAAATCCGTGTAACGGGGTGAGCTCCCGTTGCTCTGTCCCAGCTCCTGCCAACCTAGCAGTTGGAAAGCATGCCAGTGCAAGTAGATAAATAGGTACTGCCGTGGTGCGAAGGTAAACAGCATTTCCGTGCACTCTGGCTTCTGTCCCAGTGTCTTGTTGCACCAGAAGCGGTTTAGGCCACATGACCCGGAAAGCTGTCTGTGGACTAATGCCAGCTCCCTCGGCCTGAAAGTGAGATGACCACCGCAACCCCATTGTCGCTTTTGGACTTAACTATCCAGGGGTCCTTTACCCTTACCTATAACTGAAACTATCGCTAACTGTAAGTGGCTCCATCATGCAAGGGGTGCTGTTAAGTTTGTAGAATCTCAGATTATTCATGCAGTGTTTCCTTAAAAGTTCCAACGGTTACAGAACTGTTTCCTCCTTTCTGTTGAAAACCTGCTCAGCTGGAGGGGTGGGGGAGCGAGGGGATTTCCCAAGACTTCTGCCCAGTTTGAAATATGTGCATGGTCACAGAATCCTCTAACCATGGAAACTTCATTCAGTTTATAAGCCTCAAACAGCAACACTTTAAGAAGGAGCCATTGCTCCTCTTCCTATACATGGTATTCTTTGTTCCTCTCACTCAGGGCTTTTCCAGACAATCTGTGAAACACACATTCTGCTTTGTTTGCAGGAAAGCATTGGATGACACTGTTTCAAAGCAAGTATTTTATCTCCTACACTTTCCAGTACATTTCCCCCTTTGTTCTCCTTATTGCAAAAACACCAATCTTTTGGGGAAGTGGGTTTGTTGCACATGACCTCCTACTCAACTGTAACTGGGTAACCTGAATTTGCTAGTATGTGGTGTGGAATCTCACCACCACTACCCCCCAGCAGCAAAAGTCTGGAAGCCCCCTTCAGTTGCTGCTTGTTGTTGATATGCTGCTCTGCACCAGAACCTAAGACAAGCCTGCTGGAGTGTGAGGTGAAGCTGAGAAACAGTGGCTGGTCAAAGGTCACCCAGTCAGCTTCATCAGTGCATGGAGATTTGAACCCTGGTCTCTCAGATTCTAATCTGACTCTATTCTACTTTGGTCAGACCACACTTGGAATTTTTTTTTTTTTAAAGGGTAATGGTAAAGGACCCCTGGATGGTTAAGTCCAGTCAAAGGCGACTATGGGGTGCAGCGCTCATCTTGCTTTCAGGCCAAGGGAGCCGGTGTTTGTCCACAGACAGCTTTCCGGGTCATGTGGCCAGCATGACTAAATCGCTTCTGGCGCAATGGAACACCATGACAGAAGCCAAAGCACACAGAAACACCTTTTACTTTACCACCACAGCGGTACCTATTTATCTACTTGCACTAGCATGCTTTCGAACTGCTAGGTTGGCGGGAGCTGCGACAGAGCAACAGGAGCTCACCCTGTTGTGGGGATTTGAACCACCAACCTTCTGATCGGCAAGCCCAAGAGGCTCAGTGGTTTAGACTACAGCACCACCCATGTCCCAGTTACTGTGCCCAGTATTCTGCCCAGTTCTGGGCACCACAGGATATTGACAAGCTGGGATGTGTGAAGAGGATGGTGACCAAGATGATCAAGGGTCTGAAAACCAAGCCTTATGAGGAATGGTTGAAGGAGCTGGGTACATTTACCCTGGAAAAGAAGCGTCTGAGAGGAGATATGATAGCTATCTTCAAATATCTTAAGGGTGAAGATGAAGCTAGCTTGTTTTCTCCTGCTCTGGAGGGTAGGACTTGAACCAATGGCTTCAAGTTGCAAGAAAGCAGATTCTGACTAAACATCAGGAAACACCTTCTGGCAGTAAGAGCTGTTTGACTGTGGAACGGACTCCCTCGGGAGGTTGCTGACGCTCCTTCCTTGTAAGTTTTTAAGCAGAGGTTGGATGGTCATCTGTCCTGGATGCTTTAGTTGAATTTCCTACATTGCAGGGGATGGAACCGGATGACCCTCGGAGTCCCTTCCAGGTCTACAATTCTATGACTCCAACTACTACACCACACTGGTTTCATAACTAACAGTAGCACCATGAACTTGGCCTGGTAGCAGATCAGCAATCAGTGCAAGTCTCTGAGCAGATGTGTTAAATGCTGACCAGGTTACCACTTCTGTCAGCAACCATGCTGCAGCACTCTGTGCTAACTAAAGCTTCTGGATCAAGTGCAAGACAAGCCTTGCAGAGAGTGCATTGCACTAAGCCAATCTTGAAAATAGCCAATGCATGGCCAAGCTCACCTGGTCCAGGATTAGCCATAGCTGCTGTAGCAGTCAAAGATGGTAGAAGGTGCTTCTCACTGTTGAGGCCACCTGGGCCTCCAAGGATAAGGCTGTATCCAGTAGCAACCCCAGACTATGAAGCTGGTCCTTTATGGGGAATGCAACTCCATCCAGGGTAAGCAATTGACCAATTTCTCAGACATGAGAACTCCTTACCCAGAGTGTCTTTGTCTTGCCAGGGCTCAAGCTCAGCTGGTTTTTCTTCATCCACCACACTGCTGCGTTCAGGCACCAGTCCAAGACACCAGTCCAAGGGATGTGGGTGGCGTTGTGGTCTAAACCACTGAGCCTCTTGGGCTTGTCGATCAGAAGATTGATGGTTCGAATCCCCACAACAGAGTGAGCTCCCATTGCTCTGTCCCAGCTCCTGCAAACCTAGCAGTTCGAAAGCATGCCAGTGCAAGTAGATAAATAGATACCGCTCCGGTGGGAAGGTAAATGGTGTTTCCATGCATTCTGATTTCCACCACAGTGTTCCATTGCACCAGAAGCGGTTTAGTCATGCTGGCCACATGACCCGGAAAGCTGTCTGCGGACAAACACTGGCTCCCTTGGCCTGAAGGTGAGACGAGCGCTGCAGCCCCATTGTCCCCTTTGACTGGACTTAACTGTCCAGGGGTCCTTTACCTTTACCATTACCAAGGCCTACACAGTCCCTCCTGAGTCCAGTGTTATGGATAAATGTAGCTTTGAGGCATCAGCATACCCAAGCAGTAAGCTAACTTCTAGAGGAGTGAGACAGCTGAAGCAAAGAACAGAGACCAAACATCTAGGCTTCCATCCAAGATAGTGGTCTGCCACTCCATTCCAACTGTACCTTCCCCTGCCCAATATTACTGGAACTGGAGCATCATCATTGTGAACTCCTGCTTCCTACCCACCAGACACATTTTAGCTCCCCATCACCATATACGGCTGGGAGATGAGGGTCACAGATGAGAAACTAAGGTCCAACCCTACACTGTCAGGAGGAAGATGGTAAGTCCCATTCGACAAATCAATGGAACATTTCATAAGAATGAAATGAGAAGGGGGTGGCAGAGGACTTTGCTTTCACTTTCCAGTTCTTTTCAATGTGTGGACATACCGACAAAAATTGCATTATTTTATTTTATTTTTAGACAGCTGTTTATGCCAACAGCTCATAACCAAGGTCAGCAGTATCCAGGCTGCCTTCCAAATTACTTAAGATGCCAAGCCACAAAGTAACCACAGTGGGGACTTTCCCAAGTTATCTTTGGGAATTGCTCAGAGGTTACCCTGTGCAAATTATACTAGTTTGCTGGGAATTTCCACTTTTTTCTATCCCCCCCCCCATTTTCAGCAATGTGTTTGTCTGTTACATCAAAGTACCCAGAGATATAAATGACAGAAATTACGTAAGCTTGCATTCCTAACCCCCTTATCTGGGAGAAAAACCCCTGAAAAGGATTTTTTTCAGTAGACACTGGACCATGCTGTAAA
The DNA here is from genome assembly GCF_965113315.1 of Podarcis vaucheri. Lineage (NCBI taxonomy): Eukaryota > Metazoa > Chordata > Lepidosauria > Squamata > Lacertidae > Podarcis > Podarcis vaucheri. Next base: position 67,110,786 of record NC_138766.1, read on the forward strand.
ATTGCATTTTTTAAAAATATCATATACAGTATACTAATAGCAAAACTACAGTATTCTAGTGTGGATTCTTTGCAGAAGTATAGAACTGATGGTAGGGAAACAGCTAAATGAAGACCAAGTGTACTCTGTTGTCATAAATCACTTTTTGCATAGGGGGCGGGCAGTGGAAACAGAAAACCAGGGGAGAAGCAAAAATGAAACGGACCATTCGGGAAGAAGGCATTGATGGCTGGCTGACACCCTGAACAGGATCACTCCACACACTTCAACACTTTGTTGCAGGTCCCACTTGTTTTAACTAAATGGAAAAGTTACCATGCTTTTGATTGCCGTTCTGCATCAAACACAGAAATTCCTGGGTTCAGCCTATTCAAACTAGCCTGGTGGGGCTGGCTGAATGCAAGGCATTATGAAACAATGGCCAGACATCTACACATTAAAAAAAAGGAACCTTGGGTCTGTGCAAAACAGGGGTTGCCAAGGATAGGAGAGGGGAAGGTGTGATGTCACACAGGAAAAATGTGCCCTTTTAAAACAAGGCTTGGAATAGGAGACAGAAGGGGAGGAGTTGCTTGGGCTGCTTCTGGGAACAGGAAAGGAAGCTGGCAAAACTCCCTGCAAGGGCTGAAGGGCAGAACCATCTTAGGGAGCTGGCTGAATGCAGGCTGAGACAAAGGCATAGAGATGTCTTGGAATGTGATGCTGCACTGCTGTGGCGAACAAGCCCCTCTTGAGACCCTGCACTCCCTCCATCTACACCCAGGTATACAATAAACCCTGTTTCTTAAAGACATGCTCTCCCAACCCTTTCAAGTACAGTTATCTCCCGACCCTACCTGGAGTTGCCAGGAATTGAATCTGGGGCCTTCTGCATGCAAGAGCAGAGGCCCTACATCTGCTTGTTTCACTATAAAGCAGGGAGTGAACATTTCTTATGAAAATGATCACGCGGGAGAAGAGGAAGTGAAACCTCCGATGCCCCTCACCTTGCCACATGTAGTTGCATCAAGCCATTCCCCTCCAGCCTGGCTCACCTCCAGTGTTAGTGCTGAGCTGGAGGAAATGGCTTAGAGCACTGGTCTTCAGCTGGTGGGTTGGGACCCACAAGTGGGGATCATGACCTGATCCAAGGGGGACTGTAATAGCAGCACAACCACCATGCAAGTAGATGGTAAAAGGTTAAGAAATGCAGAAAGAGGGTCCTGGGTCTGAAAAGGTTGACAATACAAATTTAGTAAATAATTAAGTAAGATAACAGGCTTAAAAGTATCTGTCCATAGCAAGGCGATGCTGAAGCTTATAGAAAAGTCAGTCTCTGCCCCATTTTATAGCTGAACATAGAAATGCATAGTGTTGTCTCTCTCTCTCTCTCTTACACACACACAAACACGTTTATAGGATGCTTCACACAAAGCATAACCACTTGTTTTTTTATTGTGACAGCTTTATTGTTTTTATAATTGTGTATTGCATTGCATTGCTCACAGGCAGCACTGATTACAAGCAGCATGGTTCCAGGCTTGCGTGCTGAGCATTCTGCTTTAAGGAAGTGAGTCGTGGGCAACTTACAAAAGCCAGAGAAACACCTCAATGCTTTCCACATGTGCTGCAATCAGGAAGGTTTTGGGCCTACATGGCAGGGCAGAGTCTCAAACAAAGATGCACTCTCCCAAGCCAGCACCTCTCAGGTGGGCTCCATCACCATTATAAGAGAACCAGGTGAGTTTCAGCATCTCTTTTTCTAGAAAAATAGCACTGCTTACAGCATTTTACTCAGAAATAAGTTTCACTGTGATCAATAAGCAGTTACATCAAAAGTCATAAAGAGAGAGGATTAAGACTGGTGAATAGATTAGCACTCACACAGATATTAAAAAATTAAAAGCAGGTTAACTGTGGTGAAGCAGGAAGTCAACCTAACAGGGGGCTTCCGGGTTGGCGCCATCGCCGAATGGCGGACTCCCTCCGAGCTCCGGAGGGAGTCGGCTCGGCAGGGGCTGGGTCCTACCGCGCCGGCGACGCGGGGACCCTTAAAAACCACGGGCACGGAGCCCGTGGACATGGTGACTCGGCTGGCACCGCTAGCGCCCTCCCGACTTGTGAAGGAGCCTTTTTAAAGGCTACGGATCGGGTGCCGGGGAGCGGCGTGGTGCTGTGAGTCCTCCGCTTCCCCTGCCGAGCGCAGCCGCATGCCATTCGACGGAGAGCGCTGGCTTCTTCCTTTGGAAATTCGGACATTTAACAACAGCCCGTGAGTAATTGGGTAACCGGGTACAAAAGGAGAAAAAAAAGAAATTTTTTTCGGATTCGGCACGAGCGGGGGGGATCTAAAAAGGAAGTCAGTCCCCCCCCCTGATTGTAAACATGCTAAAACAAGGACTGGGAAACCAAGATCGATTCAGAAGTTTATTGTTGACAAAAATTATTAATTCCACGATGGGAAACTACAAGAATTGTGCTGGAGGAGAAGAGTGGAAGGTGAGAGGGAAAAGGCAACCCCCCCCCCTGGGAACCAGAGCGATTCGGAGAGCCTGGCGAAGAGAGATGGAGAATTTGACAGCTGTCAAAGTAGCTGTCAAAGCTAGAGAATACAAAGAGGATTTTGTTACAAGTATTTTGCTGGTTAATTTTGTTACAATTTGATATAATATGGACATAAACTGTCGGGGGGAAAAGAAATAACAATTTGACTTTTGGATTAGAGGATACAAAGTTATTGCAATCCCCCTAGAGGGGTTTCGGGACATTACAAGTGTCGTACGTGGAAAATTACTCTGGGATGTGTACAGGTCTTATCTCCTGGGAAAGCTGCAAAACTGAAATACTATTTTGTCTACAGAGGTGTCTATAATACAATAGAATTTTCTATTGAAGCAAGGAAGGAACTGGACGTAAGTTTTTGTTCCTGAATAACAAACCTCTGTAGAGATACTAGATCTCGGAACAAGAATGTTTTAGCAGCTGAACAAGACAAGAAACCTGAGAAAGTAAGAAACAAAAGAGCAAAGGACTAACTACGACACGGAAAGAACAACGGGAGGAGCAACAAATGACTAAGGAAAATTAAAGGCCTCTATTAGACTGGATTTTTGAAGTTAAATATTATCAAAACAACCAAATCTAAAGAAAACCGGCAAGATGGACTGAGAAAAATTTGGCTGTGGACTTAAGACCTCCAGGCCAACAACATACAGACAGATGGACATGGGGAATCTAAACCGGGGAAGGGAGGGGGAATCTTAGAATCCAAAGGCTATGTAACCAACTTTTTGAACTTTCCTATATCTTCTATCTTTTATTCTTTATATAACTTTGGAACTTTGATCTTACATGTTTTTGTTTTTGTTTTTTTTTAAGAAAGGGGGAACTCGTGGAAGGAAATGGGGGCAGATCTTGGGGGAAAAATCTTGTTCTATTTTAAGATGAGGAGTGATGCTAAGATTGTATAAATTTAAATTGGCTTATGGGTATAACATATTAGGTTTAAATTGGGAATGAGAGCTTGTGGAACCAACTTAGGGAAAGGGGAATACAGTCGGGAGGGGAAGGAGGGAGTCCTAGAAAGAAGGTTATGAAAAGAAGGGTTTAAATTTGTCTTTCTTTTTCTTTCTTTTCTTTATCTTTTCTATTTTTCTTATTCTGTTATTATTGGAAATTTTAATAAATATGATGATTAAAAAAAGGAAGTCAACCTAACAGAGGATGTTTGCCCAGATAAACATCGCTACTGCAAAGAGCCAGATGGGTGCCAATTTTTCCCCATTATAATTTTGGAATGTGGCCTCAGACATGACAGGACATAATTAAGTCTTACTAGTATTACTTAGTAGAGACATCACCTTGCCAACAAAGGTCGGTATAGTTAAAGCTATGGTTTTCCCAGTAGTGATGTATGGAAGTGAGAGCTGGACCATAAAGAAGGCTGATTGCCGAAGAATTGATGCTTTTGAATTATGGTGCTGGAGGAGACCCTTGAGAGTCCCATGGACTGCAAGAAGATCAAACCTCTCCATTCTGAAGGAAATCAGCCCTGAGTGCTCACTGGAAGGACAGATCCTGAAGCTGAGGCTCCAATACTTTGGCCACCTCATGAGAAGAGAAGACTCCCTGGAAAAGATTGTTGGGAAAGATTGAGGGCACAAGGAGAAGGGGACGACAGAGGACGAGATGGTTGGACAGTGTTCTCGAAGCTACCAGCATGAGTTTGACCAAACTGCAGGAGGCAGTGGACAAGAGTGCCTGGCGTCCTCTGGTCCATGGGGTCACGAAGAGTCGGACACGACTAAACGACTAAACAACAACAAGTATTACTTATTGGAAACTTTAAAAAATACTTGCTTATTGGCTAGAAGCAGGTTGATTTCATTTTTATTTTAAAGTCTACTCTCTCCACCTTCTTTAGAAGACAAAGCACATTGCTACTTCCCACTGAATGTTAGGTCTGAACCAAGTGGTTTTTTTCTGGAACCTGATGCTTCCCTCCTCCTCCCAAGCTTGGTATGTGCATGTGATCAAAACCAGGCCCAGAGAGGGAACAAGAACTTCATTCATCTGTTTCCAGGATGCTCCGCTGATTGTTTCTAATTCGGGATAAAAATATTGAGCGGTCTCAGCAGGAATGAAGTGTCTGCTTTATCAAAAATACTGAAAAGAACAAGATTTAAAAACAAACGCTGGTCCAAAAAAAAAAAAGGCGGGGACGGACAGACACTTTCCCTTAACTAAAAGTTAGAAAGCAATCCTATGCAGATTTACCTTGCCAAAAGTCCTATTGACTTCAGTGGGGTTTACTTCTGAATAGACGCGCCTAAGCTTGCCAGGAGCCGCATGCTTACTTAGAAGGGGCTTATTGCCCAGTAAGCATGGAATGCACTTGACTGCCGCAGTCCTAAAACACAAGTACCTGGTTGGGGACACGCCCCATTGGCCTCAAACGTGACTCTTACTTCCGAGTAAACACGCGTTGATTGCCCTGTGGAAACTCTTACCATCCTCAGGGAACTAACTTGCAGGTGGAGCGACTTGGAGGAATAAAAGAACTCTGGAGCTGGAAAATTTACTCGAGAGTCGTCTAGCCCAACCCCGAAATGAAAGTTATTGTTGCCGAAACCCGGGATGGAACCAGGGAGCTTTGAATCTTCCAGTTGAACGATCTCCTAACTAAGCTACTTCAGCCACACCGACTGTGTTACGCTTACTCTTTGAAAGCGCGCGTGGGATGGGATCGCAGTCTGCAAGGAGTGCCCAAAAAGTGAGTGGATTCTCTTTGGAAACGCGCTCGTGAGTTCTCCCCAGAATCGGTGCTCGACGACAGAGAAACATAGGAGTTATTTTGAACGAGGTAAGGGGGAGCGTCCTGAAGCGTCCGGCAGCTGTGTCGTGGGGGCGCCCAGCTCTCGCTTTCAAACAGCGCCAAGGGAGACAAGGCGAGTGGGATGTTCACCTTCTCCCTGCGTGGCCGCACGCAACGTTGAACTCACATCACAGGACGAGCCAGACTTTCCGGATAGCGAGGTTGTTGTTTTCCCAGTTTGGGTGGGCGGAGTCTTCTGGCCCGGAGCCTTCGCCTCCTCCCTTGCTCTCTTCTGGAAAGGCTGGGCGAGGAGGTTGTTGTTGCGCGCGTCGAGGCGGGGCTCTCCAGTCGCCATTGACGTGCGGTTGGTGCAGCCGGAGAACGGACCGAGGTCCCACTCGTGTTTTATTTTTGCCCCGCTCATCGTCTTGAATTCCTCCGCCCTCATAGGCAGATTAGAGGATTCCCAAAATGGGAGAAGCAGTAACGCATCTGATGTGGCTTCCTTGTGCCAGGGGATTATCGTCAGTGCATCTGGAAATCTGAGAAAAAAGGTTTATACACACACACACCCCAGAAAGTTGCAACGTTTCTTTGGATCTTAACCCCTTTCAGACGAAAGATCGGGAAAGGAAGGGATCTGGAACTTTTTACGACTGTCCGAACTTTTGTTCGAGGGGAAGGGAAGCGCAGGAGAGACGCGTCCGGCGGAAACTTTATTTCCATCGGAAGGTGGGGTTTGAAGAGGCCAGGCTGATGGTTGTGGAGGTGGGGCAAAGAGCAAAGGTGAGCGGAGTTTGGGTGCGATGGCGAGAGAATTTGGCAAGGGTGACAACTGGGCGTTAAAGCGCAGGGACGGGTGCGAGTTGTAGAATTTGGCAGGCTCGCCGCGGGTACGTGGAGATACCGGTGCTCTCTAGAGAGAGAGAAACGGGTGAGTCAGGGCCGCTTGGACAGCAGGATGTGAGGCGGAGAAATTGTGCAGCCCGGCGCAGAAGAACTTGTGGAAATCTCGGTGGATGTTAGAGGCTCTGGGTTCCAGAGAGGACCTTCTTCTTTCTTGGAGACGCGGCGCGCGTTTGGCCCCCTTTGGCTACTGTAGTGGAAGAGGCTCCGCGGCTCCTGGGCGGCCCCGGGGATTGGCGAGCGCGCACTTGGCATAGGCCAGAGCCGGCCTGACTTGATGGCTGCTGACGCCGGCATGAGGACGAACGGCGGCGGCAGGAGCGACGGCAGCTGCTCGTCCTGCGACATCAGCTACACGCTCCCCACGATCTCCTCCAACAAGCTCCCGGACTTGCGCTTCATCAGCCGCGGCGCGTATGGTACGGTGTCCTCTGCGCGCCACGCAGACTGGCGGATCCCCGTGGCTGTCAAGTGCCTGCAGGGACCCCTGCTAGAGAGGTAACGCCAACGGTTGCTGGTGGGTGGGGTGGTTTGGTTGCCTCAACCCCATCTGCAGCTGTGAAATCGAGAAACTTTAATATTTTTTTTATCTGATGTAAAAGGTCCCTGATTCAAACCCTGGCATTTCCTGCAAGAGAGCCACTGCCCGTCAGTGTGGGCTATACTGACCTAGATGGGATTTTGGTTCCTTTGGATAAGGCAGGTTCATGTGTTCCTAACATCTCCTCCTTTCTACAAAGGGTAGAAAACGTGGTCCTCCCCTCTCCCTTTTATTCTCAGGACAATGGTTTGAAATAATGGCTACACTGGGATTTGGCCCCAAGATTCTCCAGTCCAAGTCAGTACTGAGTAATGTAAGCCATTACTCAGAATTGGCATTCTCTGCTGGGACCAGAGTATTGTCAACTATTTTGCCCTTAGCCCTTGCCTCACTCCTTTGGTTTAAAGAACCACACCCCCTCTTCCTGCTGCAAGCCTCCTCAATACAGTATTGTTTCTGCCCAGGATGAAAAGATCTGCAGGGCTTCCTCTGTTTGGAAGGGCCATGGCATGCAAAAGGTCCCAGGTTTAATCACTAGGCAGGGCTGGGAAAGACCCTTGCCTGAAACACTGGGGGGGGGGACCTGCCAGTCAATCTGGACAATATTGAACTGATTGGACCTATGTGCCTGACAGTATAAAGGCAGCTTCCTGTGGTTAGTCTTCTTGTTTTTATTTTAGATTTGATTGGATTTTAAACGCTGTGTTCAGAGATTCTAGTGGTTCCTCTCTGCCCCTTCTCCCAAGAGCTCTTTATTTAGAAGAGATTAGAAATCTACATTGTGCAACACCCAAAGCAGTTCTCTCTGTGTTTACTCAGACATCCTTGTTCTTCACCCAAGTCTACACCTATATGTTTGCAACTTGAACGGGTGTCCTATTGAAGCCAGTAATACTTCATTCTGGGAATACATAGAGGATTGGACTCTAACCCTGAACACACTTACCTGAAAATCAGTGTTAGAAATTGAGATATAAAAGGTAGGCGCAAAATGGCACCTTAAACCTAAGTTATGGGAGCAACAACGGAATGTCTAGGCACACTTTTTAATAAAAAGAATACAAAGCTGAAATTGAATGAACTGCAGCTAAAATGTCGTGTTCATTTTTCACATGGTCTAGTCCAGGCATGTCCAGCTTTCAAGAGACTGAGATCTACCCCAGCTATAAAAAAAACTGGCAGTAATCTACCAAAGTTGTTGAGCTTTGTTAAGGGAGCCAAAGTTAAGTTGTTGAGCTTGGGGGGGGAGGGGCCAGCGATCTACCACGGACACCACAAAATCTACTAGTAGATCACAATCTACCTTTTGGACATCCCTGGTCTAGTCCTTCCCCTGCCCAACCACCCACCCCCTGATATTCTTAAGAGGGTCTCTTCTCCAGTCTTCAGAGAGTAGGGAGGCAGAAAAAGGTCCTCCTTTCCTTCCACTGTGCAGTTTTAATCTGAAATCTTAGGCGCCCAGAACTCAGTAACTGCTTGCGCTAATGAAATCCCCTGTTGCAAAATGCGCCTAGAACAATGGGAGTTTCAAACACTTCTGAAGATGGATCCCACTGAACTCAGTGGGCCTATTTCTGAGCAAACCTGCTTAAGGCGGACCTACAATGCATACTTAAGCAGGCACTCTATTCTGAGTACTCAACCTTCTTATCCATGTCTGCTTAGAAGTAAGTCCCACTCAGTCCAGTGGTGCCTACTCACAGGTAAGCAGGTTTGAATTGCAGCTGTATTAGCATTGCTTTAGGCATTTTGGAACTTCTAAGCTTTATCTTCTTAACTCGACCAGGGAGTTGTCTTGCTTCCTCGGTTCAAAACACAAATCTTGCATTTAGCACTCTAGAACTCATGCATTTGGAACTCTACCTTTGAATCTGTTCTGATGATAGCTGTTTCTTACAGCTTGGTAGCCCTGCGTACAAAATCTTCCCTCAATGGACTGATTAGTCTAGGCCAGGGGTGGTAAACGTTTTTGAGATTGAGGGTCGTATTCCCTTTTGGGCCACCCTCAAAGAGCCACATGCAAATAGTGGGAGGGACCAGCAGCAAAGAGTGGGCAGGGTAATATGTGAATTTTACCCTTATACAGTAGGAGGCTTCCTACATCTCATGCCCCTTTCCGTCCCCCATTTCACCAGATAAGAGAGGCATGGTTCTGGAGGAATGTTCTCTGCTTCACCTTGCATATGAATCTCAGAGAAAATGCACTAGGTGATCCCAGCAAGATGCTGTTTAACTGCAGTCAGATTGAACAAAATTCATCCAAGGCTTTATGACTAGTACTGTCATTGCTAAGGCACTCAAAACCAGCTTATTCCCTATTGTGTGGGACTGGGTGGTTAAGCAACTCTGGGATTCCCTTGCTGACCCACATGACAGCAACAGCACTGACCTGATCCTCTCTGATATGCCAGCCTGCTGGTTCCTCAAAGACTTGTTTCCCCACCCTCGGCTTCTCCACATGCACGCCACCAGCAGCCTTGGCAAGGGTTGTGGACATGATTCCTGACTGCATGGCCACTGCCAGGAGCTTGAAGCACTAGCCTAGGATCCACAGGTGGCAGAGAATTGCATGCCCTCAAGTGAGTGGGCTAGCAAAGAAGAGATGGGGTTTTTCTCATCCCTTCTGAATACGCAGCATAGAAATGCAGCAATTGCAATTCCTCCTCTGCCAGCCCCCAGCAATCTAGTAATTCTTTATTTTTTGTAGACTATTAACATTGTTTGGATTACCTATAAGGCGTTTTTGGAAAAAAACGTGAAGCAAGTACAGTGGTATCTCAGTTTACGAATGATTCGGTTTATGAACTCCACAAAACTGGAAGTAGTGTCCCGGTTTGCGAACTTTACCGCAGTCTAGGAATGGAATCTGAATGGTAGAAGGGCACCAGAAGTGGGAGGCCTCATTAGGGAAAGTGTGCCTTGGTTTAAGAATGGTTTTGGTTTAAGAGCGGATTTCCGGAATTGATTAAGTTCGTAAACCGAGGTACCACTGTAGTTGTTAAGTCTGTTTGGGCTTGAGGTGGGAATATTATTGTTTATCTGGTTCTTTTGCTATGGTTACTTTGCTAAAGTTATTGCATTTTCTGCACTGCTTATATTGGACGTTTTAAATAAATTTTATTGTAAGTCACCTGGAGACTTTGGCATGGGGCAACTCATACATTTAATGACTACTAATAAACTAGGGGGAATCTAAATAGCTGATCCTGGATGGGATGGTAATTTAATAGAAGCTATCTTGTAGCTTTTTGTGGAGAAGGTATGTACAAAAGTACGCTGTATATTAATTGACCCTCCTTGATGACTGTGAGAAACCGCAGAACAACACTCATCTAATACTTTGGAGGTCTTTAAGCAGAGGCTTGACAACCATATGTCAGGAGTGCTCTGATGGTGTTTCCTGCTTGGCAGGGGGTTGGACTCGATGGCCCTTGTGGTCTCTTCCAACTCTATGATTCTATGATTCTATGATTCTAATTAAATGGTTCCTACCTGACTCACCTCTGATGAGTCAATTCAGCTTAATGTGCCTCGTCAGTCACACACATTTCACTGTGATGTAGTGATTAGAGTGTTTGATCATATCTCCACCATACATTTAAGCCACATGGCTTCCCTATAGAATTCTGAGAACTGTAGTTTAAGGATGCCGATAATGGTAGCTGTTTGAGAGGTAAATGAAAATACAGTGGTGCCTCGCAAGACGAAATTAATTCGTTCCGCAAGTTTTTTCTTCTTGTGAGTTTTTTGTATTGCGATGCACGGTTTCCCATAGGAATGCATTGAAAATCAATTAATGCGTTCCTATGGAAACCGCCTTCAGACCAGGTCCGGGGACAGTCTGTCCCGCGACCTCTTCTGAAGGCTGGGGGGGGACAAGGGCTTTTCTTCCCACCCCCAGCATTTTAAAAAACCCCGGGACAGCGGAGGACTTCTCTGCTGTCCGGGGCGATCTTAAAATGCTGGCGGGCGGCATTTTAAAATCGCCCGGGACAGCGGAGGACTTCTCCGCTGTCCGGGGCGATGTAAAAGCCCCTTGGAAGGCAGGCAGGGGGGACAAAGACTTCCCCCCCCCCCGCCTGCCTTCAAAAGCTCTCCCGGGAAGGCAGGCAGGGGGGAGCAAAGACTTTCGCCTCCCGCCCGCCTTCAGAAGAGGGTCTTTACTCCCCCCCCCCGCCTGCCTTCAAAAGCCGTCCGCAATAGCGGGAAGCTCTTCCCTGCTATCCCGGACTGCTTTTAAAATGCTGGTGGTGGGGAGCAAAGACTTTCGGCCCCCGCCAGCCTTCCTGGACCTCTTCTGAAGGCCGGAGGGGGGGAAAGGCTTTGCTCCCCACCGCCAGCATTTAAAAGAGGTCCCCGGAGATTTCCCTATGGGCTTTCGTCTTGCGAAGCAAGCCCATAGGGAAATTCGTCTTGTGAAGCGCCTCCAAAACAGAAAACCCTTTCGTCTTGCGGGTTTTCCGTCTTGCGAGGCATTCGTCTTGCGGGTTACCACTGTACCCAGGATTCTATGGGGGAAGCCATGTGTGTTGAATGCATCATGCAAATGTGACCTTAGCCTAGATCTTTGGAGACCAGGATTCAGATCCCCACTGAGCCATAAATCTCACTGTGGTGACCTTTGGTCATTCACTGTCTCTTGACCTAACCTACTTTATAGGGTTGTAGTGATGATAAAATGGGGATGGGGAAAACAACATATGCCACGTTGAGCTCCTTGGAGGAAAGATGGGATATCAATGTAATAAAAAATAAATACAGTATGTGACAATAAATCAAATATGTACCTACTGTATTTATGCTTTTGAGGTGCAGAGTATTTAATATTCTTTTTAAATTAATCTAGATTATGGGTAGCTGGAGTCATATGAGGATGAAATGAATACTCTGAATTACCAGGCGCTTGCCTTTTTAGATCTAAGCAAACCACAGTCTGATTAAAGACATTTTGATTGAGCTATGATATGATAAACATAGTTTTTGAATTTGCATGTAGGGGTAATATTTCTGGAGAGGTATATACTGAATAATCCTGGGCATATTTTTAGTACATTTTCTTTGGTAATAAGTTCAGTGTTGTAGCTCTATTAACATCAGGGTGCAAAAAAGTGTACCCTCCCTATTGCAAGACATCCGGTCCCCATCTAGATGGAGTATTTCTTAAATTGTTATCATATACTGCGTTGTGCATACTCCTTAGAAACCGCAGACCAGGGCCTTTAGGACTTCTGCAAAACACATGGTGAAATTAAAACCCTACTTTGGGGAAGTGTCTAATTTGACTGCATTTGTAAATTCACTTCTGGCTTGTATGACCAGATGCTGAGGAAGGCGGAACTCCTGCACCTTCCTTAACTGCAAGGAGGAAGGAATTCTTCTTATGCAATAATGAGAAGAGGTTGCCCTGTCCTTCTCTCGGACACCATAGTTATGGTCCAGATTTCTGTATCACTGTCAGAATACGCCATCCAAATCTCTCCTGCTCCATTAAAGGCATCACCTTTTCTCCTGATGTCCAGAACTGCCTCTCAAATGCAGGGGGCTGCAGGTTTTATTTTATTTGTTCATTACATTTATCTCCCACCCTTTCCCCCTAGGAGCTCGTAGTGGAATGCAGTGGTTCTGCTCCTCCCCATTTTATCCTCACAGCTGAGTACAGATTTGAACCCCGGTGTACATAGGTGGCCCGATATAAAGAACACAAATTATGTTGGGCAACATGGTTCCAGCAATAGCGATTCACAAATGCCTGGTCTCCTCTAACCACTGGCAAAGAACAGCATTTGGTAACGCTTTCTGGTCAGTTGGCTGCCACTCCTTGCTATGATACAACTTGGTATTCGCTTGAGAGTTGGTATTAAGCTCTTGAGGAGATACCAAATGTTGTAACCCACCTTGTGATCTTTGGATGAAGGGCGGTATATAGATTTAACAAATGTATAGATACCTTGTACCATCCCAGGGGCCTAGTTAGGTCCTATGAGTGACAGGGGACTGTCCTGAAGTGTGAACTGGCAACATAACTTATAGCACAACTGGGTGTGGCGAATGTGCACATGCCTTTCAAGACTGCGCTTTCGCTGAGGTGGCAGCATGGATAATGGGGAATGACTGGGATTAGGCGCTGTTTACCTCAACACTGAAACTGAAGCAAAAGGTTGCATCCAAAGTGACTCCTACACAGAGTAGGTCCATTGAAATTAAGAGGCATGACTAACTAAGGACCACTCATTTCACTGGGTCTCAAAAAAGGGAAAGGGAAAGGATCCCTGGATGGTTAAGTCCAGTCAAAGGCGCCTATGGTGTTGCAGCGCTCATCTTGCTTTCAGGCTGAGGGAGCTGGCGTTTATCCACAGACAGTTTTCCGGGTCATGTGGCCAGCATGACTAAACCACTTCTGGCACATCAGAACACCATGACGAGTGCCAGAGCACAGGGAAATGCCATTTACCTTCCCACTGCAGTGGTACCTATTTATCTACTTACACTGGCGTGCTTTCAAACTGCTAGGTTGGCAGAAGCTGGGACAGAGCAATGGGAGTTCAGCCCGTTGTGTGGATGGGTTTATATTGTGTATAACCAAGGACACACTCACACTGCAGATTTAAACTGGTTCAAAAACCAATCCCTCTTCCCAAGAAACTCTGGGAATTGTATTTCTACGAGGGGGATAAAAGTATCCCAAGAATTCCCAGAACTCTTAGCAAGCTGTAGTTCCCAGGATCCTTGGTTTGAAACCATTGTTCTGTTGAAGTGATATAAAATTTATCTTAAAGTATAGTGTGACTGAGCACCATTCAAAATTTACTGGCTCCAGGTGTATATTGGCCACTTGTGACCAAGTGAAGATGCCTGGGCACCAAGATGTCTCCTGACAACTCCACCATCTAGAGGTGCATGCCTGGGGATCCTTGGATCTTGCCTGTCTTCACACACTAACAACACATCCTGTAGAATTCTATCTGTTGTATTTTATCTGCACAATGTGTTTTATTGTTCTTGTTACAGTCTTGAGAAGATGGCCACAGTCTGGCAATCCAGCAGGTAAAGACATCTGTCTCTAGGCCAGCCAAGAGAGTGAGCTAAGATTTTGGATTGCTAGTGAGCCTGTGGTTCTGGGTTGCAGCATACAAAACTGGAGACGTTGGGACAGTAGGGATGAGGAAACTATGGTCCTTCAGATTAGCCATACTGGCTGGGAATGGTGGGCACTGGAGTCCAGCATCTCCAGCCCTTCCATAAAGGAAGAGGAGCAGAAATTTACCAGGCTGAACTTTAGAAAGAATTATCCACTCCCGTACAGCATGAATGTTCTGTGTAGTTAGACAAACTAGGTAGAACTCATTGATCTTAATGGAATATATGAGATACCCCTATTCATAGTATGAGTGTCTTGTACTGTTAGTTATGCCCCTTAGTATGCATCGTTCTTTAGGAAATATATGAGATAACACCACAGGCCAAATTCTCCCTCCTGACCTGTCCTTAGCACCATTGACAGTGCGAAATTCTGCTGGATCTCAGTTAGAATGGCTAGCTCTCTTATCAGCAGCCATGTTTTGTATTAGCAGGTCATTGGGAAACCACAGGATTCTCTATGAAAGGTTGGTTGGCCAAAATTTGGGCTGTGGGTCTTTGGAACATTTAGCTTATCAAAACTGGAGGATAAGAGGAATTTCTAACAAGGAAAAAATTGACATATTTGGACTCCTTTTTTAATCTATGTGAATAAAGATGGAAATGCATAACCTCCTCCTCCCAATCAGATAATCATACGGAGGGGATTTGTTTGCCAAAAGATGCTTCAGGTATTTAGAAGGGGCAAGATTCAACCTGTATAGATTTTGGATATTGTATGCCCATGTTTGGGTTTTTTTGTACCTATTGCATTTAAACATCTGCGTATATTGTTTTCTTTCAGGTCAATTTTTTTAAATCTCAGTAAGCAAATATAATTATCCAAGAAATGTTTGCAGAGGTTGTCTTGAGTTCAGATAAAAGTATAAAATGTATGTGGGACAGGAAAGAGTGTGTGGCTTTGAGATTTTGGTGGGAATTATTTTTTTTTTAATTGCCCCAGTAGACCAGCCTCTGCTGACCAGGGAGAAACTTGATCTAAATCAAATATTTTCCATCTAAATTCACTCTGAGTAAATAATTCACCCAGAGGATGATAGGCTGATTGTTTATCCTGACAACTCTATTGTGGCCTTTTGCCATAAAGCATGTTATATTCTTTTTCTTTGAATGGGAATGGAGCCAAATGCTACAAAGATGTACTTGCTAGTGGTTGCCAAGCAGTGGAAGGAAAGCAGGGAATATTTGCAGGTGTGTGTGATGGAGAAGGAGTGGCTGTTTGTGCTTTAAGGTAGCTCAATGAAGGAAGAATGGTATAGCACAATTCCGAATATTAGGTTCGTCTGGTTTCTGAATTTTCAGCATTTATTGATCACTGTTACCATAGCTGCAGGGGAGGGTGCTGTAGGCAGTGTAAGTTGAGCTTCTCAAGTAATGAATGCTTTGAAAAAACAATATAAAAACTAACAACACAGTGAAAGGGGCAACTGTGAAAGTTAGGTCAGGTCTGAAGAAATTCCTGAAAAACTAAAGGCAGTATCCAGCACTGGATTTAGGGCAGTGCATAGGGCACTGAACCGAGGGGGGCGCAAAATTGAGAAGGTTAACAACTGAGAAAATCCATTTGGGGGTGCCAAATTTTGGGCTTGCTCATAGTACCGAAGTCCACCCCTGGCAGTATCCTACTGAACAAGTCTGCAAGTGCAAGGGATTTTAGCTGCACAGTGGCACTTTCGTGTCCTCTCTTTTCCCTACACATCCCATAAATTTGCTCTATAAGGTATGGGGAACTTCTGTAACGTGTTGGAGGCGACCTTGGGACATTTCCCTTTCAGTGAGAGAGAGAGAGAGAGTTTGGATTTGATATCCCACTTTATCACTACCCTAAGGAGTCTCAAAGCGGCTCACAATCTCCTTTCCCTTCCTCCCCCACAACACTCTGTGAGGCGAGTGAAGCTGAGAGACCTCAGAGAAGTGTGACTAGCCCAAAGTCACCCAGCAGCTGCATGTGGAGGAGCGGGGAAGTGAACCCAGTTCACCAGATTACGAGTCTACCGCTCTTAACCACTACACCACACTGGCTCTTTTGCCATAAAGGCACACTGCCATTTCAGTCTTTCAGTTCCACTTGATATGGGTGCAGCTAATTGACTGTCCTTCAAGGGAGAAGCACCAATCCTTCTTCAGACATGGTGTTGAAATGTGAACAGTGGATGTGCAAGTCAATTACACGTCTCCCTGCAGCATCCTAGTAAGCAGAAAGTACATTGTAATTACTAATGGGTCTAATTACATATCATAGTAATTGTGTGCCTTGCAACCACATCAGAAGTTTTATTTTTATTTATTTTTTTCATCTTAGGAGCAGGACAGTTTCTATCAAGAGCACAATGTGTGAAGTTTAACTCTTTCCCCTCCAGGAATTACTGCAATAGAAATTGCCTCCTCCTCCCATCACCCCACACAGTTAGCAATTATAGAGGGATTATAAATGGTGAGGAAATGGTTAAACTACCCCCCCCACACACACACACTGCAGTCCCACTGGAAATTTTTTTAAAAAAACTATTAATTGCAAACAATGCAATTAATGCAGCATGTAGCGAAGCCATTCCAACATGGGTGATGTTGCTAAGGGCTCACTTGAAAGCTAAGCTTGCCCACAAACACAATGGGCAGCTTTGAATAAGTCATTTATTTCTACTGAATGTACTATGTGTGGTATGATGACAATCATAGCCTGCATTGCAGCATTGTTGTAAGAATTAGTTAATTCCTAGAAATAATTTCATGCACTTAATGACACTGTTTCTCAAAAATGAGTCCAACGACAGCTGGGGACCCAAGCTCAAGAAACACTGACTTATGAGAAGCACTGAGCATTATTATTATTTTTTTTAGACCAACCTAAATCAGAAGAGGAAGTGATTATCTCTCTCTAATAATAGCCAGTTTAGTACCCCTGTGGCAATAGGATTGGAGCCCAAGGGGACAACTGATAAAGAAGAGGGAAGCATCTGAATGTCCAGGTGCATCCTTAGGTGTGGAAAAGTAAAAAAACAAACAAACAAAACATTATTTAAATCAAAAGAGAACAACGTCCCACCCCAAAAAGCATATTTGGTGGGCTCTAGAAGCTGTGAAATAATGAGTGTTGACTTGGAAAGTAAAACAGAAATTGGGGAGTGGGGAGTGGAAGAGAGGAATTTCCTGCTTGAGGCCCTTATAGTATTCTGAAGGGGAGCTTGGCTGACTGGCTGGAACTCGAACAGCAAATATTCACTAGTGGTGGGGAATGTACCACAACTTGTTCATGAAAATGTTCTGCCTGGCTTTTCTTTAAAAAAGTTCTTCTTGAAGGCACATGAGGTCACTGTCTTGCTGAAGGAGGTCTGGGGCTGGTCAGTGGCTGGATAAGAGACAGCCCTCCTGAGGGTCACCAGACTTACTCTGCCTTAAATTCTGTGAAGAAAGGAAGGTGCATGGAAATCTGAAATTTAGCTAGCTTTGTTAATTTAGCTAAATATAAATTTGTAGTTTTTGTAGATGCATTTGAAAAGTGTGCTTTTAGTCATGTGAATCCGCAATGTGGCTTTTGGTTAATGGGTGGTTTAGGGGATTTTCACTACCTCATTCTTGCAGGACTGGGCAGTGCTGGAAAGAATTACTCAGTGCTGTGTTTTCTGTTTTCTTTTCCCTTTAACCCTTAACTCTGCTCAATGCAAACCTCTCAAGGATGCCAAAAAGTGAAGAAGACTAGATCTCGCTGTATTTGTGGGCGATCCTTTCCCTCTTCTTCTTCTTCTGTTCGTCAGTCACTTTATACTAAAGAAAAAGTCCCAAAAGTGACTTAACAAGATAAACTGCTTTCATTTGTTGTATTTCAAATCCCTAAAATGCCAGTCCAGTAGCAAGACAAGTCCTACCCACTTCTGTGCCACAGCTAGTCTCTGCAACTAGAGAGGTGGTTTGCATGTAGCACTAAGCCAAACCTCTGCCAGAATGCTTGAGCGTTTTGTCTGAGGCCTGGTGCCTCCTTCTCAAAGCCCTATGAAAAATCTCACCACACGCCACTGGTGCACCATTAAGTCTGTATATAATCTAGCCCGTGTGAGTTTTGTGCAAGCAGATTAGGACACATACTCAATAACTGGGTTGCTGGAGGCACCCTTGATATTTGTTCAACTTCATTGATTGCAGACCACCTTGAATGTGATTTCGTACAGAAAGGCCATTAATGCATTTTTATTGGTATTAACTTACTGTTTTCCCCTAGTCATTACTTCCCTCTCACAGTGTGCGGTTTTCAGCAGACTGCTTGAATGAACTCCTTCTGGAGCTTTAACCTACAGCTGCATATTTCAAGCTTCAAATGCGGTAAAACTGGTTTGTCCTTCTCTTCCTGTCCCTGCAGTGAGAGAGACAATCTTCTGAAAGAAGCTGAAATTTTACACCAGGCAAGGTTCAGTTACATTCTGCCAATTCTGGGGATTTGCAACGAACCTGAATTTCTGGGCATTGTGACGGAATATATGCCAAGTGGGTCACTGAACCAACTTTTACACAGCGTAAGTATATTGAGCCCACGGCTTTTTTTGGGGGGGGGGGAATTAAAGAGACAGTGCTCTTCAGTTGAACCCAACTCTCTGAACACCTGAGTAGGGCGTAAAACCCTTTCTGCTGGTCAAACAAATACAGCATTAGCCTGAAAGGAGGGCCTGCTCTCAGATTAAACATGTTGTGGGCAGGAGGTTCCACTCCCCCCTTGAAAATGTGGGCTAACCTATCACCCTCCAGATGTTGCAGGAAACCAACTCTTATCAGTCCCAGTCAGTGGCGTAGCGTGGGGGGTGCAGGGGGGCCGGCCGCACCGGGCGCAACATCTGGGGGTTAGGGTTAGGGGGCGCAAATCCACGGGTTAGGGGGTGCAAATTACTTGCCTTGCCCCGGGTGCTGACAACCCACGCTACGCCACTGGTCCCAGTCAGCCTGGCCACTGGTCGGGGTGAGCTGGAGCCAAACTAAATGTGAAGGGTAACAGGTTCCCCAGCCCTGCTCCAAAGGGCTATTGAATCTGTGGTTTAAAGGAGTATTTTGTAGTTTGAAGTACGTTTTTAAATAATTTTTATTGAGGTTTATTAAAATGCATAATAGCAGATATATAACATAGCATCCTCCCATACCAGGTATCAGGGTTGCATTTTGACATGATCCATATAATCCATACATCTCTAGTATTCTGGAGCCAGCACACCAAAAGGGCCTTGGCCCCCCAAGCAGGGCAGAGAGCTTTTAAGCCAGTGTGGTGTAGTGGTTAAGAGCAATAGACTCGTAATCTGGTGAACCGAGTTCGCGTCTCCGCTCCTCCACATGCAGCTGCTGGGTGACCTTTGGCTTCTCTGAAGTCTCTCAGCCCCACTCACCTCACAGAGTGTTTGTTGTGGGGGAAGAAGGGAAAGGAGAATGCTAGCCGCTTTGAGACTCCTTCGGGTAGTGATAAAGCGGGATATCAAATCCAAAAATCCAAACTATCCAGTATTTAATGTCCCAGGACAACCATCACAGATAGAATATAGCTCAAGCTGTACTGTTCAGGATAGCCATATCGACAAAGATGCTTCGGAGAGTTTTTCCTTACGACCAGTTCATTTGCATAGTGAAGAAACGGCCACCACATTGCATAACATTTTTCTGGTTCTTCTGTTGCTTTTATCGCTTTTAAGTTATGAGTTATTTCGCCTTTCAATGTCATTTTAGTTTTGTGATACAGTATCATTTTAATTGTGTGGCCTTACTCCTAAATTTGTGTTTCATCATTCTCTCTCTCTTTCTCTCGAATAGAAAAATGTATATCCTGACATTGCTTGGTCATTGAGGTTTCGCATTCTTTATGAAATTGCCTTGGGAGTAAATTATCTTCACAACATGAGTCCTCCTCTCTTGCATCATGATTTGAAGACGCATAATATTTTGCTTGACAGTGACTTTCATGTTAAGGTATGAGCATGTTTCTCTCTCTAGGACCTGTGCTTCTTTACAGCAAGGGAGGGCACATTTTGGATTTTGGGGCTCTATTTTGTGTTTCACAAGATCTGTCAAATGGAGCCCTGTGCAGAAGACACTGAGGCTGAGTTCACACCATACACTTAAAGCATATGGCTTCTCCCAGAGAATTGTGGGAGCTGTAGTTTACCTCTCCCAGGACTACAATTCACAGCACCCTTAGCAGCTACAATTCCCAGGATTCTTTGGGGGAGTTATGTGCTTTCAGTGTGTGGTATGTACATAGCCTTAGAATTAAAGAGCAAGATCCCTCTGAACAGCTGCTGAGCAGAGAGATTTGTGAAGAATACCAGAACTGAACTGAGCTCACAGTTTTTCCACACACAAATCCATTCTTGCTTCCCCAAGCTTTCTCCATTTCAGTAGTGTCTCTGTGTGTTGTCTGTTGTTGGTGTTGTGAAATGGTTGGGCGTCAGGAATTCTTGATGTACCACAAATCACTTAGAGATCTACCTGTAGATCGTAATCTGCTTTTTGCCACACCTACTCTACAGTATATAGAGAGCAGCTGAACAGTTGAGGGTGGAATTTTGTAGAGAAGGAGATTACTCAAAATTACAAATTTAAGGCGGCACAAAGATATGAAGAATGACTCTTTCTCTCTCATTACTATAAGGTATTGCTGAACCCTAAAAGCCTGAGACTTCACCAGACAGTGCCTAAATGCTTATGAACCAATATTTGTCACTCATGATTAGAAACTTGGTTTTTGGAGGGGTTTTGTCATTAAAAAAAATGAACTGTCATCACAAAATTGCCTCAGTGAACAAGAAACATTTGCCTTTATTGGCTTAAGAATTTGGGAGGCTTATTTAGTCTGGCTATTCATTAAGTGGCAATCTATAACGCAGCTATGTTTTCTTAAGGGAAAAAAAGAACGGTTTCCATTGTGTTGGTTTGGACGTTAGTGGGTGGAGTTCAGTCTTGCGACTCGTGCACTAAATATATCATTGAAAAGTGAAGTAATAAAGCTGTGTAAGGATTTGGGTGGTCATGCAAGGGTGTTGCACCATTTGCTGAGTAAGATATTTTTTAGAATGTTTATGGTAAATGGAACACCATAGTTGTAGTTCAGTTGAAGTTCAGCAACACCTGGAGGGCCAGAGGTTCCCCATACCTGATTGGCATCCACCCCAGTCTATGTGACAGGCACACTGGGCTCTATATTTGTGGATTGTCCCGAGTTCCTGTTTCTCTGCTTCCAGATTGCAGATTTTGGTTTGTCAAAGTGGCGCATGGTATCTATGTCACTGTCACGCGGTGAGAAATCAATGCCTGAGGGAGGGACAATTATCTACATGCCACCTGAAGATTATGATTTCAGTCAGAAAACGCGTGCAACTATAAAGCATGATATATACAGGTATTTATATTTTATTACAGAGTTAAGAAAAGATGCACACTGTTCTTTATGTTCTTTAAAGATCCTTGCATGTTTGGGCGTATTGGGTGTATCATAGGGTGTGTTGAATTTTTCAGCTTTCGAATTCAAAAAATGAGGGGTGCTAAAAGGTTGTAACATGACTTTGGAATTCAAAATATATTTTGGTTAAATTAATATCATCCAGTTTTGGTTGGCAAATAAAATGTGTGTAAAATTGCATAGAAATGATTGCCAAGTACTTTGCAGTTATACTAAATATTAATATTATTATTCATTTATTTTTATTTTTATTTTTATTTCTATTTTTATTTTTATTTTTATTTTTATTTTTATTTTTAGTTAGGGTTAGTTAGAAAATAAAATTAACACTCTTTGGCTTTCTGAAAGCAGTTTATGTGCATCTTCATCAATTGTAAATTTACCAAGTGAAATGTTTTCCAGTCACTAAAATAATAGCAGGTTTGAATTCCTCACACCCAAAAAATATATTTTTATGACCTCCACATTGAAGAAATATGCCAAAATTAACTCGCTAGACATGACGAAATTTGAAACCTCCTACTACTTCAGGTTGCAATTGCATGTGAAATCACATTAGACTCATTTCTGAAGGTTTAAGCCAGCATGACACAGTAGTATACAAATATTTTTATAGATAAATGGGTGTCAACAAATTTAATAAATAATAGTTTTGCATCTCACCTATTCAATCTGCAGCGTTACCAGTTGATTTCCGGTGGCAGGACTGCACCAAATGTTTAGAATGGCTGCAGAGTCCCTGGAAGGATGAGTTCACACATGCATGTTTCTTCGCAGATGGCTGTAGCATCCAGTCATGTAGGCTTGTGTGAGTGAGGCTACCAAGCATGCATGTCTGAATCAGCTCTTCCCACTTTCTTTTGTACGTACATTTGCACAGGATTCACCCTTGAGTTGCACATATATGCAGGAAGGCACACCTCAGGTTGCAGCTGTGGAGGGCAACAGCCACTGAGTACATAATGCTTGTGTTCTCCAACTGCCTTCAGGATTCCCCTTGTAGCCTGGTCCCCTCAGTTACTACATTTGGAAGCCTACCAGGGGGTGGAGTATATTTTGTCCTGGACTGATTTACATTTATGTTGTAATTATTTTCTTTTTTTACTTTGAACAGCTATGCCATTATTATGTGGGAAGTGCTGTCAAGAAAGCAGCCGTTTGAAGGTCAGACTACTTTCTTTAGTTTCGTTGCATAACTTCCATTTAGAATCACCAAGATTGGGTTTAACATGCAGCAATCGGGAGGAACCTGCCCCTTGAAATAACACAGTGCTAGCCCTACTCAGCGGAGACCCATTGAACCTAATGCAGTCGTCTTCATTCATTGTGATGGGTCTGCTCTGAATAGGGCCATATATAATGGGTCTTCTCTGAATAGCGTTAGATACAACCCTAATTATTACTGCTTTTTGTAATGACCGTTCTTTCTTGTAATGTAATGTACAAAGTCTTGTAATGACTTTGTTTTTCCCCTTTGGTTAAATAAATGACACTGTGAAGACTTGGAAAGGAAGGGAGGATTGGTAGCAATATCTTATAATTTAAGAGGGTCAACATTGTCTCTGTGTTCACAGGATGTGTATGTTGTTGTTGTTTTGCCACGGCGTGAGAAGTACACATATTTCTAATAAGTGCGCAATATCTACTTTTGACAGATGTTATAAACCCCTTGCAGATTATGTATAGCGTGTCGCAAGGAAAACGTCCGGACACTGGGGACGAGTATCTTCCGCTAGACATTCCTCACCGGGCCTTGATGCTGTCGTTAATGGAATCCGGCTGGGGGCAAAATCCAGACGAAAGGCCTTCTTTCTCAAGTGAGCTTCACCTTTTGCATAGCAGGGTAGGGAGCTTGGCAGGCAGCACTAAACTCTCCTGCTGCTGCATAATCTCTGTTAATTTCATTGAAGCATAACTATTGCCCTCCACCTAAGCCCCTCTTGGCAGTGAGTGGAAGCTGTGTGCCGGCTGTGTGATTAGGAGATTGCTCAATTTAGGCTGTGTACTCCACATGCATTTAAAGCACATGGCTTCCCCCAAAGAATCCAAAGAACCAGTGTTAGAAAGTTGGACATATAAGCTAGGCACCAAATGCTTAAACTTTGGTTATGGTCGGCACAGCAGAATGTCTATTTGCCAGGGGGTTGGATTAGATGACACGGGTCCGAATCTCTGCAACGGAGTGAGCTCCCATTGCTCTGTCCCAGCTTCTGCCAACCTAGTAGTTCAAAAGCATACCAGTGCAAGTAGATAAATAGGTACTGCTGTGGCGGGAAGATAAACAGCCTTCCGTGTGCTCTGGCTTCTGTCACAGTCCTCCATGCACCAGAAGCAGTTTAGTCATGCTGGCCACGTGACACGGAAAGCTGTCTGTGGACAAACACCGGCTCCCTCGGCCTGAAAGTGAGATGAGCGCTGCAACCCAATATTTGCCTTTGACTGGAATTAACCATCCAGGGGTCCTTTTACCTTTTTACAGTTCTATGATTCTATGATCTCACTTTGCTTGACTGTAGCTTGCTCTTACTATTCACTTGTCCCAGTATGCGAGAAGGAGAAACACACACAGTGGACATGGAAATGGTTTTAACTGTGGACTAAGGTAGAGGTTTTTAAACTGGCTGGGTGGAGATGTCTGACACCAGCATGGCACCCAGAAATCTCCACACTTGGACCTGCACCAGAAGCAAAATGTGCCTGCCACCCAGGGAATTTCTAACACTGCTCAGAACTGCAGTTTGTTAAGGAGCTGGGAATCATAGCTCTGTTACAAGTTAAGATACAGTTCCTGTGATTCTTTGGGTTATCTAAATGTATGATGTTTATACAGCTAGAACAGTTCGGGAAGCATGCCAAGTGTCTGTGACCCCCCCACCCAAATTTGCATCTATTACAGTTACAGTATGATTTGCATGAGTTACGTGAATGCCAGAGCTTCATTTGTGGTACAGATGCAACTTATAGAAGACATCTGAAGGCAGCCCTGTATAGGGTTTTTAATATTTGATGTTTTATTATGTTTTTATATTTGTTGTAAGCTGCCCAGAGTGAATAAGCTAATCTTTCAGATTTCTCACTATGGGAGCTTTCAGGTGGCTGCCGCTTCTGTTTTATTTTTTAGTTTTCTGCCTGTAAGATTTAACTGGGCTATACACCTTTTTATCTTGCCAAGAACCATCTTTTAAATCTTGCTTTCCCCCATTTTTTTAAAAAAAAACTTCTCTGCAGCTGCTAGCAAAAGCTTTGTCTGGTGTCAGATGTTGAAATGTTGAAATAACCAGATTCTCCTACTTCCCTTCATTTTGCAATAATCAGGGCAAAAGTCAGAAAGTTAAATTTCGTGAATAATGTGGTCTTGCCTTGAGTCATTTGCAGCCTGTTCTCTGACAGTTTGTTTTTCCAGATATGTAGCTGTACCATAAATGAAGCTCTGGCTTCATAATTCCGGAGTTTGTTTGATCCTTTTGGATGCCTTTTTGCCAATTAATTTTATGGAGAGCCTACTGTTTTCCCACCTCTCTCTTCAGTCAATCCCTCTTCCCAGAGAACTCTGGGAACTGTGGTTGTGGGAGGGGAATGGAGGTCTCTCAGCACCCTTAAAAAACTGCACTTCCCATAATTCTTTGAAGGAAGTCATGATGGTTAAAGTGGTGTAAAAAAAAGGTAAAGGGACCCCTGACCATTAGGTCCAGTCGTGGCCGACTCTGGGGTTGTGGCGCTCATCTCGCTTTATTGGCCGAGGGAGTCGGCGTACAGCTTCTGGGTCATGTGGCCAGCATGACTGAGCCTCTTCTGGGGGCCCAGAGCAGCGCACGGAAATGCCGTTTACCTTCCCGCTGGAGCGGTACCTACTTGCACTTTGACGTGCTTTCAAACTGCTAGGTTGGCAGGAGCAGGGACCGAGCAATGGGAGCTCACCCCGTCGTGGGGATTCAAACCACCGACCTTCTGATTGGCAAGTCCTAGGCTCTGAATGAGGCCCTGGTAAAAAATAAAAGGAGGCTGGCCAGTTACTAGCTGCCACCTTCTAGATCGGGGATCTTGAAATCAGTGGCTTGAGGTAGATTTACTCCAGCTGTAGTGGCAGAAATCCTGTTGATCTTTGTGTGGCCACTTGAGCATTGAGCATGCTAGTTTCCCAGCCTCCCTGCTATTTGCTAGGGCTTGGCTAGCTGCACGAGGAGGAAGGAAGCCCATCATCATGGCTGAGTTTGTTTTTCCTTAATGCTAAGTCGTAAAAAGTTGTTAGAGCAGAAAGCATTTTGTGTGGAACGTAGACACAACGTTGAAAGCAAATAGCTTGCAGTGCCTCGCTAGATGCAAAGAGTCCTGCTTGCTATGAATTCCCCCCCCCCTCCTCTCTTAGTTAACTAATAATATATAATTCAAAGGACTACATTGTCAGGTCCATTGTTTATTTCCTTCCAGTCCGTATCAAAAAATAAATTTATCCATAGAAATCTACCTTTCCAACCCAAAGAGCAGTGCAAACAGAAAGCCAAGGTAACATTGACATGCTGGTCTCCCCAGTTGTAGGAGGCCTGAAAGCTGTGACTTTTACATCCCAATGGCCTGCCTATATAAATAAATAAATCTGTTAGTAACCCTTCTTGATGCATGGCTGTTGAATATCCCAGATCTGTCTCTGCGTAGTGATTTTTAAGCCTGCGATTTGCTTCTGCAGGGGGTTGGGTTTGGCATCCTTACAGTGTGTTTTATGGTGTGTGCCCTTAAGTCGCCCCCCCCCATAAATGTGATTTCAAAAGTTCAGTAATTTACTGTTATAAGAGCTAATAGTATAGGACTGAATGTGGTTTTTCTCCCTTTTTCTTGCTTAGGGTGCTTAATAGAGCTTGAACCCGTGCTGAGAACCTTTGATGAGATACCTATGCTTCAAGCAGTGATACAGTTAAAGAAAGCCAAAGTAAGTCTACGTTGTAACCCAAAAAGTGAAACTACACAAAGTGAAAGTTATTTGTCCACGCAAAGAAACAGGATGGCCGTGTTGCTGAAGCTTGAAATTGTATACCTAGAATGTATCCTCTTTTCACAGTTCCAAAGGTGACTGATACAAGCCTCCTAATGTCTCTTTCAGGCTGAATACGAGTGGCGATGTGTTCATAAGCCTAGCAAGAAGACCGATGGTGAATCAATATCTCTAAATATACCTTTAAATCCCAGTACGCAAGAGGTAAAGCAACCTTTTCTTTTATTATTGCCTTAGTATTTCTGTAACGCAGAGAATTGTAGTGTTGGAAGGGACCATGTAATATACTCTAAAGCACTTTGCATGCATTAAGTCATTTTCCTTTTGTGCATTAACTCTATTTTGTGGGCCTTCTTTGCTCCTGTATTGAGTGAAGGGCATGGCTGCACTAAGTACACCAAGGGTCAGCAACCTAAGGCCCATGGGCCGGTAGTAGCCCACGGGGCTCGTGTATCCGGCACAGTGGCGTAGCGTGGGTTGTCAGCACCCGGGGAAAGGCAAGTAATTTGCGCCCCCTAATCCGTGGATTTGCACCCGCTAACCCGTGGATTTGCGCCCCCTAACCCCCAGATGTTGCGCCCGGTGCGGCTGGCCCCCCCTGCACCCCCCACGCTACGCCACTGATCTGGCATATGGCGACCCCTGCCGCCCCCCACCACTGGCTCTTACCAGCGCAGTGTGTGGACCAACTTCCAGGTTGATGGCGCCTGTGCGTATGCGCACGGGCGCTCTTCCAACCCGGGTGCATCCTCCAACGGACAGAGCGTGGACCAGCCCATTGTTTGGTAAGCTTGGTGACCCCTGAAGTAGACTGACTGTGTGATGCAAACATCTGTAGCAAGCGGGTCTCTGATGAGGAAGCCATTTAGCCTGTGAGGCTGTTTGGCTAAGCCATGCCCACCTGTGCTACACCTGACATATCAGCTGTGGGACATGTAAAGACACATCTGGCCCAAATATGGTTGTGCATTTGGCTGACATAGGTCCTTGCATAGATCCTTGCAAGCTCTGACAACCAGCTGATTGCCCACATGGGGTAAAATGTCATTCACCTACCTGTGAAACATAGCTCACAGGGTAGGGGGAGGTGATAAGGAAGGAGCCAGCCAGATCCAGTTCTCCACCTCTGCCTGCAAGGGCATAGCGTGAAGGCACATTATACATACAGTATTGTGGCTAAAATCAAAGCAGGCCCAACTCTGGTCTACAGCTACCTGGGAGACAATAGGGAACTCTGAGCAGTATTCAACAAAGTTTTGCACTTTGAAATTAATGGACAGGACTTAATAATAATAATAATAATAATGGTTTATATCCATTGATTGTCCTACTCAGGGTAGACCCACTGAAGTTAATGAACAGGACTACCTCAGGCTCATTAATTTCAGTGGGTCTGCTCTGATTAAAATGCAGTTGAATACCACCCTCTAGGTGTTTATGTGCTGTGTATTAAAATGGGATAGTAATAATCCCTTCATAGGGCTTCAGGTGGGAGATTTTGCAGGGGAGGAATGCAATGTAAATACCATTATCGAATGTTTTCTCCATATGTTGTGATCATTCCAGGACTCTTCATCGCAATGTGATAGCTACCTTTCACGAAACACTGTCCGGGATGCATCAAAACAGTTCAATCTCCTCTCGGAAGGTAAGCCCTCTTGACCTAGCACAACTTTATATTAAATATGTATTCTTAAATATGTTAAATTTCCACCCATTGGTTCTTGTCCGACATTCTGGGACAACAGACAACAAGGGTGCCATCAGACATGAGGATTATCATGTTAGTTTTCTGGGTTATAATGCTGTTCTGGTTTCTAATGTTCATTTTATACTGTGTTACCTTTTGGACAATATACCGCGATGCCGTACAGAGTTTCATTCACACCAGTGGGTGTGGCGTGACACAACAGTGGACATCTTTTGACATGTCACAGAATCATAGAGTTGGAAGGGAACGTGAGGATCATTAGGCCAACCCCTAACAGTGCAGGGATATGCAGCTGTCCCAAATAAGGATTTTCACCCTTCATGGCCATACATGTTTTTGCTCTCCCCCCTCCCCCTTCCCATGATTCACCCACAACAGTGAAGAATGAATCTCATCACATGGCATGAAACTGTAGGGACTAACACACATACACACACACCCAAATCCCATTATTTTCCATGTTAACAGGGTTCCGGACAAATTTTTTTCTCAAAGCAACATGGAAACAGGTTGCTAAACTTTTGCAAGATTTCCAGAAGTGGCATTTATGTCATGTGACAGTTTACATATACGGTAATGCAGAGATTATCAGATAAAGGAAATGTCAGAAAAGCAAAGTTAAAGTGCTTCCTGAATGCAGCCTCCATCTGCTCCATTAAGGGATCCGTGGAATACTAATTGGTTGAAGAAGTAGTAGAAAAATGAAGGAAAGCTTGGGGGCCATGAAGCTACAACAGGTTTGTCCTGACTGTTCACATCTGGACAAGCTGATTGGGTGTTCATTCTAGCTGCTATGTTACATTGTCATCATATGGCACTGAGTGAAAAAGATTGGAGTCAGCCCGGCCACACAAAACTTCAGACCACACTATTTCAGGGGCCAGCAACCTAAAGCCCATGGGCTGGAAGCAGCCCGCGGAGGTCATTTGACTGGCCCATGAGCTGCCTGCTTGCGCACTGCGCTAAATCAGCACGGTGCAGCACGGGGACTTGCCTCCGCGGTGCCGGAAATCGCATCTGCGCACACGCAGATGCCGGAAATCACAGGCGCGCACACATTATCCAGCCCATGGAGGGATCTCCGCACGACTGATCCAGCCCAGGCAAGATAAGGCTTCCTGACCCCTGCACTATTTCCTAAGGTACCAGTGATATAGCATGTGATGCATTAAGTGTCCCCTCCCCAGACTCCCTCAGTGTTGCAAAGGCTCATGGGATGCAGATTCCAGATCTTGCACAGCTACAGCAGACGATCCTAGAATCAGCCTCCTGCAAAACATAAAAGGGATTTGGAGCCACATCTCTCTAATTGTTCAACCCTGCAGCTTGGAGCAGCACCATGCCTTGGGCCAGCCCTGGCAAGCTCCTCCATTTATGGGCTGCAGCCTCACGTTTGTGGACAGTGGTCAAAGCAAAGGGGCGCATCTACACTGATGTGACTCCATGACTCAGATAGTACAAGGGTAGACGAGTCTAAAAAGCCCCGGACACAAAATTTCATGGCCTTCTAGTGGCTATGGTGGCTGATAGTAATACGTTTGGCTTTAATTCTAGAGGTGTATACTCAATTCTCACCAAACTAAGCCTCTTAGAGCAAAATATAAATCCTGGTAAATGAGCCACCATAGATGCCAGAAGGGCTATGAAAATGTGTGGTCCCAGGCATTTTAGACTCGTCTACCCATGTACACATCTGCATTGCTTGCCAGATGTGATTTTTTTTCAGCTTTCCTATCTGGGCTGCAGAAGACTGGATGCATGATTAAGCATGCAAAATGACTTCTGGCTTTGTTTTTTGTGTGATTCGATTTCAAAATTGAAAAAAAAAACATACAAACCACTCTGTCTTCATTACAGGTAAATATGACTCGTTGGATGAACCTCACTCGTTGATTAGCTTGAAGCAAAATCGCTCGCTGCCGTCGACTATTCCGTCTTATGCATCTCAACAAAACTCCTGCTCATCCACCACAGATAGTTCTGATTCCTCAAATTCCACGCCATACCCACGTCATCCACCAAGAAGTAACTCAGGTACAGAAGTGGAACCTTCGCTTTCCTTGTCTCCGTCTCACTTTATCACTTGGAGTATTGAGTAACATTGCCATGAAGCATGGTGTGTAGTACAGCTAAATCAGGTCTCTGAACACAGAAGCATTGATGCAGCTTATGCAAATTCACCCGCATTTCCCTCTTTTGCCTCTTTGATTATGTTTCTGAGAATGAGCTTATACAGTTTTTCTGACCAGAAAATGTTACTCTGCAACTGTTCCCTTTCAAAGCTTCCTTGTGAACGTACCACAAATGACTTCTACTTAACCACATTCTGAGCAACGATATAAATAAAGTCCTTCAGACTGTAAGTTGGGGATGGACTGTTTATTACTTTGAAGCTGCTGTTTCTGCAAACGGGGGGGGGGGTAAATTGCATTAAACACTGTGGGACCTCTTTCTGAATAAATGCAGGGAGGACTGGGCAGCATATATCTGCAAAATAACTGGTTTGTGCATCTATTTAAACCATTATTATTAGTGTTCTGATAACTTGATTCACATAATTAAATACATTGCAAATTCAAGTGAATATAAAACAAAAAGAGGTTAAAAAGAGACACTGTTACAGATGGGAAAGAATTGCAGTGCAGGAAGTAGTTCGAATGTGCTTGTAAATGCGTGTATTTCTTTTGAGAATCTGACTGATAAGCAATGGTTAGTTATCAAGATTAGAATCCTAGTCACCTAAACAAAAAGAGTCTTATCTGATTTATTTGAATGAAGCTGTAAATTGATTCAGTTGACTAATATAATACTCATTATAAACATTAGGCAGACTCCTTTGCACTCTCATTATCAGTTCCTGCTTAAGATTTAGGCAGACCTACCCAGATATACAGCTTTATTAATCATATTTGGTTTGGTTTTCATATTTTGATAAATTTTATGTCTACAGTTGTACCTTGGTTTTCAAACAGCTTAGTTCTCGAACGTTATGGCTCCCGAACTCCGCAAACCAGTTCCAGTTTGTGAACTATTTTTGGAAGCCGAGCATCCGACAGGGCTTATGTGGCTTCCAATTGGCTGCAGGAGCTCCCTGCAGCCAATCAGAAGCTGTGCTTTGGTTTCCAGATGTTTTGGAAGTCGAACGGACTTCTGGAACGGATTCCGTTTGACTTCCAAGGTACGACTGTACTTGCTTTTCAGATTTGGGGTATTTTTTTATTATGAATATTTTGCACTGCTTTATGCAAGCTGCTTAGAGGTTTTTGTTGATTTGGCACTGTTGAAAGGACACAGATAAATAATTCTGGTATTTTGAAACGAAGGCAATTCTCTCTCAAATAGTTCTGCTGCATTCTGATGCTCTTCGTATGCGTTCACACCTTTGACATCTTTCTCCCCTCTGCCCTTTGTTAGATTTTATGCTGCAGACTCTGCAGCAGCAGGAGCAGCAAGATGAAACTGTGGCCCACCAGTGGATCCAAACCAGAAGAGAAGACATAGTCAATCAGATGACGGAGGCTTGCCTTAACCAGTCCTTGGATGCCCTCCTTTCAAGGGATTTAATCATGAAAGAGGATTATGAACTTATCAGCACAAAACCTACAAGGACCTCAAAAGTCAGGCAGCTGCTCGACACGACTGACAGCCAAGGAGAGGAAGTTGCTCGAGTCATAGTGCAAAAACTGAAAGACAACAAGCAGCTAGGACTTCAGCCCTATCCAAATATATCTGCTCCCTGCAGGTCCACATCTTTGAATTGATAAACATCCGTATAAAGATCTTGCAGTGTTTTCCTAAAAGTTGGGATTCCTGTTTCTGAAATGTCACTGCTACATGACTCTAGACTGAAGTTTGGAGTGGGTGGGTCAGGGAGAAGCCTGGCAAGTGAAAGTATTACATGACACCCTTGTTGTTTTTTTAAGTTCTAAAAACTGCTTTTACACTGCATCTCAGTGGAGACTTTATAGATCCATTTTGTGGATCTATAAAAATACATAAATATTAAAAAAAAATGGGGAAAGTGCAAACAGCTTTACTGTCTTTATACACGTTCTCTCATCTGTCAAAACTACCTTTGTGAAAGAAGAACAAGATTACTGATTTTGTAAGTTGGCAGAATTGCTCTAAAGAAGTTGTTTTCAAGCCCTCTTAATGAAGGGCGGAGCCTTTCTGCCTTGACTCGTCTGCTGTGGGACCTACACCCTAACTGCTCCACTGCTGCTGTGCATTGTGGGAGATTATAGGGCATATTCTGAGGTTCCTGGTCAGTTTTCAGAGACCTTGACCAGACTTCTTGAGCCGTATCCCATAAGCAAGAGCACTCTCCCTGGAGAACATCCACTGCTGCGGCTGTGTAATGTAGGAAAAGATCAGGAACCGTAGACAAGCTTGTGTACTGAGAATGATCTTTCCTTTGAAAAACATGGTAAGTTTTCAAGAAAGGCTTGGGACTGTAAATGGCTTGGGCCCCAAATACTTGATGACACTGGTGCAAGGGGCAGTGGTGGTTGGGCCTTCTCTATGGTGGCACCTTGTGCATGGAATTTACCTTTGGGGAAATTTGGTTGTCTCCCTGCCTTTTAAAATGCCAATAAGATTCAAGCCTTTGGTCCATAATCTGAGGACTGCTTTGACCGCTAGTTGCTGCCATTTACCATTTTATGCTGTGATGGCTGTTTGATGGTTTTATTGTAATTGTGGATGGATGGATGGATGGATGGATGGATGGAAATTTGTATTTATATATTTTACATACTGCCCTGGGGAGGATGGGGTTTAAGAAAAACCTCAAACAATAACAATAAATAAACCCCAGGGTTGCCCAGAGCATCATTTGAAAACCATAAATCTAAAAAAAGAAAAATTAAAACATTGTGGAAGTGACTCGTGTTTATTCTAGGCTTACTTCTTCCTTATTTCCTGGGGAAATCCACTGTGTGTTCTTTTTCCGGAGGTACTCAACGCCCCACTGACTTCGGTTAAAAGACGTTAGTGAATCATAGCTTGCTAAATGTTCTTGCTGAGAAATATAGATGTGTTGTAACTACCCAGCCTCCAACACAAATGCTTCATCAAAGCAGTAAAAAAACCCAAAAGCCAACACTGTAATACAAACATTAACAACCAAGCATTTCAAACTGGATGACAATTGACGAGTAAGGTCTTTTCCACACTTCTTTCTGCTTGTCTTACATTTTCTAGGCATGAGTCTATGCAGTTTTGCCTTTGATCCACGACTTTCCCCCCAAAAAACCTGGTCTTTAGCACTAACTCAGAGCAAACACCAATCCAGAGAAAACCCGATAGATGTTTGCTCCAATTCAGAAGTGAAGTGTGGGTTTTCATGGGGTAAGCAGCTGTGGGTGAGCCTTAACTGACGCATGGATGATGGAGCAGGAGTATAATCACTGTTATGAAACATTCTTACTGCAGCTTCTGGTTGGTTCAAGAGAATTGTTTCACAGCTATGAGGCTGTTTTCCACTGAAGAAGAAGAAGAGGAGTTTGGATTTGATATCCCGCCTTTCACTCCCTTTAAGGAGTCTCAAAGCGGCTAACATTCTCCTTTCCCTTCCTCCCCCACAACAAACACTCTGTGAGGTGAGTGGGGCTGAGAGACTTCAGAGAAGTGTGACTGGCCCAAGATCACCCAGCAGCTGCATGTGGAGGAGCGGGGACACAAACCCGATTCCCCAGATTACAAGACTACCGCTCTTAACCACTACAACACACTGGCTCTGAAAGAAGAGGGCAACTCCTTTAAACAGCAGAACTTTAAACTCATCTTCCTGTTGCTCACTGACCATGCTCTTTGTGGAAAGAATGTGTCATAGGACTGCTGTACATATTTACTGTCCTCTTGAGTGGTCTAACTGGCAATCCCTCCCTCTTCCCAGGGAATTATGGGAATTGTAGTTCTGCGCAGGGGGGAGTCATCTAACAACTCTCAGCTTGCTTAAACTACACTTCCCAAGATTCTTTGGGGGTGAGGCCATGACTTCTAAAAGTGATATGATGTTGCTATAATAGCATTGATGGGACCAATTATTAGCACTCTTTGTGTCAGATTGAAAGTTTGGGAGGGGGCACAGCTCTGCCAGGGGTGACACTCAGGGTTCATATGCAGAAGGTCTACACTTCAAACCTTGCCATCTCCTATTTAAAAAGGATCAGATTGTTGCTCTTGAGATAGATCCTTTTCTGCCTGAAACCCTAGAGATCCATTGCAAGTCAGAGTGGATCAGGCATAGGCAAACTCGGCCCTCCAGATGTTTTTTGGCCTACAAGTCCCATGATCCCTAGCTAAGAGGTCCAGTGATCAGGGATGATGGGAATTGTAGTCCCAAAAGATCTGGAGGGCTGAGTTTGCCTATGCCTAGAGTGGATAATACTGGGCTAGATAGATAAAACAGACTGATTTGATATACTGTATGTCCTATTAACTGAAAGTGGGTTCCTGCAGGGTGTAGTTTTACCAGCACTTTAATCAGAGCAAGTCTTTTCAATGAAGCACTGGAAATTCAGTCTATGTGGTTGGTTTTCTTCTTCTAATGTGTTATGATCTGCTGTGAAACATTTTACAACTGCATCTATCAATAGCATTAGCTGACTGGGTGAGATAGTGGAACCAACATAAACTTGAATGAGTTCTTGGAATTGGTAAGTACTCCACAGAAAATCATCTGGCACAGAGGAATAAATATCACATGTGGTAAGTTGTGTTAAACCCATTATGGTATTCCCTGCCCAAACTATGAGGGTTTAACTGTGGTGCTTGTCTGACAGGAAGACTGTTTTTGCTTTAATTTTATTTAACAAGAATAAGACAGAGATTGCAGGGGCTTTTACTGTACTCTTTTTGGCACCAGCTAATAGCATTTTTGTTTAGACAAGCCTATCTAGATATGTAGAATGTCGACATCTGCTTTTCAGCATGCTGTTGATTTTAACTATTTTTTATTTAAACCATTGCTTTAAACTTGCTTCTGCTGTTGGTTTTCTTGTTTTGCTAGTTTGTAAACCACTTCAAGGTTCCATTGCAACCAGAGGGGATATAAACCTTGTAAAATAAATACCACACAAATATTAGTGGCATGCAGCATGAGTCGTGCACGCTAGCTGAGGATAATGGCAGTTGTAGTCCAAATTACAGAGAGGACATCAAGTTAGGGGGAAGGCTGCTCTGTAGACATCTGATCCCCAACCCAGACTTCACTATTTCACTGCCCTGAGAGTTGCAGCTTCTCACCTGCCCCTGCTACTTCCTTGTTTCCTACTCCTGTTGGTGGGCCAATTTGACCCAGAGCTGCCTTCCTCAATCTGCTCACTTCCTCCCAATCTTTGTGAGGGCAGAGCACTTTCCTTGCACACTGGCCTTGAGCCAAAACAGCCCCAGGCTGCATAGCACATGGTTAAGGATAATGGAAGTTGTCATCCATCGACACCTGGAGGGCCACCAAAGTAAACTAACAAATCATCTGTCATGAACTGGCAGGACAATGGAG
Source organism: Podarcis vaucheri (assembly GCF_965113315.1). NCBI lineage: Eukaryota > Metazoa > Chordata > Lepidosauria > Squamata > Lacertidae > Podarcis > Podarcis vaucheri. The sequence continues at coordinate 67,146,291 of NC_138766.1, forward strand.
AGGAGGCAGAGGATCCTTGCAAGGGGTGTAACTTGGACTGGGGACACACCGGGGCAGGCAGGGGATGGAGAAGGAAGTACTCACAGGGTGACGGAGGATGGAGAGGGGATGGGGGGCAGTGCACATGAACCAGAGCAGCAGGACCTATCATCAGAACCAGAGGCACCGTCTCCACAAACATGGAAGGCTCTGAGGCATAGGGAGCAGCGGGCGGGGTGCTCTAGGATGTAGGCAACAACCCACAGCCCAGCTCACTAGCTAGCCAAGAGGGGCTTGCTAGCTCTGGCAGGAGATGTGTGATTCCTCAGCTGGAGTAGGCTTGGAGCAGGTGAGAGTCACATGCCTCATCAAGCCCAGATGCTGCAATCAACAGGCAAAGTGCAAAAGGAAAGCAGAGCTGAGGTGCTGTGTCTGCTCAGCTGCCCATGTTGAAGGACCTCAGCTTGGATGCTCCAGGATTTCGGTGGCACTGGGCTTCAGTTTGGACATGTGGATTGATCCTGGACTGAGGACTTGGCATGCTGGCTTGCTGCCAGGTAGGTCCAGGGGTGTTGCTGAACTACAACTCCCACTAGCCCCAGCAAGCATGGCCCAGAAGGTGGCAGCTTAAGTTCAGCAACATCTGGAGAGCCAGAGGTCCTCCACTTGACATAAGCTGGCTGTCAACCAACATGTGGCTGCCTCTTCCATGGAAGGGCTATGTTCCATGGAACATAGCTAGTGATCAAAGCTAGTGGTTTAAGAATGACATATTTTCACAGGAAAGTGATTCATCTAACACGAAGCTCCTGCTCATTACTGAGGAGCGTCCTGAGTTGCATGCTCATCATGTGTGATGGGGCTCCCTATCACCCCACGTGAACTGAGAGTGCACTTACAAAAACCCATCACTTCCTTATAGCTGTGGGTTACAGGGGAAGATGTATTTATTTAGCCAGGCAGGCATTTAAATACTGCCTATTCAACAAAGTTCTCTCTGCAGTGGGAGGTGTGCAAGTTGTATTTCAGAAAAGGTTATCGGTCAATGCTGTCAGACAGAGCCTCTGATAAGTTTCTAAAGAACCTAAGGCTCCCCTGAACTACTGTTTCAAAATCACATATCTAAATCATGGAAACATAAAATTTAAATACAAGAATGGGCACTCCACTCTGGATCCTGGTAAATCTACCAGAGACATACTTGTACAATTCATATATGGCTAACACAACAAATGTTTTAACAATATTTCACAAACCATTAAAACTGGAATGAATGCTTGATATATTTTTTAGTTAGCTTGATCTCGTAGATGTCAGTGAAACCAAAGTGCATGAATCTGAGAAATCTGGTTTATCCAGTTTGTGTACTTTCCTCCTAAAGTTCTGGGATATTTTTTCCTTGATCACAACCTCCAGTTACATTAATTTCTAAATTAGATTTTGATTCTTTCTGATGTCTTTCTACTGTGGCGATGGTATAGAAATAATACATGGCTTCTTATTTACAATTGGTTGAAAATATGTAATAAGTAAAAAATATGTTTTCAGAAAAAAATAAAACATAGTGCTTTCCCCCCCCCCGCCCCCTGCAAGTCAACAGGGTCATGATCCAAAACTTCTAAACGCAGGTGCTTCCTGTTCTCTTCCATGCCCTGTGTGCGTACATGCACATAAAATTTATTTTCCCATGGGAAGCTCCCCCCCCCCCATTAAAGGAACAGAAAAGCATTTGCATGAGCATACTGAACATGCACATTACAGTGACTGCCTAGATTTCTACGTCTAGGCTGCAAATGAAACATATTAATGTAATTCCACATCCATGATAGGAACATAAGGAGCTCCCTTATCCGGAGTCATCTTGGATAGCCACAGGCATCATTGGCAAGTGGAGCAGAAATTTACAATTCTTTCAGCAGCTGGCTCAGTTTAGGGAGCCACACTTTGGGGATGGGGAAACAAGGAGAGGCATGAGCAGTTCCAAAACAGCCTTGGTGCTCAGGTGCTTGAGGGTTTCCCCAAGCATCCAGATGGTCCTTATGAGAACAGGATGCTGGCCCTGGATAGCTCAGTTGGTTAGAGCATGGTGCTGATAATGCTCAGGTTGCAGGTTCAATCCCTGTATGGGACAGGTGCATATTCCTGCAATGCAGAGGGTTGGATTAGATGATCCTCAGGGTCTCTTCCAACTCTACAATTCTGTAATTCTCTAATTCTAAGACTAGATTGGCCAGCTGGCTCTTGTTATGTACTTGGTAAGCCTGCCAACATTTGGTCTGGCTAATTTAAGGATAGATTTATTATAGGACCAGGTCACGACGAAGAGGCCAAAATGAGCAACGGTAGCAGATTCAGTGTCAATGTCAACTGCTTTGGGTCATGACTAGTGCCAGCGTGAAGTCAGATGAAAATCTATTTACTGTTAGCGTTTTTTACTGTGGGGCTGATTTGAAGGGAGAGAATGTACCAGAATGCCCAATCAGATCTAAAGCTAAGGCCATAGAGTCCCCTTTTGTGAATGGGGCAGAGGGCCCTATCCTCATATAGTGTACTGGGCTCTGGAAATCTTCCTGGGACCTCTATGTTACAAACAAGGAGTGAATGATCTTTTGAATTATAGAGCAGTAAGGTTTGGGCCTGCTTCATTAGAAGATGGTAGACTGCAGTGCTTCCTGAAGGAATGAAGAGAATTGTGAAGCACAGCCCAGCGAGTGTCCTGGGTTGTTGATGTTTTTTGCATGTCTAGAAGTCAGGGAAGTTGTCTGCCTTCACAATTGCCTGTCTGCTCTGAGAGAACTCTGAAATGAACAGTTATAGTTGGGGGGCAGGGGGGGAATCAAGATATGGAAAGCTAGTTTGATTTCCTCACCATGTTGTTTCTCCATTCTCCCCCATTCCATTGCCGTACAATTTAGGGTGCACACATAGGAAAATTCCTTGAGAGAAATGAGACTTTATTTTGGCACACAGAACAATCTCTCAAAATGACCTCAAATATTCCTCTGCAGTTGGGGGAAGGAAATGGGGAAAGCTTCCCTCTTGTCTTTTCACATGCAAATCCCGCTAATAAAACTGCCTGGGATGTAGGGGCTTATCCCTCCCTGCAAACCCAGTCTGGCAAGTTTCTGTTAAGTTGTCAATAGATATTAGTTTGTAAATAAAGAATTTAGAAACTAAAAGCAGTGCCTTGGCTGCCCAGGAAATGCAATATCAGATATCCTGGCAGACAGGAGAGAAGCCTCATGCTCAAGTTTCTGTGGAACACCGCCTCCTGTGATGTATGTATGATGCTTTTGAGGTGGTCTTGGGCTAAGGAGTGGGCAATTTCAAAAGTCTTTATAGGGGCTTGCACACCATTGTTCTGGGTGTCTCCTACCTCCTTGCAATAAGGGGAGGGAACTCTGAACAGAGAAATAAAGATCTGCCTTGCTTTCCACTGGATCCTGCCTCCATCCATTCTGCTCTGACCCATCATGGACTTAGGGAACTCAGAGTCACATGGGGAGTTGAGCAGCAAAAGCCAAACCCCAATTTTTACATCACCATATACTTCATCACTTTTCCTTTTTCCATTAGTATTCTTTATCGCTTTCATTTGTGTTCTCTATTCCTTGAAATAATGTAACAGAATAAATCTAGCAGCAACAACAGCAGCAGCAGGATTTATAAGGAGTTTTGGAAGGTTTGGTGAGTCACAACCGTGGCAGGCCTGACGTACAGTGCAAGAATGCAGGAAGCTGTAGAGGGCAAAGGTTTTGACAACAGCAGTCTCTTGTGACGTAAATGGAATACAGAGTTTAGCTGAGTGAAGTGAGGCTTTGGCTCAATTATGGGGTCACCAAAGTGTGGTTCCCATGATACAATGTATCCTGGAACTCACTGCTAGACAAAGAACTCAAACTCCCAGCTTGGTTTCTGCCCAAGACTTTAGTGCATAAATCAGATCAGTACATAGGCAAAGCACCAGAGACAGAGCTAACTGCTCCTGCACCCAGAGCAGTGTGCACCCAGGGGTGGAGCTAGTGTCCCAAGGGGTGGGGCGAATGTCCCAGGGGGCGGGGCAAGCCTCGGGGGGGGGGCACAGCCGTCCATCTTCCACGTGACAGTCCTTCTCTTCTCTTTACCAGGCTAAACATACCCAGCTCTCTCAATTGTTCCTCATAAGGCTTGGTTTCCAGACCCTGGTAATCTTGTTCGCTCTCCCCTGCAAACATTCTTTTCCATATCATTCTTAAATGGTGGTGCCCAGAGCTGGACACAGTACTCCAGATGTGGCCTGACCAAGGAAGAAAATAGCAATGCTTGATTGGGACACTATACTTTGGTTGTTGCAGCCTAGAATAGCATTAGCATTTTTTGTTTGCTGCGTCACATTGTTGACTTATGTTTAGCTGGTGGTCTACTAAGACTCCTTTTATATGCCTCTTGTCTTTGTCCATGGAGTTTTCTTGGCAGGGATACTGGAGTGGCTTGCTGGTTCCTGCTCCAGGTGGATCAGGTTTAGTCAAAACTCTCCTCTATGACTTGTCCATCCTGGGTGGCCCTGCACAGCATAGCTCATAGTTCTCTGAGTTGTTCAAGCCCCTTCGCCACGGCAAGGCAGTGATCCATGAAGGAGATCCTGAAGCTGAGGCTCCAATACTTTGGCCACATCATGAGAAGAGAAGACTCCCTGGAAAAGACCCTGATGCTGGGAAAGATTGAGGGCACAAGGAGAAGGGGATGACAGAAGATGAGATGGTTGGACAGTGTTCTCAAAATTACCAACATGAGTTTGACCAAACTGCGGGAGGCAGTGGAAGACAGGAGTGCCTGGCGTGCTCTGGTCCATGGGGTCATGAAGAGTCAGATACAACTAAACAACTAAACAACAACTAAGACTCCTAGATTGTTTTCACATGTGTCTCCCATCTCATATTTGTGCAGCAGATTTTTCCTGCCTAAGTGCAGAACCTTACATTTGTTCTGATTGAAATTTTGTTAGGTTTGGCCCAATTTTTCAACCTTTTAAGGTCATATTGAACCCCAATTTTTTTGTCAGCAGCATTGGCTGCTGTTTTCAAGAGGACCAGGAATGAGCTTTTATATTTATAAGTAACAGAGACACTGTATGTAAGAAGAGAATGACGGTCATCTGCAAGAATGGACTTACAAGAAGTGAAGGGTCAAGTGAATATTAAAGAAGAGATTTTGTGGCTACAGGAGGAGGTGATTATTTTTAAGAGATTGTATTAAATTAAAGTAATTTGGTTTGATTTGCAATAATTTTGAAAACTAATAAAAAATAATTTATTTTTTTAAAAAAGGAATGAGCTAGACGGCTGGACTGTAGGAACTAGAAAAAAGAACTGAAAAGGTGCACAAAATCCGGACACAAAAATAAGCAGTACTTCCAATATGGGCACCCACCTATGTCTGGGTCTTAGATATATCTAAGTCACCTCCAGACCTACAGAATTCAGTCACAAACTGGAAATTTTGCTCCAAGCAATTAAAGTCGACTAAAGTGACCTGTTGTTCTGACACAACAAATCCACTTTTTTTTTTACAAAATGACTTTGTGGATAAGAAAGCAATGGGGAAATGCACTACAATGTGTGGGGTGAACATTTAAGTAACAGGAAAATGTATAACCAGTGTGAAAGCAAATCAAGGTGGAATCAGTTTGGATGCTCACTGTCATGTGACAGTCCCACAAACAAATCAGAATGAGCATAGGAGCCAACACCTCAGGGCCGAGTTCTCTTCAGCCCCCCAATAAAATATTTAATGGGGCCTCCCCCCCACAAGTTGATGAACATTGCCATTCAGATGGGGTGTGCATACCACATCATATGATTGATTATGCAGGTGGGGCTTACCTGCCCCTCCAATATTTTATTCAAGTTGGCACTCCTGAGAACGAGTGCTCTATAAAGACTAGGCATCCTCTAACCTCCAGGTAAGCTTTGTGCAGCAAATCAGGATGAATTATATAATAAGTAGGTCACCCAAGTTCACAGACTTCAGCAAAAAAACCCACCCAGCTTCCTTGTTATATGCAGGGAAGGATGGTGATCAGACAACAATCTGCTGATCATTCACTGTAGAAACATAGCTAGAGTAACTCTCCCCTGCAATGCTTGAAGAGAAGATCACCACTGCTTTCTGTTGGGCCAGCAGCATCATATGTGAGGTGTTTTGCAGCTCACACTTAGCAAGAAGTGTCCCCACAGGCAAGCAGGATTCACAGTTTCTTTTCCTGCTCAATACATGTCTGTGTAGATGGGGGACACCCTGTTTTTTGGGTGGGAAAAGCTTTCTGAAACCTGAATCCTAGCACACATTTGCCAACCAAAGCAGGTGCAATACATGGTATCATTTTGCATTCATTCTTTCCCCCTCCCCCTTCTTGCTTAAAATAGGACAGCCATTATGGTGATACAGGAGGAATAGAATTTCTCAGGCCTAGAAATAGGTTTACAGCAATGAGCCCTCTCAAATTACTATTTTGCAATTGCCTTCTTTTTCCTTTTAATTTTTTCTAAGTATTCCACATTATTGTGGCGCTCTCTCTCCCTCTCTACATATATATATATATATATATATATATATATATATATATATATATATATATTTGCTTTCGTAGATTTTCACGGGTACATATATATATATTCTCTTGTAATTTTGTCGCTGAAGCTTTGCAGTCCATTCAAACTAGTATGTGACCCAGGTATTTAAAATAAAAAGGCATGTGTGGTAATAAACATTTGGAAAGACCACCAAACTCATATCCCAAATTCATCTCTGAGAACTTGAGGCCATTTTGAATGCAAGAACATTCCTATCAGTTGTTAGATTCAGATATTTCATGTAAATTTCTGAGATATGACTACCTTCGAGGCTTATTCAGACCTCTGCCGCTTTCCCCTGGGGAAAACCTGAGGTTTAGTGCTGAATCAGAACAAGTGGCAATTGGGTTTTTCTCAGATTGCCATTTGTTCCAATCAAGCACTAAAGAGCAGGTTTTCTGGGGGAAAACAGGGCAGAGGCAAAACCACTCAAACCCATGCCTAGAAAGCATGGGACAAGTGGAAAACTGCATGAACCTGTGGTTTCTAGGCATTGGGACAAGCTGAAGTGTGAGTGAGCCCTTAGTTTAGCTAAACAAATAGATATTTCTGATTTTCCAATATGGCAGCTTTTCTCCAACATGGAGTTTTTGGAACTTTCAGGATGGTTATCATGACTGCGATTTTCAGCATTTACTCTAAATCAGCGTTTCCCAATCTTGGGTCTCCAGTTGCTTTTGGACTACAGTTCCCATCATCCCTGAGCACTGGTCCTGCTAGCTAGGGGTGATGGGAGTTGTAGTCCTAAAACCGCTGGGAAACTGTGCTTTAAATGGCTGGGCTGTGTTGGTTCAGTTATTTATTTTTGCAAATTGCACTGCACACCCATGAGGCATGAAGAAATGGTTGTCTCAGGACCACAGACTCTGGACAGGTGAGAGGGGTGACAGCAGGCACTGGCGCCACATTTTTGCATACCCTCATGCCCATCCCTGGCCTCCTTTCTTTTCCCGCAAGGCCACCTCCCAGCAACTGCAGAGAAAGAGGAGGCAGGGTTGGCATTTTCCATTGTGCCTGGAGTGGCTTGATTTCTCTCTTGACTCATAGTCTATTAAAAGTTGGGCGTGATGCAAGAGTTGGCTAGACAATAGCTGAAATCATCTCAGTAAAAGCACACCAGCAAGGGCACAGAGGAAGCCGCCTTAAACCGAAACAGATCATGGGTCCATCTAGTTCAGTACTGTCTGCCCTGACTGGAAGCAACTCTCCAGGTTGCACATACAAGCTAGCCCCTCCCTAACTCTGCCACTGAGTTGTGGCCATGCACACCAAACTAGAGAGCCGTGGCTGCTGTTACTCTGGGGACCAGCAGGGGTGGGAGGAGAGCAGCGGGATGTGGTACCTAGTAGGAATTAGAAGCACCAATAAAGCATGACTTTATATCCCAGATCCGAGCCGTCTGATCTGTCCTTGGTTACTGCTGGGTTGATGATAAATCCTGGCAGCCAGTATGCATGAAGGAGAAGGTGGAAGTTGGGGAGGGAGAGCAAAAAGCGCTGGGAAAATAACCAACAGACGCTTGGGGGAAAAATAACCAAGGCAGGGCCTGACTGGCCTGGGTCATATCCCCATGGCTACAGGCTGCTCAGTAAGCTCCTTCCAGCTGCTCTTTGACTTTAGGAACACAAATGCATTCCTTGACCCTGGCCCCTTTGTTTTGACTGCCTCATAGCTCTCTACACTCATTAACTTCCTAAGCTGCTGCTCACAAGACACTGGCCAGGGCTGTTTTTCTGTTCGGTTTCTTCGACTGCATTGCACTTTGCTTCATTCTGGGCCTTGGCTTCCATCACATCAGTTCCAAAGAGGAGCCTTTATCGTTTTGGAGGACAACAGGTCAGGAAACCTTGGTAAGTCTCTCTTTCTTTTGTGAGCATGTGTGTGTTTTAAAAAATCATAGAGCATTAAAAAGAAAATTGTAGGATTTCTCTGGTGGAGCATCTGTTTTGCGGGCAGAAGGTCTCAGAGCTGGTCCTTGGAGTGTCCCCTGCCTGAAACCCTGGAGAGTCACTGTCATTCAGTGTAGACAATACTGAGCAAGGTAGACCATTGATCTGCAGCTTTCTGTGTTCCTGTGCTCAGATACTAGTGTTGAAATGTAACATGCACCTGGAAGTGTTCCAACAAAAGGCAGAGAAAAGTAAGCTTTCAGTACTGCAAAGGTTGCATGGGATTTTTGTCCTGGAGCAACAGACCATGAGGAAAAGTTGTGGCATTTGAAACTTCTTAGTTTAGAGAGAAGTAGAGTAAGAGGTGACATGATAGATGGTTATAAAATGATGTGCTGCGTGGAGAAAGCAGATAGAGAATGTTTTCCCCTCCCTCTTTCATAACACAAGAGTTTGTGGGCATCCAACAAAGCTGAATATTGATGGATTCAGGAAAGATAAAATTAAGTACTAATTCACAAAGTGCATAACTAAACTGTAGAGCCCATTCGCGCAAGAGGCAGCGATGGCCACCAACTTGGGTGGCTTTAAAAGAGGATTGGACAAATTCATGGAGAAGACTTTGCAATGGCTATGTTCTACCTCCACTGTTGGGGGCAGTGATGCTTCTGAATACCACTTGCTGGAAGCCACAACAGGAGAGAGTACTCTTGTGCCTGAATCCTGCTTGCTGGTTTCCCAGTGGCCTCTGGTTGGCCACTGTGAGAACAAGATGCTGCAGCAGATGAGCCACTGGCGTGATCGACAGGCTCTTCTTGCATTCTTATGTCATCTATGTGGACCAACCAGGGATAGAGATCTTCTCCCAATGCCCCAGTTTTTTTCCTCTCATCTGCTTGTCTTCAGATGAGGACACGGTGAACATTGGGAAGGGGGTGCAGTGACCATTCCACCACTGTTCCACACCATATTTGAGGGTCTGCATGTTGCGGATCAAATTGACCCAAGAGAAGAGGGAGGTTCCACCAGCTTAATTTAGGCACATTGAGCGGGCTTCCCCATTTGTCACTTCTTGCTAAAAAAAAATTGTGCCCCTCTCTTGTGGAACCCCATGTTTTCAACCTGTAAAGAAGATTAGTCTGAGTGAAACTGACTTCCCCAAGGTTACTGAGCAAGCTTCATACTTGAGCAGGGATTTGAACCTAGATTCCCTACTGGGAACAACATTTTCAGCAGTGCAGCCGCCAGCAACCTAGCAACCAATTTAACCCATCTTGTGTTCCTTTTTTTTTTTGGACTCGGGGATAAAAAGTACCCAAATTTATATCAATTCCCATGCAATTCCACTGGAACTGGAAAGTTTTACCCCCATTACAACCTTACTCTATGATCTCTGACTTAGAAAGAAACTATCCAAGTACCTGTGCACATTTAAATGGCTGGATTTTCCTGCAATAAGAACTGAAGTGGAGGGGACAGAGATTTTGCCCATTGCCATTTCTATTTTTATTGCAAGGGAACATGGTATTTCAGGTTGTTTTGTTTTCCCTAGGCTGTGTGCTGTCCTTAGGAAGTTTCAGGATGTTCCTTTGTGATGGAATAGACACCTATAGATCAATAAAGCAGCTGGAAAGTATACTTGAATATGAAAGTGGCTCTGAAAATGGATCATGATTCTGTTCACGGAACTGAATCTCATTGGTTTAAATGGGGTTTTCCATATGATATATTTTGAATTAGTGTCACATTTCCATTGTAACCTGGTTTACTGTGCCACAAAATTAGCCAATTCCTGGCCTCTCCACCTAATTCTGCTGATTTGAGTCTGAAGTAAGGACACACAAACGCTTTTCTGCCTCCTGCCCACACATAGTCTTACTTGCACTTGCTCTGGAAATTGATGTTTACACCAGCACCCTCTGCAAAATACAATGAGCCACAGTACCATCAAAGGTGGTCATGAAAAAAGATTCTAAGAATGTAGAGGTGGGGAAACATAATCGACTTGGCAGTTTCCTTTGTCTTCAGCAAACATCAGTGAATTTCCTAGAAATTCTGGGGGGAAAGAACTTGGCTGTAGCCCTGGCAGTTGTTGTTCATTAGCGAACTTGAGCTGCTTGGGGGAAAGCAGTTTCCTTGATATGCTGCTGCTGCTGCTGCTGCTGCTGATTTTGGTTACCCTGCTGTGGGGATACAAATAGCAGCACACAGAGAAGGGGGTATTCATATTCATATCACTTACCTTTCCTGCCAGGCAGCTGCTTGCTTACTTTCAGCCTTAGCTCACTCCTGAGTTCCTGAAGTTACAGCCATCTTCTTGTTAAACAGGGCAGGACATCAGTGATCCATGGGTAAGCATTAACCGTCCTCTGATATTTATTTACCAGCTGTAGATCAGAACAATAGCCTCCTTTTGATATTGGAGATGGGGCGTTTGAAGGGTAGAGCATGTGTCGATTTAGAGTTTACTTCTAAAAATTGTAGACAAGCTGGAAAACCAGGTCTTTTTATTTTTCCTATCGTGGATGGGGGTGTTCAGCTTTTTACACCGGATAATAAACGTTAAGTCCAAACTGCAATGTGCTTTTTGGATGGGCGGCTTATGATATGTCTTTGGGAGGGGGTTATCTCTTTATGAAACCAAGCCTTGTTTTGCACACTTGGCTTCTTCCCAGCTTGGCCTGTGTCCATACAAGAAACATTATTCTTCCCAGCTTGCTTTTGGACATGATCAATAGCTATGTTTTGAAGTTTGATACAAGCAAGCACAACTGGCTTTCCCGCACGAGGGCTGACGCCATGCCTGGCTCACAACAGCTGTTTTTAACAAACAATTACCAATCAATTACTGTATTGCATCAATGATTAAGGGCATTGAAAACAAAACAAAAACCAGAAACCCAAGGTAAGTTAATCTAGAGTACTTTCTTCTGCTTTGGATGCACAGTCATTGGCATGAATGAGGTGGAAAGAATCCCTAGTTGATGATTCAACTTCCCTTGATCTTAAAGTAAGGGATGTGCTATAAGTGGGGAAAGCAGCAGTTACCTCGGATGAACTAAAGCTTGGCACTGCCAATTTGTGGAAAGCACACAGCGTGTCTGGCAGACATTTGTGGCAGCAGAAAACTGCTCCCTGTTCAATCCATGACAGTTCAGTTGAAATAACAAGTCTGATTCACATGAACAACCTTGGGGGCAACCATCTGGAAACAACCTGGGATCACCTCTGATTGTGTGAACAAGCCCTATGTAATATTGTGCTACGGGGTTTCTTTCAAAATTATATTTTGATGCAAGATAGAACAGTGATCCATAACCAGATTGGTCAGTGAGCCATTCCTCTACAACACCCCTAAGTTTACAAGGCTATAAACAAACTCTGGGGGCAGGGATAGTCTTTTTCCTTGCTCCACATGGCTGTGTTAAATTATGACGTGGCTGATGGCAGCTGCACAACTTTCCAGTTACATTCACACCAACTGGAGTAATGGAGGATTTTGCAGGAGAAAGGGGAGGGTGAGATAGTAAGTGAACAAATCTAGCTGATATGGTTCTGCAATGGCTGAAATCTTATCCAGGCAGAACCCACTGTTGCAGGCAACACCAAGAGGAGGTGTTCGATTAGGGGTGAGCAACATAGCTGTCAACGTTTTCCTTCTTTAAGGGAAATTCCCTTATTCCGAATAGGATTCCTCGCAAGAAAAGGGAAAGGTTGACAGCTATGGTGAGCAACCTCGAGCATAGGGACTGTTTGCGGCCCTCTAGGCCTCCATACCTGGCCCTCAGAACTCTCCCCAGACCACACCCTTCACTGGTCTTGCTTCCTGTCTTGAGTGGCTTTGCCTTACAGGAAATTTATCCTTGAATTCCGATAATGCCTCTTGATCACATGGAGCAAGGACAGAGTGTTATGTGTGTAGAAACTAGTTTATGGTACGAAAGTAAATTTTTCATTAGTTGATTTGCCCACATTTGCCTGTGGCCCCATCCACCACAGGTATGTGGCCCTCAGAAGGCTGTTCAGGTGGGAATGTGGCCCTCTGCAAACAGTTTTCTCACCCCTGGATTTGATGAAGTCAACAGTAGTAGCTGGTGGCCATTGGGAGTGGTGGGGCAGAAGGCAAGGAGTTCAAACAGCACAAGGAACCATAGCCAATGAGAGGCAGAGCCAAGTAGTTCTGGCTTTGCTCCCATCCCCATTCCAGCTCTGTTTGACAAGGACAACACTGAGATGAAGGAGGCAGGTGAAAGGCAGTACGACTTCTGAACTGGTGGTGAGTAAGAAGGCAAGGCATTTGGGGTCTGCTTGAGGGCAGACTGAGGTAGGTGGAGCACTGCCCCATTGGGCCAAGCACTCTTTAGATCAGGGTTGTCAGCCTTTTTCAACCAACAGCATTTCTGTATGCTAATTTCACTAATATTATATAAGTTTTCATGCAAACTTTCCCCAAATATATGCATTTTTTATGTGCATGATTTGAGTAGAGAACTGCATCGCAAAATTTGGATAGAACAGCAGCGGCGTAGCGTGGGTTGTCAGCACCCGGGGCAAGGCAAGTAATTTGCGCCCCCTAACCCGTGGATTTGCGCCCCCTAACCCTAGAAATCTATGCCTATGAATGATGGTCCCTCTCTCTCTCGCTTTCTCATATTCCAATTGATTCCCATTTCCGCCGATCGATCCCCGAAGCTCTCACCCAGCGAAATTCGTGCGTAATTACGCTTTGCCATCCCTAATCCTGCCGCTTCCACCGGGAAATCATGACGGTGCGTTTCTCCTCTCCAAACTTTCCCCGGCCCTTTGCCGGCCGGTGCAGCCCTTTTGGCTACGAGCTCCCCTCCTTCTCTGCCCGTTTCCAACCCCACCTCCCCGTTCAGCCTCCCTACCTCCTGAAAAAAGGCGATGGCGCCGAGCAGGACACCCCCGCGGCCATCGGAGAGAGGCGGGGCTGAGGGAGGCAAGCCAATGGGCAAGGCGGGGGTAGGTGGCCACGGGGGCGGGCGCTGCTGCAGTCCTCGGGTGGGCAAGGTAGGAGCAGGCAGAGGCTGGCCGGCCGCTCTGACAATAGGGGCGGGCCGAGGGCACGACGGGGCTGGGCCCTCTGGACTCACGCCCCCCTCCAGATGTTGCGCCCAGTGCGGCCGGCACCCCTGGCACCCCCCACGCTACGCCACTGTAGAACAGTTGTATTTTGGTTCGTGTTAAAATACGACTCAAATCAAATTTCCCCTTACACCACTATGCAGTTAAAACAGCTACAATACGATTCCTGGTTCTCTATGTCCTGTCAGCTTTCCAGACAAAACATTCTCTTCTTCTCCTCACTTCCAGGTAATGATTAACTGAAGATCATGACAGGCTCCTGGACGACGTGTTGCAATAAAAAGAGCATACCCAAGAATGGATTGCATGAATTGGATTCAGTGGCAGAGAACAAGAAGGAAAAAATGCAGATGAAGCAAGAGATCACCTTGCTTAATGGCATTTCTTTGATAGTAGGGAACATGATCGGCTCGGGGATTTTTGTGGCTCCCAAGGGTGTTTTGATGTACAGTGGCTCGTATGGACTCTCGCTCCTCCTCTGGGCCCTTGGTGGGATCTTTTCCTTGTTTGGAGCACTCTGTTATGCTGAACTGGGGACATCCATTATTAAATCAGGAGCAAGCTATGCCTACATTCTAGAAGCTTTCGGAGGTTTTATAGCCTTTATCAGACTATGGTCTTCCTTGCTCATTATTGAGCCAACAACTCAGGCCGTCATTGCCATCACTTTTGCGAATTATATTGTTCAGCCGATATTTCCCTTCTGTGAGCCACCCTATGGAGCAGTTAGGTTGATTGCAGCTGCCTGCATCTGTAAGTAAAATTCTAGTCCATCAATGCAACAATTTATTTTGATTACGCAAGTTCAGGCCATGAACTGACAGTTTCATGTGTCTTCTGAGGGAAGGTTGCATACTAAACGCCTAGGCTCCTGCCACTGAATCAGAAGAAAAAGTCTGGATTCCAATAGACTTGATAGGAAAATGGGATGTATGTGTGTATGTTAAATATTAAAGCAGTTTAGTAGCCATCTGTTAATTACAGGGCTATGAAAGAAACAAAGATTTTTGCCCAAGACCCTGGAGAGTCATACATTGTAGGCAGCATGGGTCAGAAAGCTCCTGGTTTTCCAGGGTTTTTCTAGTGTTTCTCAGATATTAGAGATAAACAACAACAGTATTCACCACCTTTTTCTGAGGAATGAACATCTGTTGTTAATAACAGAATGCTGGGATAGAGAAGTCAGGAATGGGGAGCCTATGACCCTCAAGATGTTAGTGGACCACAACTCCCATGATCCTTGACCCCACTGACCAGGCTAGCTGAGGCTGAGGACATCTGGAGCAAAACCATCTGTTTCCCCATCCTTGAGACAGACAGCAGTGTGATCTAGCAAGACATCATTTTGAGGTGATGGTGGGAGGATGATATTCTTATACAGTGGTGCCCCGCAAGACGAATGCCTCGCAAGACGAAAAACTCGCTAGATGAAAGGGTTTTTTGGTTTTCGTGTTGCTTTGCTAGACGAATTTCCCTATGGGCTTGCTTCGCAAGATGAAAACGTCTTGCGCTTTTTTCTTAAAGCCACTTGAAGAGGCGCAGTTGCGACGGACCGTGCTTCGCAAGACAAAAAACATCGTAAGACGAAAATACTCGCGGAACGAATTAATTTCGTCTTGCGAGGCACCACTGTACTGTGTTTGTAGTCTAACTGCTTACTCTGGGAACTGCAGCTTTGGGAGGAGAATAAAGATCTCCAAAAAAAAAAAAAAGCTTAGCACCCTAAACAAACTACAGCTCCCAGAATTCATTGGAAGAAGCCATGCTGCTTAAAATGGTATCACAGTTCTTTAAATGTGGCCCTAAGACATGCTAAGGCATTCAGGTTGAACAGTTCCCATAGCATTAGCCCAAAAATGCTATTTGGGAAGGATATATTTTTTGTCATCGGATATGACAGTTCTGGAATCTGTTTTCTTTGTTCCTTTTATTCTTTTACCAATTATGAAAAATTTGAAATTTTGTTCTTAAAAGCTTTTTAAGAGCCCCATCATCATCTGAGGCCAGAATTTCCCAGACATATCTGGAATACTGCTGTCTCTAGCAGTGTCCGGGCAGAAATCAGTAAAAAGCTCGACTTTTCTGTCTTTTTCATAGCAAACTGCAACTTCGTCTCTGAATGCTAGAGGGCACTAAAAGAATGTTCTCATCATGCTCTTATCTTGTTAGTGAAATAATTGGAATTGTAAAAATAACACTTGCCCCCACATGAAAACAGTTTCGGGTTATTTGTTTTGCACTCATATTGACAGCACTGTTTGGTGTTTTAAGATTTTACTTGGATTGCCAACCAAAAACTGACCATGCATCAATCTTAGCTTTCTGAAAAGTATACCTACAAAATTTGTGGGTGTTCAGATGCCTGTTTGCCGTACCCTTAATTTATATTTTTAGGCATACTTTTTTTAAAAAATGTGAATAAACCCTTTGTTCATCTTCATAACAGCCTTTTAAGGTAGGTCATTTATTATGTCTATTTTAAAGATCGGGAACTGAGGCTGAGTGACTTGTCCAAAACCAAGTCAGTGTCACAAGTAGGACTTAAACCCAGGCAGCACAATCCTATGCATGTTTATTCCCAAAGAACTTCCACTGAGCTCACTGTGTGTCACAAGTTCTCCAAAACCAGCTCTATCAACTGGGGCTGTATTGGGTGTCTGTGCATTGACATCTTGGCACAGGAGGGAAGCCAAGATGATCAAGGGTCTGGAAATGAAGCCCTGTGAGGAACAGTTGAAGGAGCTGGGTATATTTAGCCTGGAAAAGAGGAGGCTAAGAGGAGATATGATGGCCATCTTCAAATATCTAACGGGCTGTCACATGGAAGATGGAGCAAGCTTGTTTTCTCCTTTTCCAGAGGGTAGGACCCAAACCAATAGATTCAAGTTACAAGAAAGGAGATTCTGACTAAACATCAGGAAAAACTTTCTGACAGTAAGAGCTGTACAGCAGTGGAACAGAGATGGTGGACTTTCTTTCCTTGGAAGTTTTTTAGCAGAAGTTGGATAGCCATATGTCATGTATTATCTAGTTGAGATTCCTGCATTAGCGGGGGTTACACTAGATGACCCTCAGGGTCCCTTCCAACGCTACAACTCTATGATTCTATTATTTTTCTTTTCTTTAATTTTTCTTTTCTCCCTATTCTTGTTGAGTCTGTTGAGGCATGCTTAGAAAATGCAACACTATAAAACAGATAATATGCAGATCCATTGTTTCCTTACTGAAAAACTGACTTCATTCCAATGTCTCTCCAATCCTGCCTTCCATCTGGGAGGCTACAGTGATTAATCGGTGGCTCTCCAAGTATTATTAACTCCTATCCGGCCCAGCATAGCTCATGGTCAGATCCTGATTCAAATGACTGTTTGTTTCAGGTCCCCACCCCCCATTTAAGTCCTTATCATAGCCAGTTGATCTTTTCTGCCATTCCAAAAAAAAAGGAAAAAAAGAAAAGGGTTATGTTAATTGAAAAATGTCCAAGTCATCAGTATTCTAATGAAGTACAGCTAACTGGGTTTATCTAATTTGTATCCTGTTCTCTTATTAGGCTCCCTGACTTTTATTAACTGTGTCAATGTGAAGTGGGGAACCAGAGTGCAAGACCTTTTCACATATGCCAAAGTCATGGCCCTTATTGTGGTAATAGCTGTGGGTCTTTATAAAATCACCCAAGGTAAGAACTTACTTTCTGTGTGTAAATATGATAGCAAAACTGAACAGCATATAGACTCTGGGCTAGCTCATACTTTAATTCTGGGCTATTATTATTATTATTATTATTATTATTATTATTACTATTACTATTATGTTCTTCACACATGAACCAAGTATCCCAAGTATCAAGTGAGAAGTTGTTACGTGAAGCAGGAATATTCACAGACACCCCCTATAGTCAATGCTGGCAGGTTTGTAGATGCCATGACACATGGTAAAGGCGATATGATGCTACTTTCGTTCAGCATTTTCATGTAGGGAACATTCTGATTCTCCCCCTGTTTCCTATAAGCTACATATTGGTTGTGTGTAGGCATGTAGATGTAAATAACCGCAGGCTTCTGATGTTTCCACAGGAGAAACTGATAATCTCAAGGAGCCATTTGAAGGCTCCACAGCAGATGCAGGATTCATTGCACTTGCCCTTTACTCAGCTCTTTTCTCCTACTCTGGATGGGATACACTGAATTTCGTCACGGAAGAAATGAAAAACCCAGAAAGGTATAGATGCCTGTCTTGGGTCATACCATTCTTGCGTTAGGTGCCGAAGTTTTATGCCTATTTCAAGCAGGTCATTGTTATTGTTTTTCTAATGTGCCTCCCCTTTGGTTTACCCTTCAGCTGGTTGCAAATAACTGTTTTGTTTCCTTTTGCAGGAACTTGCCCCTCTCCATTGCAATCTCAATGCCCATCGTGACTATCATTTACCTGCTGACGAATGTGGCCTACTATGTTGTACTGGACATGCCTGCCCTCTTAGGGAGTGATGCTGTGGCCGTGGTACGTTGCAAGTCATGAGTTCATAGAATCGTAGAGCGGGAAGGGATCTCAAAGGACATCTTGTTCAGCCCCTGCCAATACGGGAGATTCACTGCTATAACATCCTTGATAGGTGGCCATCCAGCCTCTGCTTTAAAACCTCTAATGAAAGAAAGTCCACCACAGGCTCACCAGGGACTCAAGGCTCAAGACGTTGTAGTTTACATCATCTGCAGGGTCCAGGTTGTGGAAGGCTGGTTCTTGTCTTCCACTGTGTCATGTAATTCCGCTCAATATTGATCCAGGGCAGATTCCAACGTATAGTTAGCAGAGTAAAAACATAAAAACACGTCGCAGGATTCCCAAAAAATAGACCAGAGGCAATTAATGTTCCATCCAGCAGAGCTTTGCTGCTACTGAAGGCAAATGAGCATAATGGTCACAAATCCAATACATTCAGGGTTGGCACTGTCCATAAGAAATCCAGTTGCATCAAATTTAACTTAAACTTTAAAAAGGTAAAGGACTCCTGACAGTTAAGTCCAGTCGCAGATGACTCTGGGGTTGCGGCGCTCATCTCACTTTACTGGCCGAGGGAGCCAACGTTTGTCCGCAGACAGTTTTTCCGGGTCATGTGGCCAGCATGACTAAGCCACTTCTGGTGAAACCAGAGCAGCGCACAGAAATGATGTTTACCTTCCCGCCGGAGCAGTACCTATTTATCTACTTGCACTCTGACATGCTTTTGAACTGCTAGGTTGGCAAGAGCTGGGACCAAGCAACGGGAGCTCACCCCGTCGCGGGGATTCGAACCGCAGAACTTCTGATCAGCAAGCCCAAGGCTCAGTGGTTTACACCACAGTGCCACCTGCGTTTCCCAACTTAAACTTACAATAACTTATTATAAGTCTAAACCTTAACACTAACCATACTATGTACAGAACACCACACCAGAATGAAAAGAGAAAGTCAATCCAAGACTCCTCCTTGCCTATTATTATAGTCAGCATAACTATGACAGAAAAAGATAACAGAACCAGTTTAAGCCACCTGTACTCAGCTTCTGTGAAGGAATAACCCAAACATCCGGAACCTTCTGCCTGTTTCTTTCACACACAGAAGCTTCCAGAACCCTCTTGAATTAATTAGAATGGGAAAGATCTCTACTCATCAGATCAATACTTTCTGTACTAAGAAAACTGACACGCTGCCCACCAGTACCTGACAAAAATGTCAAATTCTACCCAAACTTACTTACTTACTTTCTTTCTTTCTTTCTTTCTTTCTTTCTTTCTTTCTTTCTTTCTTTCTCTATCTATCATCTATCTATCATTCTCTCTCATGTGCACTCAAACTTCAACAGCCAGGAAAACATGTCTTATTTGCATAACTGACTCCATTAGTGCAAACTGGCAATTTTAGTTGAAAATTATAATCACAAATTACTTATATTGAAAGCATGCATTGGCATATGCATTAAACTGTCATTCCAAGTGTACTAGGCTTTAGGAAAGCATCTCTTAACCAAATTAGATTACTGTACATTTTATGCCCAGTTCTTAAAACTGTTATAGGATTTAAGGAGTCAATGGGGGCCAACTCAACAATATTTTTGTGTTCAGCCGTTGTCTGAAACCCATAACTGTTGATCCATCAGATCCAGTCTGTTACCTAATATCCTGGATTGTGTGGCCAGCTCATATCCAGTTCTTGAAATAGTGGGAGACTTCAAATGTTCAGGCAATTATACATGGAAAGTATGGTACATGAAGATTTGGTTGCAAGCAAGCCTAATATGCAAGGCTGTTGCAGAATAATAAATCTGGGCCCATACATCTGTACTTGTTGACTGAATGCACTTGTAGCTGACTTTCCCTGTTGTCTGCTTCCAGAGGGGTGAAGAAGGAACCCTTCCTTGCATCTTATAAATATATTGTAGAGCATACTGCAGAATGTACAGTTTATGTAATAATCTCCTGTGCTCTCTTGCACACAATTTAGGAGTTCACAAAATCCCACAGTGGTGATTAAATCCCACCACTGGGTTGTGATCAATCTTTTAAATACATATTAGTTTCACTTTCTCATGTTGTTTAACCATCCACTCACTGGCAATTTAACTTTGTGTGACAGATAACTGAAATATTATTAGTGTGGCTTTTAAAAAGCTGTTCCAAGATTATGGTGGGGCATTGTTGTCAAAAATGAGCTCGCCCGACTTTGTGCTTGAGCTGTAAATTTCCATGACAGTTGGCTGGCATTGTGAAACTAGCTGAGTGAGCCTATTTTCTTTTCTTCTTTTTTCTTTTGCAGACTTTTGGTAATGAGACTCTTAGCCATGCTAAGTGGATCATCCCTATTGCAGTGGCGATGTCTTGTTATGGAGGATTAAACTCATCAATTATTGCGGCTTCCAGGTAGGTGACATTCAGAAACTAGGACTGTGCAGATGGAGCCAGTACCATTCTGCCAGAAATGATTTTACTGAATAGAGTATCATACTGCTACAACTTAGTGAAGCTTCTGTCACTTTTTCTCTTATAAGCTAAATGGATTGTGCTCCCACCCCAAGAAAAATCCAGCAGTAAAACGGCTGTAAAATACAATTGAATGTCAGTTAACATAGTCAGCTCTTACATCTGAAATTCTGCTGTGTAGAGCTAGTCAGTTTTAGGCATTTAATAACAAGGATTAATTGGGTTTAATTCAATTGCACAATAATTATAAGAGGATACATAGCAGTGTGTATTCTGTTTATCTTTTTGAATTTCCTATGTGAATTTTTTAAAAAGCTGTTCAGAACTCCAGATCCTCATTCCACTGAAAGCTGAAGAGCTTAGAATACTGTTCATTGCATATTACAAAAAAAATAATACAAATTAATGGTAATTCTGCATACACTGGTACAGTGGTGCCCCGCAAGACGAAATTAATTCGTTCCGCAATTTTTGCCGTCTAGCGAATTTTTCTTCTTGCGAAGCACGGTTTAAACGGTTTAACAAACTCGCGAGACGTTTTCATCTTGCGAAGCAAGCCCATAGGGGAATTCGTCTTGCGAGGCAAATCGCGAATGAAAAAACCTTTCGTCTAGCGAGTTTTTTGTCTTGCGAGGCATTCGTCTTGCGGGGCACCACTGTAACTCAGCAGCTTGGAAATGACATGAGACTGAAAAGGACCTCAAAAGCACACTGCCACCTGGTGGTCTATTTTAGGAATGCAGAAACCTTTTACAGTGGTACCTTGGGTTACATACGCTTCAGGTTACATACGCTTCAGGTTACAGACTCCACTAACCCAGAAATAGTGCTTCAGGTTAAGAACTTTGCTTCAGGATAAGAACAGAAATCGTGCTCCGGCGGTGCGGCAGCAGCGGGAGGCCCCATTAGCTAAAGTGGTGCTTCAGGTTAAGAACAGTTTCAGGTTAAGAACGGACCTCTGGAACGAATTAAGTACTTAACCCGAGGTACCACTGTATTGCCATGCCTAATTCCACTTAGGCCAAGCATACAGCACCAAGCAAATATTCTCTCATAAGCCGTATAAACTCTTGCCTTTTCATCACTCTCTGTGACAAATAATTCAGGAGTTCTGCAAAGAGTTCTGCTGGCATAATGAGCTGTGGGATGCGAGTCCCCCTTGTCACCTGGCAGCAGGTATGGAGAACCTTTGGCCCTTTTCTGAACTACAATTCCCATCATCCCTGGCCATTGACAATGCTTGCTGCGGCTCACAGGAGTTGAAGTCCAGCATCATCTGGAGGCCCAAGGGTTCCTCACAGCTGCCTTGTAATACTGATACCAGGGCTGATGCAAGGCATTTTACCGCCTGAGGCAAAGGAAAAGATGGCCAGTTCCACCTGGAGAGGGCAACTGAATTTCCCTTCAACACTGCCAACAGAGCAACACCCTCTGGCGTATCTGAAGACAGCAGCTTAGCTGGGGAGGGGACACACACAGAGAACTCTACCATCCAACACCTTGCCACCAATTCCTGCCCTCTGCATTTTCTGCCTCCTACAGTCTTAACAGCAGGGCCGGCCTGGACTGAGACACATGAACATATACCATTATGCCCATGTTACACTGGTGCATTGAGATCCTACACTGATTTTTAGGGCGCATTTAGCCATTCCTTGCTGATAACAGTGACTATGGGCTGATTCAGAAGTTGTGAGTCTGGTGCAGTTATCATTTCCCCATGACCGGGTCCAGTAACAGGAATTACATGGAACGGGTGACATGGGATCTCTCACCTTAGCACAGCAATTGTGGAGTAACCACTTTCCAACAGAGGAAAGTGTCTGGCACCAGAGGCGGTTTTAGGGTGGCACAGCCGGTGAGGTGGCACTGGGTGCCCATGCAGCAGGGGACGCCACAGCAATGTTATCGACTGGAGCATGAGAGGTGGGGGAACAGATTTTAGAGTTGCATGGGGCGCTGCTTAAATTTGAGAGCCCAAAGTCTGCCACTGCTGGCACCTTCATCACACAGCTTTTGGCAAATGCTGAAGACATGCCTCTTTATTGAGATGTAAATTTTTAGGACCCGCCTGAGTTCTGTAAATTTTATTTTGAACTGTTCCTAATATTGTGTAATATTGTTTTTTAGTATTTCGTTAGAGAGCCATGTCACATGTCACCTTAGAATATAATAGGACTGTGCACTGATAAGACTTTTTTAAACCTTGTGGCAGGCTTTTCTACGTTGGAGCCAGAGAAGGACAACTCCCAGATAGCCTGAGCTTGATTCATATAAAATGTTTCACGCCTGTTCCTGCCCTCGTTTTTAATGTAAGTGATTACAAAGTGTAAGAAAGAAAAGCTCATTTTCATTTACAGTGGTACCTCAGTTTTTGGACATCTCCGTTGCCGAACATTTCGATTTTTGAACGCGCCTCAGAAGTCAAATGGCTTCCATTGCATGTTTCTCAATTTTCTCAATGAAATTTGCAGACCACCCTTTGTACCTTGGTTTTTGAACATTTTGGAAGTCGAATGGTCTTCTGGAGTGGATTACGTTTGAAAACCGAGGTACTACTGTATATTTGTTTCGTTCTGAAATCTACATTTCAGAGAGCCAGTGTGGTGTGGTGGTTAAGAGCGGTAGACTCGTAATCTGGTGAACCGGGTTCGCTTCCCTGCTCCTCCACCTGCAGCTGCTGGGTGACCTTGGGCCAGTCACACTTCTCTGAAGTCTCTCAGCCCCACTCACCTCACAGAGTGTTTGTTGTGGGGGAGGAAGGGAAAGGAGAATGTTAGCCGCTTTGAGACTCCTGAAGGGGAGTGATAAAGCGGGATATCAAATCCAAACTCCTCTTCTTCTACATTCAGTGCATTCTCAATCCTACCAGTACTGCATGAACTCAGCCAAGCAAACTCACTCTGTTCTTACCAGGCCAGTTCCTTGTTGTCATCCTCACAACTAAGAACACACTCATGGTAATAGCTAAGTACAGTGACTTTTGGATATTCCCATCCCTATTATACAATTCCGAAGGGGATCACATCATCGGTTGTATATGCAGATCCTGATCACTCTGCGTGCAGTCTTGATTGCTGGATGCGAGCATCTGGCCAAGGGATCTGTTTATGCAGTGATCAGATGTGCAGGAGGACTCTGATCTGCTTTCTTGTTGGATCGGGGCACCTGTGACCATATCCAGTGCTCTTTTTCTAAAAAAAATATTTAGGGGTACTCTCATTTTGACTCAAGAAAATCACCATTTTATAGTTCAAATCGGGGAAAATACAGTAAATGGACAAAAGTACAAAGATTCACAAAATGTTTAGTGGTATGCATCCCCCTATGTCCGTCCCCCCCAGAAAAAAGCACTGCCAACATCACAAAATATCATGCAACCATAGAAAAAGAAAACAAACTGTCAAATGATTAAAAAAAAATCAAGGACAAACCCTTGGAAGAAATTAAAAAACTGCATGTGCTTTTGCAGAAGATTCCCAAAATCTCAAAAAGGTTGCAAAATGTTTTTGTCAGGCTTTAAGCAAAGAACATTGTGTGTAGTGTGTTATCAAGTCTGTGTTTAGAATGTGGTGTTTAGGAAATTATATATCTCTCTCTTTTCTTTTTGTTATCTCTTTGTAGGGTTTAATGACTTTGATTTATCTCCTTGTGGAAGATGTCTTTCTGCTGATTAATTACTATTGCTTCAGCTATTGGTTCTTTGTTGGGTTATCCATTGCAGGGTTAATATACTTAAGATATACCCAGCCAGACAGGCCAAGACCCATTAAAGTAAGTAAATAGCAGAGCAGAAGCTTCAAAATGTGCGCATAGGTGTGAGTGTGTTGCAGCTTTGCTATCAAGAACGTGTAGAGTCACATTTTCTCCTGCTTAAAACCCCTTTAAATTGTGGTGCAAACTAAATTGGTCCTTGATACCCATCTTCTCCTGATAGCATTGAGGTGAGAGAAAAAATTCCTGGTCAGACCATGACCTAGAAATATTCTGAGCATCAAGTGCAGTTATTTACCTTTTGGAAGCTGCTCTGAAAATAGTGCTGCCAGCATCTCATGGAGGAAAAGGCTATCGATGGCTTCTAGGCATGATGGCTACAGTCTACTTCCACTATCAGAGGCAAAAGTGCTTCTGAATACCAGTAACTAGAAATGGTAGGAGGGGAGAATGCTCTTTCGCTCTTCTGCTTGCAGGATTCCCTCTGGCATCTGGTTCGCTATTGTGAAAACAGGATGCTGGGCAAGAATGACCACTGGCCTGATCCAGCTGGCTCTTCTTATGTTCAGCAGTGACACAGTTGTGATCAGGCATGCTATGGAGATTCCATTTTTAGTTATCATGGCTACTTTCCTGAGTTATCCTGCCTGAGTATTCATACCCCAGGACAGCCTCCCTCAACCTGGTTCCCTATGTACTGGGGGAAGCTGAGGGAAGCCATAGTCCCAAACATCAGGCTGAGGAAGGTCGCTCTAGACAGCTGTATCCTTAACTCAACAGTATTTCATGTGTATACTAGAACTTAGTGTCAGGAGTTCAGCCTACACTTGAGTAGGACTCTGGCAGAGACACATGCGCGACTGGCATGTTCCCTCCCTCCTGGTCAAGCATTTGGGAGCTTCATAAGCTTTCTTCAGCCCAAACATCACAGCGACCGATGTCAACCGACACCGGCACACTTAGGGATCCGCAGATTTTGCTCATTTCGCGTGACAGAACTCAGCATTTTGGCTAATCTACTTTACATATAAACACACACAGAGCGCTGCAACATGGCTCCCTCTCTAGCATCAGACAGCAAAGAGAAAAAGAACAATGGACAATAGCTCCACTTCACGGAACATAGTAGCACAAACATCCTGTCTCCGTCACGTCCCACTCTGTGGAGTCAAAGCATATACTGTCATGTGAAAGACAACAATCCTATGACTGCAATCATAGAGCAGGAATTCTAACACCTAGTATATTGCAATGTTACCAGCTATAGAAATGCTTACATAAAACGGCGGGGTTGTTGTCAGTTGCTGGGAATCACTGGCGGAGAGAGTGCTGTTGCAGTCATCCAGCTTGCAGGATTACAGGCAACTGTGAGAACAGGATGATGAACCAGATGATGTTATTATATGATGTGGTGTCATGCTGCAATTTCCCCACAGCCTTTCCTATAACTTGCATTCCTCTTTTTGTACCTGCAGCTCAGCCTCTTCTTCCCCATTGTGTATTGCCTGTGCACCCTTTTCCTAGTCATAGTCCCACTCTTCAGCGACACAATCAATTCCATTATTGGAATTGGTATAGCACTCTCTGGAATTCCTGCTTACCTTTTGGGAGTCTATTTACCCGTAGAAAAGAGACCTTGGTACCTGCGAAGGCTTTCAGGTAAGAAACGTTTATTGTATTTAAAATGGGGGGGGGGGTTGTTATGTAATTGGAAGTACTCCGATGCATGCTGAACTGCTATTTAGGCAGCAATACATTATGGCTTTTAGTGGATTTTAAAGTATTTATGTCAACTGTTATCTAATAGTCATATCACTCATTATCCCAGGGGTAGCAGACCTGGTTTTCTCCTGATGTATTTGGACTGCAGTTCCCATATGACCCAGCCAACATGGCCAATGGTCAAGAATGATGGGAGTTGTAGTTCAACAGTATCTGGAGGGCACTACATTGGCTATCCCTACAATATCGTGGCCCCCTTTGCAATGGCCAGATTGTCCTAATGACGGAAAGGACTGCCATGCTCACAAGGTTTTTGATATTAGGCAGAAACACCCTATATCAGTGAAGTTCTTAATTTCATAATTTCATATAATTGTTTTATCTTGTAGCTACAGCCACTAAGTATGCCCAGATGCTGTTTTGTTGCTGTCTGACTGACCTGGATATTGAAACGGAGACATCGGAAACCAAAGCCAAGTAGAACAAATTGGACTGTTTTCTCCATCTGAAGACTCCGGCGTCACTGGGACATGTTCCCTTTGTCTTCCTGTGCCATGCCAATCCATGCACAACTGTATTGTGCATCATTTTGATGTTCCTTAATCTGTGCTGCACTCTTAGTCTTTCCTTTGTCTGATTACCAGTTCATGAGGATGTCTCCATGCTGATTCAATAGCTGGTAATTATACACTATTTGAAAAATAGAAGGTACATTATATAGGAACAAGCAATAAGTGCTAGGATTTCTTTAAGGAGCTCATTATAGATGTCTTTAGGTTGCCAATTGAAAGTAGAGGTCTGGGAAGGAAAACGTAAAATGATGTGAAGAGGAGGAACTAAAAATAAATGCATTTCCAACCTCAACCTTTTCCCCAAAAGGGCATAGGAAAAAGCGTCCATGTATTAAATTCTTAGTTCTAAGGTGCTGCAGGGCTGCAAACCTATGCCCAGGAGCCCAACTGAACTCAATGGGACTTCTGAACAGAGCTGCTCAGGATTTTGACTTTTATACAGAGAACGTGCAAATTCATTTCGTTCAGCGCTGGTTAAATCAAAAGTAGTAACACTGCAGTCTGAATCTGTGGGGAACTGCATTGCGGCAATGGACTATCAAAATCGGTGGAAGGCTATCAATGATACAGCAAGGAGTTGCCCTGTGCTCTTGAACTGATCTTTGTACACCTGATCTTCAGATTCAGCTCTAGTGCAGCACCTGCCATTGGCTGTGTTGCACCCAGTACATTGCCTTACTGCAGCAGTAGCCAATGTGGTGGCCCCCATCAAGTCCCATCAGCCCCACATCCCTTATGGTCCATGGTCAGGGCTCTCGTCAGGCAACGACTGGAGGCCACCACGCTGGTGACTTCTGCCTTAACCCCTTGCAGGACACCATTGTGCTACAAAGGAAGGCATGTTCAGCGACGATCCAGGCAGTGTCTTCAGCAGAATGGAAAGCCTTGTTGGAGAAGCACAGGTGTTCTGTTATGGATACAATTCTGTACTCAGGATTTATAATCCTTCTTGACATTTTTTTTATTCCGAGTGTGGCTGAGCTGAGCTTGATGTCTTTATCCCACATGCCATGCTTAGAATTCTTCTTTTGCTAGATGTCTCTATACTACCACAGCTAAAGGAGCAAATTGTGCTGCCAGTGATAATTATCTGTGCCAAACAACTACCACTTTTTCCTTCTGAATATGCAATTGACTAAATAGAATGAACACAAAGCATAAACTGATCACACAACTCCCCCCTCCTTCCAACCAAAGCATTTTATATTACAAGCAATGCATGTGGTATTTGCAGCAGAGGGTGACTGCCTGTTAAATATGCTCTGTTTTGAATAAACTTGGGTTAAAAAATGATGTGAATGTTGTCTAGAGATGTAGAGATGTCAGAAATAGTTGTGCCAAAGCACGTGCGATCTTTGTGTTGTATCTTTTTTTTCCTTAAAGAATCAAAATTTGTAAGTAAAAGTAATTTATTTCCCCATCCCACCAAAAACACAACCACCCCAACTCACTTCAAAATTATAACTGTCCTGATGAATGTTCCTTGAATATCTGGATGTTCAGAGAATATTTGCTATTTGACATCAATATTACATCCAGTCGTATTTGATATGTATGTAATCCTAGCTCGTCCACTAACCCTGCTTCAGAAGGGTACTTTGGTACCTGTGGTTCATAGATCAGGTTAGATCATAGAGAATTTCAGTGCCTTGGGTTCATAATGAATGGTGCAATCCTTCCAAGCCAATTGTTTCTGTGTCTCCCAACCAGAGGCTAAAATAACTCAGTAGAGTATGGAGTCCCACAGCAGCTAAACCAGTCCCAGCAGGAACCTACTTAAAACAATCACTACTAGATATAGTGTCAGTCTTCGTGGGAACAATATAGACTGGACTTCAGATTAGTCCTCTTCTAATAGCATATTTGATTGACTTCTTAAGAAAGCTCACTGATTCCCCCCAAAAAATATCCCCCCTTCAGCTGCTTCAGCCCCCACCCCCCATTATTCTTGTACTGTCTGAATGCCCTGAAGCTACTTAACTCCACTTTTTCCTCTGGCAGAGGATGAGGGAGAGAAAGGTTGACACAGCATCATTTGTTTTTTGTCCTCAGGTTTTAAAGAACAAATAGGCCCTGCTTATGTGGCCAGGGGATATGTGAAATCTAGATAAAATTAGCACTGTTGTTCTTTACCTAGTGCCAAACATTTTACAATGGGGGAAGGTGTTAAAACAAATAACCGCTGCTGAAAAGTTTACTTTAGTTGTTCTCAGAGTAACACCAGGGTGTGGGAATAGGGAACTTTGAGTCATTCTTAGAGAAAGCGTTCTCTCAGAATGTTGGCAAGCATGGAGAACATTTCATTTCCTTTGTAATAGAAGTTAAGTTGACTTTTGGGAAAAGATGAAAGGCAAATGTTGGCAGGGTAATAACTGACAGTGGCAGCCAAGACAGTGGCAGAATCAAATGCAGAGCGGCACAAGTTCGGATTAGTGACACTGTGGAGTAGAACTGGGAGCTCATTTTGTTGAAGAAAAGAGGGTTCAGAAATGGCTTGCATCCAATGGTGACTGACTGGTAAACAATTGTATATGCGGGTGGCGCTGTGGGTTAAACCACAGAGCCTAGGACTTGCCGATCAGAAGGTCGGTGGTTCAAATCCCCGCGACGGGGTGAGCTCCTGTTGCTCGGTCCCAGCTCCTGCCAACCTAGCAGTTCGAAAGCACATCAAAGTGCAAGTAGATAAATAGGTACCACTCTGGCGGGAAGGTAAACAGCATTTCTGTGTGCTTCTCTGGTTCGCCAGACGCGGCTTAGTCATGCTATCCACATGACCCGGAAACTGTACGCCGGCTCCCTCGGCCAATAAAGCGAGATGAGCGCCACAACCCCAGAGTCGGCCATGACTAGACCTAATGGTCAGGGGTCCCTTTACCTTTACCTTACTTACACAAAAGATAGTTAGCATTCATTCATTCATTTATTGCATATGTGCAATACGAGCTTAAAAGGAGAGTCCACTGCCTTCCAAGGGAATCAGTTCCACTGTCAAACATCTCTTACTGATGTTTAGTCAGAATCTCCTTTCTGTTAACTGGAAGGAAACCATTGGTTTGGGTCCAATCTTTTACAGCAGGAGAAATCAAGCTTGCTCCATCTTCCACGTGACAGCCTTTTAGATACAGTATTTGAAGATGGCTATTCTCTTTACCAGGTTAAACAAACCCAGCTCACTCAACCATTCCTCACAGGGCTTGATTTCCAGACCCTTGATCATCTTGGTCACCCTCCTCTGCTTGTCAATATCCTTAAATTGTTGTGCCCAGAACTGGACACAGTATTCCAGGTGTAGTCTGACCAAGGCAGAATAGACTGGTGCTATTACTTCCCTTGATCAGGGCACTATACTTCTGTGATTGCAGCCTAGAATAGCATTAGCCTTTTTTGGTGCTGCATCACACTATTGACTCATGGTAAGCTTATGGTCTACTAAGACCCCTAGATCCTTTTCATATATACTACTAGCAAGCCAGGTGTCCCCCATCTTATATTTGTGCAGCTTGTTCTTCCTACCTAAGTGCAGAACCTGACATTTGCCCCTATTGAAATTAGTTTGGGCCCAGTTCTCCAAACTGTAATGGTAATATTGAGTCCCAATTCTGTCTTGAGAGCCAGTGTGGTGTAGTGGTTAAGCGTGATAGACTCGTAATCTGGGGAACCGGGTTCGCCTCTCTGCTCCTCCACATGCAGCTGCTGGGTGACCTTGGGCCAGTCACACTTCTTGAAGTCTCTCAGCCCCACTCCTTCAGGTAGTGATAAAGCGGGATATCAAATCCAAACTCCTCCTCCTCCTCCTCTTCTTCTTCTTCTTCTTCTTCTTCTTCTGCAGCATTAGCTACCCCTCCTAGTTTGGTATCATCTGCAGATTTTATGAGCATCCTCTCAATTCCTTCATCCAAGTCATTTATAAAAACCTTGAACAACAACAGGCCCAGGAAAGGAGAGGTGTGAAAATGTCTTATTATCCATTACCATCCATTTCCCGCTTGTAATAAAAAGTCCATTTGCAAAAGACGGCTATCTACTATTCTAGCTGGGTAGCTGCAGACAGAAAATAGCAGTTAAAAAAAACAGTCAAGGTTGAATTTATTTTTATTTTAACCTATTAAACACCCTTTGATGCACATAAATGTTCTTTGCTATATTTAGGGGGGCAGATCACCAATTTGCTTCTTCTAATGGTGTCGGTGGATGAAAACCTAGCAACAGGGCATACAAGTTCAAACTGCTATTGGAATAAAACCTGCCACCACTGGAATGAAACTACTTTCATTAGGGGGAAATGCATATTTTGCTTTTATGAGCTGTCCCTTATCTCTTGCAGAAAGCTTTCATATTGCTTATAAAAAATATGTGATGCCAAAGGAGTATTCTGAGTTTGGGGAAACCTCCTCAGCAGCAGAAGTAATTGCTAGGTGGAGAAATACTTCTTCTTCTTCTTCTTCTTCTTCTTCTTCTTCTTCTTCTTCTTCTTCTTCCAGAATCTTATTAATCTAGATTTTCAAGATAGCCTGCAAAAGAGAACTATAAAAAAAATGAAACAGATCAAAAACATCAGAAACAATGGCAATTATCGTAGCAACAGTAAAAATACAAAAAGCAGTAGATATAAAATCAGTTAAAATCATGGGGATTTATTTTTTTTAAAAAAATGTCTATAATGTGGCTCTCCAGGCACCCTGTCACATAGCAGCTTGTAAATAATATTCATTATTATTAAGAAAGCCTACAGAGTGGCAGGGATATACAGAGAGAATGACCTCTGGTGGCAGACTTAACAAACAGGTAGGTTCCTTTTTTTGAAAAGGGGACAAAGCTAACATTTTCAATGAATATATCCCCTCCACAGACACCTCAGTGATGATGACGGTATTAAAATATCCTGTTGTTCTTCAGTGAAAGAGAAAAGGGGAGACCAGGTAGTATCAAAGCTATCTTTTTTGGAGATGCGCTTGATTAGTCACCAATGGTATATGTGGCATTCTGATAGAGCAATACTCCAGATATTATTAACCCAAGCCTCTATTGGTATATTAGAGGTTTCCTTCCATTGTTGGGAAAAGGAAAAGTGGAGGAAAGAAAGTGGCATTGATGAGGAAAAGAAAGTGGCAGTGATTTAAGCAAGCGCCGCTGAATTCGTGCCTGTCTTGGAGCAACGCAAACACAAGACCAACACACAGTAATGCAAATGTGGTGTACTAGAAGCTGAACCCACTAGAAGCTGTTCAGTGAAGCTTACTCCCTAAGTAAATGTGTTTGGGACTGCAGGCTTAGCTGCATAGGTTTTCGCTCATGGTGGTTTTCGATGAACAGACCTTTGATCCTTAAAGGTAAAGGTAAAGGTACCCCTGCCCGAACGGGCCAGTCTTGCCAGACTCTGGGGTTTGTGCGCCCATCTCACATCTATTGGCCGGGGGCCAGCGCTGTCCGGAGACACTTCCGGGTCACGTGGCCAGCGTGACAACGCTGCTCTGGCGAGCCAGAGCCGCACCCGGAACGCCGTTTACCTTCCCGCTGGTAAGCGGTACCTATTTATCTACTTGCCCCCGGGGGTGCTTTCGAACTGCTAGGTTGGCAGGCGCTGGGACCGAGCAGCGGGAGCGCACCCCGCCGCGGGGATTCGAACCGCCGACCTTTCGATCGGCAAGCCCTAGGCGCTGAGGCTTTAGCCCACAGCGCCACCCGCGTCCCAACTGATCCTTAGGAAGATGCAATTATTCAGCCGTTTATATTGTGTTAATCAATTTAATAGAATGTGATGCTTTGGGGGGGGGGATCAAAAGTGCTTACCAATTAAAAATAGTGTCTATGGAAAGAAAGCAATGGTTTTGACCTTTCTACTGTTATTGAATGGTAAATAAAGGCATCTATTGTTGGAGCTGCAAAAATGTCTCGTCTGTAGTGGAAGGGATTTGTTTATGGAATGACAGACAGTGTTCATTTCTATTTTTAACCAGGCTGCTTGTTTTTATGTAACTAAAGGGCCAATTCCTGCAATTGCTTTGGGGATTACTTATTTATTTATTTATAAACATGAAACCTTGCCACACAACCATATTATTTACACAGTAAATCTGCTTTGTTAGTGCAAGATACAAGTATTAACACCTTTCCTTAGCAGCAAATCTACAATACTATGTTATTGTGCAATCTCTCCTCCACAAACCAATTTACTGCAGAAGAGCCTAGACTACTTAATTTACTTTTCACATTGTTATCAGTCACTTTTTACATTATTGAATGTAATACAACCTCTGCATCACTTTTGAACTACCCATATTGGGTCTGGCTTCCCACTTGGGAGGAGGGAGCCTTGAAGCCAAGTTATTTAAACATTAGCCCGATCCAAAAGCCCAGTGCAAAGAGCCAGTGCTGAGACTGACAAGGCTCTCTATGCTGGCTATCAAATGTATTCTCCCAGAGCCAAAGCACTGGTAGCCAAAACAGAATGTTGACTCACTATTAGAGAGAAGGAAGAGGGCAGGAAATAGGGGATAGAATAGAATGCCCTGGAAAATGACATGGCTTGAACACAGGTCCAACTTGTTGAACCCTATTCGCCAATTTTATTACAGGTCCAACTTGTTGAACCCTATTCGCCAATCTAAAATATGTGTGAAGATGACCCTATTAACCCTTAGACTTGAACAGGAGGCTATAAGAGCAAACTAGTAAGTCCTTGTTTTTCATAAATTGCTCAATTAAGATTCCATTAGGATTCATTCAATCCAAATTATTATCTTGAAACAAATCTTACAAGAAAATGTGTTAAAGGTTCTGTTTTTTAGGACTGATCAACCATAGTATTTGACTATTTGTGCTAGCATTTGTGTTTAAAGATTAGGCTACAAATTTTACTGAAAAACAGTAATGGATAATGTTCATAGCCCTTTAGGTTGTTGTTTTTTTAATGCCCTAATCTTAATACTTTTAAGTCCCATCGCTTTGTCGCTTATATTCCGTGTGATATAAAGATGAACAAATGCAGAGGAATTCACTGAACACAGCATATCCCTCAGGAACTTGCATGGCAGACTAAAACACTGCTGTTCTGTTTACAGCATTGGGAAAGGAACAATTAGACATTGAATCTAATAATCCCCCAGTACATGTGCCAGGAAATCAAATACACAGAGAATTTTAGAAAAAAGGATAAACTGTACTACAAGGGATAGTAGTATAATGGATTTATTCTTCACCAGGGAAGCATTTATATTCCCATGACTTATTTGCATTTAATCTTCCTGAATATAGGTTTGTAAAAACTCTTTTAATTCAATCAATCTTTATTTTTTTTAATAAAGCAGGTTATGACCATTTCCACTGTATAGCTGTGGTTCAGTCAGCTACCCTCCTATGCTGGTCACTAAAACATACAGATTTTGGTTACCTTGGCCTCCTTGCAAAATCACACAACTGCCTAACTTGCTTTTTACCTTATTTGCCGCTGCAGTTGATGTCAGGATTGAGCCAGCAGTAATCAGAATAAGTGAAGTCAGCTCTTTATGAGGAAAAAACCAGGATCTTCACAGGGGTGCCAGGCCTAATGAGCACAGCAACTCTGCCTAAGTCCCCTCCTCTCCAGGGTTTTCCCCAAGCAATCTGGGACTGCACCTGTGTGCCTTTGCTCCTTTCACTTCATGCCTCTCTTGGTCCTGGGAGCCTGGGGGAGGAGAGGAGCATGGTACAGGAGGGAGAGAAGTGAGCTTCTATACCAGCCTGACTTATCTCTACCTCTTGGCCTCCCTCCTCTCCTGCTTCTTCTGGACTTCACTCTGACACAAGACTTTCCCAGCTCAGTTACCTCTTCAGCTTCCTACACCTTCTTCTCCCAGTCTTCTTCCTCTGACCACTCATTGCCATCCCACCACCACTCCCTGGGCTTTGAGCCTTCTTCCCTTGGAGGTTCCTCAGCTGGTTCCTCCCACCATTCTTCTGCCTCCAACCAGTCCATGACATTTGAGATGCTTTGTCAGGCAGGGCTACCCTCTTGCTTGTAAAATGCTAGTATAACTGGCTCGTTATTTTGTCACTGATATCCAGATGATCCAGGGAAGATGCAAATATAATATTCTATGGTGGTGCTAATAGTTTTGGTCAAGAACTGGTCTGGTTCCTAAATAATTGTGCATCTAACAGATTCCCCCCCCCACTAGGATACAATTTATTTAAAAAGCTCACGATTAATGCTAAATTTTACACAACCTGTTGTGATTGGGTGATTGCATCACTCCGAGAAAGAAAAGTTGGGGAGATCAGGATTAAAATGGGGGGGGGGGAGCCATTACCAGCAGTGGGATGTTCTAGAAGTTCTCTGATCATTGGTTTGGCACTTGGCAGAATAGTTAAAGCTTCTATAATGGGTATACTTTTGTGATTATCTCTGCACTAATATGTGCAAGACAGCTGAGGAACTCACAGCAGCCCAGTGTCTTTGACCCACACATCCTGCAGGAAGTGGTGGAGTCAGAAGTGGTGAGAGTTGGTGGGGAACACAACCTTCACCTTAAATGCTGTTTCCTCTCTCAAAGGTTCCACTAAGTATCATCTGACACATGTGGGACGATGCCCCACTGACAACCCAAATTACTTAGTGGAAAAGCACTGCTATCTGTTAATGATACTTCAGCTGATGTCCACCACCACCACCCCGCCCACCCCAGCACTTAATAGCTGGGAATTAGGCACAAGATGTCAGGCAGGGGACATTCAGGACCCAGAAGCCCAGGTGCTATCTCATAAAGGCATCCATCTGCCCAGGAGGACAATAGGAAAGAGATAAAGGTGCTTAAAAAGATCCTTTTGGGAATTACAGTATAGGGACAGCACTACTCAAACGGTATATAAATTTATTCATGTATGTGACTACAGCAGCAAGAATTTTACTTGCCCCCAAACGGAAAGAAGTCCCAGAGAAAGAAGAATGGATACAAAAAGCTTATGGAATATGCAGAAATGACGAAACTTACCAGAAAAATGAGAAATCAAGATAACAAACTTTTTATAGATGAATGGAAATGGTTTATTGAATGTTTAAAAATAAATTGTAAACAGAAAAGAACACTGGCAGGATTACTGTAATAACCTGCAGTTTTTATAAGAGTATACATTTCATTTCATTCAAAAGAGTATACATTTAAAGCAAATCAATAAATGAGAAAATGTTAATTTGGAATATGCAGAAAAAAATTAAGGAACCGCAGGAAGGGGGGGGAGGAAGTCAAGTTTTGAAATGTTAAAATGACTGTAAAATTATTGAAATGTATAGAACTGAAAATCATAAATAATAAGGACCACCATTTCAGCTGTAAAACTACAGCAGCAGCAGTATTTGCACCGGCTCCCTCAGGCTCCGCGTGCCTACACGTGAGAACGTTGTTCGGAAATGGGGAAGAGGGTGTTGAAAAGAAGAAGCGTGTAGAGAGATGGTGACATCCGGCCAAGTTTATTTCGGGAGGGGGTGGACAGAAACTAAGGAAACGGTGCCACTTATGGAAAATCAACGAGGCGTCGATAAACCCCGATGCATTCCTCCCCCCCCCCAACTTTCGACCTCGCGACCTCGTTATGTGCGCGGCGTATCTACTGCGCAACCCCCAACATTTCCCGCTCGCCGCCGACTTTCATCTCTTATCACATGGTGTCGCCATCAAGCAGCAGCGGCAGCGGCCGTTGTTGGGGAGAGCGGTGCTCCTTTCCCCGCCCCCCTTGGAGTAGCGGCTCCTCCGCGGAGGACCGCGAGGAAGGCGTTGGCGGGGGGCTGAGGCGCCTCCCTCCCCTTCCTCCGCCGCCGCCGCCGCCGGTGCCAGGCGGAGGCTCCTCCCTCGCTCCCGTGTGACTGGCCTAGTGCCGCATGTGAGGCAAGAAGGCGGGAGGAGGAGAGGCGCCCGGCCGACAGCGGCCCCCAGTGCGGCGGCGGCGGCGGGAGGGAGAACAAGAGCCGGCGGCGGCGGAGGAAGAGCAGCAGCAGCAGCAACGGCCACATCCCCCATCTGCCGCCTCGACGCTTCTTCTCTTCCCCCTCCCCCTCCCCACCCCCGTTAATCCCTCATGACGGTTTGGTGCTGCCGGTGTTCCCTAGCCGGTCACTTCAGGTAACGCTTATTCGCCAGGCCGGCCGAGGGAAATAGGTTTGTGGGTCAAAGGGGGGGGGGACGGCGGGGGGGGGTAGAGAGAGAAAGAAAAGGCTCCTTCCATCCTCCCCTTTCTCTTCCGGCTCCTCCCTCTCCTCTCAGAGCCGGCGGTTGACGCGATGTGGGAGTCCGCGCGGGATGCCTTCCTGCCCGCTGCTGCTGCTTCTCCTCAGCCAGCCGGCCGGCCGGCCTGCGCTTCACTGAGGAGGAGGAGGTGGAGGAGCGAAGGGGGAAGGTCACGGGGTCGGCCGGGGGCGCGCGCGCGCGCGTGCCCGCTCTCTGTAAGCGGAGGAAGGGAGAAGGTGAGGTGCTTTGAAGAGCATCCTGGAGGCGCGACTTGGGTGGTGGTGCTGAGGAGGGAGTTAGAAGGGAAGGTGCGTGGTAAGGTGTGTTGCTGGCTGATGCTCCTAAAGACAGAGGGAAGGGAGGAAGCAAAGCAAAGGCCCACCCAGACGAGCCACACAAAAAGGAACATCGCCTTTCCATAGATGATGATGGCGGCGGCGGCAGATTTCTGAATGGCCAAGATGGGTCGTGATTTGAAATGTTGTTGCATGACAAGCAGGTAGGCTTGGAAATCGCCTCTCTGCAGCACACATGGCATTTATGTGCACACGTGGTTTTGTGCGTGTGTGTGTACACATAGGGGGGGTGGCACTGTGGTCTAAACCACTGAGCCTCTTGGGCTTGCCATTCGGAAGGTCGGTGGTTCGAATCCACACAATGGGGCGAGCTCCTGTTGCTCTGTCCCAGCTCCTGCCAAACTAGCAGTTCAAAAGCACACCATTTCAAGTAGATAAATAAGTAGCGCAGCGGTGGGAAGGTAAACAGTGTTTTCGTGCACTCTGGCACTCGTCATGGTGTCCCGTTGTGCTAGAAGCGGTTTAGTCATGCTGGCCACATGACCCACAAAGCTGTCTGTGGGCAAACACTGGCTCGGCCTGAAAGCAAGATGAGCGCCGCAACCCCATAGTCGCCTTTGACTGGACTTAACCGTCCAGGGGTCCTTTATATAAACACTCACATGCCACCTCACTTGTTTGTGTATACAGTATATTTGTATTCTATCTTTCTTCCGTGAATAAAACAGCAAAAGAGGCTTTGGGCACTTTAAAAGACTTAACACGTTCAGTATGGTGTAAGCTTTTAGAGACGAAGGTACGCTTCACTTCTGGAGATTCTTCCATGATGAAACTAGTTGTAGGTAAGATTCTTTGCAGGTCTACCATTGTTTAGGCACTGATCATCCCCATTGCTGCTTCACTTTAGTCTTTTAGTTCTTGAGACCATTCCATGAAACAGTATATGGACTGGGAATTTCTGTAGGCATGTCTTTAATGTTGGGTGGAAGAGAAGAGAAAAATTCCTTTCTGTTCTTGGATTTTGAT
The DNA here is from genome assembly GCF_965113315.1 of Podarcis vaucheri. Taxonomy (NCBI): domain Eukaryota; kingdom Metazoa; phylum Chordata; class Lepidosauria; order Squamata; family Lacertidae; genus Podarcis; species Podarcis vaucheri. Next base: position 67,184,358 of record NC_138766.1, read on the forward strand.
TAAATATTACAGTTGCAGGCTAAATTTATGGATATAGAATGGAGCAAAATGATACTTTCTGGTAGCCAACTGGTAAAAGAATGTCTTCAGAAAGTTAGGCTATCCTAGACTTCAAGTCCCAGACTATCGTAGAGCCATAAATAATTTTACCCAATGCCCATAACTCATAGCCTGTATCTCTGGAAATTTAAATTGATGGGTAAATAGTAGGTCAACTGTGAAAGGGTGTTGAATACCTCATCATGGTTTTCTGATTTTTGACAAATTTCATAGGGATCTTTCAGATGTTACTTATAGTAGCTGACACCACCCAAAAAGGGTATGCAGTCATTTGTTTTGCGGGTTACAGTGCAGCCTTTGCATTTTAGTTTCTGCTGTAATTTCTGGTGGTGTTTGGTGTAAGGTGGCTGGCTAGAATATTTGCTAGTGCTATCGTTCTAATTGTCTTGGCATAAGCAAGCGTAACTTAACTGCCATATATTTAACAAACTCTTCTAAACAGATGTTGTGTTATGTCATATCCTGTATTTTAAATATCTGAAGATATTTCCTGTGAAGATGAATGTGTAACTGTAATAGACTGGTATAGTGTAGGAAAGGTGTTACTGATGCTGGTTTTCACTGGTGTAAGAACAGAGTGAGAGTCCTGCTGGAGCAGACCTGGGGCCCATCTAGTTGTGCATCCTTTTGTCCACAGATGCCTGTAAAAAGCCCATAAATACTTTTTCACTTTAGCCTTTAATGTAAAACTCCATAGATTACAAGGGAGGACAGCAGAAAAAGGTACACTTGTCAGCGTGCAGACATTGTGGTTTTGCAAAACAACATAGCTTCCTTTAGTTTGTAGCCACAACAGAGATGTGGGGAACCTATTAAGCTTTATTGAGATATATTCTGCAGTAGAGTACCATAGATGCCTATATTTAAGCCATTTAAATGACCTGATAGTTGACAGCAAGCATAGAATTGGTTCCAATTATCCATGGTTTCTATTATTTTAACCATGAATTTGCCACATGTATGGCACTGCAGGGTTTGTCCTAAGCTTAATCTGTATCTTTAGCTGCATATAAGTATGTTTGCATGCATGAATGTCCTGTGTGATTTTTGGTTCCAGGGAGGCAGACAACTGTATTCTGGATGAGGTTATATGAGCTTTACCAAGGAAAGGAAAATGCTTGAGGCTGACATGTGCCGAATGTAGGACTGTGCAAAAGCAGTCCTAGAGCCAGCAGTGCCTACTTAAATATTAGCTTAGAGGTGGATTTGATGGGAAATACAATTAGTGTCAGAGTTGGCAGATTCCTGGATTGTAGGAGGAGGGAGGGAACCAACTGCAGAACTGTACATTTCCATTTAAATTCTTGAGAAAGCGCTTGCATTGCACTTAGATTATGCAATGATTTATTCTTAGAAGCTATTTTGGAACCAATTCATACATTCTTCTTAATAAATATTTTGGTTTTGATCCAAAGATCCTTTGAGTGGCACTCAGTTCATGGGATACTCTCTCTGGTGGTAGGGAGAAGGCAATTTTTTCCTGATTCCCCTTGCAGGTGCCCCACCAAAATGTGCCCTGGAGGATTCAGGAACCATATGGAAGGTGGGGGGGAAGGGGAAGTCAGCAAAAAACACCTCCTCCCTTCTACCAATGGGTGTGTCCTCTGGGTTCAAAACACAAATAGAAGGAGCCTTCTGTAGAAGAGAAAATAAGGATCCAAGTCACAAGCATTAGTTAATATATCAAAAAAATAATATAGCTTCGTAGACATTTAAATGTATGACCAGTTACCCCTGATTATTAGTTATAGAAATTGTATCAGACAATTTATTGTAAAAGAAATGTGTGTCACTCAACATGCACACTCGTCTGTCCTTTTGTAAACATATATGGGTAAAAAACCCTACTTTTTCCCTGTAGGATTCCAAAATAGCAGTATTAGTTTAGGAAAAGGCAAAGTGGATTTGCAACTCTGAAATTTTCCTAAGTGCTGACAGACTATCATCAGGCCAATGACTTTATATTAACTTAAGTTTATTTTATTAATAATGTATTGTAGTGATGAACTGATTTTTTTTCCCTTTTAAATAGAAACTACTGTAGCCCTGAAACCGAAGGACACTTTTTGAATTCCTTAGTGCAGTATTTTGGTGACAGCTTTGGGACAAATGTTAAAACAATGCCCTTACTAGAAGAAGCTACTCTACCTGTGGACCCACCACTGAGTTTGCCAGTGGTAGTAATAGGTGAGTTATTCTCAGAATTTCAGTATATGAATAAGAATCTAAAATATTGAATGTGTTTGAAATTTATTAATTATAATTTAACAACCTTGCCTTATCACGGACTGCTTATTAAGTTGTGATATAATTGAGAGTCTAGTTATCCTATTATACAGGTATATTGTGATTTGATGCAGTTGGAAAAATATTTGAGCTATAATGGTTTCCTCCATAACTGGGGAAAATATAATGTTGTATAGTAGAATAGGAATTGCCAAAGTGTACCTCCTTGTCACTGAATCTAGCCCTTTGGGGCCCTATATACCCGTTACATGCAACCTGGTCATGTCTGTGATGGAGCAGCTGCTCTAATACTCGCTTTCCTCTCCCCTCCCCATTTCTTTTTCCTTTTGTATCATGTCTATTTGATTTTGAGTCTAGCAGTTCAAAAGCACGCCAGTGCAAGTAGATAAATAGGTACTCCTGTGGCAGGAAGATAAACGGTGTTTCCGTGTGCTCTGGTTTCTGTCACAGTGTTCCGTTGTGCCAGAAGCGGTTTAGTCATGCTGCCCACATGACCCGGAAAGCTGTCTGTGGACAAACGCCTTCTCCCCCGGCCTCAAAGCGAGATGAGCACCACAACTTCATAGTCGCCTTTGACTGGACTTAACTGTCCAGGGGTCCTTTACCTTTACCTGTGCTTTATCTTTTTGTATCTGAACAGCACTTCAACAAAAATTAAGCCCTTTTTTAAAAGTATCTAACAACAAGAACATAGAAACTCATGTAATCAAAATGAGAGGACTCAAGCTCCTCCACTTTTTAGGGAGAGTAGAGTGTTTCATCCTTAGCTGTTTTTCTGTTTCCAGTTGGCCACCCCTCCTACTTCGGGTCGGGGAGGAAACAGCTTGGGAGGCCAGTTTTTGAATGGCAAAATAGCTTTGTCTCCATATTTGGTGACTGGAAGAATATCTGTAATTGGGACTTACAGAGCCAGTGTGGTGTAGTGGTTAAGAGCGGTAGTCACGTAATCTGGGTAACCGGGTTCGCGTCTCCGCTCCTCCACATGCAGCTGCTGGGTGACCTTGGGCCAGTCACACTTCTGTGAAGTCTCTCAGCCCCACTCACCTCACAGAGTGTTTGTTGTGGGGGAGGAAGGGAAAGGAGAATGTTAGCCGCTTTGAGACTCCTGAAGGGGAGTGAAAGGCGGGATATCAAATCCAAACTCTTCTTCTTCTTCTTCTATTAAAACCATGAAACAGTGAAACAAATTCCTTGCTGTACAGTAATTGGAATAAAATATGTAGCCTGCAAAAATGTAGGATGTTTTATATTAGATGTTAACCTAGAAGTGAAAGTGGTTTGGATTATACTGTTGAAGGAGGAAGTACTATTATTTTATGATATCTGAGGCTCTATGCTGCCCTAGGATCAGTTTCGGTGACATGATGCTATGCAAATATTATTCCAAAGTGCTGCAGATGGTTTTTCTGCCTTTTCACAACACAAGGTATCTCATTGCTAAGAAAAGCGTCTTCCCCACCCACCCATAACACTCCTTCAATTTACAATAGCAACAAACTTGCTTTGTAAAAAGTAACAAAATAAATAGTAACACAGATTTGTAATCAAATACAGGTTCAAAGCAATTACATTATCAACAACAAATTACCTATAAACTAATTTAAACTATATTATATTGTGAAATAAATTTGTATATCAGCACAAAAAGCTGTCAAGAAGCCAAGAAACTTCACATTAAATGAAAAAGTAATCTGGCTCTACTTTAGTAAAATTTTATTTTACATGTCTGATTATCTAGCCAAATATGTGTGGACCCAAGGGACTTTTAGCTCTTCTGCCACTATTCAGAAAGTTAGCAACCAATAAGCAGATCAGTGTTGGTATAGTCAGAAATTCAATAATCAGAATCAAGGTAATATACTTGGCAAATAATAGTCTAGACTATATTTGCAAAAATACTAGGCATCCTATAGCAAAAGCTGAGCTCTCTTAAATTCCTTGATCGCAATGAGGGGAAGATAAGCATGTCTTTGACTTTCATGGATTAAAGTCATTATCTTGGTCCAGATTACAATTTTAAACTTTAGTAAATCTTATGTCATTTTTAAAATACCATTAGGTAATGGACCATCGGGAATTTGCCTCTCATACATGCTGTCTGGATACAGGCCATATTTGTCTCCTGCAACAGAACATCCAAATCCTATTTTGCATAATAAATTAAAAGAATCTAGTCATCTTTCTATTGTTGATCAGGTAAGCTACCACTTATGAAATTACACATTTAATTGCATATCAGGACTGGAAGAAAAGTGCATTACATATATAATATACAATTACATACTCTTAGCTTGGAAAAATTAGTTCACATTTCTGTTGTGCATCATGGTAGAAGCAAAGTATTCTGCTTTTTTCAGGTTTTTCAGTGTCAAATAGGACTTGGGGATCCAAAATGCCAATTATTTTTTATGACAATCCTGTGTATTTAAAATATAAGAACTGCCTCCAAAATATATCTTGTTTGGCACTCTGCCTCCGACAGCAAATGTTGCCAGGAAGTTCTCATTACCAAACCTGGTAATGAGAAATGTACTATATTTAAATACAGAGGCCCAATGTTTAGGCATTGTGTCAAATAACCATTAATATACCTGTGTTCCATGAACAACAGACTTGTATCACCTTAAAAAACTAACAGATTTATTTTTGCAGGAGCCCAGAAAAGGGAGATCTGTGACCCTGCAGGTGTTGCTGGACTACAACTCCCATCATCCCTGACAATTGGCCATGCCAATTGAACTCTGACAAGAGTCCAATAACACCTGCAAGGCCACAGGCTGTGAACTTAGCTGATGGGGTTCAGTATACATCACTCTAATGAGTGATATGACAGGGATGAGCTGAAAATGGTTTTAGGCATCATGAAGCCCACTTGGACTTCCCCAAATGTTTAGTCTCTTTTCATCAGCTGAAAAGAAACTAATCATATGACATACAGAAAACATACTATCAGTTCCTTGTATCAACTGCAGCTCAAACTTGATTCCATTAAAATCATTCCCAAGGGTTTAAGTGTGTAATCCGTGGGGAGAAGCCAGATGACATAATGAAGCTTGTTTGCACTCATTGTGATCAGGAAAGCAAGGGATAAAAGCAAACAACTAGTACAAGTTTGGTACATCTGATATCTATATATAGCCAGGCCTGAGAAACATGGTATAGAGAGTTAAAGCTCTTTTACTGCAAATTATTTTATATTCTAAGGGAAAGCTACATTGCCATTTAAAACTGTCTTCTCACATTAGGAGTTGGAGTACTTGGCAGAAGGTCTAGAAGGACGCTCTTCGAATCCTGTTGCAGTTCTCTTTGACACACTGCTTCATCCTGATGCTGACTTTGGATTTAACTATCCACCTGTTCTTGACTGGAAACTGGAACCAGAGCACTATATCCCTCATATGGTGCTTGGCAAAGGACCACCTGGTGGTGCTTGGCATGTGAGAACTTTTTCCATTTTGCTGTTGGAACCACACTTGATCAGAGAACTTCAGCTTACATGTTGGCTATGGGAACAATGGGTACCTACCACACATTGTTCCTGATTGGTTGTAAGTCCTGGGCATGTACCCATTTGAAGAAGTTCATGTTTTGGCGCTGCATCATAGGGAGTGTCTTAATATTTTAAATGAATAAACCAATGTGTAAAGAATTCCCAAAAACGTCACATACTACATACCTATTTTGTAAATGATCTTTGTGCTCACTTCCAAAGGCTTACATTTTTGGGCTTGCCTTTTGTAGAAAACTAGGTATGCATTACACTCCTTGTATTAGATTTTATGGAGGTATATATGTTTCTAAAAGGAACAACACTTAGTTACACCCGAAAAGTGAAGTTACATCACTTGATTATTTGGGCCAGTACAATGATAATCTAGCACAGACCATTTATGACCTTCCCACCCCCCAAGAACTATCATCCTGCACAATTAACTGAGGGCATTTTTAGTAATATTTTTTGTGAAGATTGTGGAGCTGCATAGTTGGCAAAATAGACCATGGAAGGCTAGAAATGAAGCCAAAGGCTGTAGGCTACCTGCTGTAGGAGATTTCCTCCTGACTTTATTTCCTTAGCTGTAATGTCTAGTGTAATTTGCTGTCTGGATTCTCTGGATCACTCGGGGAGTTCTCATAACAGCTGCAGATGTTGGGAGTTGAAACTCCATGCTGTCCTGAAGATGTGCATGGCAAGCTGTCCCAAACATTACAACTGGAATAAGAAGAGTTGCCAAGTTGAAGCTTTCTGCAAAGCAGATAATATAGCACACAGGCTGGTCCTTTAGAACATGATTCATGGGATCTTTTTTTCTTTTTGTTATGAAATGTAGGTGGACTGAGATGACCTTAAGCAATATTTTAAATATTTTGTCCTGGTATTATTTTCTTTTCCATAGAATATGGAAGGTTCCATGCTGACTATCAGTTTTGGAGATTGGATGGAATTACCTGGATACACATTTAAAGACTGGACTGCTACCAAGCGAAGGTGAGGACTGTAACATTCTTGTAATGACTGATGGGGGGGGGAATTACTTCTGTTAGTGGATGGAGAATCAAAAGTTTCAATGTTTCTGTGCTCTATTTTTCAAAAGTACAAGATGCTCTTCTACATGTAATTTAATAATGCTAACAGCTTGTAAACAATGAGCTACCATTTTGACACTTAAGCTTAAGACATTTGATTTGATTTGATTTGATTTGATTTGATTCATAGATTAGATAACCAGGGCTGCTGGATGAGATGGGACATCGAAGAACCGACTGCCAAATTTTCTACCTCCCCTATTTTTGAAAAGCTCACATAGTCTCGGCATTGACCTCTGTGTTTTTGAAAATTCAGTGATCAACTTAGCCTAGCATGTTTTGGCTCAGTTTAAGTACTTCTCGTAGTTGTGAGCAAAGGAGTGCCAGTGGGTTCCGCTGAATGTGGTAAAAATCCATGATTTCAGAATTTAAAGCTGAATTTAGCTGCTCATGATTTAAAATTTCCCTCTTGGGCAGCAAATTTAGGATTTTTTTTTCTTTGCTGTACATTCTAGACTCTCATTTGTTTTTTTTCTGGGAAAACTATATCATAATTTCCCTGAGACCAAGTCTTGTTACTACATAATTCTTTAAATATGTTTGATGCCTGCATTCATAGCTAGATTGATTGCACTGCCAGTGGTTTTCAGACTTGTATGTTTAAAGAGCTAAGTAAAAATAATAAACTAGCTTTTTGGGGTTCCTGGGGTAGGACCTCAGGTATATGGCCTCACATTGTTATATATATATATTCCATATGATCTACAGCCCTTCCATTCAATACAGGGGCTGGAAATGTAAATACTAATTGAACTGCAATATGGGGTTGATTGACAGGTGCATATGCAAAAGTCAGAAAAGAGTTTGAGCCATCACTCACAAATGTCTGTGCCTTGCTTGGAAGGTCATGCTTTGAGAGCCACTGTCTGCATCTGCGCATAACAGAAAGCCAAGAATCTTTGCTTAACAACCCATACTATACTGAATTGAACAAGGATGCAGGACCACCATTTCTCCTGCTTCACTCCTCCCCTGTGTGAGCAGGGAAACAACCAGGAAGATGATAGCTTAGCATTATGTCCAAACTCGTGTTCATAGGTTTATTTTGCCCTAAAAAGCCAGGATTCATATCTCAACAACAAAGCATACATTAATGCTGGTTAACCATCCTGGCTTGTTGGGGCAAAACAAATCCAGTATAAGCAGTGAAAACATTTCAAAAAATAAATCATGCCAAAAAGAAAAAACAAATGTACTGATCTAATACAAAAGCTGAAAATTCTTTCTGTAGCAATCTGACCTGAATATGGCCGTACAGTCACATTACAAGTTTAAGGAGGTGTTCCTGTGGTGAATGTGAACAGTAAACTAAATGTGAATAATCAGATTTGATCTTTATCTTTTTCAGAAATATAAAGTGTGACAGAGTTCTGCCAGAGCAAATTGCTAGCTATTACAAGCACTATGTTAAAGTCATGGGCCTTCAAAAAAACTTCAGGGAAAACACGTACATAACGTCTGTCTCAAGGCTTTACCGAGAACAGGACCATGAAGATGAAAGTGAAGTGAGTGAAGATGTTTTGCCACAACATTTGCAACTAGAAGAGCAAGGTGGACAGACTATACTGATCAAGAGAAACTGGGAAATCAGAGGTTATCAGAGAGCAGCGGATGGCTCTCATGTGCCATTCTGTTTGTTTGCTGAGAATGTTGTTCTTGCCACTGGAACTTTTGATTCTCCTGGCAGACTCCAAGTAGAAGGTGAAGACTTTCCTTTCGTTCTGCATTCCATATCTGAGTTTGGTGCTGCTATCGACAAAGGAATATTATGTGGGAAAGCAGATCCAGTCTTGATCATAGGTGGTGGACTTACAGCGGCTGATGCAGTTCTGTGTGCTTATAACAACAACATCCCTGTAATTCATGCATTCCGTAGGAGGGTTACTGATCCAAGTTTGATTTTCAAACAGTTGCCTAAAAAGCTTTACCCCGAATACCATAAGGTCTACCATATGATGTGCACTCAGTCAGTCACTACAGACTATAATTTGCACCATGCTTATACCAGTTTTCCAGAACATCGGGTCCTTTCATTTCAGCCAGATATGAAATGTGTCCTGCAGAGTGCCTCTGGATTGAAGAAGATCTTAAAGTTCTCTGTAGCCTTAGTGTTAATAGGTTCTCATCCTAACCTATGCTTCCTGAAGGGCCAAGGCCAGGGTATAGGCCATAACCCAAATGAACCAATTACCTGCAAAGGTAACCCTATTGAAATTGATCCATATACATATGAATGCACAAAGGAACCCAATCTTTTTGCAGTAGGTCCACTGATTGGAGACAATTTTGTACGTTTTTTAAAGGGGGGGGCACTGGGCATTACACGGCATTTGGTCACGAAGCAGAAGCATCAACTCATAGCTGAAAGAGAAGGAGATGGAGTTCCCTAAACCAAACAGCCATAGACATCATCTAAGGAACTACAGGCATATGCTAATAACTGACCCATAACATCTAGTCACTGGCAGCCTTGTTTTTTTTATCCATAAGTGTTCTTCATACTTTCATTGCCTTGTAGAGAATGAGACTACAGTATTCCAGCCTGTACACAAATTGTTTTTACTGGAATTGCTTCCAGTTAAAAGAAACAGTAAATGATTATAAGTCGTGCAGATTTTATTTGGTTTTGTACGCTGATGAGAAAATATTTACCACTCTAGAGAAAAATGGTTTCTACTCATGAACTAATAGTTTTGCTATATAAAAACTAGACCATCGTTGAAATATAGAAGCTTTTCTTTAAGACAAAGTAAAAAAAATATTCAGCAGTTGATTTGCAGCAAGTACTTTATTTTACCCTTGGTTGTTGTGGGAAGTATTTATAACTTTTAAAATGGCCTGTAAAATAGTTGCGAACGGAAACAGTTAAATGATTCTCCAGACTGATATTCCAGCACAGTTGGTAGTTGGAAGCAGTTGTCTTAAGTACGCAGGCATGCCATATGAAATGTAGCACACTAGCCTCTTCTACAGTGGTGTAAAATGAAGTACTGCTTATGTAACATTGTTATGAGGGATCGCGTAATGGATTTACTGCTGTAGTAAAAACATTAATGCCTTGGAAACAAAGTGTTTTATATGAATAACCTGCTCTGCCACAGGACTTTTATTTGTAAAAGGTATTTTCATAACAGCTCAGCATGGAAGTCTTGTTCAGTTTGAGCATCACAGGATTCTCAACATTCAAGATGTGCCTGATCTCTCTGGTCTCAAACAGAACTAGTGTTGATTGGACGCACACAGCCCAGTCCAGAGATGACTAAACTCACCTTTAGGTCCCTTTGAAATTGCTTTTTACCATGCACATCATGTTCCAATGTCGTATGTAAAGACAGGGAAACACCTGTAGTTTTCATTACTGCAGATCAATGATGAAATAAAAGTAGCTTGATTAAAAGAATTGCAGCAATAAAAACCACAAGAAAAAGGATGTGGTTCCTTACACACTACTAAATGATGTGAATTATGAATACCTTAAGTTCTAAAACTTTGATTTCAAAGGGTATTAAGCATACTTTCTTTGGATTTGCCTGTTAGCTGCATTCCCTGTGTATATGTGTCAGTTCTGCATGTAAGCAGTTTCCCCTCACCTTCAACACACAACTCACACCTGCCTGCCTTCAGTAGTTTCCTTAGTCAGCTCCCCGTGCATACTGTTTAACTGTTGGGGTTTGATTCATTAAAGAGAACTTTTAAACCTATGTTTGCTCACAATGGAGGAAACATGAAAAAATGTGATCCAAATATAATTTAACAGTAATGTGTTTAATTTTGGGGACTAGGATTGCTCTACCACTATGAAGGTTATCAGTCACTCCTAGCAAGGGAAAACATTTGTGGTAATTCAGATTATTCTCTTATGTGCTCTGCAGTATACGATAGTATTTCTGGGTTCATGTTGCACGAGGAGCCTAAACTGTTGTACAAAATTAAGTTCAAATTTCCTTTTCCTTTTTTGCAAATCTGCCAGTTTACCATTTGGGGAGTTGAACAGTAAACTAAAATCCCAATGCATATGAAGAACTTCAGGGCTTTTGTTTTTTTAAAAAAAATTAAGCTGCCTTTTCTCTCTTACACACACAAAGCCTACTAGCACTTGGACTTGGAACTCAGGCTTTGAGGCCTCAGAGGCACATACAAGTTAAGTTATTAAAAGCCAAAGAGGCAACACACACTGTTCTTGATAGAGCTTGTGATTATACTGGGATAAATTGGGGGCATTTTGTTTTCTGCAGAGATCCCTTTCTGAGCAGCAAATCACTTTTTAAGCCTGGGCAGTTTAAAAAGCAGATTGGAGATTTGGTAGTTTTTTGTCTTACGTTCAAGGGAAAATGGGCCAATAAGCCCAAATGCATTTATGCATCTGAATGATAGCTGCTGTGTATTTTGTTACAAACTACCTTTGAAAAGAATTGTGAAATAATTCAATAAATGCAAAAGAATAAGGACTACCCAAAGCTAATTCATTGGAGTACTTATATCTGCTCACTGTTCTGGCAGAATACAGCATTATGCCAGTTAATATTCCCTCTTCCAAGCCTTTGGTAGTGCAGAAAGTTTTAGGATCTTGCAAATGTTTCTAAATCAAATAAACCAATAAAAATACTTAAATGAGGTTCTGCCCCCTGGAATAAAGCCTGCCCCCCCCCAAAAAAAATCCTGGCTGTGCCCATGACAATCTCCCTATAATATTGGTGTAATATTGTCTGTGGTGTTGCACTCACACTGTAGTGTTCTCAGTTTATTATTGCCAGGAAGAGCAAGGCTCTCTGATAAAACTGCAAGTGGAATGAAAAGGGTAAGATTGACTAATGAAAGCAATATAAATAACCAAGCATGTGCTGTTTTGCAACACATGACGCAGCTGAACAAGTTACATGAGTCTCGTTAGCCTCTTAAGTCGATAGTTCTAAACCACCCAGACACTAGTGTTAAGCTTCTCTTTGCAAAGGTGCTTTGCTATGAAATTAAATATGGATTGCAGGTTGTTAAATTGGTGGTAATTTTCAAAATAAGCCTCTAGATTGTGATTTATTTTTTATTGACTGAAGTCATACCAAGAAATTATGCAAGTGGAAATTAACTTAGGGCAGGAAAAGCTGTCAGTTGCTGATATTTTTAGAAGGATTTGGTTTTGTAAATTGACAGTCCTTATTTTAAATCCTTGGAGGCAATAATTTATAATTGAAAAATTGTAATAATGGAAGTCACATGTGTGACTCAAGACCCAATTAATGTAGAAGGACATTACATCTTTAAACTCCCTAGGTCAGAGTATTGTGAATGGAAAGCTATGTGTCTCTGGTAATGAAGGTTATTCCACTTACTTCTTTTAATAGAGCATTTAAAGGTTATCTAACTCAAAATGTGTTATGGTTGTATGTAATTTGCTTCTTTTTTTACAGAACATAGTATTTCCCATCTATGCGTGTACTAGTTCAAGAATCCCCCACATCTGTAGTGTAGGAACAGTTTCTGAAATTGGACATACAGGTCTCAGAACTGAGGCAATGATCAGCACTTTCTCCCACATAGTATAGTACCACCAAATGGCCTGTTTTCACCCAGGAATGAGGGAAGACTTTCTTTTACACCTGCTTAAGCGTCAGGCTCAACACCAAGAACAGCATCCTCAATAATGTTCTAATTTTCTAGTTCACTGTTCTACAGATTTTGTGTAGGGGTGGCTAAAGTAGTTTCACTATAATGGCTTGATCTGATTAAAAAGATGGAATCCTCTTTCCAGCTATTAGTGGCAGTTCTAATTCAAATATAAGAGGCATGATGACAGAACTGACTTTAGATCAACTTATTTCAAAACAGACTTGTTGCTAAAGCAGAAAAAATAACATTTTAGTTACAGGTTAATAAATTTAGACATCTTGCAAAACACAAAATCTAGACATAACATGCTTAGTGGAAAATTCTAATGTGTCAGTAGACACAATAGTACTTTGCTTTCACCAATCTAGTACAGGGACTTGCTAAGTAATTTGAGGGAACTTACTAAAATGGAGTAGGTAAATGTGTAAGCATTTGAGCTAACAAGAACCAAGTCAAGCGTACAGGAAGTGTACACAGTTGCAGAGGGGACTCATATATTTCCTGGTCAAATAGACTCAGACAAGTTGGATAGCTGGCTGTGGGTTTTCTGTTGCTGAGATCTGCTTTTAATAACTTATTTTACAAATGATTAAAATGTGCTAGCTGCCACAATATTTTGGAAATGGCCTAGTCATTTCAACTGGCAAATGTCGCTTTTCTACACTTGGGTTATTAAGGCTAGCAACTTGCACACTGTGTTGGCCACAATTCAGTCTTGATCAGTTGGAAGTGATTTAGCCACACCTGCAAGGAATGCTGTGCTAATAAAATATGCAACTCATTAAACTAATCTCCCTTGTTTTGTACAATGGTGGCAAGTGAGATAATGGCTGCCAAGGGGTGTAGTAGAAATTGGGGTGGTGTAATATTTCTAAAGGCAATAGGAGAGGGTGGTAAACACTGAACTCCAGTGCTTAGCAACTATAATTGTTATTGCCAGTGCCTATACTGTGTGTGTATTTCAGGTTATCTCCAAAACAAGGGCTAGACGTTGAAATTTATCTACAGTCATACCTCAGGTTGAAGTTGCTTTAGGTTGAGCGTTTTCGGGTTGCGCTCCGCAGCGACCCGGAAGTAACGGATGCCGTTCATATCCAGAGGTACCGCTGTATTTATTTTTAATAGATTTTACTACATACAAAAATTTGCATGCACAGGATCTGGGAAACTATCAGTTATTACTTTAAGGCTAGAGAAATATAGATTGATAAACCCAGTTCTTTTCATATGTGTCTATGGCTACAGACTTGATCTACTTGTACAAAACTTGGTAGCCACTTTAAGGGTGCTGCTAAGAGTTACCCGGATGCAGGTGGCACTGTGGTCTAAACCACAGAGCCCTAGGGCCTGCCGATCAGAAGTGGGGGCTCGAAGTTTGTGATTATGAAAGAAATTGACTAATAAATATTTGACATCATTAGCAGCCATATATCTTTTTCTACGGGTTGGTATATAGTCTGCAAACCAAGCAATTATGTGTGTACAGAATACTTTATTAGCATTTACCAGTCATTCTTACCTGTGTTTCTGGGAAGAGTTATTCTTAAGGGAAATCACCAAGCAGCTGCAACCCAAATAGATTTATCTCCCCCCCCCCCTTCGATCCAAGGGAAAGTGCTCTGTATGGGTACTTAAGCACAAAAATTATCCCCAGAAAAGGCTTACTGCTTAGACTGCACGCACGGACTGACTGGAAGCATGGAGCAAATGTTTAGTCTTCATAAGCATTCTGCCTGCTGCCTGCTAGATGCTTCAGACTTCAACTTCCATCATTCCAGACCATTAGCCATGCTGGCTGAGGCAGATAGGTATAGTAGTCCAAAACATCTGGACAACATTGGGTGGAGAGATGCCTGCTTTAGACTCTTAAAATGCATTACCTGTTTCAACCAGCTTGGCTAAGCCATGCATGGGAGCAGACATGCAGTATATGCTAGAGATGGTCAAACTGATACTTAACTTTCCTAAATCTAGGGAGTTTACAGGACACATCTGAGGAGAAGCATCCATTTTACTTTCCTCTGATTTAACAGAAGTATGGCAGATTTGGGCCTATAGCACCCTGTCTCATGTAAGGCACCAAACAGATGTAACACCACTTTGGCAAAATAAACTAATTTGAAGACAGCTGCTCTTATTCCTATCTGCAATAGGCACAAGTCTTTGTAAGCATCAAAATTCTGAGAAGCAAAGAAAAGATTTCCCATCAATACGGAGACTAATAATTTACTAAAAGGATCAAAGCCGGTTTGAGAGATGCAAAACGGTACAGAAGTGAGCAATACTCATGTTACAAATCCCGTGTTGCCATTTGACAATTCTGATAGTCATCATACCATACAAAAAATAGGTTAAAACAAATGTGTGGTTTTTTTAAAAAAAAGAAACCGATTTGCTTTGATAAAAACAAAATTTTGGATAGAGAATGCAAGTTGAAAAAGAATTTCAAAGGCTTTGTGTGCTATAACTATCGATGGGCAAATTCCTCTGCACCCTCCCTCTCAAACTCTGAAAATAACTTGGGCCCTTTCAAATCCAGTTCTGAGCCTATTTGGTCTTGATTTCATTGGTAGTACAAGAAGGTTTGATCCTTCCTGCAACTTTCCCAATGATATCCAATGCTCCTTCAGCCACCTTTCTGTGTCCTCCCATGTTTCTGTCCCCTACACTTCTCTTTGTTGCTGCTCCAAAAGGGGCAGTGATGGCAGGACAGGTGAGGGAGGTCTCCTCTCAGTTTCCTAATATCTGGCATGCTGCTAAGGCTGGATGCCAGAAGTATTGTTGAATAATGTCATTTCCTAAGTGTTGCTAACATGAGTCAATAGCCATTAAAGCATGAAGCCACTGTAGTGTCAGGGATGGAAGAGATACTTCTTTTATTCACTGCCAGAGCAGCAAAACCTAGGAGGGGGTTAAATGGCTTCAGTTCTACTCTAGTTTGAATTTTAATGCTATCTTTGTATTGAGCATTACAAAGTCAGCCTAGACCAGTCTTTCACGCTGAGGGCAGATAGATCCATCGCTAGCTGTAACATGTTTGAAGAACCGTTCAAAGTCTTGCATCCTTTCTTCAATATGAAAAGCAGGTTTTCAGGAGGTATGATCAGCGTAAAATTGACTCTGATGTTGCAATTTATTGCCAGTGGGTCAAGCAAGCTTTTCTTCTGCTGTAGGTCTGATTCAAGGCACACCTTATCTTCTTTTTACATGGGGATCATATCTGAATGGAACAAAACAATGCATAAATGCCTGGTTCTGAAATCCAGTAAAACTGAAAACACAGTCACATGACCTGCAAGTTGTCCATGAAGCTGACTGAGTGACCATATACCAGTCATTGCTTCTTGGCCCAACCTGCCTCATAGGGCTGTTGCAGGGTCACAACAACCTGAGCTTGGAAGGAAGCTGGAACATAAATAAATAAAACCATTAAGGAGCAGTTGAATCTCAAATCCATTAGCAACAATGCAACCCACTGCTGAAACAGTCGTATCTTTATTGCTTGTTGAATATTAAGCAGTGATGAGGCCACATGGGGCCAGTGTGGGAGGACAGTCTACAGTTTAAGTATCAGAGTGACTGAAAAGGCCCACATGTCATACCTCTGATGGCAGAACACAGAACAGGGTCTCTGATGGTGATGTGAGCACATGTGCAGATTGTATCAGAGACATTTCTTCTGTCATTAAATCTCAGACCCCAAAAGGGTGCCGACATGCCCAGTGGGAATTTAGGACTGCCCGACCCAAGGGTTTCTGAATACTTGTGATATGGCATATTCCCCAAGCAGAGTGGTCTTTGCCAAGGAATACATAAAAGGAAACAGACTAATCCAGGGTGAATTAACATTTTACTTTACTTCGATACTTTCTGGGCAGTCTATTGCCGCACAGTGAGCCATGCATTATCATGCACACTGCTTCTTCAGATTTCCAATAGACTGAGTGTAGAAGTTTCCACTGTATGATCCGAGGCTTCCTGCCTATTATCACCCAACAGTAAGAGCAGTTTGCAACTGACAGCAAAAATTATTGTCACTTATCAAATTTGTCAATAAAAAAAAATGTTAATTAAAAAAATCTCATCTTTGGGTTTTCCTTCCAGAAGCAAAAATGAGGCAGAAAGTTGTCCTTGCTTCTTAATTCTGATTTTGGTCTGCTCTGAAGAACCAGGTATTAATTTGGTGTATTTATTTATATGTTTAAAAGCTAGCTATGTCCATTCTATAGTTTGTTTGTTATTTGTTTGGAGGGAAGAACAGACAGTCACATGCAGTTTGAGCAAACATACAATGAGTCCTTGGACTCAGCTATATAGCTGCAAATAAAACGTTTTAAGTGCAACATACAGCACAATGTGACACTAGATGGCAATGGAGAGCCTTATGGAAAATCCAATGTGTTTTTTAAAACATTTTAAAAAAAAGGATTTTCAGAACATTTTTGTATGTGTGTAGATTCCACCCTTGAGTCCATTATGGGGAGGAGGGGAACCCTCACCTGAAGAGGTCATCTGCAAGCGAATCTTCTTTTGCTTGGCGACTCTGTTCCTAGAAAAATAAATGATTCTTTGAGAACTTCTGCCAAATATGAACTGCTCTGAACCACCATGATTTGGGTGCAGTCAGGCATTTACACATAAATACAATGGGTGGTAGCCAATACTGCATGAGCGTAAGGAAACAAGGGATATTCCCTACCGTCTCCGCCCCACTGCATACTGCCTGCCCTGTGCCAAAAGGTCTCTTCTGAAAATCCTACAAAAAGGCCAGGGATGGGAAGACGGTGGGGCTGCAGTGGGAGTGGGGAAAGTGGGAAGAGGCTGCTTGCAAGCAGTCTCCAGCCAATTTTCCATGATCTTCCACTCCCAATGCAGCCCCTCACCCAGCCAGTGTATGAAACACTGACCTACAGCTCATGATCATGACCGTGATAGCTCAGTTGGGTTAGAGCATGGTGCTGATAATGCCAAGGTTGCAGGCTATTTGCTTTTAACTACTTTTTGCTCCTCACCTCCATTTCGTGCCTCAACCATTCTTCCATCTCAGAATTCTTTCTAGCATGATGAGCTATCAGATCAGATCCCCCAATAATGTATGGAAGTTGTCCTGCTCCAGGATAAGCTACCTGTCAAATGGAAAGATGTATTAATCTCAACTCTATTTAACTCAGGTTTCAAACTGGGGCTCCAATGCATTTACAAGTCTCACTATGCAAAGATGGAATCCGAAACAGCTACTTACTCAATTCAGCTTCAGAGAAGCAGACAAGGGTGCCTTTTGTCATTATTGCATTCTATCATTTGAAGAAAACTCAGAATACATTAAATACAGTTGTTGAGTATTATTCTTTCATTCTAGGTTTGGGCTGTAGAGCAGGAGGCACTATACAAACTATGCAGGTTTCAGATACACTACAGGAATAATATAATACAGTTATAACTATAATTATCCACTTAGAATCATAGAATCATAGAGTTGGAATAGACCACAAGGGCCATCGAGTCCGACCCCCTACCAAGCAGGAAACACCATCAGAGCACTCCTGACATATGGTTGTCAAGCCTCTGCTTAAAGACCTCCAAAGTAGGAGACTCCACCACACTCCTTGGCAGCAAATTCCACTGTCAAGCAGCTCTTACTGTCAGGAAGTTCTTCCTAATGTTTAGGTGGAATCTTCTTTTTTGTAGTTTGGATCCATTGCTCCGTGTCCGCTTCTCTGGAGCAGCAGAAAACAACCTTTCTCCCTCCTCTATATGACATCCTTTTATATGTTTGAACATGGCTATCATATCACCCCTTAACCTCTTCTTCTCCAGGCTAAACATGCCCAGCTCCCTTAGCCGTTCCTCATAAGGCATCGTTTCCAGGCCTTTGACCATTTTGGTTGCCCTCCTCTGGACACGTTCCAGTTTGTCAGTGTCCTTCTTGAACTGTGGTGCCCAGAACTGGACACAGTACTCCAGGTGAGGTCTGACCAGAGCAGAACACAGTGGCACTATTACTTCCCTTGATCTAGATGCTATACTCCTATTGATGAGGCCCAGAACTGCATTGGCTTTTTTAGCTGCCACGTCACACTGTTGGCTCATGTCAAGTTTGTGGTCAACCAAGACTCCTAGATCCTTTTCACATGTACTGCTCTCAAGCCAGGTGTCACCCATCTTGTATTTGTGCCTCTCATTTTTTTTGCCCAAGTGCAATACTTTACATTTCTCCCTGTTAAAATTCATCTTGTTTGTTTTTGCCCAGTTCTCTAATCTGTCAAGGTCGTTTTGAAGTGTGATCCTGTCCTCTGGGGTGTTAGCCACCCCTCCCAGTTTGGTGCCATCTGCAAATTTGATCAGGATGCCCCTGAGTCCATCATCCAAGTCGTTGATAAAGATGTTGAATAAGACCGGGCCCAAGACAGAACCCTGTGGCACCCCACTAGTCACTCTTCTCCAGGATGAAGAGGAACCCTTTGGGTTCGGTCAGTCAGCCAGTTACAAATCCACTTAAAAGTGTATATCTTCAATGTTTCTACTCAAGCTTAACAACATTACAAATGGATTCCGACTGATCTGCTCTAAGTTTGTCCTTTTACAATAACAATACCAATTTCTGATCATTCCCAAAGAGTGCAATATAATTTAAACATAGAAGCATTCTGCTTCAAGATACCCTTGCAATAGCTTTTAGAGCTACATTTGATTCAGTCCTCTATTCCCCAACACTGTACTGCAAACCTCTAGATTAAAAGACACACCCAACCAACCAAAACCAGAAGATGGTCAGATTTAGCTAATACAGATGTACCTCGAAAGTCAAAAGGAATCCGTTCCGGAAGTCCATTTGACTTCCAAAAAGTTTGGAAACGAAGGTGCGACTTCCGATTGGTTCCCGACTGCACAGGAGTGCTGGAAACAATAGAAGGAGCTGCGTTGGATGTTCAACTTCCCAAAAAATGTTTGAAAACAGGAACATTTGATTCCCAAGGCATCCAGGAGCCGAGGTAAGACTGTATTTTTACATATTTTCTGTATGTTCTACGTATTATCCTCTTGTGAGTTTAAAAGCATGTACCAACCTTTTTAAACTTTTTAAAGTTGTTCAGATGTCCATAATCTATTTTTGCAGTGCAACGACCATCTTTCCTTGGCTGACTAACAACCAATGATCTAAATTCAGTCAGCAGGAGCCTGCTGGGCAGATTGCTAGAGTCATTCGCACATCTATCAGGATTCTTATTTAGGAGGGGGGAAAGAATTAGAGCAATTACTGAGGTTATTCTAATCAAGCTTGTTTATTACAATAAACATTTATTCTTCATCATAAGATTGTAGGTACTTAGTCATCTATTTTCTGAGATGGTATTTGAAAACATTTCCACACTTTTTCTAACTAAATCAGTTTCTTCAAGGAAAACTGAAATCTCCCTTTAGCCATTTAATGAACTATGAAATATCTGCATCAATTTATACATTCAATATCTTCACACCTTTCACTTGTTTTCGTTTTCACAACAAACTTGCCTGTTCCTCCTACAAAGTAGGACAGGAAAATGGGTCTATTTCCTAGTTCTCTAGCAAAACAATGAAAGTTTGATAGTTTCAATTAATAATTGGGAGGGAAGCGAATAAATAGAATGCTAACAAAATAGTTTAAAGACATACTATTTTTTTAGATATATTTTCAAAAAACTAAATGTCACTAGCCTTAATATTGGAGTATCTTTTTAATTTAAAAGAATGCTTTTCCTACCACATTACCTATTGCAAAAATTAAATACACGAAACATTAACATGAAGATATTCCTTACATTGGAGTCATTCTTTGCGGAGCCTGGTGATTCTTCTCTCTCTTGTTTCTGGTTTAAAACTGGAAGCGACTGCTTCTTTTCTTGCTGTTTAACAAAAGGTATTGGTAAGTGTCTAACATATACTCTATACCACTACAGTAGAATTAGGCTGAATACTGTAGGCTGAAAGCTACTTGTTTGAACTCTAGCTAGCAAATGCTGAACTAGTCTGTCTCTGACTACTCCTCAAATAGAGGAAATAACAAATGGTTCTTCTGTCAAAGTGTGTGGTAGCTCCCACACGAGAGAGCTGAAATAAATTACTCTGAATGAAAGAGTTCTTCAGCATGGTTTCTCCCAAGCTAAAGAAGCCTTCTATTCATCAGAATTTATTTATGGTCACAGCTTGCAAAAACAGAACTTGACTTGTTACCTAGTTCTTGGGTTTCCACGTGAAATACTTTCACAGCTTTAAAGTATAAAAGAAGAAATAATCTCTTTCATTAATGAGCAACTTTAAAATTGCTGTTGTGCAGAGCAGTGTGGCTGATTTACTGTGGCAGCACAATAAAAGATGGATGTAAAAGAGTCAGTACATACTCACAAAAAATCTCTAGGAGAATAGTGTGAAGTTATTCAAGAAGACAATTCCGACCCAACAAAAGTAGGTTTTCACGAGAGGTCATTAAAAATAATAATGGATAAAAGCTATTTTAGATAGTAATGTAAGAAAAACCCAGCTGGATCATGCCAGAGGCTCATGCAGTCCAGCATCCAGTTATCACAGTGATCAACTAGATTCCTATGGGAGGTCCTGCAAGCAGGAATTGAGTGCAACTGCATTCTCCACACTTGTGATTTCCAGCATAATTCAATATAGACTTCGACATACATAAACCTGTGGTTTCAATGGGACATAAATGCTTTTAATTGTGCAGTGGATTGTGACTAGTTTTGTTTTTGAACCTTAGGTGTACTAGGCGACCACTGTTCTTCCATGTAAAAGTTGTAAAGCTTTAAAGGAAAATAACCCCCTCTCTCCACTGTGAGTATAACAAATGCCAACACTGGCAGAAACAGGCACATTGCATCAATCTGTTTCATGTTCAATGAGCACATGGAGTTTCTGTGCCCAGTGGCTTCCTTCCATACAACAAGAAAGCATGTGCAAAAACATGAAGTACATGAAGCTGCACCACAACTGAAGCACATGGGAAAATCTGAGTATGCTAGAATGGACATGCACACATTTGTGGGCTGGGGAGGAAATGAGCACTACACAAAAAATGGCGAAAGCAACAAAAAGGAATCTCAACCTGAAGGGGATATTTATTGATACTGCCCGATGCTCTAAATCAATGATTTAAATATTTTACCATGTTACAGAATATTTAGCTAATCACCAGATATATTTTTATTCCATCACTGGCTTGGCCCTGTTCTAAATGTCCCCCCACTTTGGCAGATCTGAAGAGTAGTTCTATGAAGCCCACCCTCTAAAATTCCAGAAGTCTGAGTACGATATATACCCACCTTGTTATCCCCTCTTGTAAAATAATATAAAGCATTTATATTCTTCCTTCTTTTATTGATAGAAATTCAAAATAATTTTATCTTTATGCTAATAGTCTAAAATTGTGGTTTATGGCATCTCTGTGTGTGTGTGTGTGTGTGTGTGTGTGACAGACAGAAAAAATGTCCCTACCTGAAGTCTCCCAGTCTCCATATCTGAATTCTCTTCTTTCATTTCCAATTTCCTTTTCTTCTTTGCACCTTGAGTACTGCCTTCACCATGATTTCCTATATCGTCTTCCCAATCCAGTTCTTGGCTTGCAAAGACAAGTTCTAACGATGCTTCGTCTTCTATTGAGTCTTCCAATTCTTTTCTCTTGTTTGATGCAATAATGCTTTCATTATTATTATTTTCTAACTGGCTAGTCTCAGCAATAGACTTTCTACTTCCACCTATACAGGACTCGTTTGTGTTCTGGTCCAAGGTACATGACCCCTTTTGAGATC
Organism: Podarcis vaucheri; assembly: GCF_965113315.1. Taxonomy (NCBI): domain Eukaryota; kingdom Metazoa; phylum Chordata; class Lepidosauria; order Squamata; family Lacertidae; genus Podarcis; species Podarcis vaucheri. The sequence goes on from NC_138766.1 coordinate 67,206,650, forward strand.
CTCCTGCCTTGCTTTCCCACAGCCAAGAAGTTACAGGCTGAGTATGACTAGAAGCCAGCGATGACTTCTCCTCTATCTTTGCATATTTAGACTGTGATGTTTCTTCAACCTCATCCCTTTCCCTTAAATAGAAAGAAAAAAGGATTTGAGACTTTCTTTTCAGATTGAGGGAGAACCTAACATCGTGCAAGTGAACATGATAGATCTCCCAACCCTCTAGAGCAAATGTTGCTGGTGCAGAGGAGGGAGGAAAGGGAAGCTAAGTTCCTATTTGCAAAAGCAGAACATCACAAATGGATATACACAGAAAGATCACAAACACACACTTGTTCACTACTTATCTTTATGATGAATAGCTATGAACCCAGACTGAATCCAATCAAGTACAACTCAGATGGCACTTGTAATAATCATAGCAAGCATCTAACTGTGCACTGTAGTGTCTCTAATTTCAAATGGGATTCATCGTGATGGCATCCTTAGGAGCAATCAGCAAAAGGTAGTTTACTCATAAGCAAACTTATTTAATTAAAATGTAGCACTGATTAGCATTGCTCAGGCAAAGCTTCTTGGAGCCAGGATGTTATCAATATGCATTGTTTGTGAGGATTTCACTTATTTTCAGTTAACTATGGAACTGAAACATCTGAGATCTTTGAAAGCTAAGCAAAGACCAAAAATTAGGGAATAAATATTAGAACTAGCCTGACTGCAAGAGATTTATGAGAACATACCTTTTTTTGGTAACTGTCTGGAAGTAGTCTTTAATTGAATTCAATTGTTGCTGTGAATCTCCCTCTTTATTTCTCCTATTCCCTGACATTTTAGAGGAAGAGGGCAAAAGGCTACTCTGGTTAGTCTCGGGCCTTGCATTCAACCTGGGTAATGTAGCCCCAACATTCACAGTGCCAGTTCCTGCTGGAGTCTCATTAACAGTAGTTATATCCAGTGGGTAAGGTTTTTTCCTTTGTTCCCTAATAGGAGTTGTTGTTCTCTTTCTGTCCTCTCCTGACACTTCCATGCTGTGTAAACAAGGAAAAAAGGAATAGGTCAGTACTAAGTCAATGACCAAAATCTGTACCATCTGTACCATCACACTACATAATCTATAATCTGTTTGGTTATTCTGCTGATCCCTAGAAATGTGAGGTATTTGTAAGGTCCATGCATGGGTTGCACCTAAAGATGAGAATTTCTTGCTAGATTGAAGCAAAGATGAGAATTTCTTGCTAGATTGAATTTCTTCTTTTTTTTGCCAGCTCCCAGGAATTTGAAATTTCTCTACCATCATCTGCTATAGGAGTAGTAACAGGCCTGATGGCAGTGACTGATATAATCAGGCATTGGCTGAGGGTCCATGAGCTCAGATGGGCCCCTCATTAATCTCATCCTCACTTGGCCACCCACCTCCCTACCAGGACCCTGAAATGGAGGCATAGTAGTAACTGCATTTTAGAATGGCAGCTGCTGAGCTCCCCTACATGGGTGCATGCATCTTTGTCAGTTCCTTAAAGGGACTTGGGTACAAAGCACTAGTAAGTATGCTTGCAAACAAAGGGCATGGCCACCGGCGCTGCATATCTATGAGTTTGCTCCTGCTAATCCTGGGTGGGTTACACACACTTAGCAAATGAAGAGAAAAGGAAAGCCATTTCTTCCCTTTCCATTGTTTGCTTGCTTTCGTCCACCCTATTCCTCAACTTGCCCACCGAAATCACAGCGGCAAGGCAAAACTGCAGGAGAAGGGCAGGGCCTGAGGAAGAAAAATCTGCTCCTTTGCAAAGTAGGTATTACCCACCAGTATCGGTTGGGGTTGCTGGAACAAATTCAAAAGCGCAGCAGCACATACCTGCACACACTCTAGTAGTGCTTCCAGACACTATTTTTTTCTTCCATCTGGTACATACCAACTAGTTTGCTTTCTTTTTGGTTTATTGATTGATTGCTTCCTTTCTACCCTATTTGCACTTTCTTGCTTTTTTCCACCTGTCCCTCTGCTCATTTTTCTCCTCTCTCGAGCTTCCTATGCTCCCCTCCAGCAGCAGCTTCAAAAATGACTCTCTTCTGTTTTGAAAACAGCTGGCTGTGTGAATAGTAACTGGAACTCAGTAAACCCTATGTGATCTATGAAATGCTAATACTGTATGACTAAAGCTGCAGTCCTAACCATGTCAACACAGCAGCGCTCCCGGTAAGTGGAATTAGGACTGCAGCTTGAGCACCTGAGGACCTCACCAATAACAGTCTGTACAGAACACCCTGCTTAATTTTGGGAGGTGAGGAGAGAGGTATCAGGGCTCAAATGCATCAACAAATTCCACCTTCTGATCAGCAAGCCATTAGTTCCTAAATGGTGCAGAGGCAAGATTCCAAAGCTACAGCTGACTGCATCTGCATGTTGATCCCTATCAAGATGCCTCCTGTAGGTTTGTTGCGACTTTGGCTGACTTTTTTTTAAGAGAAGAAATAAGATCCTAAAATGCCACTCTTCGGTTATCAAAAACATTCCTTTGTTCATTGTTTGGAAGATGCAAACAGTTCTGTCACCAAAGCAGCTTCCATATCACTTGTAAATCTTCCTGGATTTACAGTGCAATACTATAAATGCTTACTCAGAGTGAAGCCTCATTGAGTTCAACAGAGGTTACTCCTAGATAAGTGTATGTAGGAATGCAGCCTAAATATTCTAAATCTAAAATGCAGCCCTAAATGCATTTACTAAGGGTAAGCTCACTGAATTCAGTGCGACTTTTGAGAAAACAGGCATAAGATTATACTGTTAATATTATTTTAGCATGCATTCTCATTGATGTCAAGGATTTCAGAAGATATAAACCACAATCACTAAATATGCATACAGTGGTACCTCGGTTCTTGAACATCTCAACTGACGAACATTTTTTAATCCGAACGCCGAAAACCCAGCGTTTTTTAACGTGCCTCAGAAGTCGAACGGCTTCCGCTGTGTATTTTTCAATTTTCTCAACTGAATTTGCCAACAGCCTTTTTGCCTCGGTTTTTGAACATTTTGGAACTCGAACAGTCTTCCGGAACTGATTACGTTCAAGAACCGAGATACCACTGTAATTATGTAGCAGCAAGTAAACACAACAGGATGCATTTCTGAGCAAATATGTAGGATTGTTTTAATTCTGTAGTGCTGAGTAATGGCTACCCTTGGTTCTGATTTTCCCACCATCTGCAATTCTCCCCTCCCCCACATTTCATGTGTAATAAACATTCCACATTTTGCACAATGTGGCTAGTGATAGTCTTGCTCTATTTCCCAATTGTGTGTACTTAATATACCCTGAAGTTATATGTCAAGGCTAACACTTGACTGGACAAGACCCTGGGCTGGCCTTGGACTGTGTCTAGAGTGTGGGCTGCACTCCTCTCAACTGTTTGGAAGAAGGTGGAATATGAATGAAATAAATAACACTGGTTTGTTGAGTGCATGTACACAGAAAAGCAGTATACAAATAAAAGGACTGAAGTGTGTTTACATGAAATGTTGCATTTTTTTTCCTGCCCTAAAAACTCACCAGGCTTTTTTTTTATTTTACAAAAGACAAGACAGATGCAGTACTGAAAGTTACTCTCCATAAACTAGGAGTCCCTGTCTCTTGTAACTTCAGAAGACTAGAAACTCAAGAATCTACCCATGCAGTTTTTGGCACATGATGAAAGTTTTCATGTGAAAATAAAGGCATCACAGTCAGACTAACTGTGGCTCATGAAGCCATATTTAGAAAGAGCAAATCAAAAGAGCTCCTGCTGGCACATTACCATGTGTCCATCAGTTGGTCCATTTCTGTGTCAGCTACGTATGCTGCAATGGTGGGCATTACTGTTTCATCTACTACACTTTGAGAAAGGTTTGGTCCTGTGACAAGTGGTGCTGATGTGGGTTTTACACCTGCAGTTTAAAAGCAGCAAAGAAGAATAAATGTTAACATTTTAAAACTATATAATTCATGCCATTTCAGACAAATATTATTCAAAAATATATTTTTGGGCAACTCTTCCTACTAAGAAGTGTCCATTTATCTACCCATCTTGCTTCTTCAATACAGTGGAACCTCGGTTTTCGAGAGTCTCGGAAGCCGAACGTTTTGGAACCTGAACACCAAAAACCTGGAAGTAATTGCTTCTGTTTTCAAATGCACCTTGGAAGTCAAACGGCTTCCGAGGTGCATTTCCCATTTTTTCCAATTGAATTCTCCAACCGCTCATTGCACCTTGGTTGTCGAATATTTCGGATGCTGAACAGTCTTCCGGAATGGATTACGTTCGACAACTGAGGTTCCACTGTACAGTGGTACCTCGGGTTAAGAACTTAATTCGTTCCGGATGTCTGTTCTTAACCTGAAACTGTTCTTAACCTGAAGCACCACTTTAGCTAATGGGGCCTCCTGCTGCTGCCACGCTGCTGGAGCACGATTTCTGTTCTCCTCCTGAAGCAAAGTTCTTAACCCGAGGTACTATTTCTGGGTTAGCGGAGTCTGTAACCTGAAGCATATGTAACCCGAGGTACCACTGTATTCAATACCAAAACCTAAAATCTAGTATATCCTCTTACTTAAAATTCTATTGCATGAGGTGTCTGAGCATCCTAAAACTAAGGGCCAATCCGGAACTAATTCTATCCAGTGGTCAACCATACTTAATGAATTGGGAGCAAGTCACAGGCCCCGTCTCTGGCCTCTCCCATATATGCAAATTAATTAGATAAAGAAGTTACAGAATTATGCTGCAGAAAAAGAATGGAAGTGAATAAAAGTGAGATTCAGCTTATTTGCTGTCAAAATTGGATACTAAAATCCTGGTGCTTTTTACTTTTCCAATTGAAAGCTATTTAAAATCTGTTAAATCTGCTAGCAAAAAAGATGTAGGGTCATCAGTAACATAAGGCTATCTGTTATCCTAAAACAAAGCACTCTTAAATAATATGCTCCCTCTTTTAAGCTGTTTGCTGAATTCAGTTCCTTAAAAGTAAAAAATGCAGGACAAAGATTTTTTTAAAATATAGATTTTAAAAATTACCTGCATCTAGTGGAGTTTGAGGATTACAGTATGTTTTTGTGGACGAAAAAATAACTGCTAGACCAATTTCTGCCTCAGATATTGTCCTCCATTGCTTCCTATTAGAAATAAAACACACTGTCAGAAAAACAAGTGGAAGTCATTCACCAAATAACATCCTTGGGAAATAATGCTAAAACATTACAGCAAAGGAACAGACTATCATGCAGGATGCAACCTGTGAATTGGCAAGGGATGGATATCAGTATTTGTTTAAAAAATATATGGCATTCTAACAAAACTCTGGGCTGGGTTATAATGAAGGGTGAGCTAACAATATTTTAAATGAATAAAATGGTCCAAGGGAAATTGTCAGTGAAACATTTAATTCTAGTAACCTGCTGTTTCCTGCCTACATTCATTTATATTCAGACTGCACATGTATAACAAGTCTGGGAGACACTCCAGATGCTGTTAATTTATAATCACTATGTATATACTGCATTTTATTGAAGCATCTCAAGGAGACTGAACCCAATTTGCCATCAAACCCCAGCATAAGTGCTAGGGGTAATAGGAACTGTAATTCACATCATCTGGAGGACCACCATCTAGTGGTGTCCAAACATTTTTCAAAGAGGGCCAGATTTGATGAAGTGAAGCGCTATGGGGGCCGACCAAAGTTGTTGAGCTTTTTTTATTCTAATTCAGCTACAATCATTTCTTGCATGTGATAGAAATCTGTGGACTTACTTTAACATTAGATATGCACAGATATTTTACAGACCCTATTTGTATATTTGTATTCGTTATGGTTTTACAGCCCCTCCAACAACAAAAAACAACCTCTGTACTCAATTACTAACATTTCAGCAATCCTACCTTTGGAAGACAGCTGTGATTCTATCCATCCATTTCCTGTCCAAGTCAGAAATGGATCCTTGAGAGTTTGTCAACCCTACTTCAATGACACAAATATCAGGTGCTACCAAAGAAGAAACAATCTCTGCTTCCTCCGTTATCAGTTTCGCTTCTCCTCCTCCAAGTTTAATTGCTGCACTCAGTTTTGCAAACTAAAATTAAATACAAAGCCCAAAGGTTCAAAGAACAGAGCTCACATTAATATGACACATTTCTATAATAAGCATACCATTTCGTAGTTTAAGAAGTAATGTAACCAATATGAGGACTCTACAAGTGACAATAAATGCAATGGTATATACAGAGAATGTTACAAGTGTGCTTATTACTATTTCAAAGGTTTCTTCTTTATTACCATTTTATCATATTACCTTGTCTACAAAGACTATCAACTGCAGTATGGAACCTGTGATCCTCCAAATGTCACTGGACTACAAATGCTGGCGTGCTCTGGTCCATGGGGTCCCGAAGAGTCGGACACGACTAAACGACTAAACAACAACAACATCTGGAGAGTGACAGGTTCCCCATCCCTGATTTATATCATACAACTTGAGTTCCTTTAGCAAGATAGGAAAGAGTCAGGCAGGTTCTGCATTCTAAAAAATGCCAGAGTACCCACTTTGGACACTACATTGCACACACAGTAATGCATGTGGGTGCATGCAATGCAATGGGGGGAGGGGAGACATGGGAGGAAGTGGGCAAGCCCAAGACCTTCTTCCAATCAGAGAACAAGCCCTTGGTGGTCTTTCAGCCAGTTCTCTGCTCACTTTTAAAAGCTGCATGTTCAATGTGCCTTTTGTTAACATGAATGCAGCTCAATAGATGACTCTGAATAAAGACAAGTAGAAAATTGACTGAAAAGTCAAGTTCTGAGCTCCAATGAGTACAAAAGTCCTTAACTTGGGTTACAAATGTTCATATATCGAATAATCTAATTTAAATGTCTTTGTTACTTTTAATTTTCTTTGAGGCACTTGAGTGAAAAAATTTTTTGACAAATAAATAGTAGGGGCTCAAGTTTTTATAAGAAGAAGTATGGACACATCAGTGGCTCCACTCACAACATCACAACCCCCAGGGACCTAATCTCAACATCTGCACATTGAGCATGGACATCTGCAAAACGGCACCTATGAAAGAGTAGCTGGACATGCATATGTAATCCATGTGAATGGGGATCCCTGTGTGCATTCACACACTCGATGTCCATGGATGTCATGAATAATAATAATATTATTATATATACCCCACCCATCTGGCTGGGTTTCCCCAGCCACTCTGGGCAGCTCACAGCATATATCAGAAAGTACTAAAACATCAAACATTAAAACCTGCCTTCAGGTGTCTTCTAAAAGTCAGAGAGTTGTTTATTTCCTTGACATCTGAAGGGAGGGTGTTCCACAGCCAATACTGAGAAGGCCATCAGTAGGCCAAGCAGTGCAAACCTTCTTCTCATTATTGCATGTGTACAACATTTAAGGAGGGCTAATGAGTACACAAAACCTGTGCTATTAAAATAATCTCTGTAGATAAAAGTATTTTAAATTACTTTTGTCAAGCTTTGAACAGTGACAGTTACCTGCTTAGCAGTTAGAAACACAAACGTTTTTCCTTTGAATATTGTTCTTCTTATGGGAGAGGTTGCCAGATCTAATTTGTTATTCTTAACACTCAGCTCATCAATAGGAGGGTTAAAACTGTGAATGGAAGAAATGATTGTAAAAATGTAGCTTACATTTTACACTACTATTAACTGTCATTCATTTCTACATTGCTTTACCTAGTTTGAGTACATCTGTTTTTCTATCCAACATCTAGCTGGTTTACTATGTTATACGCAGTGTTGCAGACAGTAATCTTGAGGCATTATCCATTTGCACACAGGCTCAACAATAAAGGTCTGCTTCTTCCCCACCCATGTAGCATGTAGTCCTAGAGCCCAGGAATCACTGAACACATGTTCTTTTTTTTCTCTATCCAGCCCCCCCTTTGCTGAACGCAATCTTGAAGTCTGTCTTGGTCAAAGGCAAAGACCACAACCATGCACCCTAATATTTGATTACCTATTTGATTATCTATTTGATTAACAAAAATCTGAAAACTCCTGAAAATCTGAAAAATCACAGGCACGTTTTTTATGACATACCCACTGTGTATAACCTGTCTGCAAAAAAAGTTCAAAGGTTTAAATAAAAGTTGTGAATTCAAATTACATAAAAAATAAAAGCTGTTCCATACAGTTTATATGGACAGTAGGTCCTCTCTAGAGGCAATACAAATTTTAGTTTTAATTGAAGATCAAAGCATCACAAAACTGTTAATTTTATTCATCAGCAGAAATAATTTAACATTAACCCGATCTTAGATTGTGAATTGAGATGTATTTTACCAAGGCAATTATTAACTACATAATTTATTTTTAAAGCAATGTTTTGTTAATATTCATATTCCCAAGAGTATTTGCACCACTTCAAAAGATATTACCAAAGATATCTCTATAGCAACCTGTGAAAATGAAGACGAATCAACTCGCATAACATCCAAAAATATCCTGTCATTTCCCCAAGAGCTCATAGCAACGAGTCAGCAGTACAACACTTTGCCAATTAAATATAATTATACTTAATCTTCCTCACCATGGGAAGACTTTGCTTCACCTAGTCTGAAAGAGGGAAGACCATAGCTGAGGAAGTCTTCACTGGATCGACATGAATTGGGAAGTTACAAACCAGTATAGAATCCTCCTTTCCTAGACAAATAAATAGACTTTGGCTAAGCAGCTCCAGATACCCCAGGGTGGTGTTTTATTTATTTATTTAGAATACTCGCATCCCACCAAAAGGCTCTCAAAATGGCATATATAATAGATTTGCACAATACAATCATTTTCAAAATGATTTGCACATGTAACCAGAAATAGCATGGTGAGAGTTGATGAGAGCTGGAGTACAGCAACATTTGGAAAGCCAATGATCCCCTACTTCTGCACTAGCAGATTACAGAAGGTGGTGCTGGGAGACAGATATTTTTCCTTATAGTTTTTTTTGTTGAGTTCCACACAAGTCTATGCTATTATTTGTTATGGGAACTTTCGTGTGGAGTTCCACATGGGTCTATATAAAACTACGGAGAAATGTTGCCTGGATTTTAAAGTGGGTTGTCACCATGCCATCTAGCTATTTCTCCCTGCCAGGTGAACCAGGCACAATGGATGAATGACAGCCAGAAGTCAATAGTAGGTTTGATAAGGGTGAGTAAGTTATAATAATAACAACTCCAGGCACGCCTGGAAGAAGCGGACCATTTGGATCCCTTCCAGTCGGGATTCAGGCCTCATCATGGGACTGAAACTGCCTTGGTCGCACTGGTTGATGATCTCCAGCGGGCTAGGGACAAAGGTGAGAGCTGTTTCCTAGTTCTGCTGGATCTCTCAGCAGTGTTTGATACCATCGATCATAACATCCTTCTGGTCCATCTTGAGGGGTTGGGAGCCAGGGGCACTGTTATACAGTGGTTCCGCTCCTTCCTCCTGGGCCGTGTTCAGAAAGTGGGGGGGGGGGGATGAGTGTTCAGACCCCTGGGCCCTCACTTGTGGGGTGCCTCAGGGTTCTGTCCTCTCCCCCATGCTTTTCAACATCTACATGAAGCCGCTGGGAGAGATCATCAGGGGATTGGGCTGGGTGTTCATCAGTATGCGGATGATACCCAGCTCTACCTCTCTTTCAAATCAGAACCAGTGAAGGCAGTGAAGGTCCTGTGTGAGTGCCTGGAGGCGGTTGGAGGTTGGATGGCGGCTAACAGATTGAGGTTGAATCCTGACAAGACAGAAGTACTGTTTTTGGGGGACAGGAGGTGGGCAGGTGTGGAGGATTCCCTGGTCCTGAATGGGGTAACTGTGCCCCTGAAGGACCAGATGCGCAGCCTGAGAGTCATTTTGGACTCACAGCTGTCCATGGGGGCACAGGTCAAATCTGTGTCCAGGGCAGCTGTTTACCAACTCCATCTGGTACGCAGGCTGAGACCCTATCTGCCTGCGGACTACTTCGCCAGAGTGGTGCATGCTCTGGTTATCTCCCGCTTGGATTACTGCAATGCGCTCTACATGGGGCTACCTTTGAAGGTGACCCGGAAACTACAACTAATCCAGAACGCGGCAGCTAGACTGGTGACTTGGAGTGGCCGCAGAGACCACATAACACCGGTCTTGAAAGACCTACATTGGCTCCCAGTACGTTTCTGAGCACAATTCAAAGTGTTGGTGCTGACCTTTAAAGCCCTAAATGGCCTTGGTCCAGTATATCTGAAGGAGCGTCTCCACCCCCATCATTCTACCCGGACACTGAGGTCCAGCACTGAGGGCCTTCTGGCAGTTCCCTCACTGCGAGAAGCCAAGTTACAGGGAACCAGGCAGAGGGCCTTCTCGGTAGTGGCGCCTTCCCTGTGGAACACCCTCCCACCAGATGTCAAAGAGAACAACAACTACCAGGCTTTCAGAAGACATCTGAAGGCAGCCCTGTTTCGGGAAGCTTTTAATGTTTGATGTATTATAGTATTTTAATATTCTTTTGGAAGCCGCCCAGAGTGGCTGGGGAAGCCCAGCCAAATGGGCGGGGTATAAATAATAAATTATTATTATTAGTAGTAGTAGTAGGTTTGATAAGGGTGAGTAAGCTGAAATCCGGGCAACATGGTAGGAGGTTCCAGAATCTGAGAAGTTGTGAAAGTGTCTGTTCTGGATACTCTCTACTTAAAGAAGTATACAGATGCAAAAAGAATTGCAACCAGTCAGTAGACAACAGTGGGCCAGAAACAGCAGTATAAAGAGTAGCTCCTTATAGACTTTCCTAAGGAAAAACCAACTATAGCAGCACCATTGTATAAATTTACAAAATGTTTCTGCTATACTTCAAGAACGTAAATGTTCCATATAATTCTGAATGTGTGTAAACATATAATGATTTAATCTGACAACATATAAAATTACACTATGGCATAGATATCTATAGCGTGTATGTTATGCATTATATTCAATTCATGAACGTGCATGACTTGAATATGGTTATATCCAGTGCTTTCTTTCTAAAAAATAATGTTAAAGGGTACTCTCACTTTCCTACTCATATTAAAATACTGCCCCTCAATGAGGCCAAACTTAGATTCACAAAATGTTTAAGGGTATGTGTCCCCCTGCGTCCCCACAGAAAAAAAAGTACTGGTTATATCTAAGCAGGGCATACTCCAGGAGTTTTTAAAGCCAACTGCTACATAGTAGAACATAATAGTCCAAATTATAATTATCAAATCCTTTTTAAATCTAGGGTGTGTATTATAAGGTATTACCTTTCAGGTGTCGGTAACTGCTGTTTCGCCTGAATTGCTTTGATTAATTCATCAAAATACTCTCGCTTCACAATTGGTCGACCACAGATCAAGGCACATATTGCCTAAAGATAAAGCAGATAATCACTACCATAATTGACAATAGTACAAAAACGCTGCACGCTCTCTCTAACCTGTCTTCATTCCCAGCCTTTCACTCACATCTCTCTACCCCAGTCTCACAACCCACTGGTTAGTGGTACCCTCTTAAAACAGAAAACTACAACCCTTTTGCTGCCATTGTCTGTGGACACCATTCTCACTGCCTTATCAATTCCTCCCATCAGCAGCACACCTTAATGCCCCATATAACAACGAACTCTGCCAGGATGGTTACCTTCCCATCACTCCCAAACACATCAATACCAAACTGAGCCCCAGAAATTACACCAGGCTTCCTCAACCTCGGACCTCCAGATGTTTTTGGCCTACAACTCCCATTATCCCTAGCTAGCAGGACCAGTGGTCAGGGATGATGTGAATTGTATGAAAACATCTGGAGGGCCGAGGTTGAGGAAGCCTGAATTACACTCAACTCCTAAGTACTTCTAAATCACTCATCTCCTTTACTCATATGCTTTACAGCAGCTTTCTTGCTAACTCTATACAATCTTGCTAACTCTATAAAATTCAACTTCTCTTCTCACTCCTGCACTCGAATCCAAAGATTTATGCCAAATCCACACCCTCCTATATCCTAACTTCGTTGTTTTTATCTTTCTATTAAATTGTTCATTGCATGTCCATCAGTGTCAGCTCCACATCTTCTGGAATGCCAAAAATATACTCCCTCTTATTTGACTCCATAATGGCTATTTGTAATCCACTACACACCTCTAAGAGTAAACCCCAAGGAACATATTGGGACTTCCAAGTAATTATGTGCATGACTGCATTGTTAAAGCACAAAGATGCCTCACAAAAAATGTCACAATTCTCCAGTGCCTGCTGCCAGGAAGTCTCAATTTTCCAATGAAATATTAAAGTGAATTGACAGGAAAGGGAATATGAAAGAACGGTTTGCAGCATATAGGACTACAGACCATTTTACTGCAATGCACAGTTCAGAAAAATCAGTATTATGCTTGCATATCAGATGCACTTGAAATGTCACAACTCACCTTAACTGTAAGTTTGACTGAGTCCATAACAAGATGAGTACATCCTTCTTTCCACTCATTCACTACATGGCCTCCCAGCTGTAGAATATTTTTACTTAAAGCACTTTTCTGTGAAACAGCTAAGCACGAAGAGCACACTACCAAAGGCTCATAGAATATTCTGCAAAGTAGTGTTAAAAGAAACACACAATATTATTACTTTATTTAGTTAAATAATAGCAACTGAGTGTGCGGTCCTTTACAGGGAGAGGTCCCTGCCCTGAAGAGCTTATCAATCTAAATTTGACACGGGAAGCAACATAGTGGTTTCAGTTGCATGTAAAGGTAAAAGTAAAGGTAAAGGTAAAGGTAAAGGTACAGGTACCCCTGACTGTTAGGTCCAGTCGTGGACAACTCTGGGGTTGCGGCGCTCATCTTGTTCTATAGGCCGAGGGAGCCGGCGTTTGTCCTCAGACAGCTTCCGGGTCATGTGGCCAGCATGACTAAGCTGCTTCTGGTGAAACCAGAGCAGCGCATGGAAATGCCATTTACCTTCCCTCCGGAGCAGTACCTATTTATCTACTTGCACTTTGACATGCTTTCAAACTGCTAGGTGGGAAGGAGCTGGGACCGAACAACAGGAGCTCACCCCGTCACGGGGATTCGAACCACTGATCTTCTGTTCAGCAAGCCCTAGGCTCAGTGGTTTAGACCACAGCGCCACCCGCATCCCTCAGTTGCATGTACTTAAGCTCAATTACAGGTTCAGCTACAGTGAAGCATAGCATCTAAGGGGCTGTGGCAAAGGTCTTATAGAAAAGGTGGATTTTGAAAGAAGTAAGAGTTGGCACCATGACAGTGTTCTAGGAGGCATTTCCAACTGTACAGAACAGCTAAGGTGGAATATCTGAGGCAACAGGAGGCCTTCAGACAGTGGAGGGAGGCAGAGCTACTGAAGCAAAGATTATGGCAGGAATGTATCATGATCTAAGAGTAGAGACATTTGCAAGGGAACTCACACCCTTTGTAAGATTCACAGCTGAGAATGACTATTTTTGTCCATTTCTAATTAGTCCTCAGACATATTCCATGACATTCAAACAAGCATAGCCATGAACATTTTAAGATGAGCACAAATTGATCTTACCTGTACTTGCTTCCAAAGACTCCAAAAGTGACTCTGTCACCGGACCTCAAAGTTCTAGTAGTACCATTTGCTAGTTTTTCTTCATTAACAAAGGTACCATATTTAGAAGTGTCTTTTAAAGTTAACACAGGAAATGTAGAAGACTGAGTCTGAAAATAAAAATAACATTTCAGGTACCAACAATAGCAACTGAGTTCATTTTATCCAAACCACACATCGTGGTTTGTTGGGAGTGTAACAATCTATAGGCAATATTTACTCTTGGCTTACTGATTGTGGTTTGTTGAAGCAAAACAAAACACAATTATTCGTTTGGATGTAACACTAAGCAAGGGATCAAACGTTTTCCCTACGTTTCACTCAGACAGAGGGGTTGATGGCAAACCATTATCTATAGTTTATTGTGATACGCAAACTGGGTCATTGTGTTTTTTGTTTCTAGCATTAACCCTCTATCTCAGCCTTCCTCAATATGGTGCTCTACAGGTGTTTTGGACTATAGTGCTAAGTGACAGCCAGCACAGGAGTCTTAGCCCCAAATACCTGGAGGATGCCAAGCTAATAAAGGCTGCTATATCTGGTAGCTACTTTTTTCATTTGGTAAACATATTGAGTAAAACACATCCAAAACATAATCTTCTTAGATGAGGTCTAAAAATCTGGGAGCAGTAAGAAATTTATCTGTGACTTGACTGAGGCGGTGCTGTACGTTCTATAACTGTATAAAGTATGTTACAGATAGGTAGCTGTGTTGGTCTGCCATAGTCAAAATAAAAACATTCCTTCCAGTAGCACCTTAAAGACCAACTAAGTTAGTTCTTGGTATGAGCTTTCGTGTGCATGCACACTTCTTCAGATACACTGAAACAGAAGTTGCCAGATCCTTCTATATAGTGAGAAGGTGGGGAGGGGTATTACTCAGAAGGGTGGTGGGAATGGGAGATTGGCAGATAGCTGAGATGAGCCTGTTGACGACTCTTAACGACTGTAATAGGTCTTACAGGAAAAGGCAAGGGGTGAGAAGGTGAGAAATGGCTTAGTCATGTATAATGGGATAAGGGTCTTTAAGGTGCTACTGGAAGGAATTTTTTTATTTTGTATAAAGTATGATAAAAATTGCATGATGGATGTGGTTGAGCCCAAACCACACCCCTATTCATAATGTTGTACATTTGGTACTTACAAGGTTCACTTGAGGGTGACTAACTGAAAGGACTGCATGGCTTCGGCTGATGGACTGATCCGCTTGAATTAAAATGGCACAATTTTTACGTCCGACAACATACTCAACACCAACTAAAAGGTGGTATGACTGTCCTGAAATGGGAAAAACACAACCAAATTTTAATTAACCTCTGATGGTATAACGCTGATTTTAATCTTTATTCATGTGGATGGAGAGTTGGAGACAGGACTTTAGCCACCGCTTCCACCTTACAGCAAGGATGTGGAAAACCTGCGCCCCCCCCCATGTTTTGCTGGACTACAACTCCCATCATTCCTTGCTCTTGGCGATGCTTGCTGGGGCTGATGGGAGTCGTGCTTCAGCAATAGTTCCCCACACCTGCTCTCAATGCGAAGCCCACCTCCCCTCCCCCCCCCCCAAGTTTTCCAAAGTAAACATCGGCTAATTGGCTAACTGCCGCTTCTCCAACCGGCCCAAACGCGGCGAGCCAGGACAGGCTGAACCAACCAATCAGCACGCAGAAGCCGGAAGGCGGTACAACCAACAGGCGTCAAACCGGAGTGAGACCAGTTGCCCAGGACACGCCTCCTCCCCCTCAGGCTCCGCTCCTCACCTGGCCCGGACTCGTCAGCTGGGCTCAGCTTCCACATCCTGAGCCGGAAAGAAGCCGGAAGGCCCGGCCCGGCCCGGCTCGTTTCGCCTCGCCTTTGTATCTTCCCCAGCTTCCCCAGCCCCTCTTCTCCACCTCAGAGCAGCTGCCCGAGGCGACGCACCTCTTCTCTGCACACCGCGCATGCGCCTTTCGAGGAGGCTGGCACAGCGACGACATCGCGAGAGCCCAGACTGAGAGAACAGCGCCTCCTACAGAGAGCGGAGGGGAGCTCTCCGACAATTGAGCGCATGCGTGACCTTTTCTCTATTTTTTTTTTAGCAAGTTTAGTAGTAGGCTAGTTCTTAAAGGAGCAGAAGTAGGAAAATAGTTGGGACGCGGTTTCCCGATTCCCTTCGTTTTCCCGGAATGTTGAAACCAGACCTGTGTCTCAATCAGAAATATTGCAAGTCTATCCCTAGATATGGGATAGCTAAGCGTGGAGGGGGGGGGGTAAGGGCAGGGCGGTTGGTGGACGATTCCCCCCCCCCCCCAAATCTGGTAGTGAAGTGACTTCAAAGCAATCCACTTCAATTTATTGCAGCCTAACAGGATGGCCCCTCTGACATTTGTCGCGCACGTACTCGCGCACACGCGTACACATAAATTTGTAAATCTGTGCTTGGCTACCTTAAATACATGACCTTTCACACACTCTTTCAAACACGTGCATTTGGAGAGGATCCCTAACTTGGCAGAGAGAGAGAGGACCTGAAATACAAGACAAAACTGTGTCATTACAGGATGTAATATTTTACATTGGAATACGGGACCATCCTGGGTGAATAGAGGACAGGTGGCAACGCAGGCAGATGAAGGTTACTCAGTGGCCAAGAAAGACAGCTTTCCGCACGTGGTCAAAGGCACTCCTTCCTGCTCTCCATATGACTCCACTTCTGCGCCTGCTTGCTTGAAAAGGTTGGATTGCTGACTCGGGGCCTGGCAGCTCTAGATCAATTCAAGCTCATTGATAAATCTGCAGGCAATGAATACATCGGCGCAGTGGTCATTCAAGTTTTCCAAGAGGTGGGGCGTGGCCGAAGCGTGCGCGTTCCATCGAGCCCCGCCCTTCAGCTTCTCCTTCCATCTCTGATTGGACTTTGAGGGGCGGGGCAGGGGGCGGGGCTTAGAGGAACTCCCTCTTCGGACAGGACTCAGAAGTAGGGGAAGATGGCGTTGGCAGCGGTGCTGTGTGTGTCGGGCGGAGTGCGGGCCAGGCTAGTCCCGCGGCTGCTTCCTTCACCTGTACGGGTAAGGTGCTCTGTGCTGCGCCTGGATATGCATACACTGGAAATTTGCCGCACTTCCCGACGGGAATAAGTGGTGTAAAATTGCGAAACATCTGCCTTTAAGCTATACAGTATGTCTAAATTTGTTTATGCATCGGATGGAGGAGCAAATCTCCCGTTTACATAGAAAGACCACTCCTCTCCCTAGCTCTGCTAGTTTTCTGCTTGCAAGGCGCTGTGTGTATATGCAGGGGTGCCAACTTCAATAAAATGGGGGGGGGCAGGTAAGCCCCACCCCGCATACTCGATCACATGACATTACACACGCACACCTCACTTAAATGGGAATTACCCTCAAATTCTGCCCCTAAGAATTGACTAAGAATAGTGTGTGTATATCTATATATCTGTATCTTAATTATTTAACTAAAGGAAAAATGTCAAAAACAAAAGATAGGACAGCATAAAATGGGACAGCCTTTAAAGGTGCTGAAAAATGCGTTCATTCGCAGGATCATGCCAAGATTAATCCACTTATCAGCAGGTGTACCAGCAGCAGAGAATCTTAATGCCACCACTGCCATTCTGCAGTATTTATGGGGCAGGGTATCAGCTGCTCAGATTTTCATTCCAAAATTCCACAGTAGAAAAAGCTCCTTAAGCAGGCTGAAGCAGCTTTTTGGAACCCCCACCCCCCACCCTTGTGGCTAAATAGGAGGTTGCTTAACTGGCATTTGCTCAGTACTTTTCCAGAGTTCGGAGCTCATTGTAATGATCTCCATTGGTTTCAGTGGGAATTGTATCAATACTGAAGTCCACAGCATTTGAACAGTTTACTGAGCTCAGTTAAGAGGCTCATTGGCTAATCTAGAGCTGTTTGTTTGAAGCCTGTGCTCTAAATGGAGATAAGATCAGGCTGCAGGAATGTAAACTTTGAACCCGGTGTTTGAGAATGACAGTTTTCTTTTAAAAGTTGTTTTCTTAAGCTGTTATCAAATATGAGATGGCATGAATGTCCAGCACTCATTCAAATGGGCTAGGTAAGATTTTTTGTATTTGTTCATAGAGAGTTGGTATATAGTTAAGAGAGAAGCTCATTAGGCAAGCAACTCTCAGGTCAATTCTCCCCCTCCCACAGTATGGGGAATTGCTGGCAGGGCGAGTGCTGTTGTGTTCAAGTTCTGCTTGTGAGCTTCCCATGGGCCGATTGACCACTGTGAGAACAGATGGACTTTAGGCCTGATTCAGAAGGGCCTAATAAATAAATCAGATTTACTTTACAGAGTTGATATACTGTAGTTGTCGAGAATCTCTGCACCACAGCACTAATTAAACCCCCCAGGCTTCCTTACTTCAAACATCCCATGGGTGGGGTGACAGGGGGGAGATTAAGGATCTGGTCTGCTGGCCAGAGCCAATTCTTCACTCATGCTGTAAAGTTTACAATTAGATAATGCACATAAAGCAGGGGTCAGCAACCTTTTTCAGCTGTGGGCCGGTCCACTGTCCCTCAGACCATGTGGTGGGCTGGACTATATTATATATATTATACAGTGGTACCTCGGGTTACATACACTTCAGGTTACAGACTCCGCTAACCCAGAAATAGTGCTTCAGGTTAAGAACTTTGCTTCAGGATAAGAACAGAAATCGTGCTCTGGCGGTGCGGTGGCAGCAGGAGGCCCCATTAGCTAAAGTGGTGCTTCAGGTTAAGAACAGTTTCAGGTTAAGAACGGACCTCCGGAACGAATTAAGTACTTAACCTGAGGTACCACTTTATATGCCCTACAAATAACCCAGAGATGTGTTTTAAATAAAAGCACACATTCTACTCATATAAAAACACACTGATTCCCTGACTGTCCGCGGGCCACATTTAGAAGGCGATTGGGCCAGATCCGGCCCCTGGGCTTTAGTTTGCCTACCCACGACATAAAGTTTTCAACTTGTAAGTGCTATACACAGATGCTAAGTATTGCTATTGGTATTCACATCAATGGTGTTTTTTTAAAAAATAACTATATCCACAGTAGCTTTATAGCTGAGAATTATCTAGGTTTTATTAACCTGTAAAACATAGTAAATTGTCTTCTTTCCCTTTTTCAGCTTTTAAGCCATGGAACAAAAGTAATGTATCAAGCTGATCGTGCCTTCGCACCACTTCAGAAAGTGATGCTGCCATCAGATACTTTTCATGGCAAAGTGGCCTTTATCACAGGAGGTGGCACTGGCATTGGGAAAGGGATGACAGCTGCTCTTTCTGCTTTGGGAGCAGAGTGTGTTATAGCAAGCCGGTAAGAGCATCTATTCCATTTTGCATGATGTAGTCTTTTAAAATGGAGAGTACAGTTCTCAGTATGGAGTCCTCTGCACACTTACTTGGCACTAAGACCCGCTGAGCACAGGGAGGAAGCAAACACATTTAGGGTAGACGTGTTAGTCCTACTCAATGGCGCTAAGGTAACTTAGGCCCATTCATTTTAACTTTGTGGGATGCAACCCTAGGATTGCACAATGGATTCTTCTGGTTTTTTTAAGCAGTTAGGCAATATTTAAGAAATCCAAGTTCACTGAGCAGTGTGTTGTGAATTGACACTGAAGGACCATTCAGACAACCACACCAAGAATCAATAGTGGATTTTTGTTCTTTGGGGTCCTTTTGGGGGTGCCGTTTGTTTACCTAAATAAGTGTGACTGTGCCCCAAAACATGACTAAATTCATAAGAATGAGTTAGCTCCATTTTCCGCCCCTGTTTTAACCTTCACCTCCATGTCATCGCCTTCTCCCCTCTCTTTTTGTGCCACAACCCCACACCACCCCATGGTGACCTGCATCTTCTTATGTTGTTCAAAACTGAAAATTTTCCTCTCGGTGTGCTTTACCCAAATTTCTGCTGTTGTTTTTAAACATCCACTTTTCTGCTTTCAGTGTTTCTCCATTCTTGTTTGGTCAAACTTGTCTCTCTCTTCCGTTCCTCAGCTGCCTCATGTGAGAGAGATAGAGGATGTAAAACCCTCAGATATTCTGTTGTTTGAAGCTAGTTTACTGAAGCCTCTGCTGTTGTTTGAAACCACCATTTTCCTCTCTGTTATCTCCATCCCTGCTTGATTCAAATTCATGCCATCGTTTTAAACTACCACTTCTCCCCTCTCAGTGTCCTTCCCTTCTTGATTGTGCAGCCTGCCTTCTCTTTGGCTCCCACTCTAACTTCCTACAAATCCATTAGGCAATACAAATCCTCCAGTAAGGGCTGTGCAATGACATCCTTACATTTTTATGTGTACAGTGGACACTCGGGTTGCGAATGTGATCTGTGCGGGAGG
This sequence comes from Podarcis vaucheri, assembly GCF_965113315.1. Taxonomy (NCBI): domain Eukaryota; kingdom Metazoa; phylum Chordata; class Lepidosauria; order Squamata; family Lacertidae; genus Podarcis; species Podarcis vaucheri. The sequence continues at coordinate 67,226,616 of NC_138766.1, forward strand.
CACATTTGCAACCTGCAGCATTCGCAACCCGCAGCGGAGCATCTGCGCATGCGCGGGTTGTGATTCGGTGCTTCTGCGCATGCGCAAAGCGTGATTTAGCGCTTCTGCACATGCACGACCGCCAAAACCCAGAAGTAACCCGTTCCGGTACTTCCGGGTTTCGGCACGTCCGTAACCTGAAAAAACGCAACCTGAAATGTCTGTAACCCGAGGTATGACTGTATAGGAAAATATTATATTAATGGTATAATATTGAGAGAGGCAAAACACTTCATCCAAACATGAACTTTTATTTGTAGGAACAAAAAGGAATTAAAATTATTTTTAAAATCGTAAAATCTTCATAGATGTTAAATGCTCCTGGGATATGGTGAAATGTAAGTAACATTTTACTCCTTTAAGGGTGCAGGTAAAATTCTGCCCTAAGTGTGACCCAGCCTCTTGGGTTTAAATTGAGCAGGGGGAGGGGGGACATGAATTTTGAGCCTCAGAAATAAAAGAGCAAGCACTAAGTGTATCTGCCGCCCCAATGAGAAACCTCTGGTTGTATTTAATAAGATGTTTCCACAACAGCAACTTCAGTCTGAAATAGAACTTACTGCGTTGCGTCCAATGTTAGTTCTACTCAGAGTACACCCACTGAAATGAATGAACATTAATAACTTAGATCCATTAATCTCAGTCAGTCTGCTGTGAATGGGACAAGCATTGGACAAGGCTCTTCATTGTCAGTCTGCCACAACACACATGGAATCACTGCTAAGCTTTTACCAAAACACTAAGAAAGAAACCCCAGAAGTTTGATGTACAGTATATGGCTGTAATGGAAACTCAACCATAATGTGTAATTATTTATAGGAAACTTGATGTATTGAAACAAACAGCAGAAGAAATTTCTTCTAAAACGGGAAATAAGGTATTGTTAAATAACAAATGTTATTAATGGTGCATTCAGTCATGGGATTTTATGCATGTAAGAATATATTTAATTCTTTCTTTTTCTCTTCTGCTGCTGGTAGTGGTATTGATAATAGTTTATTACACAGGTCCACGCAGTTCAGTGTGATGTGAGAGATCCAGCATCTGTTAGCAATGCAATTTCTCAATTAATTGAAGTGGCTGGACATCCCAGTGTGAGTATCCTAATTCAAAATTTTAATTAATCATTACTGGAAAAATCCAACCCAGAGTGCATTTAAAAAAACCAACAACTTCTAAATGTAAGCAAGCTAATGAATTGAAAAGGATTCTGAAAGAATTTTCAAAAGTAAACGTTCAGTTGAATCTACCCATAGAACAAAATCCATGGGAATAGGTCACAGCAGTATTTTGAGGAAGCTGTGGACTTTAACTGCCTGGTGTCGACATGACCTTGATGTCACTGGGATGGGCACCAGTGTGTACACACGAACCCCCAGCCTCTCCCACATCCCAGTGAGGACTGAGTGACCATACAGTGCTTACTGACAGTTGTGAAGGCAAATAGATTGGACTATCCTGGAAGAAGGTGTGGCTGGTTGCCTGAAGCTCCACATGAGAGCACTCACAGCTTCAATATTTTGCTGCAGCTCCAACTTGCATCACAAAGCTGTCGGAATTAGCTTGTTAAAAGTTTTGAAAGCGGTGGATAGGAGATTTATTTTTCGTTAATGGAGGGTTCCACTGCTCTAATATACTTCTTACTGGCCAAAGGGCAGTTAGATAAAGTCACCATCTCTTTTTTCGTGTCTTGTGAGTTAAACTCAAGAGGACAAGTGTGGTTGACTGGTGTTGCTTGCTTGGTTGGAACACATACTGGAATTGATGCGAAAGCTTTTAAAACCAAAATGAAAAAATTCCTTCCAGTAGCACCTTAAAGACCAACTAAGTTTGTTCTTGGTATGAGCTTTCGTGTGCATGCACACTTCTTCAGATACCATGCACACAAAAGCTCATACCAAGAACTAACTTAGTTGGTCTTTAAGGTGCTACTGGAAGGAATTTTTTTATTTTGACTATGGCAGACCAACACAGCTACCTATCTGTAACTAAAACCAAAATGGTTACTTGGTTTTTCTCTGCGCTGCTGATTTTTGCTTTTGCCAAAGGTTCTGGTAGGTTATACTGACTTGGAGTGTGTGTACCTTTCAGCCAAACCATGGCTCAGCACACATGAACCAAGATATGGTTTCCTGGACTGAAATTGTCACCTGAAGCATTGCACCCCCAGTCCTCCTGCTGCCTCCCTAGCTGATGTTAAGCCACAGTTTGGATTAGCATTACATCTGAACCTAGGCTTGTAGTTTGTCTTGCTCCAGACAAACCACGAGCCCTAGTTCAGTTCTAGCACAGAGGCAAACCATGCCTTAGCCCCAAGCAGTGGGGTGGCAGCATGACCAGGGAATGAGCAGTATGGCTCTGATCTTCCCTCCAGGAACCTGCACTCTTGTCATTTGTGCTAAACCATGTGTGAACTGGGCCACTCTGTTTTTATGTAAAAATTCTCCTGGAATTTCTGAAACCACACCAACTATCTTAAATGTGCAGAAGACCGATTTCAGCAAATATTTAAGCTTTCTTTCTCCCTTTCAGGTTATAATAAATAATGCAGCTGGAAATTTTGTATCTCCTTCTGAACGTCTTTCTCCAAATGCATGGAGGACAATCACAGATATTGTTCTTAACGGTACTGCCTATATAACTCTGGGAATAGGAAAAGAACTTATTAAAGCTCGAAAAGGTAAATTGAGATTGACAGAGCTTGTCCTTTTCTTGCTGAATATCATTTTGGACAAGAAATAGATTTTTTTGGGGGTGGAGCCTTCTTAGAACCCTGAAAACCTCAAGGTTTATTTTCATAGAAGTAGAGAATTATAGAGTCCAATCTCCACTGTCTCTCTGTCTCTCTCCTTTATTGATTTCACCTGTTTTAGGAGACTGATAATTTGGAAAGGAGAGCAATATGTATAATTAATTTTTAAAAAACCTTGCATCTTCCAGGAGCAGCCTTTCTAGCCATCACCACAATTTATGCAGAAAGTGGGTCGGGGTTTGTGTCGCCAAGCGCTTCTGCCAAAGCCGGCGTTGAAGGCCTGTGCAAGTAAGTAATCTGTCAGCACTTGTCCCCCTCATTTTTCTTTAAAAAAACACTCCCTCTTAAGGCTGAAATAGACCAACCCAAAAGAGACAAAATTGGAGCGAGAAGCGGCTGTTTGCCATTGTGGTGGGTTCAAAAAATTCATATTTCATTGGGTTTTTACTTTATTTTAACAAATCACATACCATTTAACCACAGTACAGTGGTACCTCGGGTTAAGTACTTAATTCGTTCTAGAGGTCAGTTCTTAACCTGAAACTGTACTTAACCTGAAGCACCACTTTAGCTAATGGGACCTCCTGCTGCGGCTGCGCCACTGGAGCACAAATTCTGTTCTGATCCTGAAGCACAGTTCTTAACCTGAAGCACTATTTCTGGGTTAGCGGAGTCTGTAACCTGAAGCATATGTAACCTGAAGCGTATGTAACCCAAGGTACCACTGTAACCTCAAAATGTTTTACAAGGAATACAATACAAAAAAGGCTAACAGTGGTTAGAACTATAAAATCAGGCTTCAGTTAAAATGCCTGCTGGATTAAACTAATTATTCAGTAGGTGCCGGAAGTTCAAATCCGAATGGCTTCATATAGATGTTAAACAGCATTGTGGACAAGATTGTACCCTGCTGTAGATCATAGTACAAGGACCGTGGTGCTGAAGCAGTCTCCCATTGTTGCTTTCTGGACATGGCCCCGTAGGTATGGTAGGATAAAATATTAACCCCAATACCCATTCTGCCTAGGAAGTCCAAGAGGATACTGGATCAAAGGTATCAAAAGCAGCCAAATGACCAGAGTCGCATTCCAGCTGTCGAATGCATTCCCCAAACTGTGCTTGAATCAGAGGCAGACTTTCGCCTTTCAGTGCCCTGTGCAAGAACAAAAAATCGATTCCCCCTGCCTCTTGCCTTCTGTTCTGCTCAGTTCACCAGACCATAGCTGTGTTGCCCAGCAGCGCCCCTTAGGCTCAGCACCCAGTGCAGCAGAACCAGTCCTAAATCTGCCTCTGCTTGAACTATGATTAAAACAGATCCACGTGATTCATAATCTACAGGAATTCCTGCATTATCCTCAGTGGACGTAGCCCACAAACAGGGTAGGGTTACAGCACAGAAGGGCAACCTTTGCCCTAGGGGCAACCTTACTTCATGTTACCCCAACACTCGCTGAAGCTGCTTCATTTGTCTATCTCATCAGAGTTCCTTCTTTCCTATTCACTTCCTCCTTATTTCGCCACGATTTTTGGAAAATGTTTTTCCCCTCTATATGTATAATTCTTCTCCATTGGGAAGGGACCTATGAACAGAAAACCTAGTGTGCAAGCCCAGATACATTTTTATTTTTACTTCTAATCCTCTTTATATGCCAAATACTTACAAAGTTTCTTAATGAATTTCTAGGTCTCTTGCAGCGGAATGGGGTAAATATGGCATGAGATTCAATGTGATTCAACCAGGCCCAATAAAGACTAAGGTATATGATCATGTTTTGTAGACATTAAAGAACTGGCCGAGACATCAGATTGACTTTAGTGACTGGGTCTCTGAGCCCAATTTCAGTTCTACCTGAGACAGATCTCATAGCTGCCTTGAGCACCATTTTGTGAAAAGGAGAGGTGCAAATAAATACTGGTTTAAATAGAACTTGGAAGCACATATAATCATTATCCACCTTCATTCTCTTTTTTTTAAAAAAACAACTTTGTACAATTATATACCACTTCATCAAAGGCCACATGACAGTTTACAATGTAGCATAATAAATAAAACATAATAGGTAAAAAAAAGGTAAAGGACCCTTGGACGGTTAAGTCCAGTCAAAGGCGACTATGGGGTCGCAGCGCTCATCTCGCTTTCAGGCCAAGGGAGCCGGCGTTTGTCCACAGACAGGTTTCCGGGTCATGTGGCCAGCATGATTAAACTGCTTCTGGCGCAACGGAACACCATGACGGAAACCAGAGTGAACAGAAACACCATTTACCTTCCCACCACAGTGGTACCTATTTATCTACTTGCACTGGTGTGCTTTTGAACTGCTAAGTTGTCAGGAGTTGGTGCAAAGCAATGGGAGCTCACCCCATCACAGGGATTTGAACCACCAACCTTTTGATCGGAAAGCCCAAGAGGCTCAGTGGTTTAGACCACAGCGGCACCCACGTCCCGAAATAGAACATAATAAACAACATATGTCAATAAGTAATATAACATATTTACAATTCAAAAAATAAAATTATCCTATAGATGCAATTTATAATAATAAATACTTATTAACATAGATAATCTCATGGCATAAATTATTATCTACTTACCCCAGTTATTATCTAACTTACACGTTATACATATCTAACATAGGTTTTTTGTGTTGTTGTTTTTCTGGCTCATTAAGGAGTATTTTTCTGCGGTATATGGTTGCCTGGGCAAAATGTATGACATTTAGTGTTTCAGTAGATACAAGTCTACTAGAGTTACCCACATTATTTCCCCAGTTGACACTTGCTTGATCTGTGCTACACAGTCAGTTTACCCATGATTGTTAAGTATAAAACTTTTTCAGATGGCCTCTAGCAGAGTTCCGAAATCAATAGTTTCTCTCGATAATTTTCTTCAGGGAGCTTTCAGCCGTTTGGACCCAGAAGGTGTGTTTGAGAAAGAACTGCTCAAGAGAATTCCTTGTGGGCGTCTGGGAACAATAGAAGAGATTGCCAATCTTGCCACCTACCTCTGTAGTGATTATGCAAGTTGGATTAACGGAGCAGTAAGTTATGATTCTAGTTGCTAGGGGTGCCCGAAGCTCATTGGTACTGATGCTAGAATATTGTGACCCAGAAGCCATTTCCACCTGGTCCCATTAGAGGGGGCTAAATGCTTTCTTTGGGGCTAGACAAGCTCCATGCAAATTCATTGGGAATTTGACTTCTTTAAGAATTATTTGCGGCTTTAGTTGATGGAAAAAGCAGTTTGTGCATATTCTAGCATAACTAGTTCTGTTGAATGATGCTTTCCATTTTGTTTTTACTAAATAGAAAACATTAATGACTTAAAAGTACTTTATTTGGCCATACTAGGCTTCCTTAGCATATTGGTTCAACTGAAACCAGTTCAGATTATTGTTGGGAGTGGCTTAATGGGGGAAAATGTGCTTTAATCTTGCAGGTCATTAGAATGGATGGTGGTGAATATGTCTCTATGGCTGGAGAGTTTAATCACCTAACTAAGGTAATAAATTGCAAGTCGGATCGGCAAAAAAAAAATGTTGCAGCATGATCTGTGCCTTTTTGAAATTGTCTCTCTGCCTTCCAATGTCACCAAACAATGCTCAGTTTTCATTGGGCAGTTTTTTCAGGGTGTTTGTGTCTTCACTATTTTTCCCCCTTTAATGAAGTTTGTAAGCCCACCCCCACCCTCACCCTTCTAATACCTCCCCTCTTGTGCATGGATCATGTTGTTTTGGTGATGTGTAAGCACTGGCACTCACACCTGAACATCAGAAATGTAGAAAATTATATGTTTAGGGTTCAATCCCGCCAAAAGTAAGCTTTTAATCACGTTCATTTCAATGGGGAAAGATGTTTGATTGTGCCCATTATGTCTGCATAAAACTCAAAGACGGAAAAAAACCTGTAGTATCTCATCTAAAATGTTTTATTTTCTATGCTAGGTTACCAGTGAAGAATGGAATAAGATGGAAGAAATGATAAGGAAAACAAAAGGCTCATAACTTTCTTTCAAACTATATTTTTTATATAGAAATTCAAGCATTATAAATTTCACTAATGTTGGTATTAATTGACTGACTTTTATACATTTTCAAGGCTGAACAATTTTAATTTACATACAGCACAATATTAAATGCTTTTAAAATAAGCATCATAACAGAAATGGATCAGTAAGGTGTGGTTTCATTTGGGGGGCTGGTTTGGTATGTGATATTAAAAAAAACAAAAAAACCCTTTGTTTAGCATGCCAGTTTAGAATGAGGCCTCGTATCTTGCCTGAATTTTGGTTTTAGAGTTTGAAGTCAAGCAATTGCGTCAAGGAGTTCTGCATCTCAGGAGAAACTTCAGTTATTATCAGGCAACTACGTATATGAGTAGGGGAGAGACAGCAGTTCATCCCACCCACAACTCCCTATATTTGTGGCAATATGGCAATATTGTGAGAATATGGTCATCATCTGATCTGTGACCCTGAGATGCAGTGATATCATGGAACGATTGTTGAGGTGACTGCATCAGTAATCAAATGCAGTGGTACCTCGGGTTACAGACACTTCAGGTTACAGACGCTTCAGGTTACAGACTCCGCTAACCCAGAAATAGTACCTCAGGTTAAGAACTTTGCTTCAGGATGAGAACAGAAATCATGGGACAGTGGGAGGCCCCATTACTTAAGAACAGTTTCAGGTTAAAAACAGACCTCTAGAATGAATTAAGTTCTTAACCCGAGATACCACTGTGTTGACAAAACCACACAGCTTCTATGAAAAAGAAATTAAGGTGAATTTGACTGGGGAGAAACTCACACAAGAGCTGGAGCAGCTGTACCATTAGAACAAGGATGTGGAACCTTTTCTAGTTGGCAGAACAGATCCTTAATCTTTCCACAAAATTTGGCAGATGGGCAGGAGCCAAACGCAACCCTCCAGGCCTCCGTATCTGCCCTTCAGAAATCTTCCTGGGTCACACCCCTCACCAGTCCTGCTTTTGCACTCTTCTCGAATCATGGAATTGGAAGGGACCCTGAGGGTCATCCAGTCCAGCCCTCCTGCAATGCAGGAATCCCAATACGTGTTCCCCCATCCAGTATGAAACAGTACTAGACCCCACTTAGCTTTGCAAATATGCCTAGCAGCTTTATTGCAGAATGTATGTTTGAACTGTGACAATGCCCCTTGCTTTCCTGGAGAGAGGATATAGAGCAGGCATAGGCAAACTGCCCTCCAGATGTTTTGAGACTACAATTCCCATCATCCCTGACCACTGGCCCTGTTAGCTAGAGATGATGGGAGTTGTAGTCCCAAAACATCTGGAGGGCCGAGTTTGCCTATTCCACAGGGAATATGCACCTTCAGCTGAAACGGGTTTCCCACCTCTGCCCTAGAGATTGGTAGGGATTGTTCTTCTTTGGGACCGGCTGTACTCCTATGAATCATAGAATCATAGAGTTGGAAGAGACCACAAGGGCCATCGAGTCCAACCCCCTGCCAAGCATAAATAAATAAAATAAAATAAAAGCATAAAATAAAATAAAAGCATAAATAAAACTTCTTTTATTTAGAGTTGAGGCCATTGGTCATTCCAGGATTGTCCGCTCCAACAGTAGCTTCCCATAATCTCAAGCTTTTCCCAGTTCTGTTTTTCTTAAGACAGTCCTTTGAACCAAAGATGCTAAGGATTCGTTCTTGGTCTTCCAAGTCAAAAGTGGCCACTAGGTGGAACCATAAGACAGGAAGGAAAACCTCCAGAAGTACTTTTCAGGTTATGAAAACTCATAAAGGTCTTACACAACCTGTGCGATTTTCAGCCTCCCTACCTATGCAAGCTGAATTGCTGTAGGGAAATGAGCCCAGTAAAACGTAGGTGGCATATTGAGCTGGCACCAGCGTAATTCCATGGTACTGAAAATGTGTAGAATATTTGAAATGAGATTTTAAAAAAAAAACCTCGCAGAAACACAAAACAGGCACTTAAATGTGCTGTCCAGCAGTTAGATATATGGGAGGACCACTTTGAAAAGCTAAACCTCCCTCTTAGAAAAGCAAACAGCCAGTAAGTCCCTTTGTCACCACAAAGTCCATTCGCTCCTATTGCCTCTAGGTTGGCAACTGGGAGATGAGGCACAATTCACACCTTGCAGCAGCCAATGTGTGCTTTAACAGGAAGGGGCAAACTTTCGATATAGTTGAGAGCTACCAAGAGTCAAGTTAAATGGAATGAAATTGAGCGGAGGCAATTGACACACTGGGGTTATATGTGGCTTGCAACTACCCACCACATCAGTGTGGGTAAGTGAAACCCTATTTTCCTGGCCTGGACAAAAGAAAAACAGCATTTGATGTTTCAAATGAGGGGGGGATGTTACCACGTGGCTTTCTGAGTTCTTGTGGAATTTCTACTTTTTCGTATGAATGTAAGTTGGACTTAACTACTAAGCGTAGTGTGACTTGCATCCTTATAGTTTAACTTGTAGCCATAAAATGCAGTAAAAGAAAATGGTAAATGATCTGCCTTGGCCTGATTTACAGAGATTCACAGCATTGGCTGCTCCCATTTGATGCCGGTGGGATTTGCAGCCACGCAGCAGCTGGGGAAAATGGGGCACTTATATTTAGGTGCTTAATTATGGATTGCTGAGCAACATGTTGCTCCTCTAGAACTGATGGTTCTGATCGGCATGAATATTGATGCCGGTTGTGATTGCTGAATGTTAGATGGTAATATATAATTTTTTAATAGCGCAGGTGATGAAAATGGAAGCGAGATTTTGCTTCACCCAATGACATCCGCATACGCAGCTTTTCAGTCTTGCTGATGTTTCGTGTAATTTATCAGCCAGCAGAAAAGTTGCACCATAGACGTATGATGGATGTTTGCTGGAAGCATTTAAGCAGAGGCTGTCAAGATACCAGGCCATCTGCAGCAGTGGGGGACCTGTGGCTCTCCAGATGTTGGTCTACTCCAAGCTTCCTCAACCTCGGCCCTTCAGATGTTTTTGGCCTACAACTCCCCATGATCCCTAGCTAGCAGGACCAGTGGTCAGGGATGATGGGAATTGTAGTCACAACACATCTGGAGGGCCGAGGTTGAGGAAGCCTGGTCTACTCCCATTACGCAGCTCCAACAGCTGGGGGAACACACTGAGCTGCTTTAAGACTATTGTTTCGTTAAGCCAAATACTGTCTGCTCTGACTGGCAGGCTCTGCTGCCCAAGAATTAGAACTGTAGAGTTGGAAGGGACCCCAGGGATAATCGAGTCCAACTCTCTGCATGGCAGGAATATGCAGCTGGCCCATGCTGGGATCGAACCCACAACCTTGGCATTTTCAGCACCACACTTCAACCCAGTGAGCTAACTGCCACTGGTCAGTGCTTGAAGGACAGCAAAGAACAAATTGAAGAATGAAGCCCTTAATTTTTGTGGCAACTACTTGGGGTGATAATTCAGACCTTCCCCACCACCAACGCCGTTCTGCCTTAATACAGTCACAATAAGTGTCAGCCTCTGGAGGCCTAGGCTAACTTTATAGAACATGATCCTTTAAAGGAGCCAGAGTCATCAATGAAAATAAGGTTGGTGTCTTGCACTCTTTCTTCCATGTTCAGACTTCTCGTGTTTTCTTAAGATGACGTCTATTTGAAATACTTAGCTTTTTGCATAATAAGGTAGCACCCTAATAGTTTTTATATCCCAGGGAGGCAGTGGGGTCCAAAATATCCTTTTCAGAGAAAGATGGAATCCTATTTCCAATGCTTTTCATTTGGGAAAAAGTTAAGCCCAGCACTGCTCTGATTGGTCTTGCATCATACACATTCACAGCATGAGGTTTCCCCTTTTCAGTTGAGCATGAAAAGACAAATCGATGGTTTAATTGTCAATCTAAGTTTAATCATATTGCCATTCATAATCATGCCTCTAGGCAGATATTCAAATCATTGTATCTCTTTCAGAATACAGTCATATTTTACATTGCATAGAGAAGTTAGAGGTGAGTGAGAAGGTGAAGAATTAGCTCACTCGGCTTGTAGCGGAATTGTCAAAATAGGCCACCGAACTTAACTAAGCCTCTTAATGCGTTAAGCCTTTTTTTTCACCTAGAGACACTCCTAATTTAGTACATATTTTCAGAAATGAAACAAGGCACTTGCTCGTTGGAGGCCATTTTGTATCTTTGCGAAATGACTTCTAGCTTTCAAAGAATCGTAGAGTCGGAAGGGACCCTGAGGATCATCTAGTCCAACCCCCCAGCAATGCTGGGATATGCAGCTGTCCCATTCAGGGATCGAACCTGCAACCTTGGTGTTATCAGCACCACGCTCTAATCAACTGAGCTATCCAGTGGTGAAAGGATAAAATCAGCACCCTTCAAATATATATATATTTATTTATATAAATCTCTTTTTAAGCATTTTAAATGGATTAAATTTAGCCCTGTTCATAAGCAGCGACAACCCCATTTAATTAACACAAATATGCATGATTTCATATCCCTCTCATTTCTAGATTTCTGGAGAAATTACATAGATTTAACTGGGATGTACAGCCACCACCTCTTTAACTTTCTAAAATTGGGCCCACGTTTTAAACCAAAGAACTGAACACATTGCACACATGGGAGTTCTAGAAGTAATGCAATTTTAAATGCTCATACAATTGTTAACGTAGTCCAGAAATCTTACAGGATGCACTTTTTCAAAACGTTCAGAGCAATAGTACTTGGATATCAGCCATTGTGTCTCCTTTTGCAGCCAATGGACATAATCCAGGAAAAAAATGAAAGGTGGTTTAAGTTTCAGTGCTGATAACTGAGAGGGATGCCCAGCTCATGAACAAAATTAGCTGTGCTCATATAAAGATGCATAGGATTTTCGTAACTTAGTAAGTCCTATGAATTTCAGTGGAATGGTGCCATGCATTGTTGAAATGAAAGGACTATCCCTGATTATCTCATGGAAACAAGACTGTGGCGACTGAGGTTAACCTGGGCAAAATGCAAGCTTAACCGTGTTGTGGATCCTAGCTGTATAAAAGCGTAAGTTATTTCTTTATCACCTGCCAAAGTAACAGAACATAGGAAGTAGACAGACTAGACACCAGCAGTCTTAGTATATTAAATTTAATTATAGATTACACAGAATGATGTAAAAACAGCAGTTTGCTAGAATTATAATATTCTGCAAGTGGAAATAGTTTTTAGAAAATGGATTGTTATATTCTCTGACACAGCAGCAATCATTAAACGTTAAAAGTTATAAAGAGGCCGGCTTGTGGTACCTTTTCTGCCCGCCTATCCTTTGTTGTACACTTTTCTTGCCAAGCTTGCAGTTTATACAGTAAGACATCGTTGTACCTGTTAGGCTACCAAGGTAGCTTAAAGGCTTCTCATGGAGTTAAATTCCTCAGTGTCCCAAGGTACCTGTGGCCTTGGGATCCGAAGTCAGGGGGAAATGGAAAGCTGTAAGACTGATAACTCGTTCGGAATTAACGCAATTAACTACAGCGCTGCTACATTCTCTAATATCAATGCTTGTTTGCCAGGAGCCTCAGACCTCCCCCCGCCCCCCCAGTTGAAACATTGCTTCTAGCATCGTTTGCAAGGAACAGACTTGCTTTCTTGATCATTTCTTTAAAGCTTCCAGTAACTCCAAAGTCAGGGCTAACCTTTTCAGCAAGTATGCCACGGGGCAAGTCTGAAGTGGGCATGATTGCCACTCCAGGACAGCTTATAATAAGTAGCCCTTCCACGTCTTAAGAGTGGTTTTCCCTATGGTCCACTGACTTGAGCCGACAGGCAGCAGGGCAGCTCTGGAGAGGTGGATATGAGTATAAGCCACAGGTGGGGCAGCTGTAGTCCTCTAGATGTTTTCGAACTACAACTCCCATCATGCCTAGTCACGCTGGCTGGGGCTGGTGGGAGTTGCAGTCTGACAACTTTTAGTTTCCCCGCCCCAGAGTTTCTCTCCACCATAGTGAGAAGAACCATTTCATTAATGGAGATCATTATTGCTGCTGCAGCCCCAAATGCCAAAGTACATAACAAGCCAAAAACAGTCTCAGTGAAATCTGAGTGTTGAAATCTCCCACTCTTCTCTGTCTTAAGAGTCATTATTATTATTATTACTTTAAATGAATCGGACTGGCCCAAACATAGACATCCTCTTTATCAACCTTGTAGTTACAAAAAACTGTACATTACAAACAGTATAGAAACAAGCTGAAAAGAATGCGCCACATATCCTGGCTAATTATCTATATGCAGTGTTAAATTTACAAGATATAAAAGAAAGTAAAGCCTACCCTCTTATAGTGCACAGTTATTGTTGTTGGGTTGTTGTTGTCGTTTTTTTAAAGATATAATATATCACTAGTTAAGTGGAAGTAATCAGAGGGCTCTAATTCCCGTCAGCAGAGAGAATGAGAGCAAGTTCTGTTCGGTAAAGCTTTCCTCCGTCGGACAAGGCCATGATGTTTTTCTTGTATGTTGCAATGTGGTTAATGTCTAATTCCTGTGAGGTTTTTTTAAGAGAGAGGGGAGAGAGAGAGAGAGAGAATGCTTTATAACCCAGTTCAGTTACTAACGTGGGTACACAAAGTGTTACTGCTACACGAGAAAAGACAGCAGAGCCCAAGCGCATGCACTTTCAGTATGGTTGAGAACAAAAATGGTTTTGAGAGTATCATCAATGCCCACTTAATACAAAGAAAGGTATAAGATAAGTAGTGTTTTTTTCTACTCTGCCTGCAGACAAAGGTCAGAGGGATGAGAACAGTTGCTCACTGAAATGGGAAATAACTTGGGAGTAAAACTACTGCTGTTTGATAGGAGAAAGTGCTGTAACTCAGAGATAGAGCATCTGTTTTGCATCCATAAGGTCCCAGCCAGTTGTTGATGTCTCCAGGTATGGCTGAGATCCTGGGAAGCCACGGCTAGTCAGTGTATACAAGGCTGAGCTAATGGCCTGACTCAGCAGAAAGTAGCTTCCTATGATACCATGCCATCCAACCTTTGAGACCCTGGGCGAGTCATATGACCCACGCCTCGCTCTCACCCCCCAAAACACTTTTTTTCAGGATGAGATCTTGCATGGCACTCAAAATGGTTGCCTTGATCTTGTGCAAAAAAACCAGAAAGTGCATTTTTTCCCAGAGCACATGGCAGGTACGTGAAATTAGAGTTATCTGTACACCTTCCTGTAGGACTGACATTCGTCTGGATTTTCCAGGATATTACCAGGATTTCAAAGGGGGAATTGAAATGGGGGGGATCTCTGAAAGGTGGCGCTTTGTCCTGAATTTTAGACAAGCTAATTGAAAAATCATGTTTTCTTGATTTCTCAATGAATTGGGGTTTTCCTGGTTTTATCTTTTTGAAATATGGCAACCCTATCTTCCTGTTATATCCAGAAACTGAAATATATTGAATTCAGAGCAACTGCCTTAACTGACTAGATGGGGAGGGCAGAGTTTAAGTGCACTTTTAATGGAAATAAAATTAGAATTACCGTTTTGTTCTTTTCACAGAGATCTTTCAGCAAAGCATCTAATTCTTGTTCATCTATGTAGCCGTTCCCATCCTGAAAACAAAAGACATGAGCAATTATAACTTTGCTTTCAGCTGCTTTCAGCTACATTGTTTTGTCTTGCAGAACACGTAAGATCAGAGATCTTTTAAAAATAAAAATGAGTTATAAATATTGTAGGTAGTCTACTTACTGAATCAAATGTATCAAAGGCTTTATTAAATTCCTTCCCACACATTTTGACACCCTAATTTAAAAAAAGAAAACAGGTATTAGAACAGTAGTGGTTTGGATCACTACTCACACATATAATTTATATTATGCGTGTTCAAACTTTTAGGAGTATCGTGTTACAAACCTGAAATTTAAGGAGAAAGTTTTCCTGTACTGGGAGTAATCTTTGGAGAAAAACACAAGCAGAAGTCAGAACAATTGCTGAGTGGTTACAGTAGGAGCTTGAATTGCATATCTGGAAAATGTATAAAGGCAAACCTTTTCAAGAAACGAGAGAGGAGATGACCTTGACAGCTGACTAGGAAATGGTTTACTAAAATGAGCTGCAAAACCCCAGTACATTTTTTCATGTAAAATCCTTCTTTGTAGGCTGCTTGTCCCATTCAAACTTTTCCTTAATTTTTATTTATTTAATTCACTTGTGGATTCTATTTTAAGGGGGGAGGAATGCAATATGCTTTGTAAACTACTTTGATAAGCAACATACAACAAAAAAATATATATTCAGCACATTTTCTTTCTACAATACATGATTCATCTTTGTAATGAAAGGGTTGAATACTGAGAAGAAGAGAGGTTTCTAGCCCAAATTTTTGCAGTTCATAGAAACTGTTTCTCAGCCACATGCGGCCATTTCCCCCTCTCGTTTCATCTGCTGATTGGTGCTCATTTCATTCCCTCACCCTCTTAGAAGAATACATACCTGGCCATTTCAGTCAGTTCCAGTTTCCCATCATTGTTTTCATCAAACATCTTGAGCTGAAAAGGGAGGGGTTGTGTGAACATTTTTTCCTCTCCAATACCAGCAATAAACAACAACCAAAAACAGTTAACATCATCACCTGTATCTTAATGCCTGTTTAGTGCAAGTGAATTGGCCTCTAAGAGACAGGTGGGTATTTTTTTAAAAAATGCCTTGTTTCTGTGGTCATTTTACAGTTAGGGTTCCTCAAATGTGCTTTCACCCTATGGCTGCTTTTATAACTCTCTTCATTGGGCTGGATCCAAAGTTCATTGAGTAAAGTCCTGCTCTTGGCTTCTGCCTGTGTCCCCAGAAAATCTGTTTTGAAAGGTTGACGCGTCCTCCAGAAAAGCATGGAAGATGGTGGAGTGATCAACAAAAGGAAGTGGCAGGTATCTACTATCTGGGGAAGGATTGTAGCTCATTGGAGAGCCACTACCAATCATTGTAGACAATACTGAGCTAGATGGACCAATGATCTGACTTGGTATACAAACAGATTTCCTATGTTTCCCCTCCACCATTAATGGAAACCTCTGCTGCATCCAAAACCATTTGGTTCACAGAAGGGCACTTTTGGATCCAATCTATTACAGTTGTACCTCTACTTACGTATCCCTCTGGATACATAAACTTAGGGTTGCGAACACGGCAAACCTGGAAGTGTATACTTCCGGGTTTCAGCGTGTGCGCATTCGCAGAAGCAGTGCCTCCGGATACGGACTTTTCAGGTTGTGGACGGACCCCCAGAATGAATTAAAATCGTATCTGGAGGGTCCACTGCATTTTGATTTGGAATAGCCCATCTTCATTGTCTTACCATTTTTTTAAAAAACAGACACCTTAAGCACATGTCAAAACATTACATATGCAATAAAAGAAGGGACGGAGATCATAAATATCACAGTCAAACAATAATTTGCTGATTTAATAAATCTATTAAATTTGCCTCTTTTTTGGCCTTGTAATAAAACCAGCCAGACATTCACATGCACTGATTTTCCATTGCAAGAGAAGCATTGTGATTTTGCAAAAGCAATCTGTCTTAAGGCCATTATATCAAGATTTAACCAGGACACTGAATGTGTGCCAAATAGATTACTAGAACCTGGGAAGCTGCTTCATGTAAATTCAGTGTAAGGCATTGTCCAAACTCCTGAGTTTCAATCTAACAACATAACTCCTGTCTGAAGTGTATGAGAACTTGCACACACTTCGTTGAAATGAATTAAGGCTACATTGCAGCCATACCTGCTATATTCCTTCTAATTATGGTATATCTATCGGAGTCTCCCTTTGCTGCTTGGTATCTGTGAATCCTATGCAGCAAGCTAGTTCACAATTCAAATAAGGGGTGGGGAAAATACAGCAGTGAGAGAAGATCCTAGCTTCTAGAACAGATACGCCTTAATATGTAGACAGGGAGCTAAGTTCCCTGAACGAAATAGCTTCCTCCTCTTACCATGATGTCTGTATATTCTGACAGCTTTGTATCCTCAATCTGCTTGTTTGCTTTCTGCAATAGGTCTTTCAAAAAACTCTGAAAGAAAACAAACACGAGTGGTAAGTGTAAAAAAAGACAATAAAACCGAAGGAAGGCAGTAAGTTGCTTTGCTGACCTTTGAAAAAATACTGTTTTTCATCTAGGAAATGACACTTGCTTTCCCAGGAGACCAGTCAATTGTCCTAGTTCGTAATGACATTTAAAATCCTTATTAAGCAAGAAGTCTAGAGAGCTGGGGAATTGCAAATGCCTATTGCCTGGAAGCATCTCTCTCTCAAGCACACACACCTGTTCTAACCTCTTAATATAATTCTTTGGAGTATTGCTACTTTTCCTATTTCAGACAAGATCTTCTGCTTGTTCTGATAGTTGGGGGTGGAGAGTCTTGCACTAAATGGAGCAGAGATTGATTGGGGGGGTACAAGGCCCACGTTGCAGCACGAAGCTGATGGAACAAGTAAGCAGTGATTCCCACGAAGCCATTCCTCAAGAAAGGCTTGTCAGCATGGATTTGCTTCACTGCCATGTTCCGGCTGCTTTCTTCTTCACAAGAGAAGAAGAGCAGCCAGTCTAATAACAGTTTGAAAACCAGGCCACTCAGTGGAGGGGGGGGGGCAGGTAGATTTAAATCTAGAGCTTTAAGAACATTCAGTGAGGGCAGAATTTACCCATCGGACAGCTGGTTTGTGCTTTTCTGGCAACTGCCCATTCGAAATTTTGCACCAGTGTTTCCCAACCTAGGATCCTCCAGATGGTTTAGATGTCAGCTCCCAGGGACCTAGACAATGGGCAGGGGTGGCTATAGCTCAAAACATCTCGAGAGTAGCTGGTTGGGAAAGTATTAAGCCCACAGTGGCATCAAGGCAGAGTAGTTTCCCAGGCCTTGAGCTGCACCAAGCGGCCTGTAGGCAAACTTGGTGGATATATGAAGCTTCCTTGGTCAAGCTTAGACTATTAACCAAAATGGTCAAAGGCCTGGAAACGATGCCTTATGAGGAACGGCTAAGGGAGCTGGGCATGTTTAGCCTGGAGAAGAGGAGGTTAAGAGGTGATATGATAGCCATGTTCAAATATATAAAAGGATGTCACATAGAGGAGGGAGAAAGGTTGTTTTCTGCTGCTCCGGAGAAGCGGACACGGAGCAATGGATCCAAACTACAAGAAAGAAGATTCCACCTAAACATTAGGAAGAACTTCCTGACAGTAAGAGCTGTTTGACAGTGGAATTTGCTGCCAAGGAGTGTGGTGGAGTCTCCTACTTTGGAGGTCTTTAAGCAGAGGCTTGACAACCATATGTCAGGAGTGCTCTGATGGTGTTTCCTGCTTGGCAGGGGGTTGGACTCGATGGCCCTTGTGGTCTCTTCCAACTCTATGATTCTATGATTCTATGATTCTATTAGTCCAAGACTGTTGGCCTTACAGCAGCACTTCCCACATCTCAATCACTTAGCACTGCTTCCCAGGATCCTTTCAACTGGAGTTGCCAGGGACCTTGTACACACACAAAGCAGGTGCTTCATAGTGAACTATAGGCCTTTGCCGCCTTCTTCTGACAACTATGCAATCCACTTTGGTTTGTATCAAAATATCCAGAAAACTCGGGGATAATCAACAGGGATTTTCCTAGACCATCAGTGAATAACTTTCCAAATATTGGGCAGCCAGCCAGCCAGCTTGTAGCTCAAGACTCTCTAGATCAGCCTTTCTCAACCTTGGGTCCCCAGACTACAACTCCCATCATCCCTGGCCAATGGTCCTGCTAGCTAGAGGAATCATTTTGTCAATTTGTCATTATAGGGAAGGTAAAGGTAAAGGAACCCTGGACGGTTAAGTCCAGTCAAAGGTGACTATGGAGTTGTGGCACTCCTCTCGCTTTCAGGCTGAGGGAGCCAGTGTTTATCCACAGAGCTTTCCGGGTCATGTGGCCAGCAGGACTAAACCGCTTCTGGTGCAACGGAACACCATGACAGAAGCCAGAGTCCATGGAAACACCATTTACCTGCCCACCGGAGCGGTACCTATTTATCTACTTGCACTGGCGTGCTTTCGAACTGCTAGGTTAGGCAGGAGCTGGGACAGCAACAGGAGCTCACCCTGTTGTGCGGATTCAAACCACTGACCTTCTGATCCACAAGCCCAAGAGGCTCAGTGGTTTAGACCACAATGCTACCTGCATAGAAACTAGCCAGGCAGAGAGAAGGCTAGCACAGTGTTTAGCTTTCTAGTTAGCTACTACCCATCCACCTCTGCAGTGGTGACTACTCAATCATATAATCCCCATCTGTGATCTGCAGTGGGATAGTCATGAACAGTTAATGATGATGATGATGATACCAGCAGGGCCATCTTAAGCATATCTGGAGCAGTGGTGCAGAGATCCATCTGGCACTCCACACACACACACACACACACACACCCGTTTCCCAGAGTTGTCGACCTTTTCCCAAGCCTCTGCGGGGATCACTCTCCTCCCACAGAGGCTTGGGAGGCAAGCTGCCCACCCACCAGCCATATGGTTGACGGGGCACAGCTGGCGGGCATGCAGGAGGGAAAGGGGAGGCTGCCAGCAAAGCCGCACAGCTCCCCCACTCACTGGGGCACCCCTGAGAGGCCGGTGCCCTGGTGCAACGCGCCAGTAAACCCAATGGGAAAGATGGCTCTGGATACCAGGAGGAAGGGAGTAAATTGACAAAAACGCCAATGCTTTAAAAAAATGATACAGAGGTATGTGAGTTATTGTTTTGCAACACTGAAGATTCCTGTTGTCTTTAAACATTCGCGGTTTTGTATCACTGGAATGGGAAGAGCACAGTATTAAGACTGCATTGGGTTGTGTAGCCCTCTAATTTGAATAGCTTCGACCCAAAATGCCTTGGAGACAGTTTCTTCCCAGACATCTTTCAGATCCTCTGAAAGTGCCTCTTATTAATGACACCAGGCCATACATCACGTTACAACAGCAAAGATACAAAAAGATGCATGCCTTGTGGGTCCCCACCACTATCACCACGATAAGGGAACTCAAACTCTCTGCAGAACTGCCCAGACCCTGAACACCTTAAGAAACACTGCAAGACAACCAGGGTCGTTTTGAGGGGCTCAACAGTTAAGTCAGGAAAGGGCTTTAAAAAAACCACACCAAATTTCTTTAATATATTGTATGTTTTACTATGTCTTTCTGTTCTTGCAATTTATTCTGCTACCACCCCTGGAAAAAACCTTTGGAGTAGGGGCAGGAAATGCATATTAATAAATAAACATAGATAGCTTCTTACCTTAAGTTCTTCAGCATCAATATAGCCACTATGGTCACTATCATATTTTCTCCATGTCTGGAATTGAGAAGTTAGCCATTAAAACTAAATCAAGCACAACCAAAAACATTTCTTTCAACCTGGCAATTTAATTTTGCAAAATGCAAAAATGTATATAGATTACCTGCATGAAGTCCTCACTTGATTTCAGCTGCTGGCACCTAAAGAATAAGAGGAAGTTTTCTTCTGTTGGTAATATCTGAGCAAGCTGTAAAAGATTTAAGACTGAATTAAATCAATTGTTCATCAAATAAATGTAATACATACTAAGGCTTTAGGAGAGAGAAAATGTTTTAAAAATTCAAATAACTTGCATATTTATCAATGATCTGTAAATACCAAGTACAACCCACTAGGATTTTCTGTGCATACCACATTGAAACAAACTGTTGCACGATAAACTGAAACTTTGAAATATTCTATGTAATTATGCTGCCAAAGGAAGGAAGCAGAAGTTCAGTCTATAATATTTGCAGACAGAGTCTTCAGTGGAAGATGCTCTTCCATTCCACTTTTGGCTCCAAGCTGCTGAAGAACTTTAAAAGTGCTGCATGTTTTCCTTGAATAAACCTGAATTTTGTCACAATATTCTCTCCCCCCCCCAAATAATGTAAAAGTATATGAAGAATATATCTAGTCCAACATTTTGCTCCCCCCAGTGATTAGCCAAATATCTAGGAGAAATCCACAAGCAGGACATGAATGCAATAGGCCCCTTCTGCTGTTGACCCCCTGTAACTTCTGTTCAGAGCTATATAATTTTCATGACTGAAAAGGCATAAAAATATAGTTTGCATTGAATTATTCAGGGGCAGGGATGGTGTTTGATGGACAATCAAAAGCAAGGCCAGCCCAATGCATTTTTGCATTTGAGGAGAACGGCAAAATGGTGCCTCCCTCTCTCCTCCAGAGAAGAAGGGGCGAATGAAGATCTCTATCAGGAAAAAGGTGGGGGATAAATAAATATCTACATTGGGATCTGTTGCCCCATGGATCCTGCTGCCTTAGGCAGTTGCCTTGCCTCAGGAGTGGGCCAGCCCTGATCAAAAACTTTCTTTTGAAATGGTCTAATGGTTTCAACCAGCTTCAGATATCCGTATCAAAGTGATATTTGGGGGAATCTTCACTGCATTCCAAGAATCCCTTTAAATTACAGTTTTTGATGGGACACAGATATGGAGGAAAAGGAAGTGCCCTGTAGTTCTTCCACTGCACCACTGTCTCATAAACTTAATACAGTGGTGCCTCGCAAGACGAAAGGGTTTTGCGGTTTTTGAGCTGCTTCGCAAGACGAATTTCCCTATGGGCTTGCTTCGCAAGATGAAAACTCTTGTGTTTTTTGCAAGTTTGTTTCCTTTTTCTTAACACCGTTAATACAGTTGCAACTTGACTTCGAGGAGCAACTCATAGAACGCGGTGTGGTAGCCTTTTTTGAGGTTTTTGGCGATTTTTGAAGCTTTTCCAAAACTTTTCCGACACCGTGCTCCGCAAGACGAAAAATTCGCTAGACGAAAAAACTCGCGGAACGAATTAATTTCGTCTTGCGAGGCACCACTGTATTCACATTTCACATCCAGCAAACTATTCCTAAATCGAGAGCTCCTTTCTGCATCACCAGAACTGCAGCATGTGAATATTCTATTTCAGAGAGGATGGACATGAAAGGGAACAGGAAGTACAAGGTTGCTGCACTTCCTGTTCCTCCCTTCCTCCCATCAGTGCCATGTCCAAAACTGTCCTGCAGTGACTTCTGAGATTTGGACTTAAAATTATGTCACTTTTGACCTTCTCCCTTGTCCCAACCCCAAGTTCAGTTCCTTGCTTATTGCCTTTACCTGAGCTTCATGGCTGCAGTACACTGGGACCTTAGTTGTCCCCAGCTCCCGTCTCCTAATCCACAGGCTCTTGCTTTAACACATTTAGATGAGCTAGAAATAGAATGCCTTTGTCTGGAGGGTTGTCTTTGCAAAGGGTTTCTTATAAGCACAGTTCTCAAAGCATAACCTCAATATCCTCATGCTTTCTTAAGTATTTCAGAAAAGAACTGTTCAAGTTGCCCAGACCAACGGGAAACGCTGAAAGCCAAGTACTGAATTGCAATGTTTGGTATTTAGATTTTTATTTTTTTATTTTTTTAAAAAAAAAGTAAACTCAAGGTTTTATTTCACATAAAAGAATACTTGAAATGGATGCATGAAGTTTGAGAGAACTAAACACTCAGGCAAACGAACATTCTGGCAGCTGACAAGCTTCTAATGCCACACGGGAATTCAAAATATTTAATTTTCTGCTTCAAATTAGACTGGTGAACCAATGTTTTAGTAAAATCAATGCATAAGCTGACTCGAGATACTTCCACATCAATATGTCACTTTATCTAATGATTATCCTTCAAATATATCGATATATATATAAAGAACATTTTCAGTGGTTGATATCAAGGCCCAACTTTCTATCTGTATTTTTAAAGAATGCTGCTTGGCAATGAGATGTCAATCTTTTTTTCCACCTTTTCTTGAGGCGGTGGTGGGGAAATTAACAAAAAAAATTAAAATACAAAAATAACAAAGTGTGCGCGCACACACACAAAAAAACCCCAAACCAATAAAAACAGAAATGCTAAAAGTGTTCATCCACCATCATAGAGAAGTATCCTTCGCCACCCTACTAAAAGGCAAGCACCAAAACAGGCCGTAAAAAATCTCATAAAACAATCTTAAAAACCTGAGAGTACAGGAAATGTCTTTGGCCTGGTGATTAAAAGTTGACATTGTTGGTGCTGGTTGAACTTCCACAGGGAGAGCATTTCACAATTGGAGAGACGCTGCTGAAAAGACCTGTTTTCTCTTTCTATTCATTTAACGAGAACAGAGGAAGCCCCACCAAAGCTATCAGAGCTTGGCATCATTGGGCACCTGCTGAGCCCCTCACCCAGTAGGGATGGGGAATCTGTGGACCTTCCAACGTTTCTGAATTCCAGTTCTACTTCAATCCCAGCTAGCATGGCCAATGACCAAGGAAGATGGGCGCCTGTCACATTCCCCATCCCTGAAGTCGGCTGCCCTGCTGCCAGCCCATGGAGTCTCTTGGCCCTGCTGCTGCTCCACCTTGTGATTTCTTCATGTTCACCTGCCCTCTCTGAATGAGCAAATAGTGAAAGGAGTGAGGAGAAGGAGCAGCAATCTCTGCACACATGGTTCTCTCTCTCTGGGAGGTGGCCCCCATTGGGCCCCCATGGAGAAGCAAGCAAATAGCCAGTGGCAACACAGGAAAGGAGGAGGGCGGCTCCCTGAAGCAAAGGTCCCACAAAATCTGGAACTAGCACAGAAGCACAAGACAACATCCAAATGCATCCACCCCTCACAGTTCTGGACGTTTAAATTCAGGTGTGGGGAACCTTTCGCCATCCAGATATTACTGAACTCCAACTCCCACCAGCCCAAGCGGGGATGAAGGGAGTTGTGGTTCAGCATTTTTGGGTGGCTAAAGGTTCCCCACACCTGTTTTAAAGAAATGAATGTTCCTTTGGTTTACTTATTCAATATTGTTTCCAAAATAGATGGAGAGACAGACATCTTGCAAAGTTTATTAGGGCTTCTGTGCTACTGCAAGTGACCCCAGTCCAAACAGTCCACTGCTGTGTATGTGTTCTTGCACAGAAGCTGCACAGAGTTTGGTAATATATGAATATAGATGACAAACCATGCTAATTAAGTCATCTGTCTTTACATCCCTCTCAGCCTGCAACAGTGAAAATGCAGCAACTGCAGCAATTTTGCCATCAGTGAGGAAGCAGCTTTATAAATCGGTATGGATATGACTTTTAAAAATTGCTCTTTATACAGTCTGTCTTGGAATTCTGCTTGAGAAAGATGGATCCAGCAGCCAAGATTACTTTTAAGAAACAGTCTCTACCTTTTAATTGAGATTACAGGATTCTGCTGCTGCCCATCTCCGTTTACCAAGCTTCAGTGCAAAACTCCAGCTGAAATATTATAGCAATAGTTCAGAGTATCTGCCTTGGTATAACCGGAAATAAACTGCTGCCAAGGCAGTCTTGTGTATCTCTTACTTTCAGCATTTTAATTTGTCTCTCTGAATGTGAACTTTTGTATGTTTCAAAGATTGGAATGAGTCCTTGTGGGAAGTTTTGGTAGAGCCAAAACGCTGGAGTGGATTATATAATCCAGAATGGATTCATCATGGCTCAGATCTCAGTGTGACAGGAAGTTAATAGCGCTTTGTACAGCCTGAGTCTTCTGAGAAACAACAACACCCCTTTGCTACTCTGGATACAAGCTGTCCAGGTCCTCTCAAGACAGTGTGTTGCCCAAGTCAAATACAGGAAAATGCCACACTCATGTACATCCATGCACATCCAATGTACAGAAGATGTACATTTGAATCTTATTTGTACATCGCCAATGGCACAGCATCCTACACTGCACCAGAGAGCAGCAGGCTAGCACAGAATTACACTCCCAGCTCTGTCCGCTCATCACTCCTTAGCACCAGCTGCCTCACTCTGTCTAATGGTAGGGCTGGCCCAAATGGCACTGGGGAAGATAGGGAACCAAATGGAACCACAGTATGCCTTCAAAGTCTCCAAAACACCACCAATATATTGTTGCCTGTTGTGCCGCCGGGTATTGTATTCTCAGTTACTGTGCTATTACTCCAAAGTTCCAAAACCGGTTGAGTCCTGGATATGCTAAGGAAATAGCTGCATCCCAGCCTAGATTCAAACTGGTGACTAGTAAGAAAAGATGGAGGGAACGACAGAATTAAGATTCTAATGCAGAGAACTGGGCCAATCAATTACTGGGCGTGGATCATAGCACGTATTTCACATGGAGGAGGTTTCTGGTTCAATCCTCATTACATAGGAACCTAGTAAGCTGCCTCATACCAAATCAGGCCATTGGCCCATTTAGCACAATATTGTCTACGCTCTTTGCCAGCAGCTTTCCAGAGTTTCAGGCAGGATTCTTTCCCAGCCCTACTGGATATGCCAGGGATTGAATGCAATGCAAAACTGGTATTCTATTTCAAAACAGGTATTTCTGCATGCAAAACAGGTATTCTACTGAGCTACAGGGTATACTGAGCTACAGTATACCCAGTCTATAGGATTCTGTATTTTGGCAACTGGAAAGGCATCTGAGAACTGGAGAGATGCTGCCACTCAGAATATTACGCTAGATGGATAAACAGAACTGGTTTAAAACAAAAACAACAACCCAACTTCCTATATTATGGAAGGGTACACTTGGTAGAACAGTTCTTCCACCAACACATGGATTACAGATCAACAAATTATCACTCATTTCTGCAGTCCCAGAAAAAATCAGAACACTGATTATTAGCACCTTATGACCCACACCAAGTCATACGCAATCAACTAGCCACATGGCAGCCTAGTAGGGAATCAGCAAATCTCATGGCTTTGCCATTTGGCTGTATCTGAAAAATGACAGGGTTTCCAAGCACCACATAGGTACCATGGATGACTAATGGGCTACGAATTATACAGGTCTGCCTTTAGGAGTGAAAGTGCTGTGAAAAAATGTTATTTCTAGAGAGGAATTTATTCTGTTCTGTAGTGAAACAGGTTTTAAAAAATACTTCTTATGTGGATTACTAAATGAACCTCTAGTTTGCATTCTGTTCTGTCGTGAAATGATTAGATAGATAAATAGTGTTTGTGTACACCCTTTTAAAAAACAAAACAAAACAAAACAAAACAAGGAAAAGGTATATTTCCAACATTACATCCCTTCCTCCTACCACCCAGCCACCTTTCCCTAGTAGAAATAAAGCTATTGAATCATTCAAACATGGAATGATTGCAGGTTGAGAATGTGAAAGGATGGGCTTTTGAAACCCCATCTCGGTGCAGGCAGTGACTTGAACAAATAAGCTGGAGTGCTGGGAGGGGGAGCCTTTTAGAAGAACAAGTGGCTTGTCAAATTCTACACATTAGCCCGAGGGCAATGGATAAAAGCTCAGGGAAGAACCTCACTAATGCAGGCTCCTGAAGATGCTCCCAGAATTTCCTTTAACTTGAGCCGCAGCAGTGCTCAAAATGTCTTAAACTATTCAGCTTGCCTTTTAACAAGCTTAAATATTGTCTCACAAGAAAACATATTTTGGAAACAGAAGGTATCTTGGGCCACCTTGGAGGAGGAGAAAAATCACAGAAAGCGAGGGGTGAGCTATGCATTCTTAAATGCTCCTTTAAATTAAAACAAAACAAAGCAAACTGCAACCCACACGCTCCTAAAACTGCATTTAGGTGATTTATGCTTGGAAACAAATTATGCCAGTCTCATTTTCTATTTACTAATCAAGAATGATGGTTGTACTAAAGATTACATAATTCTACATCATTATCTTTTCTCAGAGGTAAGTCCCACTGAGGTAAGTCCCAGTGAGTTCAATTGGTTTTACTCCTAAAGAAGTGATTCTTAATGCTATTTACTGCTTTTATCCTGCTGTATGGTTTTCTTTAAATTAACCTTCTTCTGACATTGTTTTTAGTAGTTCTGATGGGGTTGTTCTTGTTGCCTGAAGATTCATTGCCTCTGTCTTTCATAGGATCTCTTCCCTTTGACTCTCCAGTTCCCTTCATCCTTTTTCAAAGGATGAGGCTTTGCAACTAGAGCTGTCTTTTTAAATATCTGTACCATAAGCTATTGAATCTGCCTTGAACTTTTGGATTCATAATTCACTGCTGAATCAATAAAAAACAAATACATCACTCTATGAATGTATTTATAGGACTTCCTTGGCAACGCTTCCCCCAGGTGGGATTGGACAACTGACTGAGGTAGGCGGAGACCTCCAGGTATCCCACCTGAGGGAAGGCAAAGCCAAGCCTATGCTGTTGGAGCCGCTCCAGATCTAGGGGCTGCACGCGTCCACGCAAAGGGCGCCCCCCATTTCAAGCGGGGAGCGGTCATTCTATGCATGTCTACTTGGACAAAAGTCCACATTTATTTACAGTCTACATCTTAGTTCTCAATGAATGGCTATTCTAATATTCAGATTTATATCAGCAATCAGATACTTGGTCCCTATTAACCTTTCTTACTGACAGCAATGGCATTCACAAGTGAGATAATCACATCGTTCGAGAATTAACCTGGTATGGTTTTACCAGTGTCCAGTGATAAGTTATTGCAGCAAAATTAAAAACAAGAACTCTCATTCCTGCCTATTATCACAATGACTGACATCTTTCTCGAGTGAACATTGTATTTTTACAGTTATTTTAAGCAACAGGAGCAAATTTCAAGATCAAGCTAAGCTGGTTTGCAAAGTAACATCTACTGTTTTCTATGCTTCAGTTTCAACGAACGTTTAAAAAGGGCATTATATAACCAGTCAATGGCTGAAGCTGCTATACAAAACCATATCCAACACACTGGGCATGATTTAGCCATACCTAAGCATGTTTAGGCCTCACTGAGCAATATGCAGCAAACTCCAAAAATGAAACAATATCATTCTTCATATCGTTGTTGACTCAAATTAAGTCCATACCAGAAAGGTCTTTGCTGTGAGGTTTCCATTGAAAAGCAGTTTTAGAAAATGTCAGCCTAAACAAGATACTATTCAAGCAGCTAAACATTTTTGGTCATTTGAATTTCTTAAAAAGAGACGCCCCCTTTTTGTCTCTGCTTTGATATTTCTAACCTGTTTTCTGTGATGATTTTGTTTATGCTTGATTTTGCATTTATTTTGTTGTTGTTGTTATGCAAAACAGCCTCAAGATTAAATGCCATCAAGAACTGGGTTGTTGTTGTTTACATGGATAACTTCAGAATGAAAACACTGAAATGTTTTCGTAATAAAATGATGATAAGTTCATAAATTTCATAATAAAAGATAATAAAATGAAGAAAACCATTTTCCAAGAAACATCAAAAGCAAATAATACAAATATTTGCAGACAGGCTTATATCACTGCAGAGCTATGACCAACATGAATAAACAAATTCATTAAATGGCAGTAAGTAAACCAGTTAGCTTACCTCTACAATTCCTATCTTTCCATCAGAACTTGAAAACTGGTCCACAAATTTTTTCATTTCTGGGGTCAGGTCCTATAAATGTGCAATACAATGATTATTACTTAAAAGAAAGACACAATCCATTGCAGGAATATCTCCTGCACAATTTCCACAGAAATGAATGGTGCTAAAGGAGCTTCCCAGTAGGTTGTACCCTATGCAGTTTCTTAAAACTAAGGAGTCATATCATTAATTACGAACGTATCCTGCTGGTTCTGCCACGTCTAGTAATATCCTGAGCCTAAAACCATGTGCCTTAAGGGCTTTAACTGCTCCAAAATTAAACACTAAACTGCAGAATTTCTTCTTTCAGATTTTCCAGAATGTTGTTAAATATAAAGTTATACACAGTGGCATATAAATTTTTTTTTATATCCAGCAATGAATGCAAAACATTGACTATTGTGCTTTCCCGCCATTTAAAGTCTCTCCCCCCCCCTTCTTGGTGATATTTGCATCGCTTTGCAAAAAGGTGTGAAAAACGGGCCACAGCCATGTTGCTGAGGCAACCAGGTGAGCACTCCTTCAGTCCTTCCTACTTGACTAGTTGGGACAGGATATGGATCGACATGTGCATTTGGATTCATATCCAAATGAATATTCCATTGGAAATGATGCAGTCAGTATGGGATACATCCTCACCTAAATATGCATCTCTATCATTCATTCTACCCCAGATGGGCAATGGGGGCAGTGTCCCTCTTCCTTCCCCATTGAGAGTGTG
Organism: Podarcis vaucheri; assembly: GCF_965113315.1. Taxonomy (NCBI): domain Eukaryota; kingdom Metazoa; phylum Chordata; class Lepidosauria; order Squamata; family Lacertidae; genus Podarcis; species Podarcis vaucheri. The sequence continues at coordinate 67,255,520 of NC_138766.1, forward strand.
GGCAGTGGGAGGGTTCCATTTGCACTCAGTGATATTGTCACACAGTAAAATCTAATTGGCTACATAGCCCCATGATGCCACCATGTTCTTGACAGTATCTCCAAGACGAGAATCATGCAATGAAGAGGACTTTTCCAGTAAAAACAAAAATCAGCACTAGCTGACAAAGAACACAAAGGACACAAACAGGCTGGAGGAAAGGTGCAAAAATTCAGCCCAATTTAAAAATGCAATTGCCCTCTCTCGCTACATGCTGCTAACACAGAGATGATTAAAACTATTTCCAAGCAAGTAAATATATAAAAGCTATTAATTTTCTAGAGCAACTCATAAAACAACATCAGTATAATTCATTTTATGTTATGGTGAACGTCCAAAATTTGTCCTGGTTTTACATTCATGCATGAATTCTGACCATCTCAGACAAATTTAATAAATGTATGTGGAATGCCATTTTATGAACATATAGCAGTGAATGTTGACAATCACATTGAACTGACTGTCAACTCTGACAGATGTATCTCTGAGTCTTTTGACGTTTATGAAATTTGTCTGGGCTTGTCCACATTCACTTGTCACTGTTAACATTGATCAAACTGTGGACACTCACAGTAGCATACACTGTCTCTCATCATCACTACAAATTTCATTCAAAAGGAGTTTGTTCATAATAACCATTGGTGTTTTCTTCAGTTTAATAAACAAAAACCTCCCTTCCACAGTTCCACTACCTGGCTATGAGATGAGTCACATATCTAAGACGAATCACAAAAATGAGACAGTGGTTCATCGTCAGCTGAGTGTCAATGTCTGTATAGTCTGAGCCTGTGTATGGACTCAAAAGTGAGTCCCACTAAATTCACAGGGACCTCTTCCCAAGCAACTGTGCGTGAGACTGCAGCCTTTGGACGCAGAGCCAAGGATGCTTTTTTTTGGAAGTCAGTCCCACTGAAATCAGGGGCACTTCCTCTTGAGAAACTTGCATAGGACCAGGCTGCTAGATGCCCTGCACTGCTGAATTCACTTCCATTTTCCTACCAGAAATCCACACTAGTTATTTCAAATGTGCAGTGAAAACAAATAATGCCGTATTCTCAAAGATACTGAAGTGAAAAAGATTGCTACTGGCAGGTATAAAATTAGCACAACTATGGAAGGCATCTACAGGCGCCGCTGAAATATTTTCTTAGATCTTATTTGCCATGAATAATAGATCCCTGAACAATGCACACTTCACTATGGTCTATTTCCCAATTCTGTGGTGAGCAGTTTGAGTTTTTAATGTGTGTGTCCCACCCCCATAAGAAAGGTGTGCTTGTATCCTTGCATGCATTGTACTGAAATTCAAGCAAGTACAGCAAGGTGGGTAACTCAGCAAGGGGACCTCTACCACTCTTTGTATTATTTGGGAGGAATGGAGTGTTCCACATGGAGTTCAGGCGCCTATACTGCAGAGGCATTAAAGCCCAGAAAGGCCATTGGGTCAGCTCCAACATCTCCATCTCCTCCCTGATGTCCACATAGTGAGGCCAAACATCTGAAGGAAAGATTCTTCATGTGTACATTTGAACATGCTTGGAATCACCTGTCAGATCAGGGACTCTAAGCAATCAGAACCACGATTTCAGGGAGGATTCTAAGGGAGTTCAGTTGAATGCATGAAGATCCCTTCCTTCAGGCCTTCCTGTTCAATGTTGAGAGGTTAAAGAGGAGCCCCTAAGGAGCCGCCACCCCAATACTCCATGCTTTATTCCTCCATACATTCTTTGAATGCCCAAGCAGGGCTTAAGAGAAACATAATGATTATATTATATCCAAGCTACAACTACTTAATGATTAAGCATCAAGTTGTTACTAAGCAGCTGTGTTCACACTTCATTGTACTGGGCACTTGTCAGTCAGGCATAAAGCACAACTGAAAGCAGATCTTAAGACAAATCTTCCCCAGAAGTCTTTGGGAATTGTTTCTGGGCAGCAAGATGATGCACAAAGCAATGCATTTTCAGAATTTATTGATGAGGTAAATTTGAAGCATGGAAGATTAACTATATAGATTTTTGGAGCTTCTGAAACATCTTCCTTTACTATGCATACAGCCCAGTCCTATGACTGTTATAAATACTTAAGACTCACCAAACTCTGTGAGACTTACAAGCAATCATACATAGGATTGTAGAAGCCTTATTTTCTTTAATTTATTAGGGGTTAAGAATTGCAGAAGGAAAGAAGTTCTCCACAGGGCAGGGAGGGGGCAACTTTGGCAGACCTACAGAATATACGCTGCATATCCTACAGGGGAGTATTCATTTTCACCCATTAATCCTACCCACCAAGTCTATGCCAAAACATAATTAAGACAAATATATTACAAGTCATAAATATTGGGAGGAAAGAGCATTAAGCAGTCTTTTTTAAACAGCAAAAAACCAAAAAAACAACAACTGGAAATATAGACAAGATATGCAAGGTGAATGAGATTTAAATTTAAGTTGTAAAACTGCATTAAGTACTGTTGTTGAGGGAAAGGAGCAAGAGCTTTCTGAAATGCAAGCAAAATTGAAGTTTTTGTTGTGTGTGTACGAAAATAATGGTAAAACCACAAAAATTGCTTAGAACATACATTAATTTTGCCACACACCGCTTTTGAGAAAGGACACGAAACTCAAAAGCTGCTTGAAATAGTATCTAGTGAAACAAGTTGTGTGAACTAAAGAAATATCTGCAAAACAAGCCTTTCAAATCCAAGAATCAGCTTAGATTTGAAACCACTCATAGTCTGACATGCATTAGTCCAGGAAAAGAGAAAAGCTTCAAGGATCAAGAAGCTAAGAATGATCCAATGAGAGAACTGAACTTTTGGTGCTGTTCTCTTCAGAAAATTCCAGAAATAGTCTTGTCCAGAAGCAAGAACACCTAAGCACTTTCAAAGCAGGCATAAAATGGTACATATAACACTGTGGGTGGCACACAAGAAAGTGCCTACAGAGATTTTATATATCACTTTGAGAGAACTTGAATTTGTTAATAGGAGTCTGACACCATTTTCAAACCTGGGGGAAAATGGGACGAATGCCTTATTAAAAAATGCAATCTTTTCAGTTGAATGAAGAACTTATTAAACAGAGAGTAGATTTAATAGTGATTGCTTCGAAAAATAAATTATGAATCTATTTTTCTCTTATGGAGATGTAGACAATGACTCATATTGCAAAGCCAAAAGTGAAAACAGTGCAGAAACCTCAAAAATAAAAAAGTATATGATAGGAACCAGCCATCACTTCATTTGAAAAATAATTGAAGTTATTACAAATCCATTTTTGCATCACATCTTCAAGTCCTTGATAGTAATCATAAATATGTATTTTATAACGCTTGATTACAATTTTTGTAGGCAGCCTCAACTGTACGCACATAAATTGTAAACTTGTAGATAGACTCAAACTTTCACTTATGCAGTCAACTCGCAATCATTAAAGGACAGCTCAAATGTATTTTAATGTTGGAATAATCTTACAGGAACTGTGTAAATATTTTACAAATACACATCCTTGGTAATATACAACATCAGTCAAATTTGAAGTACACTGATCAGTTGAATTCAATGATCTTAAATTCATTGATTTCAGTCAGTCTATTCCAAGTGTGACTTGGTCAGATATCACTGGATAACTTCAGCTTTATTTCAAGGGACACTGACTATCTTTCAGAGCTGAGCTCTCTTAATTGGATTTTCATTGTATTTGGCACATAATCTTAAACCTGACTCTCAATACTTCATTTTTCTTTTTTCTCTGAATGATATATTCATTAACTAGCAAGCCTATTTTCCCATTTCCTTTTCCGATAAGACATAGTTTCTTATTTCAAACAGGGATAGCAGTTAATATGTTTTGCATTATTTTAAAACTTTTTGCTTAAAATTCCCAAACATCTCCTACCTTTAACGCCAAATAACACATCAATGATTACCATTTTAATCCCCCCCATTTTTCCCAGTAAACATGTTCATCACCTACAACAGTCAGATAGCCCTGTTTGGGGCTAATATTCCACTATCCTAAAACCAAACTATTATCTAATATCTAGTTAGTTCTACTTACAACTAATCTGCAGATCTGTTTATTGGCCACCAAGGGGCAGAAATGTATTTCAGCCAACATATTAACAATGCATCCAGCTAATTTTGAATTTCTTCTTAACCACTGGGGTGGGAAAAACTGAGGAAGTAACAGAACAATCGTTTCCTTGCACATTTTTGTACATCACTTTAAGAACTCCAGTATCACCTGGTTTGCTCTTATAGAAGGATCCAAGAAACTTTCTTATCTAGTTTCCATCTCCCCCAGATCTCCCAAAGTCACTTTTCCTTTGATAATCGCTAGGTCATATTCACCTGCACTTTACACCAGAGGTATGCACCCAGAACGGGCGCCGCCTCGTTGCTGGAGTTCACCTGAGGATAGTTCCTCTACTTTAATGAAGATGAGATAAAGCAAGGGGGGAAAAAAATATTAACCTACCAAGCCCGCTTTCCTTCGCGCCTGCTGCAATTCCTGGATAAAACACTGCAGCTCCTTTCCATCCATGTACCCATTGCCTGCAACACAAAGAAAAGGGAGAGCATCGCTCGTTACAGCTGCGGAGGTTTAGCTCACTCTCCCTTACCAGCTGGAAAAGCGGGGGGAGGGGGGCATTTGCGCGTTGAAAAACAGCGGTGCCTTTCAACGTGTTTACAGAACTTTCATCTCTCTCTGTCCCCAAGAAAAGCAACATCGCCAGGTAGCTTCTAACGCTATGCATTCTTTATTGAGTGGGTGCGCTTGAACTTTTGAGGTGCCTCCAGAGAGGAAAACGAGGAACCCTGCTCCCAAGAGGGTCCGCTCCCAAGGCACCCAGAGACAGACAGACAGACAGAGAAAGGGAGGGAGACAGAGAGAGAGAGACGAACGGTGCAGTTAAGTCTTCGCAAACGCTTCCCGGTCGTTGCAGCTCGCAGGCAAAAGTTCTGGCACGCGCGCGGGGCAAAGTTTTCCTGCGCGCGGCAGAGGAGTGGCGAGGAAAGTCCTCTTCCCCCCGGGGGCCTCTGTGTCCCCTGCCCAGCTGAGCCCTCGGAACCCCTCTCCACCCGCTCTTGGGTGCCAAGGTGGGACAGGTTGAGAAGAAGGGGTGGGGTGGGGGGGTTGTAGTCACCATCAGCGTCGTAATGACGCCAGATCTCGAAAAACTGGCTTGCTGAGATCTCCACGCCTTGTAGGTAAGTCTCCGCGGCCATGGCGTGCACCTTTGGGTGGAGGAAGGAGAAAAGGCGGCGACTGGTGGTGGCGGTGCTGCTGCAGCTGCTGGAGATGTCGCTGTCCGCGGTGCTGACTCTCCGCCCGGGCTAGTCACTCCTGGGCGATCTCCGCTGAGCGCGCTCTATTTATCCAGTGCTCCACTCGCCGAGCCACGCCTCCGGAGCGCTCCCTCCCCCTTGCTATCTCCTCGCATTGTTCCACCTCGGTTGCTCTTCCCCGTTCACAAAAGGAGAGGAGGCAGCCTGCCCCTCCCCCCCACACCACTAGGGACCCAAAAGTGTTAATAATTACACCGGTGACATCATGGAGGTGTTGGGTGGAAAGTGATAAGGATGGCCCAATTCAGTTTTTCCCTTCCTCTTTGCTTACCAGTTCTGGTCTAGGTCAAAGGTCCAGCTAGACTAGAGTAGCCAATGCAATGTCGTCCCCTGTTGTTGGACTCTGACTCCATCAGTCTTAGCCAGCACAGCCACCGGTCAAGGATGATGGGGGTTGTGGTTAGTACCTGAAGGGCACCACATTGGCTACCTCTGATCTGGACCAGCATCCTGTTTGCTGTGTTAACTAGTGAGATGCCCACCAGCAGCCTTCCTATTCTGCACCCCAGGAAGAGGAAGCTTGTGGTATACTGCCACTGAACTTGGAGGTTCTGTATAGCCGCTATGGCCCATAGCCATTGATAGACTTCCTCTCTGCAAAGGCATCTTTTGAAGACATCCAAATCATGTACACTTGAGGACTCTGTAAATTCTTAGGGAGACCAGCTGTCCGCCTCAACTACTTATCTGTGAATCTGGAGTAACAGTGGCCCACAGTACAGAGCTGTTATGAAGGTGAATGAAAAGTTTATCCACACCAAACCTTTAGCCACACCAAACCTTGATGAGTAGGTGAGCTATACATCTAATAAACATTGTGTTCTTGCCTACCATCTTCACTGGTGGGCATATTCTATCTTCTTCACTGGCATGAAGATGGCATGCCTACCATCTTCACTGGTGGGCATGTTCTATCTTCGCTGGTGTGCATGCTTTTTGTCTCCTCAAAAATCTTTTATGACTTACACATCCATTAGTCCTTTCAAAGGAAGGTTACCCTGCTAGACAACTTCCGATAGCATGTGAAGCAGAATCTCTAATTTTTTCGTCTCTCTGGTAGATTTAGGCAACTGCTCAAACTGTTGCTAACAATCATAATCATAATCATAATCATAATAATCATAATAGCTGCCCACCGTTTTCCTTGAAAATCTGATATCACAAAAATGGATGAAATTAGATGTAGGCATGCACTGGCAAATGAAAAGGGCCCTGGAGAATTTAGTTAGTTTTGGAAAACACCTTGATGGGTTTTGTGGCTAGGATGGTGACATACTGGAGAAACCCATCTGCACAATTGATTGAATTCTGTCTCAGAGCTTTGTGCATCGCATGCCTGCATCTCATAGCTTTTTAATTTCCCATTATATTTAGCAGTTCTGACTAATGCCTGTATAAAATTAGGGTGCCTACTTGAAACATCTGAGTGCATATTAACTACCTTTTAACACATCTAAACCACTCTGGGGTACTCATAATTAAAGCAATGAAAGGTGGATTTGATTTCTTGCTACTCTTCTATGAATATTGATAACAGATAAGGGATTATAACTGGTGTTACTGGTTGTATATGTAGAACAGAGTTTGCCTCCCCTCCCCCCCGCAAGGCTTGTGGGTACATTTGAGTCACACTCCCCCCGATCCTGAGTCAAAAAGAGAAAAGGGGCACACATACTTCATTTTTACAGGGAATCTGGGTAAAAGTTGGATCCAGTAATCTGAGAATCTAAAAGCACATACAACTGAAAGAGAGTGTGGAGAAGAAGGTCACTCTTTCTACTTCCTCCTGCAGACTCTATATACTGTTCAAAGATAAAAGGTGAATGACTCTCACCACTTCATGACCAAGGAGATGTGCCATGGCTCAGAGACTTAACAGACACCGGGTAAGGGCTCAAGGGCACCGTAATGCCCATGGGTGTCATATTGGAGACCCCGATGTAGAACCAGGAAGGAGCAGTTATACTGAATTCATCAATACAGAAGGTTCATGATCTCATGTGTGCACCCTCAAGTCTAATTTCTGAAGGAGAACTCAAGGCTGGTACTTCTGTGTACCATAAAGCACATAGCACATTGTTAAAAGCAGTAGCTGAAGCTTCACTGTTGGCTGCAGTCACAAAGAATCTGCAAGTAATTTTGTTTGACATCAACACAACGCTCTCCACCATCTCCTTCACCGTAAGCCTAAAGCAATGTCTCAGAAACCCTTAAGGTTTCATGCTGGTACTGCACTGTGCTAAGGAATGGATATTTCTATTAATTGCAAAGTTCCCTCAGCACAGGAAATTCTCCTGGCCACTTTCAGGCATGTGATAATAAAACCATAAGGAAAAGGCTGGTGGGTAAGGGTTTGAGTCCATAGCTGGCTTAAGGATGTCTCACCACATGTTTACTGGCTTAAAAGTATGTTAAGTCTCACAGAGGAGCAGGGAGGAAGGGTAATATAACAATCATCTGCTCCAAGAGCCCAAGAGAAGGACACTGGCAATGCAAGAATGGAATTGAGTTTGGCAGCAGGCTTTCTGGGACCAATCAGTGTGTCTAAAAGACAGCGAAAAGTTAGAGGGGTGAAAGAAGGTACTGGAAGGTGAGAAAGAATGACAGAGTTGGCATTTCCATCATTTTTGTATGAAACAGGCCCCTTCCAGTGAGGTGACCTTTTATATCAGCCAAGTATATTGAATTTCCCAGTACAGTGCAGAATTTCATCTTCTAGCAGCATGTCCTAGTGGAAAATCAGCACTGAACCAGTTTCTACTGTCATCTTACTTGTTGTTGACATTGGTACAACTACTGGCGGCACACTGTTCTGAAATGACAACAGTGAATGTGTTGTCTTCCCTTGAACTCTGATTTGTAACACAGGAAAAGCTGGGTCACTTCAAATCTATTACTCCTAATAATAGTTATACTGAACTGAGTATTTTATCTGTCATGGGTAATAACTGCGATCATTCTAGCTGATTCTGGGTTGCTTGGTTTTTTTTAAGGTTGAAGAAATGAAGGAAAACATCCCATTTTACATATGCTTTGGTTGCAATTTGGAATGCAACTAGAGTTGCGTTTGGTTTAATAGGCAGATTATTCAACAACAAAAATCCTCAATTAACTGACACATTGCCTGCATACAATGTGCTGGAACGAAACTGTTGTGGCAGGGAGATAATAAAGGTTCCTATAATGAGGCAGAGTTGAATCACTGTCTTGTTAAATGTAAATGTAAATCAGGACCATCCTATCACTGCTCTCATGCTACCTTTTACTGTCCTCCTGCCTCACCTTCCAACACCTTCTTTTCACTTTATCTTTCCAGGCCTCCTCTTTAAATCTACCCCAGAATGGTTAAGAATGGAAATTGCAAGTCTTACACTGCCATTATGCCTTTTCTACTGTGTAATGAAATCATGTTCCTTGTTTAACCAGACAAAGAGGTGAACAAGTTCACTAGGGCTGGGCTGACACCAGCTTACTTATTTTTTTACGAAGGCATAAAAAACAGTCACTTAGAAAAATAATCACTTCTGTACCTAAGCTGTGATCCACATATTCTTCATACTTAATGAATTTTGAAGTGCATTCCATATATAGTGCAAGTTAACCCTGCTTGTAGAGGTCAAACATTGGAAAGATTGCTAAACAGATATAAAAGAGAAAATGCGTATAGTAAATCTTCCTCATGCCTCACTCTGCATTCCTCACTCAGCTTCTGTCATTCCAAGGCAGCGGTCGCCAGCATGAGGCCTGTAAATGCAGATGTGCATGGAGAAAACTCCCCTGGTACCCACAGGGTCCCCTCTCCCCTTTGAAATTAGACCTATTATGGTATAGCCAATAGAACTGGTCAGGGGACAGGTGCTCACAATAGTTTCTCCAGTTTGCAAGTGTGACAAGGGTCCAAATCAAGTACCCCAGCTCTAAAGAAACAAATGCAGTATTCTTAAGGGCGAAGCTATATATGACATCAAAGATATATGAATGCATCACCCAACTTTTGTGAGTATGTGGCTAAAAGCAACCACAGGATGGATCCAATTTGGACTGGAACCACAACGTAGGAGATGGTGCCAATTACTCAGTGCAAACTGTACTACTCTGCAGGTTCCTATAAGTAAGGGATGTTCAACAGGTCGATCACAATCTACTGGTAGATCCCCATGAGGTTTTGGTAGATCGCGGTCGATGACTGGCTCCCTTTCCTTAGTGTCAGTAAAACTGACTCCTGCCTCGCCCCCTCACCTCACCCTCCATTGTTGTTTGATCTCTGGAAGGGAAGACGGAGCTTTCTCTGTGCTGCTGTTTTCATCTATATTGATCTTTTTGTGAGTGACTTTACCCCTTTGTCCCTTGCCTTTTGTTGTTGTTGTTTAGTCATTTAGTCGTGTCCGACTCTTTGTGACCCCATGAACCAGAGCACGCCAGGCACTCCTGTCTTCCACTGCCTCCCACAGTTTGGTCAGACTCATGTTTGTAGCTTCAAGAACACTGTCCAACCATCTCGTCCTCTGTCGTCCCCTTCTCCTTGTGTCCTCCATCTTTCCCAACATCAGGGTCTTTTCCAGGGAGTCTTCTCTTCTCATGAGGTGGCCAAAGTATTGGAGCCTCAGCTTCACGATCTGTCCTCCCAGTGAGCACTCAGGGCTGATTTCCTTAAGATTTCCCTTGCCTTTAAACCCCCCCAAAAAAACAGAATTCCCCCCAAAAGCTTTTTCTTTAACCCCTAAAAAATGGGGGTTTGAAATGACCCCCCCATGGGACTTTCCTTCCCAAAAAAGGTCAACAACTTTGAGCTGGTAGATCACTGCCAGTTTTTAATTCTGAAAGTAGATCACAGTCTCTTGGGAGTTGGCATTATAGGGCTAAATGAGAGTACAGTGGTACCTCTGGATGCGAATGGGATCCGTTCCAGAGCCCCGTTCGCATCCTGAAGCGAACGCAACCTGCGTCTGCGGGTCGTGATTCTCCGCTTCCGCGCATGCACAAGCGGCGAGACCCGGAAGTAACGCGCTCCGTTACCTCTGGGTCGCCGCAGAGCGTAACCTAAAAATGCTCAACCTGAAGCACATTTAACCTGAGGTATGACTGTAGTTTGCTTTTTGGTACATACTGGAAGATGCTGTGGTAGTATCTGCACAATGTGAAATCAATAGTGTATGATGCTATCACAAAGAAACCCAATCTTATACCAAAGAACACAATGAATTTTGCATCCACACCATGCATTTAAAAGCACATGACTTCCACCAAAGAATCTCACAACTGTAGTTTAAGGGTGCTGGGGACTATAGCTCTGTGAGGGGTAAACTGCAGTTCCTATGCTTCTTTGGAAACTGTAGTTCACCCATATTCATTTATCATCAAATGTATAGTATGGATGCAACTGAAGGCACAAAAACATGTTCCACAGCTATTATGTCTGAAAATAGTAGAACTTCAGGTGTCGTCCTATAAAAAATGATAGGTAGTAGGATCAGGAGGCACAGAAGAAAGTCCTTCGTTGCACAACACAATAAAGTTTGTAACTTCATTGTCAATGGGTGCTGGCAACTATTTCTCACTTAATAGTGCAACCCTGTTAATCAGAAATCCTCACGTTGAGTGGGACTTATCCCTAAGTATAGAACTGCAGATTAACTGAGTCTCTAGAGCATCTACAAAATTTATATATGCCATTATCTTTTCTGCAAAATGACATTATTGGAGGTTGAAAGTCATAACTTAAGCTGCTTTGTTTGTTAGCAAACTGAATTCTAACCTTTTTCGAGATACCTGGCACCTTGCCTGCTTTAGCAAACAGGGCTAGTTCTAATTGCTTTTTCCCACTGTGAAAGGCAAGTGTAAGCCTCTGCAATATAATCATTTTAAGGCAACAGCACAACCTCAAAAACAATGAAGGCAATACAGACCTTCTTTTAAGGAAAATGAAAAGACCTTGATTCACCTTATCTATAGATCAGTGATGGAGAACCTCTGACTAGATGCCATCAAACTCCGTCATCATGGCAAATGGAAAGGGGTGATGGGAGTATTTCTACAAAATTTGGAAAGTTACAGGTCATCTAGAACGATATCCATCTAAACCATCTTCAGAGTAATCTCACTGAAATAAATAGATTTAAGTTAGGTAAATCCACTAGTTTCAATGGGTCTTCTCTGAATATGACTTAGTGGGATAACTTAGTTGGGTACCACTCATAGTATACAAATGACTATAGAAAACTTTTCAGAAGTTACTTAGGCTGCAGTCCTAAAAAACAAACAAACAAACAAACAAACAAACCACTTACTAGGGAGTAAGTCCCACTGAGCACAGCGAGACTTATGTCTGAGTAAACAACTATACAGCTGGGCTGTGTGACATCTCTCATACCTCTAGAAATCAGGTTATGAAGAGAAAAGTCCTAAATTTTAATCAAAGCCTGTCTTTTCTTTGAATACCTGATGGATTTCCATGTGGGCTTCATGTTATTGAAGCTGAGTGTGTACATAAAACATCTGTAGTACTGGAGCTGAGTTTGAAACCGTTTTCTAGAATGAATCTTGTTACTTTTCAGGTAAGAGAAGGAGTTCAAAAAGGCAATGAATAATATCGGGATGACCTGACTTGGTAAAAGATTGTCCCCTTCTGAAAAAGCTTAAGAAAGTTGAGCTTAGATCCTCTGCATTAGCTGTTTCCGTCTAAATTTATCCTCTGCCATTAATTCTTTGGTTAACAATCGCTTACAGGGTGATCTAGTAGCAGAGTGTGGTGGGGGAGAGAACAGAAGGCTCACACTAGCAAGACAGAAAGTGGGGGAATGCATTTTGGGGTGTTTGTGTAGCTGATGGGAGGGGGAAGAAACTGCCAGATTCAGTACCTCTTCCCCATCATTCTCCCAGAATGCTTTGTTTTGCCCTCTCAGCATCAGAACCCAATAGCGTTGGAGGGGCACCAGCTCAGCTTCACAGAGGAAATGCATGAAGCTGGTTCTGCGTCTCCAAGGCTGGGCGCCTCTCTATTGGACTTCACCCATGCCACACATTTAAAGCACACACACGCCCCAAGAATTTTGGGAACCGTAGTTTACACTTCATAGAGCTACAATTCCCAGCACCCTTACAAAACTGCAGTTCCCAGGATGCTTGGGAGGCAGGGATGTGATTTAAAGGTATGGTGTGTATGCAGCCTTGGAAAGTTCAGTCCTGAGAATCCTACGGCCCCAGGGATCATTGGACTGCAGCCTTAATTACAATACTTATCTTTTCCTCCAGGCTTTCCTTGATCTGTAAGACTGGATCCTGTTATTAGATTTGGGTTTTTTTTATCTCTTTTTCTGATACTGTTTTACTGTTTTTATGTTTGTGCTTTCGTGCACGCTGCTTAGAAATTCTAAGCACCGAAGCAGTTTACAAATGCTTTTTAATTAACTAAATACACACTCATAATAAAGTACATTTTTTCTATCACAGTTTTAACTGTCCAAAGAAATTTTGCAGTGGCATTGATACAAGGAAAAGAGTGGTTTTTGCTGTTTTCTTTGTGGTTTTGTGGTTTTTGCAGTTTCTTGTGCATATTTTTTGAACAGACTTCTAATAAAGTTTATGAGTGAATAGGGAGTGTGTCCTGTGATTGCTAAGCAACTAGACTATGTCTCTTACCTCTCCTGGTGATGTATGAGCAGGGAAAACTCAATTCAAATTGTACTAGCAACATGGCTTCAGAGATAAACACTTTCTTTCCTCTTAAATGTATACCGTGCCTTTCTCTTTAAAGCTGACACCACAAAAATAAAAATGCATAACAACAAAATGTATAAGGGCATCTCCAGGCTGTCAGTATTTTGTGGAAGGGTGTCAAATGCATGCTGAAACTTTAGGCATGTGCAATTAAAGTGCAATAAATCAACTTTTAAAAATGGACTTTTTGCAGCTCTGTAAGAAATGCATTAAGAGGAAAAGGGGTCATTAGTTTTTTCCACCTCAGATTTCCTACTCTCTACTGCCTCCTAGGAAGGGACATGGGTGGCACTGTGGTCAAAAACACTGAGGCTCTTGGGGCTTGCCGATCAGAAGGTTGACAGTTCGAATCCCCGCAATGGGGTGAGCTCCCGTTGCTCTGTTCCAGCTCCTGACAACCTAGTAGTTTGAAAGCACACCAGTGCAAGTAGATAAATAGGTACCACTGCGGCAGGAAGGTAAATGGTGTTTCTGTGCACTCTGGCTTCCATCACGGTGTCCCATTGCACCAGAAGTGGTTTAGTCATGCTGGCCACAAGACCCAGAAAGCTGTCTGTGGGCAAAAGCCGGCTGCCTCGGCCTAAAAGCGAGATGAGCGCCGCAATCCCATAGTCGCCTTTAACTGGACTTAACTGTGCAGGGGTCCTTTACCTTTTTTATCTTTACCTTACTACTTCCTACCATATATATAGTAATTATAGTGGTTTTTAGTGGTGGCATGTTGACACTTATCAGCTGGTGAGGCAGAGGACAGCCAGATGTGCTTAGCATTCACCTGGTACCTTACTATCAGAAAAATCTGCTAGATGTTTCAAGCAGTAAACACTTTCTGCTAACCTAATTGAGTTCCCTAGTTCACTAACTTCATTGATCAGCACATGAACAGCTGGGGGAAAATGGTGGTGATCCAAATCCTAGACTGGGGTAGGAAACCTACTCCCCCCCCCCGATGTTATTGGACTCCAGCTCTCATTGGATCCAGCCAGTGGCATAGCATGCATTGCCAGCACCCGGGGCCACACAGAGGGGGTGAGTGAGAGGGACAGAAATGGACACACATGCACATTCAACTGCCTAACGGTGTCCGCGTCACCCAGGTGGTCACAGTTGCAAAGATAAGAAGAGACGAGTCATTCCATTGTCTGGAGAGATCATGTCCTAGTTTGCATGGCGAAGCCATTTTCAAAGGAGCCCAGTGAGCAGCTGTATTGAGGCAGCACCAAGTGTTGAAATTTTGCACCCCCTAACAATTTTGCACCTGGTGCAACTGCCCCCATGGCCTCTCCCATGCTACACCACTGGCTCCAGCCAGCATGTCCAATGGTCAGGGGTTATGGTAGTCATAGTACAGCAACACCTGGGGAGGAGACAGTTTCCTCACCCCTCTCCTGGAGTCAAACTGAGATCAAGAGATTTGGAATGGGGATTCCCGAAGGCATCTGGCTGTTAAGAACAGAAAACTGAGTAGATATGGTCCAAGTTTGATGAGGTTTTATATGGCCAACAGGAAGAGCCAGGAATGAACCAGCTAGAAATGCTGCATAACCAGCATTAGGCTAAAGAAAGCAGCCTGCCTGAACATGGAACTGCAAGCGCAAGGCCAGGAAGAGTATCCTAGGTGACTGAATAACCCAATTGCCTTCCAGGGATTTGGAGAAATGAATCTTTTATTACAAAGCATGGCTACGAGCATCAGCAGGGAGCAGGGAGTTTGAATGGAGCGCAGTTAATTGCACTCTGCAGTTGTATTAACGGAATATGGTCGGTGTCAAAAAGAAAGCTGATGGTGCAGAACTGCCTTTCAGTTGTATGTTTTCATTGCTGTCTGCATCCTGCTCCTCTTTTTAAATGCATCGTATTATGCAAGGCCCTCTCCCCGTACCCTTTCCACTAAGAAGCAACTAACTGAGCCAAGGCTGCAAATAGAGGATAACCAGAGTTTCCCCCCCCCTTCCACTTTTGCTATATTCCAACATGTGTATCTGTACCATTGATTTTTTCATAACACCAGGCTACAGAACAAACTCTGTTCTTTCTTTCAGGGTTGTTGTGAGGATAAAATGCAGTGAAGGGACTTCCTGTATACTACCCTAAGCTCCTTGGAAGACCATATTATGTACATACAGTGGTACCTTGGGTTACAGACGTCTCAGGTTACAGATGCTTCAGGATACAGACTCCGCAGGATGAGAACAGTAATCGCACAGCGGCAGCGGGAGGCCCAATTAGCTAAAGTGGTGCCTCAGGTTAAGAACAGTTTCAGGTTAAGAATGGACCTCCAGAAAGAATTAAGTTCTTAACCCGAGGTACCACTGTATTGGTATGGGGGGTTCGCTGTGAGATTTATGAACTGGGTTCTCACTGTGGGTTTACCCTAAGACAATACTTGGCCAGAGTCTTGCAGTTATTCTCAGAGTAAACCCACTGAAATCAATAGACCAATGCCCATTTATTTTAATAGGTTTAATTTAAGTATGGCTACCATTGGCTCTCATCCACACACTTTTTTAAAATTGCTACAAACAAAGAATATATGTGGTACTCTTACCAGTGTGATACAGTCCTAGACAATCCCTGCACTGTGTGAATCAGGTTGGACATAATTATTGGTTGGGAAAGCACACATTCAAGCACTGTTATAAAGCAAGGCTGTATTTTAATAGATATTCCAAGCCCTCCAAATGTAATGGGGAGGGAATAGTGGTTTATCTCACCCCAAATTCCTTTATTGCAGGTCAACCCCGTGTGACTTAGGAGTGGAATTGCCTGACTAAAGTCTCAGTAAAGCGTAATATGGAAAAACCAATAATGAAGGCAAACAGTCTGCATGGGTGAATAGGTTCATCTCATAACACGGATGAACTTACAACTTACTCAGCACAATATCTTAAGTGCTGCCAGCGATCATAAAAGTCTCTTTAGACTCAAAGTGCTACTTCCCAGGAAACTGGGTTGCTTGCAGTGATGGAAACTTGTGTGACAGCTTCAAGGTGCAGCTATTAAAGTCATCAAAGAACTTCACCCATGGTTCAGCAGCTGAGATTTGCAAGAACATAACTTCTGTGTCCCTGCATTTTAAACATGAGGGAACTCAAGCACATGGACATTCCTGGTTGCCACTGCAACCCCCTCCCCACCATCCATAAACCAAAGACACTGACAGTGTGTGTGAATGCAAAGTCCCACAACCCTGTGTGCTATGAGAAGTGTGGCTATCTGCTGCCATGCTGAGTATTACTACTATGAATTTGTTGGCTGCTTGCACACTTTGGGTTGTATCCAGCATAGTGGTACATGTATTGTCCAGCAGCGCAAAGTTTTCTGCTTGCACAATGGGACATTCTCCCCTCTGTGCATGCCTAAAATGTGTTCTAGGGGTTCCCCCAACCTTCTGGAGAAGATCTGGGGGGAAGGGGCAAGCCTGGGGGGAAGAGATGGAGAAAGACCCATTGCACAAGTGGAAATACTTCTACTAGTTGAATACTACCCCATACATTTAAAGCACACGGATCACACACTCCCAAATCCTGGGAACTGTAGTTTACCCCACAGAGCTACAATTCCCAGCACCATAAGTAACCATTTCCCATGATTCTTTTTTGGGGGGGGGCATGTCCTTTAAATGTATGGTGTGTATGCAGCCCCAGCCACTGGTTTCTGGCAAGAGATGTAATATACCATTTTCAGTCTTTACTTTTCACTATTTATCGTATCAGTTTTAATCCTTTTCTAGAAACTAGGGTCTTTTTCTATGGGTAAGCTCATTCTAAAGCTGCCTTCCCAAACTTTCAGTCCCCATAAGTTGCTGGACTATAATTCCCATCATCTATGAGCATTGGCTACCCTGGCTGGAAATTATAAGGCCCCATCTCAGTAGTAGAGCAACTGCCTTGCAAGCCAAAGGTCCCAGGCGCTCTCCCAAGCATGTCTAGGTAAAGCTAGAAATCCCCGAAATCCCTGGAAAGCTGCTGCCAGTCAGTGCTGGCAATGCTAGTCTAGGTGGGCAAGTATTCCCATACTTCAGGTGAGGAAACTTTTGGTCCTCCAGGTGTTGCTGAACTACAGCTCCCATAATCTTTGGCCATTGGCCATGCTTGCTGAGGCTGGTGGGTGTTATATTTCAGCAACATCTTTTGGGCCAAAGGCTCCCAACATTGGCTGCATTCCTGTTTCTATGCAGAAGGTTCAGTCCCCAGATGTGGCTGGAAAGATCCCATTGGAGAGCTGCTGCCAGTCCTCATAGACCAAGTTTCTGACTAGCATCCCTACCCATTGACTATCAGCTAGGGCTGATGGAAGTTGGACTATAACAAAAGCTGGAGGAAGAGGCATTTGTGATCCCTGGTGTAGATAATGCATGGGGAAAGAGGGCAGAGCTACAAAATGGTACAGACATGCCCTCCTCATCTGCCCACTCATCAATGGTGGGGAGCAGCTACATCAGCCACTACCATGCTAGCTCACAGAGAAAAGCTCTTTGCACCACTTAGATACAATACAATACAATATTTTTATTGTCATTGTCCCATACAGAACCATGAAATTGAAAAACCGACACAAGACATTCAAAACCCCCTAAAAACTCTGAAACCCCATTTTAAAATACAATATACTCCTATAGGGACTCCTTATACTGCATTTAAAACCAGAATTGCCTTTGTTCAAAACAGAAGTGATGGTGGGTGTGCAGTCCCAGCATCCAATGAAAAGAGGGCAAGTTGATGTGAGTGCGGGCCATTTCAGAGAGACCAAGTCAGAGTGAACAGGAACTGAGCAGAAAAAGCAAAGCATCTTCTGTGCAGAATATTTGCTGATACTTTTCACAGGGAACCATAGTAGGTCACAGGGTCATTGTCGTAGCCCTATGCTGCCAGCCACAGCAGAGCTCAGTGGAGGGAGAAGCCAGTGAACCAGTCAAGTCTCAGGAGGGGTACTTTCCTGGAGGCAGAGTTCATATACAAGGTTCAGTCCAGTCCTAAAGTCTCAATTCACATAGTCAGATGATCCAGGGGTCAAGAAAGCCAAGGGTCCATGGTTGCCAGAAGCAACAAAGTCTGGCCAGGAACAACAAATGTTGTTTCCAGCTACTGACTGAGACTGGAAACCCTGCTTAAGAAAGCTGGAGCCAGTTGGTTCTCATCAGGAGCAGGAAGGCTGATCAGCAACAGGTGGAGTTACTGCGCCTTCTGCTCCTTCAGGCTGCTGCTCAGCAGGTGAAGCCAACTCCTGGCCCGTGACAGACACAGATATAAACTGGAAATAACTGGAATACATTTCCATCAATGTAACTTTCCTATACTTTTCCTGTGGTTCAGTGAAAAGCCCGCTTTGTGCATAAAATGTCAATCAGGTATCAGTTATGCAAAGTGTGTGTCGCATCCTGGATCAGCTGCCCCACAGATGTCGTTTCCGATGGTCTCAATATGACAGGGATAATGAGCAGGTTCTAAGTCCAGCAGTCGGCTCTGCTCATTATCCTAGCCATACTGAGACCCACTGGAAGGCAACTGATCCATGATGTGAGAGACACTTTAACTTAATTTGACAACTACAAGCCATCCTAAACCTTGGGTAGCCATCAACATGGGGGTATTAGGATTGCACTCTAAGAGTTGCAAAGGCTCGATTCATTTTGTTTCCCAATCGCAGGAGCCAACCCCAGGAGGCCGTGGGTGCTTGGCATCCACAATAATATAATTGTGGGGGCCAGGCACCCACAAAGTCAACAAGCAAAGCCAGAGTGATGCAGCCAGACAGCTTCTGTGGCACTGTCTCCGAGGCAGTTCAGCTCCATCTTCTGCAGCCAGCCAGCAAGTCACCCTTTTCCGGGGGGCCAAGCTCAGAAGTGGATGCAGAGTCTCTCTGCCTCCAAGTCTGAGCCCCTCCCCATGGAAAAGGGTGCCTCGCTGGCTGTGGAGAGAAGGAGGAAGAACTATCGCGCCCCCTCCCAAAACACAACACAACGTCACACGCGTTATGGCGGTGGGCACCCACAATCCTGATGGCACCCCTGTTCTGAATCTGAAACCGTTGAATGTTTAATCTGATTTCATTTCCTTAGCTATGCTGGAGTTCATGACTTTGTGTCTTTTCTGCAGCAGATAAATGTCCCCAAATATAGAGAAACTTACGTTGTTTTTTTAAAGAGAGAGAAAGAAAGAAAGAAAGAAAGAAAGAAAGAAAGAAAGAAAGAAAGAAATGAAGAGGTCACAGGTACACATGTAGTGGCAGAACTGGATCCTTTGAGAGCAAGGATCAAGACACAGCCCTATGTGCTAATGGAAAAGAGTGACCTTTACAACATTCTTGGAATGGAAAATGTAAGTAGCAAGTTTAAACAAACAGAAGGTGATGAGAAAGTTCCGTCAATGCTCTAGCACAGTGGCAAAGTGTTATCTGGCTACTGGTGCAGTCCCAAAGATTCAGTATTCAGTTTATCTTTATTGCCTATTATATCTGGATTGCTATATTATTCCTGCAGTGCTGTTTCTAATGGCCCTACCATCCACTGCATCACAAAGTTAACCATGCTGCGGTGTATTTTATTGCTACAGTATTGTCAATGGCTAATGGGAATATTTCCTGCAAGGCACCAGATCCTATGCTTGCAAACTCACACACTAGCCCCAATCCAGGCAGGAACTACCGCAAGGTATGGTAGCATCTTTCACATTTAGCCTGAGAATCTGTGCACAAGTGCATGCTCCCTGTCATTTTGTTACCGGGTCAAATTCAAGACGTTACTTTAGTATATAAAGCCCTTAATGGTTTAGTTTACTTGAAACGTAGCCTTACTCCATATGTGCCCAGTGGACCACTTCGTTCTGTGCAACTGGCACTTCTACAAGGGCCACATAATGCTTCTTTCATACTTGCAAGAAACAGATCTTTTAGTGTGGTAGCACCTATTCTGTGGAACATCTTGCCTATAGATCAGGGGTCAGCAAACTTCTTCAGCAGGGGGCCGGTCCACTGTCCCTCAGACCTTGTGGGGGGAGGGCAGACTATATTTTTTTTGGGGGGGGGAATGAACAAATTTCTATGCCCCACAAATAACCTAGAGATGCATTTTAAATAAAAGCACACATTCTACTCATGTGAAAACCCGCTGATTCCTGTACCGCCCACGGGCTGGATTGAGAAGACGATTGGGCCGCATCCGGCCCACAGGTCTTAGTTTGCCTACCCATGCTATAGATATTAGACAAGTACCTTGAAGTTCCTGTGTCTTGCTGGCTGACTCCTCTGTTCATGTGTCCCTGCAGGTGGTGGCTGTGAGAACCAGCCAGGAACCCAAACAACTGGTCCTGAGGCATCTGGTTTTAGGGTGAAAGCTCCCATTCACTCCTATGCTTTCACCTCCCATGAAAATTGAGAGCATTGGGGAGCAGGGAGTACTGATCCTGAATGGGACTGCAGTAGGGCACAAAGGGTTAAAGCCCCCTAGCCCCATGCTCATCTGAATTTGAACTAGCCCTCCCCCAAATACTGGCTATTTCCGCAAGAGAAATCCTGCATTCAAGGGCAAACTATGCGATCCACATCACATGCATTTTCGTCCTAAACCTGCATTTCTGCAAATGTGAACAGGCAGCCATCCAGGGCTACCATTTATAGCGTGGGTTGGCAGCCTCCATCAGCAGACTATAAAAAGACACTGGACATCTCTGGTGGGGTAGCGATCATATGTGAATATGCACCAATTTTAGCTGGGATTTTCAGAAATTTTGCAAGCCTGCACTAAACTGCGGAAATGTCACGATATCTGAGACAGTTCCTCCTCGCAATGTGCTGAGCTGCGTGAAGCTCCACAGTTTTGCAGACAGCAACATCCTCCATATGCAAAGCTACACAGCTAGTTAACTCAGCTCAGCAAATTTCAGGAATGAGCTGTCTAAAATACAATGACACATCCTCCGTTGAATGCACATGTTCACAATTTTTGATCAACATAGCCCACTGGCCGTGTATAGACAAAGCCCATCAAAGGTTCACTCAACTCAAGGGTTTTTTGGGGTAAGACTGCAAAAGCAGAGGCATTATCAAACAACTGATGGCCTACAGAACATGGCTGGTATTTTCAGCACGTTATACAGGTTGGTTTACTATTGGGCAGAGTGAGGGAGATGGAATAATAGAATTGTACAGTTGGAAAGTACTCCATGGGTCATCTAATCCAAGCCCCTGAAATGCTGAAGAATCCGTGTCAGATGGCCATCCAACCTCTGTTTAAAAACCTACAGTGAAGGAGAGTCCACCACCTTCCGAGGTAGTCTGTTCTACTGTCAAAAAACTCTTCCCATCAGAAAGTTCCTCCTGATGTTTAGCTGGAATCTACTTTCTTGTAATTTGAATTCATTGGCTCAGCTTTGAATCCATTGGTTCAGGTGCTGGAGAGGACAGTGAGCAGCAAGGAGGTGTCAGACAATAGCCTATCCTGCACCCACCCCAGCCAAGCTGTCCTCATGAAGAACACTAGCCCATCTTCAGTATCAAAACAAGATTGAACTGGTAGTTGAATCAGCTTCTATACATTAAGTTGATGTCACCATCCCCTCCTCCTCCTCAGTTGGCAAAATGTTTGGTACCAGCTCTGCTGATTTAGTGGGAGCCGCACTCTTACCAGCCACTTCACAACAGTCTCTACAATAAATCAATGAGTCTGCAACACCGTGATTCATGGCCAATCAGTCCATGGGCACTTTATCAAACTGTGGCTTTCTGCAGCCTCCTGTGCTGTCCTCTACTAAAAACAGAGAGGCCGAGATGAGCAGCTAAAACTAGCCCGGTCAGATATAGTTAACTTCACTTATCATGCAAGATCTATTTTTAAGGTCAGATTAACAAATTAGCAGCGCTACAGGCAATGCACCAGCAGGCTGGTTAACACCAGTTGCTCTCTTGGCCGCTGCCCACAGATTAACCAAGCATGAATTAATGGAACCTAAATATACACTCCTTTTTTGGGTGAGCAAGGGCTTTCCCCCACTGTGCAACATTATCAACAGATCTCCTCCAAAAGAACTTTTTCTATGTGTGCACGGTACAATGAAGAGATTAGTATGTGTTATATTATGTTTATATTTTATGGTGAATCTTTTGCCATAGCTATACTTTTAGCATTGGCTAAGCGGTGCAGAGAACTGATTGGCCAGAGAACGGGAGATGGACAGAAATGCCTCCATTAGCCTCCCTAAATTCAAAGAAGTGAAATATGTGTGGGATTGGAAAGAGTTTGTGTGGTGGGGCTGGGGTTGGAAGGCTGTGAAAAATTGCTTGACATCCTCCCTGAGAGAGCTGTGTCTCTGTAACCCTTGTGCAAGAGTCTCTATTGCACCGAATCCTTGCGGGTTTTTTTTTGGGGGGGGGTTGCCTTTTATTCCATTGTCACTTGTTTCATAATTCATAGTTTAAAATATATGTGTTCTCAGCACCAACTGCTGGCAGAATTTAAAGCCATTGTTTACAAATCAATGGTTTAAGAAAACTTAAATAGGATCCAACACCGTGTTTGAAATTAAAAGACTGAAGATGACCCAGGTCTTTAAAAGAAAATGCCTGAAATGAACATTGTAGTAAAAAATCTCAGTGTGCAACCAAGCTAAGCCACATTAAGTTTAAATTTGTCCTTTCCCAATCATGTGCTTTATGTAAGGTATGAGTCGGCCTTGTAGTTACATGTATTGAGCACAAACAGGCAGAGATTCCTCTTTGTTCTTCCTTATAATTAAAGAGAGAAAAAGCTCCCTCTTTAAAATGAAAGCTTATTCGGAACTAATAAATGCAATTAACGTTTTAATTAGGGTAGCATTTCTATATTTAGCATTATGGAAAAAACAAAAGAACCAGACTATTGACAGAATCTCTAATATGGCTTTCATTCCCATCCTTTAGCAGTGACAAGGAAGTACTTGGTCAAATCAAAACATGGTACTCCAGTAGTACTGCTATAAAGGCTACACTCCTGCCCTTCATTACATTTAATAGAGTTTACAGAGATGTGCATGAGTGTGCTGTGAATTGCATATCTACCTCTCTGGGTGTTCTGATAAATGCAGACAAAGAATTGACCTAAGGAGTAATTCAGTACTGGTATAGAGAGCAAAGTCGAGAATTCCATGAGCTATATTCTTGTTGAGGTTCATAGGCTGGAACTCATGGGATGAGGGATGCTGGGAGTTGTAGTTTATCTTCTGCAGGGTCACAGGTTTCCCAGCCCTGCTCTAGCATTTCATTCCTCTGTCACTACAAGGCTCTTCAAAGTAAATGGGGTTTCCAGAAGGAAACCTTTTCCAGACTAAGTGACTGTGTGACTGTGGTGTTGTGCTCTCAAGTGAGTGCAGATGATTCTTTGTTTCAGTCGGCATTCAGCCCACTCCCCAGATACTGTTAAATAAACACGGTAATATCCAGTCCTGCCTGGCAACATACGACAACCACATAAAAGGTAAAGGAACCTCTGATCATGAGGTCCAGGTGCGGACGACTCTGAGGTTGCGGCGCTCATCTCGCTCGATAAGCCGAGGAGCCAGCGTTTGTCTGCAGACAGCTTCCGGGTCATGTGGCCAGCATGACTAAGCCACTTCTGGCAAACCAGAGCAGCACACAGAAACGCCGTTTACCTTCCTGCCAGAGCGGTACCTATTTATCTACTTGCAGTTGACGTGCTTTCGAACTGCTAGGTGGGCAGGAGTGGGACCGAGCAACGGGAGCTCACCCCGTCACGGAGTTTCGAACTGCCAACCTTCTGATCGGCAAGCCCTAGGCTCTGTGCATTTAAGAGGCTGGAATTTATTTATTTTCCAATGCTATTAAGCGGGTTCCGTCACTTCTGCCTTGTTTTTGACAGGCTCGCAAGACGGAAAACCCGCTAGACGAAAGGGTTTTCCGTTTTGGAGGTGCTTCGCAAAACGAATTTCCCATGGGCTTGCTTTGCAAGACGAAAATGTCTTGCGAGTTCCTGCGGGGTTTTTTTTCCTCCCCCCCCCCTTTTCCCAAGCCGCTAAGCTGCTTATCAGCTGATCCTAAGCCGCTAAGCCGCTTAACAGCTGATCCGCTAACCCGCTTAACAGCTGATCCACTAAGCCGCTTATCAGCTGATCCGCTAATCCGCTAATCCGCTTATCAGCTGATCCGCTAAGCCCGCTAAGCCGCTAAGCCGCTAATGGGCTTGCTTTGCAAGACGAAAAAACCGCAAGACGAAGAGACTCGCGGAACGGATTCTTTTTGTCTTGCGAGGCACCACTGTACATGAATTCCCTTTATGTATTTTAGTCTTTGGTACTAGAACCATCCGCATGCTTGTAGTTATTCAAACTTTTGTGCCACATCCTATTGCATAACATGAGAATAAAACCATCAAGCCCATGTTGTAGAGCAAATGTGATTGAGCAGTGGTTTTGTTCTGAGGGTACTCAAGAGTATGCAGTACCAGCATTTTTTTTTCTAGAAGAAAAGCACTGTGAATGACACATGAACATGACAAAACAGCCTTTCGTTAAAGCAAAGCATTTTTCTTATTGACAAGGTTTAGCCAAAGCCACTGCCGTTCAAAATAGCTGACAGCTTTTTCTGTGGGAACCCACTGCTGAAGATCAGTAAACAGAACTGTTTAATGAACTTAAGCTGATGCCCCATAAAGATCCTGAATTCCATGAAGCATGTACCGTTTGCCCTTTTCAAATATATGAATCAGCTGTCACACGTCTATAGTAGAATTTGAGTTTCCTTGATACGTTGCTGGTATAAAATTTACAAGGAGGGGCCTGAGAGTAAGTAGTGGTGCCCATACTGAAAACAGCTAAACTGTACATTAGGTAGACTTTAAAACCTCTTACAACATTCACGTAAAAGGATTTTGCTGCATATGTAGCCACAAAAGTTATGTTGACTTTTGAGGAGCAATAAAGCTTTTTCCCAGGTTTATTGGCTTTACGCCATTGCCGATAGCTAACTTGAGACTTTAGACTGATTTTATCCTTCTGACGTTCAATGGAACAAATATCCCATAGTTTGCAGATAAGGATCATTGAAGGATCAGTTTCTGTTTGACACAGTTGTTTCAGAATTCACCTTGGGTATAATTTTCCCTTTAGGCTGGATCTTCAAACAGCCAGCCTCCCTCATTACTCTACTAAAGAGATCCAGGAGAGGACTATGCACCTTCTTCTTAACACACATCTATTGATTTCTATTCATCAAATAAACATAGGACATGCCCCACTCTATATTAAGTAGATAAACTGGTGTATATCGTTGAGAATTCTGAGCCAGATAGCACAGCCTGAATAATCTAGGGTTGCTAGATTTCCTTGACAGATGTGCTGAGGCCTGTAATATCTGCATAACAAACAGAAAAGAAACACACAGGCTGAGTTCACGTCAAACATTTAAAGCACATGGCTTCCCCCTCCCCAAGAATCCTGGGAACTGTAGTTTACCCCTCACACGTGTGCCATTCTTGGCAACCTTTAACAAGGTTGGAGATACAGCACTTCTGTATTTCCTTACACCATTTCTGCTACAGTAAGTAGGATGCTCAGCCTCACACCCCATAATCAGTAATATTGAAACCAGTTTTACTGCTGGGTTACGGTTGGCCATAGCTGTCAACTTTTCCCTTTTCTTGTGAGGAATCCTATTCGGAATAAGGGAATTTCCCTTTTTAAAAAAGGGAAATGTTGACAGCTATGCTGGTGGCATTGGTGAGTCATTTATGGCTGTTAACAGACTGGGCTGTTAATTACTCTTCATATATCTGGGATTAACCAATCACTCGTCTATGCAAAAGATGGCTGGCTAAGTAAAATCCATTCATTTTTATGGCATTGTATTCCTATGCTCCCAAGGGCTTAAGGTGATTTCACCTGCGTTTTCCTGCAATTTATTACATGACCTTAATAGCATCACGTGTCAAGACTTGATCTCTACCATTTTCAAGTCCTGATTTTGCCGCATTGTGCTTGTTAGCATTGAAAAATGGGGAGCAAATGGAGCTAAGTGCAAACATCCACAGGACATTGCTATGGAAACACTTCCTCTGTGCAATGCTTCTGAGGTAAATCGAGTGGTGGGGGGATATACAAGACGACCTGTTTGCATGCCGGCCTGCTGGAATCGTACTTTGTGTAAAGAAGTATGTAAATTTGATCAAATGCTTCTGTCACTCTCTTAAATTGTCACCATCACATAAAGGCAATGTCATGCTGTCTTGAGGAGCTACCCTCACAGTCTGGTCTCATAGCAACTAAAAGAGCAGAAAAAAGGAACAGCATGTGAATGTGAGTGCACACACACACACATACACACCCGCTTCGATATTCAGCTCATGAGAACTCACAGATGACAAAACAGGAACACACTTAAGCCCATAGTTGAGCCCTGTTAAATCCCATTGATTGCATTGGGGAAAATTAAGCACATGCTATCAATGACTACTAGTCATGACGGCTATGCTCTGCCTTCACAGTTTGAGGCAGCAATAATTCTGAAGACTGCTTGCTGGAAACCACAGGAGAGGAGAGTGCTTGAATCCACTGCTTCCCGTAGTTTGGTTAAACACATTTTAGTAGCTTCGAGAACACTGTCCAACCATCTCGTCCTCTGTCGTCCCCTTCTCCTTGTGCCCTCCATCTTTCCCTACATCAGGGTCTTTTCCAGGGAGTCTTCTCTTCTCATGAGGTAGCCAAAGTATTGGAGCCTCAGCTTCACAATCTGCCCTTCCAATGAGCACTCAGGGCTGATTTCCTTCAGAATGGATAGGTTTGATCTTCTCGCAGTCCATGGGACTCTCAAGAGTCTCCTCCAGCACCATAATTCAAAAGCATCAATTCTTCGACGATCAGCCTTCTTTTGTGGTCCAGCTCTCACTTCCATACATCTCTATGGAAAACCATAGCTTTAACTATACAGACCTTTGTCAGCAAGGTGATGTCTTTGCTTTTTAAGATGCTGTCTAGGTTTGTCATCGTTTTTCTCCCAAGAAGCAGGTGAACCAGCCTAAGCACTCTTAAACATCCACATTTTTAGGTTTGTGGTTTTCTTTGCTACCCCAGCTGTTGTTACAGATCTTTTAAGCATTGAGTACACATGCTATATCATTAATACTCTTTCCATTTTAATTCCTTTCTGGTAAGGGTGGGCAAGTAGGAGAAAGGGGCAATATTGCTCCCTGCATACATGGCAGTGGAGCAACCTTTTAGTTAGAGAGCAATTCAAAAGATTCACATAAATTCCAGCCTCAGAGATAATTTTAAACACATTGGTTCATAATAATAAAAAAAACCTCATCTCTGACCATTCATGGTTGTAACTCAAAAGTTTTTTCTCTCTCTCTTTCAATGAGAAATCAAAGGGACAATTTAGCATTAAAAACAGACACTTGTTTGTTTGTTGTTTTTAAATACTCAGTGCATGTTCAACAGCGAGTGTGAATTATTCAGTATGTATCGCCAGTCTCAGGTTTTTTAATGATGTTGGAAACCAGGAGAGCTTCACCATCTTCAGTTTCACTATGAAAGTTCTCCATTGGTTCTGGAAGATCTATTCCTGACATTTCAAATCTCTACTGTGAGAAGTAGTCATCCAAAAATGGTTTCCGTCCTTATCCACTGTGAAGTTGTTCAAACTTTTAATAACCACCCAATGAATATTTCTCTTGGCCTTAGCCTGACATGTTCTTTTATTCAAATTGCCCATTTCCAGAGGACTGTGTATATCTACCGCAATTATCGTGTTTAGCCGGGAGTAGACTCAATGTAAACAAATAAGGAGCATTTGTCAGTGGATAATTAAATGTTGTCAGAACTCTCAATTCTAGAAAATGCAGCTGGGTTTGACACTGCTCATTTCCATACAAATTAATGAAGAGCAGATTAATCAAACACTCTTGTGTTAGTGTATTTATTTTAAAGTTATATAAGCGTTCCTCACAGAAATGAGTTTTGCTAATGAGTTGAAACTTGCCTGAGAGAGCTCAATAAGACAGAGATGCTAAGATACCATATTTTTTGCACCATAACACTCACTTTTTTCCTCCTAAAAAGTAAGGGGAAATGTCTGTGCGTGTTATGGAGGGAATGCCTATGGGTGGCATGCCTACGGATTTTCCTCCTCTAAAAACTACGTGCGTGTTGTGGTCAGGTGCGTGTTATAGAGCGAAAAATACGGTAAATATAAAGTAAAATAAAAACCTCCTTGCACTTGGATGTGCTGCTTGCAGTTTATTAGAGTTCTAAATGTATTTCTGTGCCAAAGAGTTATGAGTGTCAATCTGCCATTTTTTAAAAACACATCAGTGTTACAGATGAATTGATTTGCCGGGCTGAATGGCTAGCTGGGTGACTACTTAAAACTACAAAAAGCTTCTTATCTTTGGGCTATAAACACAAGCAGAAATGGAAGAAGTAAAATATTACTCACCCAGGTCTGTGTGCAGATGTTCAAGCCTTGCACAAGCAGTGTGCGCTATTAACTATCTGGAACAAATTTGTATGTGTGGAAAAGATTATTTATATGCAGTATGATTTTTCTTGTGCAAGAATAAGAGGTACCTGCCATGCAGAAGACAGTGTGAGTGGCACCCATTGCCTTTGGATTTTTCATTATTCCCTCAGCTCTTCAGTGCTGAGCCACCAGAAAAGGAACGGACTGATTTCCAATGCTGATTTGTTTATTTTTAAATTATCAACAGGATTGTTGGACTACTAAACTTTAACACTTCCTCACAATAATTAATATTGTTGCACACCCTTCCAACCTCTAAGCGGTATGAGATACCATAGTGTGGTTTCCTCGGAATGAGGGACTCGGGTGTCTTTATGGTATATGGTTTTTTTACACATATATACAATCTGAGCCTAGGATGGAGGGGTTCATGGCATTAAAACCCCATAAACTCTTGCTTTCCCCCTTGTCACAGTGTGTCCCCCACTCTCTGGCTTCTGCCTGCTTCTAGCCTCATTCACACACAATCAACTCTGACTTCTGTCTTTCTCCATACCAACCAGTTGAGGGAAATGTGCTCTTTGCCCCCTGGCGCAAAGCCTTTCTTACCATGACATCTCATACTTAGGGGCCATTAACTCACCAAGAAGCTGGTCTGGCTATTCCAACAACTGAATCCTTTCTGGATTAAGGAGTTAGAAGGGGCTCGGGCATACAGTATACCCCCCCCATAAAAAAAATTAAAAAACCCTCACAACAATATATATATGGAAGTGCTGTGTAGAAAGGCGTTAGACTTTGTTGCAGTTTTACAACTGGAGCCAATTCAGCTTCAATAACTTTTTGTTCTATTAATGATATGTTAAGAAATGGATCTAAGGTTATCTTATGGCAGCAGTAGCCAACATGGTGCCCGCAAGACATTACAGACTCCAACTCCCATAATTCCTGGCCATGTTGGCTTGAGGTTGATGGAAGTTCTAGTCCCTCCAGAGGGTACCATTTTGGCCACTCCTGTATTATGGAATATTGACTGGGTAATGTCAGCAAGTAAAGTGTGGATTGGAAACAACTGAAATCCTTCCATCTAATCATTCAAACACTACGGTACATGTATGCCTTCTAAGCTTTTGATGCACAGCTGCTGCTCATTAAGAGATAACAACGGTCACTCTTTTAATTGAAAAAAAAATATTTATTTAGGTTAGGTAGATGCCATTGCCATTTATATTCAGCAGTCAACTCTAATTCTGATTAAGAGCGATTTTGACCTATGCCTTGCTGACTGCTTGGAAAGATTGTTGAGACGTGGTCATTTATAATAAGGTTGAAACAGCAGAGCTGGCATTAAAAATCAGTGTATGCACCGCCAGTTTTGCAAGCCCTAAAATGTGGGCACTGGGGGAAGCATGATGGACTGAGCTCCACTTTCGGGGGATGTTCGATGTTTGCGTTTAACGTTCAGGTTATCAGCACAGCCGCTTCAGGGTGAGGTTAATTGGGTCATCTTGGCATGAATCCAAGGCACTCCTATCTCTCCTCGAAAGTCTTAATAAGATTGCAAGTTCTTCAGTTCTTGTTATCTGTGTCATACGCCTGAGTTTTACAGTAGCTGCCCTGCTAGGGTGTGGGAAGGAAAAGGAGGGCAGGACACCTCTGGAGCAAAATGCAATCAATTAGCAGCTTTGATCATTTCTGAATGTTCACTTATAAGAAGCAGCTCATCAGGAGGTCTCGGAAAACTAATTGCAATTGGATCTCTTAACATGTTATTTTAGAGATCAATTGTGACTTGCGTTCTGGTAATATGGCACCTCCCAGAACCAAACGGTACATTTAAGGGCAAGTTTGCACCTTAATAGTTTCACATATGCATATTTACTCTGGGAGGAACTTTAGTGCACCTTATTCCTTGGTGCGCAGACCAATCCCAAATGGGCTTGAAGTGGCTATTTCCAAAGCCCTTGTTCCTTCCAAAACCCTGCTGGCTGGCCATGGCAGGAGATGTGAGGAGTACAACAACGTTTCCCCTTTAGATTGTACTGTCAAACCTTGGTTGCCGAACATAATGTGTTCCAGAAGCCCACTCAGCTTCCAAAACGTTTGACAACCAAATCATGGCTTCCGATTGGTTGTAAAGGCTTCTTGCACTCAGCGGAAGCCGCGATGGACGTTCGGCTTCCAAAAAACATTTTCAGCGTTCGGGAGCCAAATCATTCGAAAATGGAGCCGTTCGGGAGCCAAGGTTTGACTGTATAGTGGATCTCTACCTGTCAAAAGACACCCCTTATTGAAACACGTTAACTACATCAGCAGATTGAAGGCCAGCCCTGCCCTGCCCTCAGAACACCCTCTTTGAGGCCCCGGCCAGGGCAACTGTGAGTAAAAAATGCAGCAGTAGAACATCTACTGGGGGTTGGGGTGGGTAACTCCCCTGAGAGCGAGACTCCTCGCTGCCCATTCTAACCCCTTTGGACCTGCAGATTTGGGGGTTAGGATTGCACTCACAAGGCCTTAAAGTGGTATCAAACAGCTACATATTGGGTCAGGTACTGGATGCAATAAAGGCGGGGGCTTCATTTTTTCTGTAAGGAAGCTGCTGGATTTACAAACAAGAGAAATGGCTGCTTGACTGTCAGGAAGGGGGGAAATGAATTAAATAGGGCACACAAATGGCCCACACATCTATAATGTGCGAGATCCATAGGTGGCATGCAACTTTTCACTGAGGCCAGTCAGGCCTTTGTAATACAAGCAGTGCTCCTCTGAATGTAGGGAATATTTCACATAGGGAACAAGAACAATAGGCAATGAGATGGAGTAGAACCTCTCTACCGGGCAGGGGTGGAGGAAAGGGGGTGCGGTGGGGGTGGGGCACCCCGGGTTTCACAACTGAGGGGGGTGACAAAATGCCATGCGGCACTCACTGTGGGGCCTGCAGCACACCCGAGCCACGCATCTCTCCTGGGAGTGACGCAGTGGCTTGGATGCCTGCAGGCTCCGCACTGCCCCAAACAGTCTGCCCACTGGCCCTCCGCCATTTGTAGGGTGGCTGAGTGGGAGCAGGCAGGCAGACTCCTCGGAGGCCCCACAGAGCGTCCTGTCCCGGCTCACCCTGCCCTGCAGGCAGCTGGCCCCACCCCTGGGTGCAGGGCACGCATACCACCCCAGAGACCCAATCGGCTTGCTCCGCTGCTGCTACCAGGTATTCATTTTTTACTTGCAAGAAGTTGCTGTTTTCCCCCCATGAGGGAGAATTTGAAGTCTTGCTCTCCATTCTCATTCTGTAGTTTGGAATGGTATCACCCCCTCAGGATTCTCCCCCCCCCCCCCTCGCTGCTGCATTTATAGAGCAAGCCTCTGGCATTCACACACATCGTAACTTGGTTGTGCTTCTTCCCCAAGCCCCGAACACAGGGGTTAGCATTCTGGTTAGGGAGAGGAAAGCAGAGGCTGCATGCTTAGCTTCCAGGTGGTTAGATCTAGCTTAGCCACAGTCATTAAATGAGCTCTGAAAGGGCTATTGAAATGATGCCCCTAAGTCACTTTAGGCTTCTGTTACTGGTGAAGGTGTGAAAACACAACAGATTTCTCAGGCAGCAACTGAATTTCAAGTTGAAGTTAATGATCTAACCAGCGAAATCCAAAAGCAAAAACAAAAAAACACCCCACACCTTTTTTTTCCTAGTCAAGGCAGCATTGTGACAGACAAGCTGTGTCCTACTTATAGCTGTTTATAACTCCCACAGAAAGCTATTTTATATTTGGCTTAACATTTACTCTTATTTTTATATAAGGGCACATATACATTTTTGTTTCCATGAAGCCAGAGGAGTTCTGTAATTCACAAGGCTAGGAGAGACTTAAAGATCATCTATTCCCCTGGCTCTTAACCATTAATCCATTACTGCCCACCATAAACATTATCACTGAATGTTCCCCAAACCCTGGGTAAAACATTAGGACATAAAAACAGCACTTCAGGCAAGGCAAATTTAGTCTGATATGTAGGTCGGTTTATGATACTACATTTTAGGTTGTTTTTACTCCTGTTTTTATACTTGCTATTGATATATGTTTTTGTAAGTTGCTTTGAGATCACCTCAAAGTGGGGGGAATGATTAATCATCATCAATATGAAACACAGTTCTCAGGCATATATTCAGTGAGACACTGACAGCCACAAACCAACTCTTTGGTGCTACATTTGATATTAATACATAGGCATGGCTTGAGCCTCAAGCCTCTTTGAACTAGGATATTCAGGTGACTTCATTTCTTGCCAAGCAGATCAGCCACAGTACTGAAGGTACACTAGACAAAGTACAACATTGGGAATGCCCAAAGCAGGCTCCATACATGAGCCGTTGCTTTGTGATAATTTTCAGCAAGTTCATTGCTGGGTCTTTATCCTCAGGGCAGCTTGAGGAGGCTCCTCTGCTGGCTCTCAGCAGCCATTGCAAGAAGGGAGAGAGGGCTATTAAAATCTTGAGTGCCCCCATGAATTCTGAACCCCCAGAATGGTTGATCGAACTCTGTGGCCCACTGTTGGCATCCGTCTGTTTCGAGAGACAATGGAGTGTGCCTCGGGAGTCAAGCCAAGCCACTGCATTAACAGCACTGAAGTGACCTCCCCTGGGCACAAGCCTGGGCAGTGTGTATGGAGGTCCTGGGCTGCTTAGATGATGATGAAGATGATGATGATGATGATGATTTGTAACCCGCCCTCCCCGACCGGAGCTGGGCTCAGGGCAGCTAACATCATAAAACTAACACAGTATAATACAAAGAACATAAGAACATAAAAAACAGGCAATCAATTAATTAAAATAAATAATAATAATAATAATAATAATAATAATAATAATAATAATAATAATAATTTATTTGTACCCCACCCATCTGGCTGGGTTTCCCCAGCCACTCTAGGCGGCTTCCATAAAAACCAAAAATACACTAAAATCACACGTTAAAAACTTCCCTGAACAGGGCTGCCTTAAGATGTCTTCTGAATGTCAGGTAGTTGGCGATCGCTTTGACATCTGATGGGAGGGCGTTCCACAGGGCGGGCGCCACTACCGAGAAGGCCCTCTGCTTGGTTCCCTGTAGCTTTGCTTCTCGCATTGAGGGAACCGCCAGAAGGCCCTCGGCGCTGGACCTCAGTGTACGGGCAGAACGATGGGGGTGAAGACGCTCCTTCAGGCATACTGGGCCGGGGCCGTTTAGGGCTTTAAAGGTCAGCACCAATACTTTGAATTGTGCTCGGAAACGTACTGGGAGCCAATGTAGGCCTTTTAAGACCGGTGTTATTTGGTCTCGGCAGCCGCTCCCAGTCACCAGTCTAGCTGCCGCGTTCTGGATTAGTTGTAGTTTCCAGGTCACCTTCAAAGGTAGCCCCACGTAGAGCGCATTGCAGTAGTCCAAGCGGGAGATAACCAGAGCATGCACCACTCTGGCGAGGCAGTCCGCAGGCAGATAGGGTCTCAGCCTGCGTACCAGATGGAGCTGGTAAACAGCTGCCCTGGACACAGATTTGACCTGTGCCTCCATGGACAGCCGCGAGTCAAAAATGACTCCCAGGCTGCGCACCTGGTCCTTCAGGGGCACAGTTACCCCATTCAGGACCAGGGAATCCTCCCCACCTGCCCGCCTCCTGTCCCCCAAGAACAGTACTTCTGTCTTGTCAGGATTCAACCTCAATCTGTTACATCTTAATCTGTTATCTTAAATACATCTTAAAATTAGTTCAGAGCAAATTAAAATCTGGACAGATGGCAGTCCATGGGTAAAATTGAGAGTGGTTAATATTTTCCAGGGCCAACTGTTACCACTGGTTTTCTAAAAGACCTATGAGAGGGCTAGGAGGCCTCTTTAATGCCTGTTCTTATACAGAAAGAAAAGAATCAGACTGAACCCTGACAAGCCCCCCCCCCCATATCTTTAATATCTCCTTACAACATGGTACCGGTATGGTCATTTTCATCTCCTTTTTATGAATGGAGAACTCAGGTCAACAGCAATTGGCCCATGGTCACCCAGTGAGACCCTACCTGGAACAATATCTTCCTGGACCAAATCCGACATTTTGTGCACTGACTTCCTTTTGTAATTAAATTCTAGAAATAGAGCTCTTCTAAGCACCGTGTGAGAGATTTTGCGTTGTTGTTTTTCCAAAGGAAAAAGCAAAATTAAATAATGCAACTAAAGAATGATAATAGCTTCCCACTGAGTACAATGCACAGCATGTGTGTGCGGGAGTACAGAATACCCCTCTCTTAGGTATAATGTGTGCTTTTGTTGGTAGGTAGTTTGCTCTTTAACATGTCAGTATAAAGTGTCCGTCTGGACAGGGCTATTAGAGCTAATTATTTTCTAGAGTCCCTACTGCAAAGTCAGCAGGATTGTTTTCGCAGTTTGCTGTTTATGAGCTTGAGCAGCCATAAACACCACCCCAGGCTTCAGCGCTGGGTGTGTTATGTGACCATTAGCTGCTAGGTGAGTGGAGATTACAGTGAGCAACAGCAAGTGCAGTTTAAGAATCTAGAAAGCTGCCTTGTACTGAATCAGACCATTGGCCTAGCCACCTCAGGACTGTCTACACCAGGGGTGGGGGAACTCAGTCCTTGGGAGAGAATGCAGCCTCCAAGCCTGGTCCTCAGGCCAGACCCCTCCCCAGGCCATAGGTTAGATTACTGCAACACGTTATACATGGGGCTGCCTCTGAAGATGGTTCGGAAACTTCAGCTGGTACAGAATTCAGAGGCCAGGTTGCTCACTGGAGTAAGGTGGTTTGAGCATATTACATACTGACCCTGGCCCAACTACACTGGCTGCCAATTAGTTGCCAGGTCCTATTCAAAGTGCTAATTTTTTACCTATAAAGCCTTAAATGGCTTGGGACCATAATACCTCAAGGACTGCCTCTCTCCATATGAACCAACCCGAACTCTGCAATCATCCTCTGAGACACTCTGAGGCCCAGAGGACAGCAACATGTAAAAGGGTCTTTTGTGCAGTGGCTCCCCACTTATGGAATGCTCTCCCCAGGGAGGCTCAGCTGGCGCCTTCATTAGGTGTCAGATGAAAATGTTTTTTATAACCAGGCCTTTGGCTGATGAAACATTCTATGACCTTGTGGGAGGAGGGGTTATTGGGTTTGTTTTGTTGTAGTTTTATTGCGTATTTCGTGTTCTCATTTTGTATTTTTATGTTGTGAACTGCCCTGAGATCTTCAGATGAAGAGCAGTATACAAATTTAATAAATAATTATATTACCTATATTAATATCACACACTCAGCCAAGGGCCAGTTTGGGGATTATATGCATAGCTGGCTCTTGGATGAATGCACACTGCTTTCAGTGTGCTGGAGAGAGCAGAATTGTGCCCAGCAACAGAATTACTTTTTCTAGTTATCTAGAGATAGATATCTGGGAGAAATATGAGCATGATTTCTGTCACTGGCTTGTAAGGATAGGTTCCATAGTGAGGTGCGTGCTGATACAGAATGAGATTCTGAAAGCCCCACAATCTGTTTGGAATTTGTCTGTGAAATATTGCAGCCTTTGCCACAGCTGTCCATTTCGTCTTGGGTTAAAGTAGCTGCCTTCCTGACATAAATCAGTCTCCAAACTGCAAAAGAAGAGGGTGCTTTGTTATTCAGAGTTATTTATAGCCGTATGATTTTTGGAAAGCCCGGCATCTATTAATGAAAGATAAGCCCCCGGTTCCTTTGTGCCTTACCATCCGAGGCTGACTTCCATCTCACCTTCTACTCGGAAACTTGCCCATTCGCACTGCTGAGAAAGTTTTCAAGGTTTCATGTTCAGGAAACTGATGTGGTTGCATTTTATTTCCCACTCTTCTCTCCCTTTCCAGTAATGCCACCAGATGCAGTATTTACAGTTAAGCGAAAGGTATTGCATGGATAGGGTAACGCTCAAAGGGGACGTTAAGAGAGATCTCAGGTATAAGGTAATGCAGGGCCAGGGGCGAAAGGCATTACATTTGGAGTGCAGTGTAATACTGTAGCTGTGCTGGCCAGTGTCCACTGCTATCTAGTTTCCTTTAAAAGTAAATTATAGATTCCTTTCCCCTTTATCACCCAGCTTTTTTACTCTGATAGGGAAAAAAGAAAAGAAAAGAACACAGGCCTGCTCTTCATATAAATGTAAGGTGAGCCTCTTCGTGTACTTTCACACGGACCCCAAACTGGCTCTGGATCAGCCCATTGTGGCCAAGCCCTTGAGCAGGCTTCGTTTCCCATCTATTCACCAAACATGCAGCAAGCCAAAGACTGGGTTGTGACACTTGATCCACATTGTGGCATGAAGGCCACTGCCCAATTCACCCATTTGATTGCTGAATACAGATGTCCTGGTCCCGGGGGCTAACCGAGAGGCAAGGTCTGAGTCCAGTCCAAGGTCGATGGTGAGGTATGGAGGCTGTCCGTCGAAGCTGTAGCTGAGTCCAAGGCAGCTGGGTGGGGTCAGGAACTCTGGCAGAAGAGCAGGACAGGGTGCAGGCAGGAACAGGCTAGCAACAACGTTGCTCCCACAACCTGGGACTGGGGCTGGCCGGCTTTTATCTGCCCCGAGGCATAGGGCGGCCCTGGTCCACAGGTGCCTCGCCTCTCCTGGCCTAGAGGCGAGCACTCCTCCTGCAGGAACTTAGTTCCCTCCGCCTTTCTGCCCTGAGCCTCTGCAGCTCAGGAGAGGTTGGAGGGTTACCGGACCCAGAGGCAACTTCAGCTTCCCCTGACGGGGCTGAGAGTGGAGCACCTGCAGGCAATGGGTCCTCCATCACCTCAGGGGCCAGAGCAGACTCAGCTGATGCCTGCACCTGAGGATCCAGCACAGGTGAGGACCCTTCAGGCTCAGGCCCCAGCCCCGGTTCAGCTGGCTCTGGAGGCCGGGACTCCTGTGCAGGCTGGGATTCCTCAGGTTCAGCCTCCGAGTCCGAATCCCAGGCCATCACAACAGAGAGTCAATATCGCCTTTCCATGATGCTCACATGAAGGGAATCCACATACCAAAAGCGAAGTAGGGCTGCACCACTGGGCCTGCCCCCAATATCACCTGGCTCTCCAGCCTTAGCTCCCAAGTCAGGATGATCACCTGCAAGGTGCCCCCTCGGTGTTATTGGATTACAACTCCCACCATCCCCCCAACTAACATGGGATTCAAGTAGTCCAAAAACATCTGGAAGGCACTGTGTTGGCAGTAGATGCCAAGTTGGACAACCTAAGTGTGTCCTTGTTGAAGCAGGCCCAAATCACAACTGGACCAGTCTCCCAAGAGTTGCCAGCCAAGTGCCTCTGGATCAGCCTCCTGCAATCTAGTGCCCTTCAAATGTTGTTGGATCCCAACTCTCACCATTTCTAGGGCACAAGGTTGGTGAAGAGTGCTCCAAATGAAGTCAAGCCAAGGTGGTGCCCTCCAGCTGCTGTTGGATGCCAACTTCCATCACCCTTGGCATCCATGACCAATGAGAAGGGATTATGGGATTTGCAATTTCAACCACCTCTAGAGGGCATCACATTGGGTAACTCTACTAGAGACTAGAATAGGAATCGCCAGTGTAGTGCCCTTCAGAGACTGCTGGACTGCAACTCCCATCGGCCCCTGCAAGCATGGCCAATGGTCAGAGATGACAGGAGTTGTAGTCCAATCACACCTGTAGGGTACCATGTTAGCTTCCCCTGGCCTAGAACGTCACAAATGGGGCATGGAATAGATTGCTTAGTTACATTTCATTTACCTATTGTGGTTAACAGCAGTAGATAGATCTGTTTTCCATGACCTTATCCAATTCAGTCATGCAATTTGCTCCTGATCTTTCCAAAAGAGCAAATGACCATATCCATGAGTGGGGAACCACTGGCCCTCCAGATTTTTCTCAACTACAACTCCCATCATCCCTGGCCATTGACCATGTTTGTTGGGGCTGGTGGGAGTTAGTTTGGCAGCATCCGGAGGTTCAGTTTGCAACCATCTTTCCATCATCTTAGAACCAAGAACAACAGTGTCATCCCTCTGCCCTTCTTCTCAAGTGTAGCATGCATACTTAGGGTGGGTAGTTGGCTGTGATGCCAATTTCTGTTTACACTATGGCAATTAAAGTTGATTTCTTCAGAATTAGGTTGCCTCATTTTTATCATTCATTTATTGATTTGTGTGTGTGTGTGTGTGTATCACATAAGCTGTCCCCAAAGTCCATACATAATGAAATTAGCTCCAAAAGAGGATTATTCATTAAAGCCCCCTGATCCTTGGAAGATCTTTTTAAAGTTTTTGGTTGGAAGAACTCCCAAGAACTAGAGAGAAAGCAGTGGGCTGAGTCTCATATTATTTTGCCATAGAGGAAAGGAGCTAGAAAGGTGATACGATACAAATTTGAGAACAATTGCACCAAATATACCAACAACTTATTTAAGTACCAGGAGTGGGATGGTGTGCAGGAGAACAAGGCTTAAGTAGTACCTGACAAGATTCATCTCCTTCCATGTGGAATTCACAGCCTGTGAAGTGCCTCCCACCAGGCAAATGCAATGGATGCGCAGAAGTAGGGCCCCTGAATTATTAGTACAGTACACATCATTAACTGAAAGCACACCTTTGAAACACACCTACAGATATATTATGAAAGTCTCCCACTGAACTTTACAAGCTCATTATTGAGGCTCCGAGTGCTATATTTCCAAATGTAGAGACAATTTTTAAAGAAACCCATACTAAATGCAGTCAGTGATCGTTCAACACCCTTAAAAGAGTCAAAAATTAATTATGTTGTACTGTTTCTCAATGGCATTTAAAGAGTTCCACAGTTTTAGCGATTGAACCTTCTGCAACAGCAATATGTAAATTTTGACAAGTTAATTGATTTTGTGCAAAACAAATGTTGACTAAAACACAGAGAGAAAATATGGATATCCTACAGAAATATTTGAATTTCCATTCACTTTTGTCTTTGAAATTAGTTCATTTTTGGAAGAAGGGAAGTATTTCCTCCCCTCGCTCTATATAAGCATATCATTACTTAGAAACAAAAACCAATTTTTTGTCATGCAATTTTCCAGCCAAGTAATGTATTCTAAAATTCATACATTATGAGAAAGTCTGCATAAGAATGCATGTATAAGTATAAATAGCATGTAAAAATTAATTATATCATTTATTTTTAAAATAAAAGTTTTTATAAACTATCCTCTTGTAAAATAACAGAACAATGGATAGCAATATAAGAACATTAAAAAAATTAAAGCAGTACAAAATATCACAGAAATTTATTTTGCAAAGATGTATATATTTTGTATATTATACAAAAAAATGTATATTAGGAGAAATTGGCATGGAAATGCTGGTGAGTTTTCATGAGGACATTTTCTAAAAATTATGAACTGATGTGAAGAACTGAATTTTTGATTGGAAAAATTGAGAAATTGAGAGAAACGAAAGATGATGGATTTGCGGTGGTGATGATGGATATCTTGTGGTGACAATTCTAACCAAAAATCCTCAAAAAAAAAAATTATGTGTGATCCAATCAAGGGATAAAAACAAACAAAAAAACCCCTGAAGAACCACAAGCCAGCTGCTCTAGAACAGCCCGACAGACATCAGTGAATTTGAGTCAAATAAAATAGACGTGGGAAAAGTATTGCCAAAGTAATTCATTCAGAACCCAAATAATTTTTTCATTCACCAAAACAGCTTATATGCAATGTACATTTCACATGTTCCATAAAACAACAAATCAATTTTACAATAAGATTACAACTCAATCGATTACCCAGAATCATTCATGAACAATTCTACAATGTGATTAACCAGCTTTCTAGTTAAATGTCACAATGAAAAGGTTGACCTCCTGTTTTAGCTGTAGCTCAATTTCACAGTCAAAACCTTTGGACCCCATTAGATCCCAATGGAAAATGTTAAAGCTTTGCATTACAGATAATAATGTGGGGGAGTCAAGTGTCACGCATTCCTGGATTCCTTTCCTTGTCCTTCCTGACAGAGATAAAAGCTGACTCGACCAGCTCTGCAAAGTCTTGTTACTCCCCAAAAAGTGAGTCATCAATATGAAAAGAGGGGATGGGGAGAGAGGTTATGTCATTAAATTCCTTCCAAAGATACTAAATAAACACAAACATGATCACAAGTGTTGCTTTTCAAATCTGCACACTGCATTTTTCTTGACATGCACCTTTGTTTCAGTATTGCAAAAACATGAAACATATT
Source organism: Podarcis vaucheri (assembly GCF_965113315.1). NCBI lineage: Eukaryota > Metazoa > Chordata > Lepidosauria > Squamata > Lacertidae > Podarcis > Podarcis vaucheri. The sequence goes on from NC_138766.1 coordinate 67,296,313, forward strand.
TTTGCAAGACTTGTCCCCCACAATGTTTACCAGGTTAAATTAGCCTTGTAAAAGTGACCTATGTGGTAAGATATTAGCTCTGCAGATCTTGAAAACAGCAACTCTACTGTGAGACTGTGATAGAACTCTGTCATTAGGCAAAGTGAGGCAGCCACCTCAGGCAGCTCAGTTTGAGTTTCGTGAAAGGGCAGCAAAATGTTAGCTATTAAATTTATTGTTGTGTGTGTGTGTTTGTTATTGCCAGAAAGAGGGAGTAGTGCTTGGGGAATACTCTGCCTCAGGTATCAAAATAATTTAGCTGGTCTTGGGTACTAGTATGTAGCTTAATGGCAAGGGTTACCATTTGCTTCTTCAACTCAGGCAGCAAAATGTCCTGAGATGACCCTGCAATTTGTACAATGCTACTATATTAAGACCCTTTCACAATATTACTTTGGATGCATATTCTTCCTACCTTAAAAAATTGGCCGAGTGAAGTTACTGGGAGGTCCCCTAAGTGAGGGATGTGATCTTTTTTTAGTCCTCACTCAGAATATGATTTAATGACGTTTACATTTTCCACATTCTTAATTTCAGTCACTTGTGCCTTTATCTGCATTATGCTGAAGGTCTCTGACATTTGATCCTTCCACAGATGGAAAGCACAATGCAATACATTTTGGCTAAGTACACACCATACATTTAAAGCACATTTTCCCTGCAAAGAATCCTGGGAAGTTTAGTTTGCTAAGAGTGCTGGGAATTGCACCTCTGTGTGAGGAGGACAACCAAGATGGCAATCATATCTCCTCTCAGTCTCCTCTTTTGCAGGCTAAATATACCCAGCTCCTTCAAGGCTTGGTTTCCAGACCCTTGATCATCTTTGTTTAGATGAATCACAGGCCTGATCTTGCAGGCTCTTCCTATGTTCTTACTGGGTTGGCTTTTAGGGGAAGAAATATCCATTCATCTTTTTATCGGTTGAATGTGCAGCTCATATTAACTGGCAGAAATAGTTTTGTCTGATAAAGTATGGGTGGCATTTGAGGGTGTGTTTATCTTCAGCTGTTCTTAGTCACTTTTTGGTTACTGTGGAGACATGAGTGAGATTTGCTCGTCCTCCACCAGTTTGAAATCCAAGAGCTTTAATGGCAACTTTGAGTCTCCCCTTCTTCAAAGACACCTATAGTGCAATTGTTCTACAAATAATAATACTCTGCAGTCTTTATGACTGCAAACTGTGAATCGTGCAGAACTGGATCCCTTCGGCAACAAAACGTCTTGCAGGCACAACTGGTAACTTCAATGAGGACAGAACAAAGACGAGCTTTAATGCTGCTGAGTCGCCTGCATTTAATTTCACCTGCCCTAAGTCAGTCTTTCTCTCCCATAATTAAATTCACTATGCAGGCCACCATAAGACTGGAAATTCTTTGCAATGTGTGAGTCGAGTGAGGTCAAATCAAGGACCTTCTGTAGCCTTGACAACTTATTTATTTAGACAATTTCCCATCATGCTTTTCCCTCCCAAAGGGAAACCCAGAATGGCTGTTAACTACTATAAATGCAACAAAGTGTAAATAAAGATGGCTCTTAAACCACAAGACAGATTCATATCCGTAAAATTCATCTGGGTCATGAAAAAGGAAGGCTTTGGGTTTCCTCTTGAGAAGTGGGTCTTTAACAACGCCATAGAATCTGAAGAGTTAAATTCATAATGCCCCCACCCCTTGGAAGGAAACCAAACATTTCCAAATAGGCTCTGCTTAGAGCACCTGTGTCTCACCCCTTACTCATGGGGAAAGGCCATCACTTGAAAAACACAGAGTGTAAGGAGATTCATAGGTTTTCTAGTGATGCTTCAGTGTTGTTGCTAGAAGGATGTTCTGTATTGAGGATGCACATAAGCTCCTTTAACAGAAAGGCTATCAGAATAGAGTTCTAGTATTGTAGAGTTGGAAGGGAGACAGAGTGATCTAATCTGACCCACTGATCAGTGCAGGATCAGCAACATAAAATACAACCACAGCATCCCAGTCAGGCAGGGTCAGCCACAGCACCATGCATGGCAGTGAAGCCCCTTTTCTATGTGGTGAAGTCAGAACCAGAAGCCCCCTTCCCAGACAAAAAAAAAAAGGCAAAGGGGAAGCTGGGAGAGGCAGTGGCTCACCCCATCTCCCCTCCCCTTTCCATGAAGCATGAGAAAAAATGTGAGTCTCGCTGTGAAGCGCTGCTGCTGGCACCTGCCATTTTAATCCCACCCCAAGTGTCTCTGGGGCCACAATGGAGCCAAGTACTTTGTGGGTCCTGTGAGTAGGCTCTGAAGTCTGGAGACGTTGCAACCATGGACCCTCAACCTACATCACAGAAATGAGAATCTCTCCAGTATAACTCTTCCACCTTGAATCCCCACCCACACTCATTTCTCACTGCTAGTGCAGAGCCGTTGGCTACCATATTTCTTTTGGAGGGGGAGGACTTTGGACAAGGTGGCCTCAATGGAGCCACCCGCTTGCCATTGTCACAACTGTCCATTCATTGGCCAAGCAGATGTAGCCAACCTGGTTTTCTCCAGGTGAGCAGAGATCATCAGAGCTGCAGTCCAATGACACCTGAAGGCAGAATGGTGGCCAAACTAATCTAGAGGGAGAAATCAAGAGAAACAGAGGCTGCTGTTCTCCTTCATCTTGCTCTTGACATTGCTTGTGCACTCAGAGCACACGTAAACATGAGGACTTAAGAAGCTGCCTTTTACGTAAAGAAACCGAAGGTACTTTCTACCACCTTTGGTGGACATGCCCGAGGATTAAGGCTTTCTGGGAAATGATATACAATGAAATGAAAAAGGTACTTAAATGTACTTTCCTTAAGAAGCCAGAAGCCTTTCTCCTGGGTATTGTCGGCCAATTGGTGTCAAAAAAGGATAGAACTTTTTTTATGTATGCAACAACAGCAGCAAGAATACTTATAGCAAAGTATTGGAAGACACAAGACCTACCCACCTTGGAAGAATGGCAGATGAAAGTGATGGACTATATGACATTGGATGAGATGACTGGCAGAATTCGTGATCAGGAAAGAGAGACTGCAGAAGAAGAATGGAAGAAATTTAAAATTTATCTAAAGGACTACTATAAACTTGATGAATGTTAAAATGTCAAGGTTTTTAGAAAGAAAGGGTTACAGTGATATAAGATTAGAGCAAAGAGAAGATTAAGAGGACAGAGGTTTGAAAGAAATATATATAAGTTGCTTAATAACTTTGGACATGGGGATGCAGAAAGGGGAGGTATGGGGGAGTCCGAGAAAAGGTTTGAAAAAATATTGTGAAATACTATATATGTTTGTATGTCTTTTTATGTGTTCGTTTGTTATAAAACTTGTAAAACCAATAAAAATTCTTATAAAAAAAAGAAGCTGCCTTTTACTGAGTGAGGCCATTGGTCCATCTGACTCAAGTGTTGTGTATTCTGACTGGAAACTGCATGCAAGGATGGCCGATGCTTGCATGCAGGACAGATAAATGAAATGACTCTTTCACGCAGTACACTGTTAAATTGTGGAACTTGCTCTCGCAGGAGGCAGGGATGAGCATCAACTTGTGCAGCTATAAAAGAGGACTGGATGAATTCATGGGGGAGAAGGCTGCCAATGGCTACTAGCCACAATGGCTCGGCTCTGCTTCCATGGCTGGAGGCTGCGTTGCTTCTGAATACCAATTGCTGGGAACCACAAGACAGGAAGAGTGCTCTTATGTATGGGTTCTGCTTGAGGGTTTCTCAAAGGCATCTGGGCGGCCACTGTGAGGACAGGCTGTTGGGACTAGATGGGCCATTGTACTGATAGAGAAGGTTCTTCTCGTATTCTTATGCTCTAGCACTAAGCTATGGTCCTTCCTGTAGAGTGAGGAAGGGAGAGCAGGGCCAAGGGGTTCCAGGGGTGAACATTGGGCCCTGGTGAGGTGTGGGCCTCAGCAACTGCCAGACAATTCCTTCCCTTGACACTGGTCCTCATGCAAGGAAAGGGACCAATACAACATACTGTAGTAACAAGAGCCAATATGTAGAATAGCCGAAGAACTCACAATTGAGCTATAGCTGTACTGAGCTGTTGGGTCCGGGCTGCATGACAGAGCCTATAAAGATAGCTCTTGAACTGATCTTGTTGTCTACAGAAATTGGAGAAGGAGCAGAGGTGGTTTCAGGAAGGTCTGCCACATGCTGACTGAAGGAATGGGATTACGAGCCACTTTTCACCTTTTCTCTACTTCAACGATACAGCAAGCACATATTTTCCTTCTGAAGGGCTTTATTTGAACCTTTGCCCATTAGAAGAAAATAAACTAGCATCAGCGGCAGCATAGGTGTGATCTCAGGCTAGAAGGGAGAGCACAGGCAAACACTAATATGTAGCCATTGGGGACGATTAAAGTTCTTTAAACAAATGTTAGCCCTAATTCATTTCGTTTGCTTTTACTTCTAATCTTATAGCAGCATCGACCAAGTTTGAATACCCTGGCAATGTTTCAGATAGCTGATCATTATGTCATCTATTGGAGGGTTAGGAGTAAAGGTCAGAAAGTATATCAAAAACACCAGTGTGAAATTAATGCTTAGTAGCAAATATCTATTTCTTAAGAAAAGTTGTTGTCCTGAAGTATTAAAGAGCAATTTTCTGTAGAATCACTGGAAAATGATAGTGGAAGACACCTAAGAACATAAGAAGTTAGTGAAAGCTGCTCATATTCACTTTCATGATTTCTACTCCTGTTCTCAGACATATTTCCATTTCTGACAGGATTCTCTAACATACCTGCTCCCTAGTAAGTGTGTTTAGGATTGCAGGGCTAACTTGTTTGCTTTCAAGTTTAGAAGTATTCAAACTGTTTCCTTTTCACTCATAATGATTTCATTCCGCTGCATGCTTGACTGTACTGGAATTTGAAAGGTAACACTTGTTCCCTGGTCCTGTCAGGGAACAAAAGATCTTCCCAACTCTTAGATTCCTTCCAAAGGCCACCAACTTATTTCTGAAAATAGCTCCTGGGGGCAAGGTGAGGGCTCTGTTTTTCTTAAAAGTCTTCAGATGACTTGGCAGGAACCAGTGGGCAGCATTCAACTAAACATTTACACTAGTGCTAACACACTCTTCTACCCCCCTCTTCTACCCCACATTTGCCCCACCCCAAATATGAAGAGATTTTGGGGGCATGCTGGGGAAGAAGAGGGGAATTCCTTGCACTGATGGAACATTTTGCTACACTGACTACATCCCAACAAGCTCAGAATTTTATAGCTATCAGACAAAAAGATGAACAGAAGAAGGAACATGCATACTATATTGTTACGCTATTGCCCTATTTTTACAGACGCACCATTTTTTTGTTTGTTTTTAACATTGACATATTTTCCACCCCCTCCCTCTTAAGTTGTGAAACGGATCTCAAGATAGGAAAGAGCACATTGGTGTGGGCTAGCCTGACAAAAGAAATAGCTGAGTTTAGACCTCTCGTTTCTCCTCAGTTTTCATTCCTGCCTCAGTTCTTATCTACTTAAGAACCTGATACATCACGAACTGCAGCATCTACTGTTCTTAACAGCTAAACGCAGAAAGATCACGTGACAAGCAGTGACCTTGTTCTTCTGCCACAGTTGCTAATTACCTAAAGCTCTCCCAGACTGCGGACAATATTTTCTTTGGTGGGATCGACTGGAGTGCCTGATTTGTGGCATACAAAATGTCAAGTCAGGCTACGGAAATGCTGAAGGGAGAGCCACATTCCTGTACTAGTAGGTCAGCATGCTGAAATGCATGTCTCAGGAGAACAAGGGTGCCCACCGTGACATAATTGGGTTCATTTCCCAAGAACACTTTAGTAAAATGACTTCACCCATTGTGCATTTGATATACACCTCTGCTCTGCAAACCTGAAGAAAGCAGCCTTTCTATTACAATACTTGCTGACACTGGGGGAGTTCAAAAGAATCTATTCCGGAGGGGCTCTGGAATACGTACGTTAATGTCCTAAATTGGGAGGTCACAGAAGCACATGCAAGTGATCTGTGGATGAAGCAGTGCTTGAATTATTAAGCACATAACTTTGCATAGACTGTTTAGCTGTTCTTGCCTTAAACAACACTGTGGGCAGCGACTTAGCTCCTCAAGGTTAGACTTATTTAAACAAGTAATCTAAATGATAACAAATGCTACTGTGATTTGGTGAGCCAAATTTGGAACTGAAGGCATTATTTCTTGATTCACAGTGTGCTTCTCCAAAACAATTCATGATTTTGCTGAATGTGCAGTTCAGCCTCAAGGGGGAAAAATGTGTCCATGTTTTGGCGCTGCTGATTGGAAAACTGGCAAATATCATGAACATAACCTTGTTCTACCCTGGCTGCCAATGGCTCTCCAGGGTTTCAAGCAAAAGTTTATCCCAGCCGTCCCTGGAGATAAAGGTAAAGGGACCCCTGACCATTAGGTCCAGTCGTGACCAACTCTCACTTTATTGGCTGACGGAGCCAGCGTACAGCTTCCAGGTCATGTGGCCAAGATGACTAAGCCGCTTCTGGCAAACCAGAGCAGCACACGGAAACACCGTTTACCTTCCCACCAGAGCGGCACCTATTTATCTACTTGCACTTTGAACTGCTAGGTTGGCAGGAGCAGAGACCGAGCAACAGGAGCTCACCCCATCACGGGGATTCGAACCACCAACCTTCTGATCGGCAAGCCCTAGGCTCTGTGCTTTAACCCACAGCGCCACCCGCGTCCCTGGAGATACTGGGTCCTAAACCTGGGACCCTTTGCATGCAGAGCACGCACACTTTCACTGAACTCACCTTCTACAAAACCTCTAAGATGCACACATACAGTAGATGGTAATGGACAGCCCAGTTGTTACTGCTCCTGCATGCTAGCACACTCTTGACATCATTGTCACTGCAGGTTACCTGGAGGGGGCTGGGCAGCTCAAGGTGATGGTGAGATCAGGGCACTGTGGACTCATTGGCTGGGATGCCAGATTAGCTGCACCTCTGCATCTTCCCAGTCCAAACAATACCTTGCCTTACCAGAGACAGAAGGGGAGTCTCCATGGCTCTGCCCTACCACATCTGCCACTATCTTCTGAACTCTCTTGTTTTCCTGTTCTGCCATTTTAAAATCTATTCCATCTCTCTCACACACAAAGTTTTAGGGTAATGTGACCAGTTTGGCAGCACTGGGTGCCACACTGCAGGGGGTGCCACAACAATCCTGGAATCCTAGAATGGAACACGCAAGTCAGGGGCATCACATTTTAGTGTCACACAGGGAGCCACTGAAATTTGAGAGCCCAAAGTCTGTGGTGATTGCACAGTTGCCTGGGAATTCAGTGCAATCCTTCTTTGTGTCAAAATGGAGCTATGATGGGAGCAGACAAGCAACGTTGCTCCCAACTAAAGGGGGAAAGGACAAATCACAAACAAAATGCAGGTGCCACTTTTTGGCATGGAATGTCTGCTGTGTAAACGTTAATATTCATTTAGAATTTGTCGGTAGTGCAAAAGTGTGGCCCAGACCACCTGTTTTCAGCCCTCCAGAATTAGAAACTACAGATTGCAAAGTTGCAACCTTCACAAAAGCATTGCACTTCCAGTGCATGCTAACATCGACACTTCCACAAAATAAGCTTCCTTTACAAACATGGCTGCTTCTGCTTCTACAATTGCTCCATGTGAGTTCAAGTTCTGTACATGTAAAGGCCAGTGTCTACAGTGTTTGCATACCATGCAACTATCCATCTAGCTTCTTGAATTGTCTTTTGCTTCTGTGGCATGTAAATGGAGAGCCACATGGTGGAATGGTACATACATACATACATACATACATACATACATACATACAGTACATACTTTTATTTGTATGCTGCCTTTCCATGACCAAAACCATGTTCAAGGTGGCTTACAGTACACAACCAAATTCAACCATTTCCACACAGATCAAACAAGATACGAGAAGATACAAAATGACAACAACCCCGTAACAATACCCCACCCCTAAGGCCAGCATGAGAACAATTATGGAGGCAACAGTACTCCTGCTGTGAAAGGTACTTGTAAAGGGGGGCAGGATTCAATTAAGTTCACATTTAAAGCTGAACTTTACCAAATCTGCACTTTCTGAAATAATCCACAAACTGAAACACAGCCATCCTTTGAAATGTGCACCTCTCCAAATTTTGCAATGTCGTTCTCCAACCAAGTAATGTGTACAAAAATGCATAAAGTAAGGTGAAGTGCGCATCAAAATTAGAGCAAATTGCTTGTAAAAATGTGTACATTAGGCAAAGTTCCATACAATAAGTGTGTTTGTTAGGAGAAATCGGCACAAAAATGCTGACAAATTTTCATGAGGATTCTTTTTTTCTTCTTTTAAAAGCAAATTGCTGTAGAAATGTGGAGAGTTGAATTTAAGACTAGAAAAGTGAGAAACTCAGGGAACTGAAGTCAACAGATCCAGCCATCCCTAGCAGAGGGGATCTCCATCTGCAAAGTTCAGTGCTGCTGAAATACCACTCAATGCCAACATGAGAGCAGGAAGAATCCGAACTGCCTGAAATAAATAAATAAATCCAAAAAGTCAATCCAGCATTTTAGTAATTAATGTCAGCTGAATGAATTGCAGTCATAAGACACTATTATGATACGGAAAGATGGTCATTAACTCTGTGATAAACAATGTTTAAAAACCGAAGCAAGGCACTTATAAACATCTTGAGTGACATGGAATAATAAGTAGGTATGAATTATACACAAACATATGGTATTGCTGGGTAAATAAAGAGCTCTACACGGACTCCATCTTCTTGTAATTTAAGATCTAATCTCATACTGTCATTATTTAGAGACTAAATACATGTTGCAGGTAAATGCAAGCGAAACAAACCTTGGTGGCTGTTTGTATTTGAGAAAGCAGCTTGGAGAAGAGAAGTTGGAAGATTCAGGACAGATCGAACACACTTATTCACACAGTACATAGTTAAACTATGGATCTCACTCCCCCAGGAGACAGTGATGGCCGTCAACTTGGCTGGCTTTAGATGAGGACCAGACAAATTAATGGAGGATAAGGCTATGGTCAGAATACTTCTGAATACCAGTTACCAGAAACCACCACAGGGGTGGTGTTCTTTTGTTCACATCGTGCTTGAGGGTTTCCCACAGGCATCATGCTGGCCTTGATGTTAGACTACATGGGCCATTGGCCTGATCCAGCAGGCATTTCCCATGCTATTCGGTTGGAAGGGAGAGGGGGCTGTTTTACTGCTCAGCACTTCTCTGAAGGGTGGCCAGCTATGCATCATCAAAAGAGTGGATCTGCATCACATTAAAAAAAGACAAAGGAAAATCTCAATCTGCCAATGGTAATTTATATGTACAGATGCATATTCAGAGATCACGACTATGTTCTAAATAGAAATGCATCTCACCAGAGTAGGGAAGGCACCAAGTGACCTGTGTGCCTGCTCACTCTGCTGAACAGGTGCAAATGTCGATGGGCAACTTCATGGCTCTCCTCTTTATGGTTCTTTAAACCAGACTTGGGCTGACAGCCCTCAAAAAGAGGTCGCATGGACCTCAAGTAGGTTACAGAATCCATTTGCACTCTAGATTGCAGCAATGCACTTCAAGAGAGTGGGCACAGATGAATTTTTCCATCCCCGGCACTGCTGAAAAATTGAGGAGCAACCCCCTTAAAAACCCCAACCTTTCTTTCATGCTGAAAACACATTTGTGCTGCCTGCATACCAGAACAGGGACAGCTTTGAAAGATGTGAAATTAAGCTCAGGAAAGGGAAGCATATTTTTAGTTTATTAAACTTTATTTGCTTGTGCAAACTTTGCTCCCACCGAGGTTGGAAAACACCATCTTGTGGAACAATACAGCAGATGGTTTCACTTCACTTGAGGGTGTCTGTAATCCTTAAAGTGCCAGACAGTGTTAGCAGCCTTTAATGCATTAATTGGTTAGCACAGTAAATAGTTGCCTAGGCTTTTTCATCTGTACCATGCCTGTAATAATTGACACCTGTGTCATGCAGAAAGGAATGGTACCAAATCCTACACCAATAAATATTTGCCGGAATAAAGTTGGAGGGATCCCAAACTACTCTCAAAGCTACCTGCAGTTTTCAGACTGCTTCCACTGATACAGAAGTGTGGAAGAAATAGAAAATAAATGTTGAAATGAATATACAGACCCCGCCCAGAAAAGGCAAAATTAAGTGTGTGTCCTTATATTGACAGTAATGGATTGATTATGTAATTTATTTCAAGGTTGTGACAAAATTTGTTTGTTTAATGCATTTATTTTCAAAAACTGAAAAAACATTTTTTAAAACTTGTTTGAGGGCCTTCCTGTTATTCCATGCAAACAAGAAATAAACACAGATTTGGAAGCAGCCCCCATACACTCATCTTGGAAGCACCTTCAGGTTCACAGGTAGCGATCCTAGATTCCAATTCCCATAATTAGAGTTGGGACTTACAAATAAGAGTTACTGCATCCACTTTAATTATTAACATTTTTGTTTCGTTATTCCATTTGTTTTCATTCGTTTCCATAACTGGTGTGGAACTTGCCAATCTTCTGATGCCTGTAACTTCAGTGTTTTCAAGTCAAATAGTATGACATTTTCAGGCCTTCTACCACTCACTTGAGGCGTCAGATGTCTGCCAACTCTCCCTACACTCTGTCTTAAGGCTTCATGGCTTCAATACCAAGCCAGATCCACCACTCTCCCCATTTTGCTTAATCTCCAGCCTCATGAGAGTTCTTCAAAACCTGAAAGCTTTCTTATTATTTTGTGACATTCTGGTTGGTTCTAATAAAGATATTATCTCCCAACTATGGTTTTTGTAATTTTTCCTATGAACTAACATGGCTACATTTGCCTTGCAAATTGACTTTCATATATATTTCATATAATCATACAGATAGATAAAAAGAACAAAAGACATGCAAACCACATAGTAAATAAACAGTCACACATGAATAAAGCAGTACTGAAATACAGTGAAAGAAAAGGAGACAACACACATCTGATATAATCGTAAAATAGTGCAAGCGCTCCTCAGATTAAATAACACAATAAACAGGATCTTACATCTTCCCAAAATCTTCCAGAAATTACCCACATTTCCAGAAACAGAATACACTATGCATGGCATCTGACCAAGTCATACTTTGAGTAGACTCACTGATATAAACAGACTTCAGTTAGACTCAACTGGAACATACGTTTATGGACTTCATGGCTCTTATCGGAATACAATTTCCAATGCAATCTTAAGCATGTCTATTTCTTTTTCAATATAAGTTTGATGTTCCAGCCAAAGGCCATAACAAACCCACAGCAGCAATACCAATAAAACAATACAGATTGTACACCCAAATAGGAGTCAACATCCATGATGTGAGAGGTTTCCAGAGACACCAGCAAACTCAAATCCAGCTTGATTTAGAATTAAACATCCAGCCAGTGCATAGAGGGCAACTCTCTGTGTTACGAAGCTATTATTGTCGCTCAAGTGAAACTGGACCATTTCTGCTAGGGTGTACTTGATTGCTTGTGTGAACAAAGGTTTCAGAAAGCAATCTCTATATAAGAGGCAGGCTAACAGATAATGAGTGATGTATTCCACCTGAGGCTGACCACAAATACAAGGTTTGTCTGCATATGGAACCTAGTTGTAGGGACTGTCCAAGACTGCAGTGGGCAATAAAGGTATTTCTTAAGGAAGCTGGTGAGAGTTTGGTCAGATAACTAGCTCTAAAATGCTCTTTTTCTCAAGATTGGATACCAAGGGGGAAAGTTGGCGTTTCTAACTAGTTGCAGATCCCTTCTGGATTTTGCCCAGGAGAGTCAATCCCTTAGTTGACACTTATTCAAGGTCAAAGCAGAGCTCCGTTCTGGAATGTAATAATAGTCTAAAATATCTTGACAAGCTGCTTTCCAGAGTTGGGTACCATCCAATTCCAGATAGCCCAGAGCAGGAAACTGCTCAATAGGCACAGCAGCAATTTTAAAATATATATACTTTAATTAAATGCAGTCCACTCTTGCCTTAATTGTTGGCCCCCTGGATTCTGTACAAAGAGGAGCTGCTGATATTCCTGGTGGTAGAAAGTACAGCTTATTTGGGGGGGGGGCGGGAATCTGCAGTTTCCAAAATGCAGTTTGAATCAGAGCCCCAAATTGCAACACCATAGAGCAGGGGTAAGCAAACTAAGGCCCTGGGGCTGGATCCAGCCCAATCGCCTTCTAAATCTGGCCCACGGATGGTCCGGGAATCAGCGTGTTTTTACATGAGTAGAATATGTGTTTTTTATTTAAAATGCATCTCTAGGTTATTTGTGGGGCATAGGAATTAGTTCATTACCCCCCCCCAAAAAAAAATAGTCCGGCCCAACACCATGGTCTGAGGGTCCAGTATACCAGAAGGAGCGTCTCCACCCCCATTGTTCTGCCCGGACGCTGAGGTCCAGCGCCGAGGGCCTTCTGGCGGTTCCCTCATTGCAAGAAGCAAAGCTACAGGGAACCAGGCAGAGGGCCTTCTCGGTAGTGGCACCCGCCCTGTGGAACGCCCTCCCATCAGATGTCAAAGCGATAAATAACTACCTGACATTTAGAAGACATCTTAAGGCAGCCCTGTTCAGGGAAGTTTTTAATCTGTGATATTTTACTGTATTTTTGGTTTCTATGGAAGCCGCCCAGAGTGGCTGGGGAAACCCAGCCAGATAGGCGGGGTACAAATAATAAATTACTGTTGTTGTTGTTGTTGTTGTTGTTGTTGTTGTTGTTGTTGTTGTTATGAGGGACAGTGGACCGGCCCTCTGCTGAAAAAGTTTGTTGACCCCTGCCATAGAGCATTTAGGTAAGCTATCAAATATGTTTAGGGCATGTTCTATCAGCTGCCCCCCCCCCCCTTTAGAACTTCATCAGTGCCCCTATGGTTTTCTGAGCCTTTACATCCACTGTCTCCATATGACACTACCAACAGAGGGTTTCATTTCAGATTACACCCAGGTATCTAAATGAGCGAGTTTGTTCCATAGCTTGCTGATCCCAGCACCATCTATACCTAGGGCTGTGTCTGCCAAAAATTACAATCTTGATCTTGGAGTAATTTATAGTTAGGCTTTCCTGTTTACAGTATGTGCCGAACACCTCCAAGATATTTTTGAGGCTCAACCGAGAAAGAGAGAGGAGCACTAAATCATCTCCATACATCAAGATTGAGATCTTTCTGTTCCTAATTGCTGGGGAGAAGGAGTTTGCGTTGGCTAAATATGGCACCAAATCATTAAAATAAAAGCTAAAAAGAGTGGGAGCCAAAATGCAACCTTGCTTCACTCCTCACGACATTTTAAAAGCATCAGCCGTACCACCATTTAAATCTACTTTGACCCTCATTCCTTGTTTCTGTACAGTTCTTGGCTCAATAGCAGAAGTCTCGCGGTTGATATTGACAATCTGAAATTTCTCCTATAGTCTATTTTGATTAATTGTCAAATGTAGCAGAAATCTCAATAAAGGCTACATATAGATTATTCTTAATGTTTTTACTATATTTTCTTATAATATGGTTCAGTGCAAAGCATTGATCAATGGTACTGTGTCACCCTCTGAACCCCACGATCTTCATGAATAATGCTGTTACTTTTCAAACAGTCTGATAATTTTTGAAAGCGATCCCATGCATATAGCTTTGAGGAAATGTCCAACAAGCTAACTGGCCGGTAGTTTTGTGGATCATTCCTACCTCCTTTTGTAGCACCCTGCTTGTGGTTAACGCTTAGCTGGAATGAAATATTCAACGCAGCAATAGAGAAATTAAAATAATAATTTATTTGTCAGACAAATGTGTCTGATACACCCATTTCCTATTACCTTTTATGGGAAGCAAAGAGCTATATTTCCTTCTATCTATAAATGGCAAACAAGTAGCCATATATCTTACATTTGCCTCAACAAGGCACCTTAATTACCAGATCACCTTTTGCCCTTCTTGCCCTATTGCCCTCCAAAACAGATGGTTAAAAGAGATGCTCATTCTGTCTTAAACAGAGATCAGAGATCTTGGGTTCACATTCTCACACACCATCAATGAAATAAGAATCTAACATAAGAATCTGACATTTCTTACTTTCTAAATCCCTTGCATAATTACATTTAAGCCAATATATTTCATATATAACATATATAGATTTTTAAAAGAAAAGGAACTTTAATAAAAAACAGTTTTGAAAGCAGCCTCTTTAGTTTACAACTGCTTTTCAAGCCATCTGCTGTTTCTATTTAGCTTTTTGCCCTTTAACCTTGGGAAAATGTGGCTCAAGTCTCTAATGGGAGACACATGGTATTATATTTTGTTAAACAATGAATCCTACTATTTACCAACTCTTAATTAGTGCTTTTGCAGCTTGATTGTATTCTGTAGGGTCAGTAACCTAGTAACCTTTGCTCCCAGCCTGTAATTCCCTTTTTACAACTTTGAGAATTTTGGCTCCTGCTATAAATAAATCAGGGGGGCCTTTGTCCAGGAGGATAAACATCTGCCAAAGCACTTAGCCTGGCATGAGAGATACAAAACATTTACAAATATATTTTTTAAGCTCATTTTAAAATGCAGATCTTGATCAGATGCCTCATAATACAGATCTTGATCAGATGCCTCACTTTCTTATAAATCATTTTCCATCCAGAGGTAATTTGGCCTGTGTTGTTTATGGTGGCCAATAAGTCATCCATGATAGGCATCCACCATTCTATGTATTCCTAACCATGTCTATTCAGAAATAAGTTCTAATCAGTTCAGTGGGGCTTATTCCCAGGTAAGAGGGTTAGGATTGAAACCTTAGTTGGGTACCAACCTTTGTGTAATCATTACAGCCCACTTCTAATAAAATCAATCAGAAAATGGAGGCATATATTTCCTCCTCCTGTAGTAAGTAACTACTGTTATTGAAGCGTTTGTTAACAAATTAGTAACTACTTCTACATCTTCAGAATTAATATATCCCTTAAGATAATTTAAAAGCTCAAGAACTAGAGAACTGCAGGGAACTTATATCCTTTCTGTTCTGCATTTTTCCTCACCAACCACCAAAAAGGGTTAATCTTTTTACATATCAAAAAATATGCAAATAATTAGCATGCAAATCTCCATGGCATTGATTGTAATTTTAAGAAAGATTATAAATCAATTTCAGTTTAAATGCAGAGACAAATGCAACTGATGTAGAGTTTGTTCAAATTTGTGGCAATTAGATTCCTCCTTACATTATTATCCATCCATAACCTGACTCCATCTGGTAGCCTAAACTCTAAATTAAATTACTGATTCATTTATGATTGGCATGGAGATGCATCTTGATGTTCTTGGGGACAACAATACTCAACAACATTCAGGGAGCGGGGAGGGGAATAAACCCCACTTGTGGTTTTACCCTCACAGACACTTTGTGAGGTAGGCTGTGTCAGCCACTCCCTCTCTCAGCCTAACCCAACTCACAAAGCTGCTGTGAGGGTAAAACCAACAAGTGGGGTTTATTTTCTCCTCCTCCCTCCCAATCCACTTTTCCTTTTGTGTCATGTCACAGCAAGTCTGACTGCTCTGGGAGCCTTATGGGGGCTAAAGGGTGAGATAAAAATGCTTTTAACGAACAAAATAAGAGAACCCTTGAGCCCACTGCCTTAAGCAACCTGGAAGATGGTTGAGATACAAATATAATAATTAAATAAATTGGCAGGAGCATATTACTATTATTTCCACTGCACCTATACCACTGCTTGCCCAGCTGTCACTCATAAGTAAACCAGGACAGTTTATCTCATAGCATTGTCAGGGAGTGTAACAACGTGTCCTAAAAGAACCACCAAGGGAATGTCTATTTTTAACCATTACCTTTTAAAAATTTTAATTGACTTGTGGTCTTTTTCGTGCATTGGGCTGCACGCAAATACATGTATTGAAGCCTCAGCGGCTGCTGCTTCAATACAAACACAGCTTTGGAATGGGATGACCGGAGGCAGCTGGAATATCTAACTACCCCCTCCCTTGTTGATTTCCCCAGGGGGGACAGGACACCTTTACACCAGTTGTCAATGTGTGCTGGGAGGAATGTGATACGGGAAAGCATATTGGGAAGTGACTTGGGGAAGCATCCGGCAGGAGAAGGATTAAGCATTCATAAGAACCTAAGAAGAGCCCTGCTGGATCAGACCAAAGGCCCATCTAGGCAGGAATCCTGTCCTCACAGTGGCCAACCAGATGCCCATGGGAAGCCTGCAAGCAGGACCCAAGTTCCCCGACACTTTCCCCACCTGTGATTCCCAGGAACTGGCATTCAGAGGCATACTGGCCTCCTCCCAACACTGGGGTCCAGCTCTGAGGGCCTTCTGGCAGTTCCCTCACTGTGAGAAGCCAAGTTACAGGGAACCAGGCAGAGGGCCTTCTCAGTAGTGGCACCCGCCCTGTGGAACACCCTCCCACCAGATGTCAAAGAGAAAAACTACTACCAGACTTTTATAAGACATTTGAAGGCAGCCCTGTATAAGGAAGCTTTTAATGTTTAATAGACTATTGTATTTTAATATTCTGTTGGAAGCCGCCCAGAGTGGCTGGGGAAACCCAGCCAGATGGGTGGGACATAAATAATAAATTATTATTACAGTGGTACCTTGGGTTACAGATGCTTCAGGTTACAGATTCCGCTAACCCAGAAATAGTACCTTGGGTTAAGAACTTTGCTTCAGGATGAGAACAGAAATCGTGCAGCAGAGGTGTGGCGGCAGCAGGAGGCCCCATTAGCTAAAGCGGTGCTTCAGGTTAAGAAGAGTTTCAGGTTAAGAACGGACCTCCAGAACAAATTAAGTTCTTAACCCGAGGTACCACTGTATTATTATTACTTTAGGGGAAAGTTATACATTTAATCAGTGCTTTTTTCTTTAAAAAAATGTTTAGGGGCATTCTCATTTTGACTCAAGAAAATGACCGTTTTATAGTTCAAATCGGGAAAAATAAATACAGTAAATGAACAAAGGTACAAAGAACATGTATTACTTCATATTACACAGCTGACAGCTCACAGTAACTTCCACATTGGCATGAGGTTGTGTGCACTAACACGCTTCCGGTGAGATTCAGGAAACACTGGGAAAGAAAGCCACCATCGGAGGTGGTAACAATGAAACTGACCAATCACCATGCTAGATTCCAACTCCTACTTCACACATTAAACGCCCGCTTCCGTCTGAGACTCAGGAAATGAGGCCACCATTAGGGGTAGCAACGCAACTGACGATTCACCATACTAGAGAATCTTCTCCTGTTAGATTCACAAAATGTTTGGGGGTATGTGTACCCCTGCATCCCCCCAGAAAAAAGCACTGCATTTAATAAATAAACAAATGAAATACTGCCTCCTCAGGCACTACTGGCAGAACCTATCCCTCGCGCTAGCAGCCACTTTCTCTTGTCTGTCCTGAATCTTCCAATGTTCAGCCGTGAATTCTAACAGTACGAGGAAGGGAGAGAAAAAGCTTTTCTATTCACATTCTCCACACCTAATTCAGTCAACTCACAACTTGAACATTTTAAACTTGAATTTGCTCAGTTTCAGTTCTACATGGTTGACAGGTGGCCAGTTGAAATCACACAAATTAAATGCATACAGTGTGGAGAACTGATCTCGAACAGCCTTGTGAGATCTCGCAGGAGCCTTCCAGATCCTGAAAGCAAGGTGGAGAACTTAAAATAAAAACTGGCTCCAGAAAGGAAGGATGCTTGCATGGGGAGGTTGGATTGCATAGATGTGGTTTTTGTATATATGAGACATCCCTCAAACATAACCCACACACAAGATGCAAGTCGACTGTGCACCTCTATCATGCACTCCCATACTAACTTAAAATAAATATATAAATAGAGAGCCCCAAATGTGGTGACGTTTTCTCATAGGCGGGGGTTTGCTCTAGCCGCTTGATCATTTTATTCCCAGTTTTCTGTACCTTTCCCAGCTCTACAATATTCCTTGCCTTGCCATCTCCACTCACAGCCAGACATTCCTTCAGATAAACGCACACACAGTGTACTCTTCAGTTTCTCTGCAGAAGGAGCTGTGGTACCATCAGGGTAGGACTTTGTGGCAGAGGCCCAAGGACCCAACCTTTCAGGGCCAGCTTACAACATTTTGCAGTAAGTGAACTTAATATGCATTACTATCTAAAGAGCCCTTCCCCCAGGAGATCATTAAATTCAGAGTCTAAAATTACTTAATGACAGCACTGAAGAGGAGGAATATTTCAGAACATGCAGTGTCTATTCCTGCCCACCAGCCCCCCACATTGCTGCAACATCAGAAGTTTCCCTCTTCTACAGAATAGTGAAACATCCTTATCACCTCTCTCACCTGTAGAATCAGGCACTTCCCTTTGAGAAAGTTTCCTTTCAGATTCACTTTCGTTATATGCAGCAATTAACCAGGAGTGATCATGAAAGCAACATCTACGCTGGAGTCTACTTTGGCAGTTGTAAACATTCATTTACAATTTGTTTAAATAGACATTATTTCTAAGGTGTGCTTTATATATATAGCTAGTTTCCCTTCATTTAACTTCACAGGAGATGAGGTATCAGCCAGCAACAGACAAGATCCCTACCTGCCTATTTTCAGTGAGTGACTCAATTGCACACCCCGGGCTTGGTATTTAATTTTTTTGCAGCAGAGACCTAGTCATAAAGAGATCAAAGCTGAATGGCAGACTAGAACACAGTAATTGTACCTGTGGACAAGAGAGAGCTTTCATGGGGATTAAGACCCAAGAGACCAGGTTCCTGACAGGGTCCAATTCAAAACATCAGCTGTTTTTTCCTCTTTTGAAAATGCTTCCTGGTCGTGCACCAAGACTATATTGCAAAGTAACTTCATTTTAATCTTTTCCCTAGTAGCACCTGCCCTGTAGTTCTGCCTCAATACACAGGACAGAGACTACACTAATAATAATAATAATAATAATAATAATAATAATAATAATAATAATAATAATAATAATAATTTATTATTTATACCCCGCCTATCTGGCTGAGTTTCCCCAGCTCACAATTGAGTGTTAAAAACAATACAGCATTAAATATTAAAAACTTCCCTAAACAGGGCCTTCCATAAACAGGCCTTCAGATGTCTTTTAAAGATAAGATAGCTACTTATTTCCTTCGCATCTGAAGGGAGGGCATTCCACAGGGTGGGCGCCACTACCGAGAAGGCCCTCTGTCTGGTTTCCCTGTAACCTCACTTCTCGCAATGAGGGAATCGCCAGAAGGCCCTCAGTGCTGGATCTCAGTGTCTGGGCTGAACGTTGGGGGTGGAGACGCTCCTTCAGGTATAAGGTCAACACCAGCACTTTGAATTGTGCTCGGAAATGTACTGGGAGCCAATGCAGATCTCTTAGGACTGGTGTTATGTGGTCCCAGTGGCCACTCCCAGTCACCAGTCTAGCTGCAGCATTCTGGATTACTGTAATTGCAGTTTCCAGGTCACCTTCAAAGTAGCCCCACATAGAGCGCATTGCAGTAGTCCAAGCGGGAGATAACTAGAACATGCACCACTCTGGCGAGACAGTCTGCAGGCAGGTAGGGTCTCAGCCTGTGTAACGGGTGGAGCTGGTAGACAGCTGCCCTGGACACAGAATTAACCTGCGCCTCCATGGACAGCTGCGAGTCCGACATTACTCCGAGGTTGTGCACCTGGTCCTTCAGGGGCACAGCTACCCCATTCAGGACCAGGGAGTTCTCCACACCTGCCCACTCCCTGTCCCCAAAAAACAGTACTTCTGTCTTATCAGGATTCAACCTCAATCTGTTAGCCGCCATCCATCCTCCAACCGCCTCCAGGCACTCACACAGGACTTTCACCGCCTTCACTGGTCCTGATTTAAAAGAGAGGTAGAGCTTAGAGCAGGGGTGGAGAATCTGTGGCCACCTAGAGACTGTTGGTCCCCAATTCTCATCAGGTCCAACCAACTTGGTTAGTGATCCAAGATGATGGAATCCCTGATGTAGAGTTTATGGGAGAAGGCATGCAATTTCATTAAGAAATTTGAGGTTTTCGTTTTTTTCACACAGCTGGAGATGAAGTCAGACCTAGGCCTATTTATGTTTTAAAACCTACTTCTTAAGTTTTTTTTTAAAAAAAATACTGTGGAGGAAGGTAGAATGGCTCAGTGGCTCATTAATTGTTTTAAAATACAACGCAATGAAGGAAAGCGAAAGGAATAGGCATTTAAAAGTCTGAGATAACAATTGCTTGATGCAATGCCAGATAACCTCCCCACAAGCAAACCAGCATGAATGCCTAATAAACTGGTCAACTGAAGCAGCCTTAAAGCCAAGACAATGCCATGTGTCCCTGCTTCATAGAGAAGAGAAGCAAGGTTGTCAGTTTTTCAGCTGGTCCTTGTAGCTGTGCCTTTAAAAATGGTTTGGAATGCAGCTGTAGTTTTTGCATGAGGATAGCTCTTGCAGCACAGGGGACCCTAAGCGGATGGGATCTTTGGAGCAAGGAAAAAAACCATTCACCTTTTTGAATAAGCGCCACTCATCAGCTTCACCCACTGGTTGAGTTGTTTGTGTACATTTTAACCAACAGGAGGTATGTGAGAAAGGGTTGAGGTGCGATTCATAACTTTGGGAATAACAAAAATCTAGGAAGTGGTACTTCTAGGGGAGGCAAAAATATGATGCATGTTGGCATTGAACGTTACATTTTGCTCTGTAGTGAATTAGGGCACCCCAGGCAATAAAGTCGCTGAAATAATGAAGGTGGCCATTCTGCCACAAATGCATTCCACTAAATGCCTGCCTGGACCTTTAAGCCCTTAAAGTGTCCTTCATGCCAGCTGAGCCAGAAGAAGTGCAAGTGTTACTAATGAGCTACCTACTTTCCATCTGTCTGGGGTCCGAATGTAACTTCACTCCAGTCTACCAAAGTGAAGCCAGGATCATCTTCCTGTCTCTGCTCTGACCATATTACTTTCCCCCAACACCTGCCCTGTCATATCATCTTGCCTTCCATTATCAGGTTCACGTTTCTCTCCTCTCCACCTTACTGGTATTGTCCATTTCACAACTGTGTCTTCTCTCTCATTTCTCTCCACCTCTCCTGTTGACCCCCTTTTCCTCTCCACCCATTATAGAAGCAGGTAAGTTAGCTAGGTGAAACCATGATGGAGCAAAGTAGCAACTGCATTCTTTCCTTAAAAACAGATGTCACCTGATCAAAAAGATGACTGCTTCCTTTTGGCTAGGATATGGCCAACTGCAATGACTGGATGCAATACTGCTATTTAAAACAGGTGTTTCTAGCTTAAGGGTTTAGCAATAAAGATGATGGTGGTGATTTGGAATCTTTTCCATGAGAAGAAGGTACTATCAGCAAGAGAACAAGTGACTTAAGTGTTGAAGAAAGTTCAGCAATGGGGACAGGAGCCCAGGGCAAACTACCTTGCCTCCCCCATTAGTGATGTAACAAATTCCATGCTCCCAGGTAAACTAACGCTAAACAACAATAATAGGTATGCAAGGAGAAAGCCATCAGGGTTGTAGGAGCCATTCAGTGCATTGCACAAAATGCCATATGTATGACTATCTGCCTGTTGACAGAGGTCATGGGTGCAACGAGTTCACGGCTCTTGGAGAATGAGTTCCTTCCCTTGAGGCCACTTAGCTCCCAAAGTATAGCATAGCACACTTTGTTCTTGAAAAACCTGTTAGCTCGCAATTTCCTCTACCTTCTGGAGTGGGTGAGGAGAGATGGTACATTATCAGGACTAACAATGAAATGATCAAGTGGTCAATACCATCTAGTGAACATATGAAGAACCCAGCATCCTCTTCTCACAGTGGCCACCCAGATGCTTGTAGGAAGCAACAGCACTCTCCCTACCTGTGATTCACGGGAGCTGATATTTAGAGGCATCTTGCTGTGTTGGATGACCTTTGCTCCGAAAAGTGTGGTCAAAATTAAAGGGTCCAGGAACTCAGACCAGACCAAATTCCAAATTCCAAACCATACACAGACTTTACTAAAGCAAAACTCTACAAGACAGGAAAACTACAAACAATTACACAGATTAAAATAGCTCAGAAGGTAAGAAAACAACAAACACTAACTTACCCAGCTAATTAACATAAACACTAACACTTAAATCTCAGTAGGCTGAGCAACAGAACAAGATACTGTCAAAAGCCCAAATTGACACTGACCTCAGCTTGGCTGGCTGTCAAGAGCTCCCACCAATCCAGGTTTTATGGGAACTTAGACCATGGGCATTCCCGTCTTCCAGCCAATTACCTTGTGACACCGGCCTTGAAGCCTTAACGGGAGACAGCTGTATGGAAGCTCATTATTTCTGAGGGTCTAACGCAGCCTTTCTCAACCTGTAGGTTCCCAGATGTTGTTGAACTACAGCTCCCATCACCCCTAGCTAGTAAGGCCAGAGCTCAGGGATGATGGGAGTTGTAGTCCAACAACATCTGGGGACCCACAGGTTGAGAACCACTGGAACCCATTTCCATAAACGAATCTTAAAGGGCCAATAGCACCAAAATTGCCTAGGGCTGCCATACATTACCAGGAATTCAAAGGTGGAATTGATGTCTGGGGGGAGTTTCCAAAAGGCAGAGGTTTATCCTGGAGGACTTTCGGGGTGTTCTCGTTTTTTAAATATGGCAACCCTAATATTGCCTCCACCATTGAAGGTAGAGCATAGCTATCATGGCTAGTATCCAAGTTGGTGGCCATTGCCACCTCCCCATTCACTTCATTCACTAGAGACAGAAACCAAACAGCTGGTGACTGCAGCAATAGCATTGGCTCTCATTTTCTCTGTATCTCTTTGCAGCCCAATCTGTGCTCAAGACCTGTGTGCTGACAGCTGAAACCTCTGAACAGTTGGAATGTTCCCAAGCCCGTGATGCCACAGGAACTCAACCGGTGTATAAAAGGAGTGGAGAGTGCCTGTGGGGGGGAGTGAACCCAGAGCTCCTTCTGACAGGAGCTGGGAAGGTTTCAAAACGATTTTGGTCTTGGAATATTAGATGAGCATTGTGGGATCAAGCTGTAGGAAAGCAGCTCTCCATAGTGCTATGGTAACCTCTAAACCAGTCATAAAAGAATTCCATGACTGGTGATAAGAATTCAAAACAACTTGAACTAACCCAGTGTTCTTCAGCCTTAGATGTTGCTGGATTACAGCTCCCATCTTTCCTGACCATTTGGCTAGGCTAGTTGAGGATGATGGAGTTGCAGTCCAGTAACATCTGCAGACCCAAGGCTTAAGAACACCGAAACCAACCCACATCTCCCCATGCTGAGGCACAAAGAGTGTCCATGAATGTCCCAAGGACCTTCATAAGTCTTTAAGATGTAAATGCTCCTGATCTGGTTTCAGGCTAGGAGTATTTACACTTTAAGGGCTTATTCCTTGAGCTCCAGAAAGGCAGGTGGACTCCTGGTCCTTCTTACCACCAGTGAAGAAGTGCATCTGAAGAAGGAGTCCCACATCACAGCTGCTTTTTTTAGACATGGACAGGGCAAGCGACAAGGGTTGCTTGCCAAGGGAAATGACCTCTAAGAGAAGGGAAAAGCAAGAGATCCCTGCGTGACCTGGCACTGTAAATCCAGTCTGCAGTTTGCTTCCGGATTACCAGCTGAAATAGGCAAAGCTCCACCGCAGGAAAGCTTGAAGCCAGCTGGTATTTCAGCTGTAGATTATAGAATTACACAATTTGCTAAAGCAACCCCTGGTTGGCAACGACCCCACGAAGTACATAAATAGAATTCTGCTCTTTGTAAGACTATTTCCTAATATATAGGGGAGAAATCGCAGTACTGTTACTCTCCCTAATTATATTTCTCTCCAGGCTCCCATTTTATGCAGCTAAACCAGGTGCCTTTTCATAAAAGCATTAGAACTGAAGCTAAGATTTGCAGCAGGAATTCATAGAATCATAGAATGGTAGAGTTGGAAGGGAACATGAGGGTCATCTAGTCCAACGCCCTGCAATGCAGGGATCTTTGCCAAACATGCTGCTTGACTGAACCCATGACCCTGAGATTAAGAGTCTCATGCTCTACTGACTTGTCTAAAGAAGTTGGCATTTGCATGTTGCAAGCTCAAGAAGTTATCACAGATATCAAACACTTTTCAAGTTGCAAGTGGCTACTGCAGTTTACATTCTAAACATGGAAAGGAACGATATCAAGCAAATATCGAGCGCTAGTGTTTGTAATAAGTTACTTCCTCCTTTCTAGGAGAAGAAACATTTACAAGTGTAATTAATAGATGCATGCATATTTATAAACGTCTGTAGTGGATCTAAACTACAGAGACTCACAGCCGCAACATTGAAATCAAATGCTAGATTTACTAACATAAAGCAATCCTCTTGTTGACTCTTATGGCTACACGGACAAAGTAGGCAAAAGTACAGTGGTACCTCAGGTTAAGTACTTAATTCGTTCCGGAGGTCCGTTCTTAACCTGAAACTGTTCTTAACCTGAAGCACCACTTTAGCTCATGGGGCCTCCCGCTGCTGCCGTGCTTCCAGAGCGCAATTTCTGTTCTCATCCTGAAGCAAAGTTCTTAACCCAAGGTAATATTTCTGGGTTAGGGGAGTCTGTAACCTGAAGCATATGTAACCTGAAGTGTATGTAACCCGAGGTACCACTGTACCAAGCAAAGGTATGGAATCATGTTGGGGGGGGTGGAGTCTGCCCAGCTTGAGAATTTCTTTGTCGCAGCACATAGAAAGGCTGTGGTGGTGAAGCTATGGCTGGCTGAAATGCCAAAATGTCACAGAGGTGTCAGGAAAACAGAGGGCCCCCCCCCCGCAGCTTTCAACTGGCTGAACTGCTCTGATTGATATCAATCTGATTGATATTGGCTGCTTAGATGCAACTGAAGAGCAGGGCTCAGAAAGAGGCTTTGCAATTGACCAAAATAAAAATGAGCAATCAAAAAGTGGGCTTTCCCTACCTTTTTTGTTGTTGTTGTTGTTGTTGTTGTTTTTGTATTATTGAACTTGTGGCAAGCTAGCTTGAGGATCATGTGATTAAAAGATGGAGTATAAATACTCCAAATAAATAAGTATATATATATATATATATTTAGATGCTAAGTCCATATAATAAAAATGGGGAAAATGGAAAGAATCCAAGTGAAGTCAAGTCCACCTAACACACTTAAAATTCTGAAGCTTCAACAATGTTCAGAAAGAAGAAACTCTCCTATGGGTATCTGCCTGCCTGCCTGCCTGCCTGCCTGCCTGCCTGCCTGCCTGCCAGCTAGCCCAGCCTCCTTCACTGAGCGATTGCATGTGGGAGATGGAATCAGAGTGCACAGTAATGCTGATTAGAAGGCGAGATGATCTAATACACGTGCCATCCGTCAGCACCTTAATCCTTGACGCCGTCGAACTGAGCAAACTGAGGTGGCAGTCAGTGCTCATTTGCCGAAACCCTAACTAGCATTGGCGCTAGGGAGAAAGACTGAAAGTTCCTGTGCCATTTGTGGAAGAGGAATTTTCAGATGAAGCGTTACCCAACCTTGAGTGACAAGCTATCATATATTCCATTTTCTACACTGGCAACCCATGTGATGCAGTAGCTAAAGGGTCCGACTGGGATCGGGGAGCCCAGAGTTCAAATTCCCACTCAGCCACGAAACTCACTGGGGGTGCAATAATGAAGAAGCTAGGGGCGTCCAGAGGCAAAATAGGACAGAACTCCTGCACCCCAATAGTTGTGTGGAAGGTAGAATTTCAGCAGGTGTAGCTTGTCACACTACGCTAGGGGTGGGGACCCTGGGACCCTCCAGATGTTGCTTCTGCTACTAAAGTTCCCATCATCCTGACCACTGGCTGTGCTGGCTGGGGTTGATAGGATCTCAAGTCCAACAACATCGAGAATAAGGCTGACCCCCAGATCCTGTTGGACTACAACTCCCATCAGCCCCAGCCATGGGCAGTGGTCAGGGATTATCTGGATGATACCACTTTAGTTTGCCAGCACTGTGCTGAACCTACTGAAGTGTCCTCTTCTACACAACTATTAATGCACAACTATTAATTTAGCATCTGGTCACCATATATTATCATAGTGATGGTTTTTAAAAAAGAAAAACTAAAGCTTTAGCTTGGCAGTGTCTCTCACAAATTAGAAGCTGATGGATGCCCTCACAATAGCTCCCTACCCACAGCCTATTTGAAGCTCGTTCCTGTTGGCCTCTACTATTTCCTTATTAAACTGAACTACATATTTCCTTGAGTCCTTGGCAGTATTATTTAAAGTTTCTGACAAGAGAGCAGGTTGCTTGCAAGAACCTCAGATAAAATAGGATTTCAGCACCTGCCACATCCTGCCACATCCACGGATTTCAGGGCCACATCCGCGGAGGGGAGGGCTAAGCTCCTTCCTAGGTATTCTGCCCCCCATATTTATTTTAATATGCACATTAATGGCATTAATGCCCTTAATGTCAAAGTGCTTAGTTCTCAAGGATGGTCACATTATTTTGGCATTCAAAGCAAAATAAAAATAAAAATCCCCGTGTATGCCTCGCTCTGGCAGCACAACAATAATACATTAAATAACTAACCATTTGCTATTCCCAAAATCAGCCTAAATGGAGGGCCAGCACAGAGTGTGTTGCAAGTAAGCGAGCATATTTATTTTATCGAATTTTCAGATTTCTTCCCTGCCCTCTGCTGTAAATTCTCAGAGTGGGTTACAGCAATGTAATAATACAATTAAAAAGAAGTAAAAGAGTTTATATATAATTATAAACTGAATGTAACGTATTCCAAGCAGGAGCAATAAGTAACAAAGAGCTCCCCCACATATACTGTACCATGGTTAGTATATGCTGTTATTTTTTCTTTCTCTCACAACCATTTGCCCATTCTCTGCCCCTCACCATTTCTTCCCCCAGGGTGCGGCCACCAGGGCTGGCTCAAGACATTTTGGCACCTGAGGCAAACCACAAAATGGCACCTCCCTCCCACCAGGGAAGAAGGGGTGAGTGAAGATCTACATCAGTGTGGTAAGAATTCACCTCTATTCTTACCACATCAGGAACAAGTGGGGGAGAATAAAGATCAACACCAGAACAGGGCTGAGTGAAGAACAGGACGGGAATCAAATCAGCCTTAGCTGGCAGTTCAACTGGGAATCAAAGGCCTTTGTGGGGTGGAATGGGCCTACTTTGAATTACACTGGGCAGGTACAGAGTCTGAGGGACCCCTGAGGGCAAGCCTCACCATTTCTACCTTAGAGGTGGGTCTCCAGCACCAGCAGTACAGTGGTATCTCTGGTTGCAAATGGGATCCATTCCGGAGGCCCATTCACAACATGAAAAGAGCACAACATGCAGCGGTGCGTGTGCGTGGGTCGCAATTCGCCGTTTCTGCACATGCGCGTGACATCATTTTGCACGTCTGCACATGCGTGAGTGGCGAAACCCGGAAGTAACCCTTTCCGGTACTTCCGGGTCGCCACGGGACGTAACCTGAAAGAACGTAACATGAAGCGGACGTCACATGAGGTATGACTGTACCTTCTTTTCACCAAGAGGCCACTGTGGAGGCAGCATGGGGGGGGGCCTCCCAAGGAGGAGTTAGATCCAGTCTCCAAGGAGTGCCCTGCAGTTTCTGCTGGCACCACAGCAGTGACACTGACAGCAAGCAATGTGTACCTTGGAGGCTGGCTGTGCCGCCCCTGTGGATCCTACTGCCCGAGGCAGTTGCCTCCCCTTGCCTCATGGACAGGCCGGCCCTGGCTGCCACTGACGATTTACAGGAAGCAATATGTGCAATTGTATGGGTAAATGCGCAAGGGGCCCGTTAAATAATATTGCAAGGGTCAACTGCATGGCCAGAAACCCCCAAAATAATTTGTTCTGTCTCTGACAGTCTGACGTGCAAAAATCTGAGTTTCCCCCCAAAAAACTGTTACCCACCCTGTTTGCAAAGTGTGGGTTTCCTATGGAAGGCTCGTTTTACCGCACCTGCGTTTAAAAGGCACCTAATCTCTTGATTAGCCAGGCCTCTCTCCCCAAAGCTCACTGCGTGTCATGCGAGGCATCTTGTGGCAGAGACACTTCCTGACTGAAACAAACGAAAGCAGCGCCATAGCAAGAGACCGCAGCGAGCCGCTGGGCAGGTGAAAGGCTGCTGCTTTATTTCCTGAGCCCTCATAATCCTTTGACTGAAGAAGATTACCTAAGAACTACAAGCAGTATCCAAGTGTTACACATCTATATTTGGTAACCAACTGTGTAGCAGCTGCCCCCTCAAAAATGGAGGTTTATTGGAATGACCAAATACATGAGATCCACAGTAGATTTGCTAACAGTGAAAGGAGAGCTGCACCATTTAATGGGATGGGTCTCAGCATGACAATTCCAGAATGGCTGCTCTCCATTCACTTTCTAAGGCACACGTAAGAGCCTTGAGCTGTTGGTCTCTAATTAAAAGCAACAGGTACGGCTGCTGCCTCTCTCTTTTTTTGCTGCTGGTGGTTGTTCCTGGCAGAGGCCCTGTGCCTTTAACAGCTGTGGGGTGGTTGTTTAGCAGGCCAAACTTTTCCCAGCATACAAGATACCCAGGTGAGGGGATGTCACACCTGTTGAACACCTGCATCCCGCAGCCAAATACATTTTCTAAGTACTGTGGTTGATAGTCAGTCCCGTATTTTGGAAAGTGCTTAAGGAAGTCTAGGCACCTGTGGTCTGTTGAGCCTGTAGACCAGATTCAGGCTCCACGTAGGAGATGGGAATGAAAGGTGCAAAGGGAGAGGATTCCTGGGGCAGGGTGGGGTGTGTTATTTCTTTGTTTAAAAGGGGGGGGGAAATCTGAACTATGACACATGGCAAGGGGTAGTGCTTAGCCCCCACTCCAGTATCACAGCCTTGATTAAAATCCTCCCACTGCTTTTAGCTCTGGACAGGAATATACCATGGACCATGAACACTCATTCTGCTTCTCTTCTTCCCCTCACCCACCTGCCATTTCTATTTTTCTAAAAACAATATACTGCATTTTTCTGTGTATAACACCTACCCACACTCTGTGTATGAGGCGACCCCTATTTTTGGCAACTCAAAATTAAGAAAATGGGGGGAGATTGCTCCCATGTATAAGACTACCCCCCCTTTTAACATTATTTTTTAGTAAAAAAAAACAACCCTAGTCTTATACATGGAAAAGTACGGGATGTATAGTGCCAGATCGCCTGGTTTCCTCCTAACATGTTTATTTAAGAGAGTTCTGTACAGAGGCCTGATAATAAAAGTTCCTTTTTATATCATTAATAGCAATATCATTGCTATTAATATTTATATCCCATACTTCCCCCTAAAGCAGCCCACGTTAGTGATAGAAACACCAGTTAAACATAATGTCAGGCTGAAATTGAAACCAGAAGTGTCCATGGTCAAAAAGGCTTCAAACACAATGTAAATGCACCCAATGTACACACTGCAGCTTGTCGAGGTTGTTGGTGTTATTTGTTTGTGAACTATGAGGGGGGAAATTTTTCTTGAAAAAATTAAGAACTCAAAACATGTTTTTGAAATTTATATGCCTGGGGAAAGAGATGAGTCTTTCTGAACAGAGCTACAGAAGCCACTTACAGGACACGCATTGCCAAAAGAGAAGGTAGTTCATAATTCACATGTATAGAAAAAAGGGCAAATGACTGATTTGCAATGGGGAGAATTTATCCTTCCTAATGGAAGCAGTTGCAGGACTCACCTTCTTTGCTATGTGCTAAAGACTTGAAATCTGATTAGGGTGGAGAAAAGGTGAAGGTCTAAGAGGTGGGGAAAGCCCATTCTCCAGCTTGACAAGCACTGCCCTCTAGAGGCAAGATATTTTGGCCATGTACACACCATACCCCCAGAGCAAATTCGAAGCATGTTCCTCGCCTCCCAAAGAATGCTGGGAACTGTTTCTTCACTATCCTTATTAGGTGCCGGTGTGATATCAACTGGTAACTGATTCCAGAGAGCTAGACTTGCAAAAGCTAAAATCCTGGTTTGGGGGGAGGGGCAGAGCCACAGGTCACATCCACACCATGCAGTTAAATAACTATTGTTGTTGTTTAGTCGTGTCCGACTCTTCGTGACCCCATGGACCAGAGCACGCCAGGCACGCCTGTCTTCCACTGCCTCCTGCAGTTTGGTCAAACTCACGCTGGTAGCGTCGAGAACACTGTCCAACCATCTCGTCCTCTGTCGTCCCCTTCTCCTTGTGCCCTCCATCTTTCCCAACATCAGGGTCTTTTCCAGGGAGTCTTGGATCACTGCCTTGCCGTGGTGAAGGGGCTTGAATAACTCAGAGAAGCTATGAGCTATGCCGTGCAGGGCCACCCAAGATGGACAGGTCATAGTGGAGAGTTTTTTTTTTCTTTAAAAAACCTTTATTATATTCCAACGGTTAAAAAACATATATACATCTTCCATAAAAAACAAAAACAAAAAGCAAAAATAAGAATATACAAACCAAATTTAAGTTCCTTACTGCTTAAATACGCAAACCTTATACAAATCCATTACATTATTTGACTTCCCACCACCACGTTGAGAGCCATAACTCAACAATATATTCAGCAGTGTCTTCATCCAATCGTTATTGCTACCTCGCGGTTTTTATATCATACCGACTGAGACTTTAACATTTCCTAAAATCGATTCCATGTATGAGAGAAATTTATTTCTCATAGTGGAGAGTTTTGACCAAACGTGATCCACCTGGAGCAGGAACCCGCAAGCCACTCCAGTATCCCTGCCAATAAAACTCCATGGACAAAGACAAAGAACTATTACACCACTTTAACTGTCATGGAGGATCCTGGGTGCTGTTAAGGGTTCTGTGTATGCCCGTAACACTACAGTTCCCAGAATTCTTTGGGGGGGGAGCCATGACTCTTAAATGGGTGGTGTGCATGTAGTCCAGGCCAGGTTATTTATCCACCTATCCCAGCCTTATCTACTCTTGCTTGGCAGCAGCTCTCCAATATTCCAAGCAAAGTTCTCCATCACCTGCTACTAATCCTTTTTGAAGTGGAGATTCCAGGGGCTGAACTTGGTATGCTCTACTTGCCACCCCTGTGCTCTGCTCTGTTCCTTTGCCATACAACAACAGGGAGTAATCATAGAATCAACCCAGTCTCCTCTCCGTGATTCTTTCCTGTACTTTTTTTTAATGCTCATATTGACAATTTTCATGAGTGTTCCCCCTACTGGTAATTTTGTTGTAATCTTTGAAGATTATGGTTTACAACAAGCTCACAGAATACAGTCGTACCTTGGTTGACAAGCAGCTTAGTTGCCAAATGTTTTGGCTGAAAACTGGAAGTTAATGTTCCAGTTCTCAAATGATTTTTGGAAGCCAAACATCCGCCGTTGCTTCCGATTGGCTGTAGAAAGCTCCTGCAGCCAATTGGAAGCCGTGCCTTGGTTTTCAAATGGTTCCAGGAATCAAAAGAACTCCTGGAACACATTCCATTCATATAACAATGTACAACTCTACTTCTTCGTTTGTTTCCTAGTGGTGACTTCCTGGAATCCTTTTAGAAATTGTTGTTGTTATTATTAATTTATTTATGCCCCACCTTTCCCCCTGATGTGACTTAAGATGGGAAAGAGGTAATCACTATTAATTATCAGGTTATCTGCCTTGTTCTAAATGTTCTCTGCCCATTCGATTTCTATTTGTATGTGTGCATAAATGGGGTTGTCTTTGTAATATGAAATAGTTGGGCATACCTTCATGATCCAAGAAAATTTGTCCACCTCATTGTGATAGCCATATTCAGCCTCTCTGGGTTTCAGGCTTCTTGGGAAAGTGAAATCTGGGCACAACAAAAGTGCACTCCTCTCTTGAACCCCATTTTCCCTTAGAATGGTCCAAGAGCCCTGTCCTCACTTGCTTGTGGCCACCCTAAGTGGGTGTCACTGTGCAATTGGCTTTTTTAGATTACTGTCCTGCAGCTGTTGGTGGCAGCAGGTGGCAATTGATAGCACAGAGTGAAATGACAGCAGCTGGTGGTATCAATCCGGACATATTACTGATTGGTCCCAACTGTTCTGACCTAGATATATGGCTAAAAAGATCAAGATGGCAAATTGAAAATCCACCACCTGAAATCAGGAACCTGCACACCAGAATGCTTCAAACAGTATGCTTTTCCATTTTTACGTACACCGCTTAGAAACTTTGATTATAGATTAGTATATAGATAGCTTAAATACAATTAATAAAACGCATAAAATAAGCCAAATGTATGGTTAGTGTGAACTAGACAATCTAAGTCACTTCTTCTGAGTTCAAAAGCCTAGCTAAAAGTGAAAAACATCTTGCCTGTACTGTTCTAGAGTTTCACCATTCTAAATGTTACAATACTTATATAATATCAGCTGTTGCGTTTGACTTCTGCTGCTTCCAAGTGAGTTGGCAGAGCTGATCTTTTAACACGCAAATTAACATTTGCCCACTGATCTCCTAATCAATTTAAATAATCCTAGACTGGAGAATTTTGGTCTTGTGAGAGTTTAAAAGGAGATTTGTATCAAAGGAACAGACATTTAATTGATTAAATGAATAAATAGAAATAAGGGGTGCCTCACATTTACCTAACATTTGGATGCCTTGTGATCAGATTACAGTATACACCTACACAGTTCACTACGTAGCATTTTTTATATTTACAAAAAATCATCAATCAATTGCATTAGATTACTTAAACAGATGCATCAAAATGTATATAAAAATATTTTGTTGACTCAGAGGAGGACATTCCAGTCTGCGGAATGTGCATGGCAAAAAAGTGTTTGCAGCTCCATATTTTCTAGCCATGGTGAGAGATTAGATGGAGCATATGCATCAGATTAAACGATCAGACAGCTGTTGGAGGGTTGCATGTCAGAAAATCTGCCCACATATCATCCTGGAACGGTGAAAAGGTGATGTGTCATTTGTGTCTGGGTTTTATGCTCGGTAATAATTTTCATTTAAACAAGAGTAACCTCTTGAAAGCTGTGTGCCAGAAGGTGACTATCCCAAACTCAAATGGTGAATTCAATTAGTTGTGTGTCATTGCTTTGAAAGAAAGGGAGGGACAATAGCAGCAAGCATTTATTATTACAGTTTAAAACAATAATTAAAAACCCCCAGATAGCTTTGAAATATATTTGGTGGTTGCTATAATAAAGATCTGGAAGAAACTGGCAAATGGGAATTAAACATTCACATTCAGTGAGGCATGTCTACACTAATAAATGTGCAGTGGGATTGCTGCAATACAATGTGCAGAAATAAGCTTTTGTTAATCTGCAACTTGATATTCCTGATCACCTGTTTGGAACATTAGAAGTTTGGTTCCAGGTACTTACTTCCTCCCACCTGCATAATAGGTGGGCTCAGATTCCAGGGGTTCACAGACACTTGGTGTGCTGACCTTGGTGAGCATCAGCGCCAACTAAATTGCCATCCCAGCACCTGTTGGCAGGCTCAGTGGACAGGATCCTGCACTGGTTACTGGATCTGAGTTGTTCCACTGCATATGAAAGGGTACACTGAGAAGGAAATATAAATCAGCTCAGGGAAATAATATGATGCTCTTAAGTCATCCAAAATGGCAGCCATTTCCTAGCAGTTCGAAAGCATGCCAGTGCAAGTAGATAAATAAGTACCACTGCAGTGGGAAGGTAAATGGCGTTTCCGTGTGCTCTGGCACTTTTCACGGTCCTCCATGCACCAGAAGCAGTTTAGTCAAGCTGGCCATATGACCCAGAAAGTTGTCTGTGGACAAACGCCTGCTCCCTTGGCCTGAAAGCAAGATAAGTGCCGCAACCTCATAGTCACCTTTGACTGGACTTAACCATCCAGGGGTCCTTACCTTGACCTTTTACCTACAAAAAGAAGCACTTTATTTCATCTGTCCCAAATTATTCAAGTTTTGTCTTTATTGGATAGCCCTGGGTACTAGTATTCATATGATTGAATGATCCTTCAACAACAAAATACCAAATCTCTATGCATAGTAAACTAGACTGTCAAAATAGAGACTATATCAGACCTCATTATTTTTCTGTAGAGAAGCATTTGTTGATGTGGCTCCCCACCTGCAATCTGAGTGGTAGAGCCCAAACGCAGATCCCCCACTTCAGTGTGAATAAGTCTTAAGTGCTGCACATGTTATCTGCAGATAATTTTGTGAGGTTTGGTTTTGGAAAGGAGTTCCAAATCCTTTGTGGCTCTTGTATTTGGAAGCCTGCTGAAAAGCTCAGAGTGCTTGTTTAAATGGTGTCTGGCTGATTCCAGATAAGTGTTGGTGATGTGCTTTTCTCAATTACTTGTGTTCAGCTCTCATTTGGCAACCAGACCATTAATTACATTTTGCGGGATTTCATCTCTCATCCTGCTAATTTGGAGAACCGGATGACCTTTTTGTCCGCCTTTTATCTCCTACATCGATGTTTTGAAAGGTGGGGGGTGGGATGGGGTGGAGGGAGAGGAGAGGAGAGATGGTGTAATCCTAAACACTGTTGTAAAATAAAGCTTCCTGGCAGAATGGGTTGAAAGGCACACAAATCATGATTCATGCTTTTAATACAGTAGTGCAGACTATCAGCATGGAACCATAGGATAGGATCCACAAATCTCCTGAGACAGGGTGCTGTAGTGTCCTTTTCATTTTAGCAACAAACACATATACACACAAGTTAGCACAAGTCGACTGTTGTCACTCTTAAAGTGCTTCTAGAATCTATTTGGTTGGTTGAAGCTCTAGTGTCCAGACAGATCTCCAGATTGGGGTGATTTAATCTAATCCTCATGCCTACAGACCTTACAAATTAACCCACATAATTCAAACTGTGCTGTGCTTCACAATCACAGGTACCCAGATATTACAAATGGCAGATAGTTTGTCTCAGTTATCATTTAGAATCATAGAACTGTAGAGTTGGAAAGGACCCCAAGGGCCACCTATTATTATTAGTAATTTTATATACCGCCCTATACCTGCAGGTCCCAGTAGTGATGTATTTTCCCAGTAGTGATGTATGGAAGTGAAAGCTGGACCATAAAGAAGGCTGATCGTCGAAGAATTGATGCTTTTGAATTATGGTGCTGGAGGAGACTCTTGAGAGTCCCATGGACTGCAAGAAGATCAAACCTCTCCATTTTTAAGGAAATCAGCCCTGAGTGCTCACTGGAAGGACAGATTATGAAGCTGAGGCTCCAAGACTTTGGCCACCTCATGAGAAGAGAAGACTCCCTGGAAAAGACCCTGATGTTGGGAAAGATGGAAGGCACAAGGAGAAGGGGACGACAGAGGACGAGATGGTTGGACAGTGTTCTTGAAGCTACCAGCATGAGTTTGACCAAACTGCGGGAGGCAGTGGAAGACAGGAGTGCCTGGCGTGCTCTGGTCCATGGGGTCACGAAGAGTCGGACACGACTAAACGACTAAACAACAACAACACCTGCAGGTCCCAGGACAGTTCACAAGATAAAATTAAAACATAAAAACACAAAATACATAATCAAAATATAAGCAGAAACAGCTGAATAATGCCCCCACTCAAAAAAAAAACACATTAAAAAAGTATAAAACAAATTTTAAAAATTTTAAAAACACAATTAAAGAGCAGTCTAAAATAATGTAATCTAGTAGAACCTCTGCAATGCAGGAATCTTTTGCACAGTGTGGGGCTCAAACTCACAACTCTAAGATTAAGAGTATCATGCCCCATCAACTGAGCTATAGTGAGTTAGTTTATTGATTTTATAACTTCACAGAATGAAAAAGAGCGCCAAAGTGATTAAAAAGAAGTGGAAAACACAAAATGCCGTGATATAAGATAGGAAAATAGCTGAAGTAAGAAGAAACTGGATAATACTTTTAAAGTGTAAAAAACTGGATAATACTTTTAAAGTGTAAAGGGGAAAAAAAGCTCGCTGTTCACTAATCGCTATGCAAGGAATTGTCAAAACCTTTCCATAATAAGTTAGCTATTAGTTGGTAAACTGGCAAGATGGAAAGCTAGGCTGAGTGACATTTAATTTAATTAGAATCCTTTCTTAGGAAAAGTCTTTTGCTGAAAATTATATTAATTACCTTACGTAGGCAGGCTACTAATACAGTATTTTCTCATTAATGTTATTCATTTGAGTTGCTTCACTTTTCAGCTCATCTACTATGAATCCAAAGAACACCAATTATTCTACTTCAGCACAAAAGCCAATTACAATCCCTTCTCTTGCTCTCTCAAGTGTACATCACACACACACACACACACACACACACACACAGAGAGAGAGAGAGAGAGAGAGAGAGAGAGAGAGAGAGAGAGAGAGAGCACATGCAAGGACAGTCCTACCCTTTGCCAGAGTGAGGCAACTGCCTTAGGTGGCAGATACTAGGAATGGCGAACTGCACTCTCAGCTGTTCCTCTGAAGCCTCTGGCTGTGCCTCTCTGTTGAAGATCAGTGGAGAAAGGAAGACCGAGAGAAGATTTTGTCCCTTTCACATAATACTTGAACTCAGGGCCATCCAACAAAGCTGAATGTTGCAAAATCATGGAGGATAAGTCTATTTTGTCTTTTGAATAAGTCTAGATAGAAGAAATATTAGGAAGAGCTTTCTGGTGTTATGAACTGTTCATGTGGGATAGGTTTTAATTGGTAGGAGGGGGTACATTAATTGCAATTTATCCCTCCAGGTGCCCAGGTGTGTGAGTTTCAAAATCTCATCCTTGGCTGCCAAATTAAAAGCATAGGAATTAGGCTGTAAAACCTTGTTTTCAGCAAGCCCAGCTATGAAGTAAGCTGCCTTCCACTTTCTTACCCCACTTAACAAAGAATCAGGCAACTTGTAAAGTAAGTTTAACAATAAGATTTACCTACTTTATAATCGTGCATTGGTTCACAGCAAAGGCAGCAGCAAATCTATGAAGGTAAAATACTTCAATTTATAGTATAACCAGCTTCAGGCATTTGCCTGAACTGAAGCAAGCACTGTGCACACCTGCTCTCATGGCTGGTCAAAGAAAGTGTACTGGTCCCGGGGGGGGGGGGTACCGTGAGGCATGGTCAAAGTCCGGTCCTGGGCCGAGGATCTGGAGACTGTCCACCAAGGGGGAAGCAGGGTCCAAAGCAAGAAGCCGGGCGTGGTCGGGACCTCCGGAGAAACAGGTCTAGGTGCTGGCAGAAACAGGTTTCCAACGTCGTTGCTCCCGCAACCTGTGACTGGGCTGACTGGCCTTTATCTCCTCTGAGGCCGGGGCAGTCCCGGCCCACAGGTGACCCGCCTCCCCTGGCCTTAAGGCGAGCACTCCTCCTGAGAGAACCCAGTTCCCTCCGCCTCTCTGCCCTGAGCCTCTGCAGTTCAGGAGAGACTGGAGGGTTACTGGACCCAGGGGCAGCTTCCCCTGACAGGGCTGGGAGAGGTGCACCTGCAGGCAATGGATCTTCAATCACCTCCGGAGCCAGAGTGGATTCATCTGGTGTCTGCTCCTGAGGATCCGGCACAGGTACAGGCCCTTCAGATTCAAGCCCCTGCCCCAGCTCAGCCGGCCCTGGAGGCGGGGACTCCTGTGCAGGCTGGGATTCCTCCAGTTCAGCCTCTGAATCGGATTCCCAGGCCATCACAGAAAGAGAGAAACAGGAAGTACTATATATCACATAGAGACCTCACTTCCCATTGTATTTCTGTGGTCTATCAGTACTCCAGCTCTGTGGACTTGGTCCCTTTTCACGCTAACTGTTATGTACTGAAGTTCTCACCCTGGGCCAGCAGGGGGATACTGTAGATAGTCCGCATATGCAAATAAGGAATGGAAAGGGACTTTCAGTGATTGGATAGTTACAGAAAGTTGTTACTGTTGCTTTGTAGTTGAGCTCTATATAAGCAGGTTGGCCGAACCCCTCAGTTCAGTTCTGTTCTGTGAATAAACAAGAGCTGTCTGAAGAATCGCTGTGTCGTCTGATATGTTTGCCCACAACTTAACACTAACCAGCAAGAATACACATTTGTTAGCTTTGTTTGTCCACAGGTTTGTTTCTCCCACAGTTTGATAGTAGAAAGGCCCTTTCTCAGGAGACAGCAGACTCTCCTTCATTAAAAGTTTTTAAGAAGAAGGTTGGTGGCCACCTATTAGGGGTGCTGTAATAGTGGGATTTGTGTCGTTGATAAGAGATCAGACTCCTCTGAAGTCCCTGCCAACTCTATGATCCTATATAAACTTTTCAACCCACAGGATTTAAGAAAGAATGCATATTTTTTTAGATCAGATTAGATCCAGGTGCTGTTGAACTACAGCTCTCATCATCTCTGACCATATACCATGCTAAGCCAGAGCTCATGGGAGGTTGGAGTACAAAATCCAGCTCCCCAAACCTTCTTTAGAGCCATTTTCTTGAGTAAGGATGCAGAGCATATTGTCTAATCTCAAAACCGGACAATTTTAATCCATTTCAAATTCTTATTTGTAAGAAACATAGAACACTTGTAAGACATCCTATCATATTTTGATAGTGTAGGAAGGCACAATTTATTTAGGTAGACAAGGTGCTCAAAATGCAATGCAAAGTGTTTTGATTTCTTAACGCTGTTTGGGCAGCTATGAAGAGAACAGTAATGGCCCAGACTATTTTCCTAGGCTTCCTTCGGAGAAGGATAATTACTACAAATATTGCCTCAGCCACCCACAATGAGGATCTCCATTCGGGTATGAAAAAAACATATTGAGTGAGAAAAACCAGAAGGGATTGCACTAGAAAATGTGTTAATAACACTCCTATGAAATTAAATAGGCAATTCGCACCATCTACTGAAATTATTAAAGGAACAATTGTTGTAACTAGCACTGAGCTATATTAGACTATTTTTCTAGTTTGATTGCATGAGCACAAAAACTTACTGGGCACAATCCACAAAAAGCATGTTCTGTATCACAGTGCAAGCCAACTGCAATGAGCAAGAGCCATTTGGGAACAGCCCAGGACATTTTACTGCTTAGCTCAAAGAACAAAATGCTTTCCCCTCTTTCTTCCATTCGCAGAAGCTGACCAGACTGGCTGTGAAATATTACTTTAGGCCTGGTGACAAGACAGTGTACTCCATCCAACCTGAGGGTCTCAAGCTAGCTTAAGGATACAAGTTGAGTTGCCAGGTCAGGAGCACCCCAGACCCTGAAATGTCAGGGTCCAAACCCGAAACCTAGGGGCGGCCCATGATGATGTCATGGGGTGGTTCCCCAGTGATGCCCCAGGACAGGCCCTGGAGATGGAGGTTAATTAGGAGAGGAGGGCAGACCCAACCAGAGTGTCTATGCTGCACCTTTTACTTGCTACATTCTGACCTCCTGCTCAGAACTAAAGCCTTTGACCTCAGAAGACCCTGAGTTGGAGAACACTTCCTCTGGGTCCAGTTTTCGACTTTGGCCTGGTTCTGCCATGTGCTGAGTTGATGAAAAAGTCTCAGGGCAAGAGCCAAAGCATCTTTTCCTTTTGTTGGGTCCCTTTGGTGGAAATAAAGGCTAAGAATCAGAATTCTACTCCAACCAAAGAGAACATGGATGGGGAACTTGTGGTCCTCCAGTTAGGTATGCACTGCATGGAAAAGAAGTTTTGTATTTTGTGGAAGACACAAGATCTACCCACCTTGGAAGATTGGCAGATGCAACTAATGGACTACATGGAGATGGCGGAAATAACTGGCAGAATCCGAGACCAGGGAGAGGAGACGGTGGAGGAAGACTGGAAGAAATTTAAAATTTATTTGCAGAAATATTGTAAAATTTATGAATGTTAAGGACATTGAAATGAATCGCAGGGGCTTTAGCAACAAATTAAAATGCAAGATTGGATTAACAACGGATAAATTAATACGATATGAATTTGCTGAATTAATTTTTTAAAAAAGGGATATAAGAATGGGAGGTGTGAGGAAATCCGGAAAATAAGCTAATTGAAGATGAGAAATTAAGAAAGAGGGAATTTTTGCTTTTTGTTATCTCTTTTTTCTTTTTCTTTTGATGTGTTTAATGTTTGTATTTTTGTATTGTATTGTTGTTTTGTGGTTTTGCATTTTCTTTGACTTTTATTGTGGAAACTTAATAAAATATTTTTTTTAATAAAAAAAAAGTTTTGTATTTTGTTGGTTTTGAGTTTTCCATCATTCAGCTTCACTAGATGTCTGCAAGTTCTAGTATAAGGAGGAAGCGGAGAAGGAGTTTTCACTAGTGGCGTTCTCCTTAGCTTGTATAATTTTGTATGCCTTTATTATGTCTCCTCTTACACACTTTTTCTCTGAACTAAAAAGCTCCAAATATTATAGCCTTTCCTCATACAGTATGGTTCAAAAGATGATCCATATATATTAGCCACATTGCGTGACGTCTTGCAGAACTTTCAGAATAGGCATTAAATTACTCCAAAGAGTCTCTTCTGCCCGGCCCAGGTTTATTGAGCCGTCTCCACATGGCTGCAAAATTGGATCTACTCAAGATGTTCCACATATTGGGTTGGGTAATGAATCCAGATGATGCATCATTTTAACAGGAGATGGAAGTGCCATCCTAATTTCTAGGAAATATTAACAGTGGAGCAGGAAAAACACACACACACAAACCTCTGTGTAGGTTCTAGCACTCAAAAACTGAAGAACTCTCTGGCGTTTCTTAATTAGAATTGAAGCAGCTGTTGCAAATCATTCTTCATTATACATACTGAAAGTCTGAGGAGCCAAAAATGTCTGCACCATATCAGTGCATAATGGAATAAATTACTTGCCTTTCCAGGGTGTCCTATATGCCTTCTGTTGATTTCACACATTACACCAGCAAGAAACGTGGATTTGTTACTGAATTTGTATACTGAACAAGGAGCTGAATCCCAGCTGCCAAAGTATGATAAACGTGTTCATCATAATGCACATCACATTCAAACGTTACATTTTTAGATGTACACTTCAAAAATTTTAAAACTAAAACCACAAATTGTTCAGTGAGAATGTCATGGTTTTATTATTGGCACAAAAAGGTGGAGGTCTGGAAGCAAAACTGTTAGTTTCTTAGTTTCTATAGCAGTAGTCTCTATAGTAGTAGAAGGGAAGATTTGGACCTTTGGACCTCTAAATGTTGAGTTACAATTCTCATCTTCCCTAGGATGGTGAGAGGGAACGGGGGTTTCCAGCTAACCTACCCCTGCCTTTGGAAGCCTTATAAGAAGTTGCTGCAGGAGCAGTAGTGTGAGCCACACCATGCAAGAAGTATGTCTAGGACCAAGCTGAAACTGCCAAGCTCCCTGGTTCTTTTTGCTGTTCCCCTACGAAAAAATCCACTGCACGCAATTGACACCATGTAGCATCTGTAGCAGCACAACCGGATGTCTTCATCTGCCCCAACTGCAACAAAACATGTCTCTCCCATATCAGTTTCTACAGCCGCAGCAGGCACTGTAACTCAACAATGGTTTGACTTCATCCCCAAAGGTACACTCCTCTATTGTCTCCTAAGACAGATGGATGCCAACAAGTTCTTGCCATGGTTGATCCTGAGATGTATTCCTGTTCTCTTTGTTCTAAGCCACTTTGAGCATGATTCTGTTTGTGGGAAAATAAAACTAAGAATGAATGAGTCCCTAACCATTGGATGTAAAGGGGTAGGAAAATATGAAAGTGTGCTTTAAACTACAGAGTGATCAACATTGTGCATCAAAGATTATCTGACAGCTCAACCTAAATTCACACAAAGCTCCTATGCAACGCCTTGAATAACTCGCTGTCTTCAAACCCTGCACATTGCATTCAGCTGAATGCACGGTAATCCACTCCACGTAGATCACCCTGGGAGGATTTAGGATCTTTGGCCACAGTCCAGCATAGAGCAAAGCAAGCCCACTGACCTATATGACTCAGTAGGTGAATCTGTTGGGGCAGTCAGCACGTGGACATGAGGATGGTTTAACGTGTTGTAATACAATGGTGTATTGTTTTAAACTTGCAGGAATAGTCACTGGCAGTTACTAGGACTAGCCACACGAGGGCAAAAGGCTTGCTGTTGGAAAATAAACAAGAAAGCTATTTTCGTCCTTAGACTTCAGGACAACCTTCTGGTGGAAGGCAATCCGTTGTTTCTTGGTATTTTATTACTTACAGGATCGGAAGGTTTTAGATAACATCATAGAAGCCAAATAAGTCTAAAGTAGTGAAAAGCAATAAATAAAATACCTCTGTCGCATTTTAACAATGTTGAGAATGCATACCCTCCAACATTTCTCTGATGAAAGTAGGGACATCCTATTTATTATTATTATTATTATTATTATTATTATTATTATTATTATTATTATGAGATCCAGCACCAATGGCCTTCTGGCGGTTCCCTCACTGCGAAAAGCCAAGTTACAGGGAGCCAGGCAGAGAGCCTTCTCAGTAGTGGCACCCGCCCTGTGGAACGCCCTCCCATCAGATGTCAAAGAAAAACAACTATCTGATGGTTAGAAGACATCTGAAGGCAGCCCTCTTTAGGGAGCTTTTTAATGACTGATGTTTTGATGTATTTTTAATCTTTGTTGGAAGCCACCCAGAGTGGTTGGGGAAACCCAGCCACATGGGCAGGGTATAAATAATTTATTATTATTATTATTATTATTATTATTATTATTATTATTATTATTACCCCACCCATCTCACTAGGTTGCGCCAGCACCTTCCAACATATATAAAAACATCATTAAACGTTAAAAACACTTTCCTATGCAGGCCCGCCTTCAGATGTCTTCTAAAGATTGTATAGTTACTTATCCCTTGGCTTGAGGGTCGCATAACTCCATACCCTCCAACTTTCTCTGCTGAAAATAGGAACGTCCTAAGGGAAAGCTACATTCCGGAATCAAATCAGAAGCCATAATGCCTTCTGCAAATCTGGGACTGTCCCTGGAAAATAGGGACACATGGAAGGTCTCAGAACATGAGAAGAGGTCCGCTTGATCAGGCCAAAGGTCCATCCTGTTGAGCGTCCTGTTCCCACAGTGGCCACCTCAGATGCTAAATTGTTAACTAAACTAGAACTACAGTATGCTAATTATATTGGAAAGGCAGTGCCTGTGTATGCTGCTGTCATTGTATCAGGCTGTAACAGAGGACAGAAAAGAAGATATGTACCAACTCCGACTGAGTCAAAGGAGGTCTCCTCCCTACCAACCGTCGCCTAGCAACAGCCATTCCATCAGTCTGCAACAGAAAAGGGAAGAAAAGAGATTGGGGGTCTCTCCATTCATGCATAACCAGTGGACTTTTCTGCTTGAGCTTTTCCACTCAGCTAGTTATTAGATGAACTTAACAACATGTCTGGGTTTGCTTTCCTCCTCCCTCCCAATCCATTTTTCCTTTTGTGTTATGTCTTTTTATATTATAATCCTGGGGGCAAGTGGCTGGGTTGTTTGTAAACTGTCTGCCATACTGAGAACATCTGGGGAGAGGGGCTTAAAAAAAATTCAATAAATAAACAAATGTGTTGTTGGACTTCTAACAAATTCAAGTGCCACGAAGGGAAAGAACAGGAAAATCAGAGCTTAAAAAAAAACCAAAAAACACCTTCATTGAATTCAAAAAGACTTCTGAGTAGGCTTGTATTGGACTGGCTTACAGTGTAAATAGATTTAATTGGACTCAAGACCACTCAACAATGTAGTTTAATAGTGGCGCTGTGGTCTAAACCACAGAGCCTAGGGCTTGCCAATCAGAAGGTCGGCGGTTCGAATCCCCACGATGGGGTGACCTCCTGTTGCTCGGTCCCTGCTCCTGCCAACCTAGCAGTTCGAAAGCACATCAAAGTGCAAGTAGATAAATAGGTACCACTCTGGTGGGAAGGTAAACGGCGTTTCCGTGCGCTGCTCTGGTTCGCCAGAAGCGGCTTAGTCATACTGTCCACATGACCCAGAAGCTGTACGCTGCTTTCCTCAGCCAATAAAGTGAGATGAGCGCCACAACCCCAGAGTTGTCCATGACTGGACCTAGCGGTCAGGGGTCCCTTTACCTTTACCTAGAACCAGTAAACCATTTTCCCCTGACCACTGATCATGCTGGCTACAGCTGATGCAAACAAGGAGTCCAAATATATCTGGAGAGCCACAGGGTGATGAAATGGCCTATATTACAGGTATGTATTATCTGATTATCATGATAATTTCAAAGGCTTGCCCAGGGGTGAATTTCTTTTCTTTTCTTTTCTTTTCTTTTCTTTTCTTTTCTTTTCTTTTCTTTTCTTTGGTAGCACTTAGCCCATCTCTTGCTAAGTAGTATAAAAAGGATTAATCTGATAGTAAAGTCATTGCTTCCTGCAAAATAGGGTTTGTCAACTCAAGGGACTACC
This sequence comes from Podarcis vaucheri, assembly GCF_965113315.1. Lineage (NCBI taxonomy): Eukaryota > Metazoa > Chordata > Lepidosauria > Squamata > Lacertidae > Podarcis > Podarcis vaucheri. The sequence goes on from NC_138766.1 coordinate 67,340,783, forward strand.
AGCTCTAAAATTATCATGGAAAATGTAGGTTGCTCGATTCATGCACAGGTTTCTGGCTCAATTAATTAATAAATAGTGTTCATTTTCCTTACTTCGTAATTTCACCGTAAGCATCACAACTCCCCAGTGCTCAGGTGTTCCCCTGCATTGTAGCCCAGTTTTCAGGTGCCAAATATAGCACAGAGGTATCAAGGTACCTCTCTGTCCCTTTCCAGCCAAAGGTTCTGAGGCTGCTTAGCCAATCTGTACCAGCAAGGCATTGTTGGAAAGCATTTGGCTAGTGCCCTATTGAATGAAAACCCTTGACTCATATACATTCGGATGATCTTTCATTTAGACAAAAATAAAATAAAATAAAATCCAACAGACTTTGGAACACAGAGTCAGCCAGGCCAGTTGTGAGGCCCAGACCTTGTCAGGCTACTGGTAACAGCAGTGTGTGACCCTTCTCAGATGAGCAAAGATCATCAGAAGGACAAGCGACGGACCTTAATTTGCTCTTTGTTTCCATTATGATGACTTGAACTAGGTCCGTGATGAATGAGAGGTATAAACCCCTGTTATTGGTGCTGGAGTTGCCGGGTGTGCTGTCGCTGACGTAAAATAACTTTGCACCAAGCTGCTGAAACTCAGCTCCGTTTGGACACCACACAGGATGGCATATGTTATGCGGGAATGAAAGTTGACAGCTTTGCAAACATGAAATGGTATTTTGAAAACAGGGCAGCTGCTATATGGGCATCACCAAAAAGAGGACAGCGGAGGATACCTATTTCCACATGGTTCACATGCATAGCTGCCAATTTAGAAATAGCCACTGTTATTTAAATAGAAATATATCTCACTGCCATGAGGAAGGACTTGACCAGGTGACTTGTGCATTAAATGTGATGTGGATGTGACCTTTATCTTTAAACCTAGACCTAGGCTGGGTGTCCTTTTGAGCAGAGGGCTGTTTTGAAATCAGTGGCCATTCAAAATATTTAACTAATAGGGGAAAGTGATACAACTCAAGATTATAACATAACCCTATCTGAGTGGCAGGCTCAGCAGTGCCACATACCAACTGGGAGTGGTAGAGTGGAGAGCTAGGACCCCCAACTGTAAGGGGACCCTGAACCAATGACAGGCAGAGCCAACTCATTCTAGTTTTGCCCCCATCCACTGCCCTTGCGGAGTTCTACACCTGAGACTGAGGAGGAGGCAGAAACTGGCAAGCAATGCTGTCACACCTTGGACCACTTATAAGCAAGGCAGCTGGGAGGCACAGAGGGGCTGAGGGCAGGCTGAGGCCGGTGGAGTAGGGCTTCATTTGTCCTAATGGAGCAGCCTCCACCACTCACAGTTCTGTTGCGCATTTCTGTGCAAACACAAGGAGGGGGAAAGCCTTGCTGGTTCAGCCACTGCGAAAGGGTGAGGTTGGCCTGGAAACCTAAGTAGATGCAGAGTAAGATACTGTGGTACCTCAGGTTACATACGCTTCATGTTACATATGCTTCAGGTTACAGACTCCGCTAACCCAGAAATAGTACCTCAGGTTAAGAACTTTGCTTCAGGGTGAGAACAGAAATCGTGCTCCGGTGGCGTGGCGGCAGCAGGAGGCCCCATTAGCTAAAGTGGTGCTTCAGGTTAAGAGCAGTTTCAGGTTAAGAACGGACCTCCAGAATGAATTAAGTACTTAACCCGAGGTACCACTGTAGTGAGGGGTTCGTTGGGGAAGGGTGCCTGAGATTGGGATTTTGCAGTCATGTTCTGAGAAAAGGACAGCATCGGAAAATGATTTAAAGGTAGCAATTCAACCTGCCTTTTTTCATGCTCTCACTTTCTCATACCCTTACAGATACAGAAAGGGAGAGGGAGGGAGGGAGGGAGATTATGTGTTTGTGTGTTTTTTCTAGGTTGCTAAGCCTGCCTTTTTGTTTTGGAGAAAGAACTCGGCAACCCATATTTGAATCCTCCTCCTTAAGAAAACTCTCTTTCCTTCTTTCCTTGAATAATTTATTCTTTGTTGCCATGGAAATAGTTTCTTCTTCTCCCAAATCGTACAATTCCAGGCCCCCTAGGTTGATTTCTGTCAGTCCACAGTCATTCTAGATCCTTCCTTCAATGACAGTGGTACTTGATGCTGTTTTTCCAAGTTGTTGGTTTTTGTATTTAAAGAAGACAGGATGGCATATTCTTTCTGTGACTCCCCGCCCCCACTGTCTCCCCACCCCGGCTCCCACTGCTTTACTGATAGCTGCTGGGTATATACAGTAATGGTGAGATGCCTTTCAGGGACCTTACTAAAAGTGCACAATGAAAGAACCAAGCGCTGTGCCAAAATATGCCATCCATTTGCTCAAAAGAAAGTCTTTTCTTTTTCTGCCTCAGCCTCAGAGCACTTCAGAATTTCTTTTGAATTTCAGTGGGTGTGGGGTTCTGAGTTTACCTTACCATTATGAGGTGGCTGAGGACAGAAGTGTCATGGTCTGGGACTGAGGGAAGGTTGAAGACCAGTTACTACATATTTCTGCAGCAGGGTCTCTTTCTCCAGCATTTTATTCAGCATAAAAGGAGAGCTTTTTAACCCCTGTATGTTCCATTAGGAACACTGAAAACACAAAGGTGCTTCAGTTTCAAGAGAATGATGTGCAAGTTCTGTTATGTACAATGGAATTACACAGAAAAGGCAAATTAAGTCACTCCGGAAGAATACATTGAGCACTCCAAATGATTTCCCAAGTATGTGCACAGAAAACAGTAGATCTAGCTGAAAGGCAGCACATGGATATCTGCATTGACGGTGGCAGTGGATCTGTAATTATTATGGTTATGCAATCTTAGAAGGTTGTATGATTTTAGAAGGGTCATGGCTGTGGGGGGATGTGGCTAGGACTGTCATGAAGCGACCCTGGACTTCTGAATTTTCCGCTACATTACTGGTTGAGGAAGCTGTGTGTGGTTTTTCTTTTTTACCAGTAAATATTATTCCGCAGCCTCCCTAGCTGCCTGCACTTCCTGATCTGAAAAATTCCCATGGGCAGCATTACCTCACGATATGTAACCCTATGATATTAATAAAAGCAAGAGTATCTGGGAAGGCTTATAGAGTGCAGGCCACAGATGAGATGAGATGTGGAACCAATGGAAGGATGCTACAGGCGAACACTCCCTCAGCCACAGTGGAGTAAGCACAATGAAAGCCTGCACTAATAAGAATTCCACTGGCATTTTCTCTCCTTTGATAATGTTCAAGTGCAGTTTCTTATCTTATTAATTGATGGAGAATGGCTAAAAACAAAAACCACTGGAGGAAAATTGGCACAGCACTAGAAAGAGAAGACAAGTAAGACTGTTAAGTTGTGGGTGAACATATCAGACGACACAGCGATTCTTCAAACAGCTCTTGTTTATTCACAGGCCAGAAGAGAACTGAACTGAAGGGTTCAGCCAGCCTGCTTATATAGAGCTCCATTACAACGCAACTGTAACACTTTCTGTAACTATCCAATCACTGAACGTCACTTTCAATCCTTTATTTGCATATGTGGACCTGAGTGAAAACTATCTACAGTATCTCCCTGCTGGCCCAGGGTGAGAACTTCAGTACATAACAAAGACGTCATTGTTTAGTTTGTACCAGGGCTTATCAAGACTTACATCTGTTGTTGTTGTCGTCTTGTTAACTAAAAGATTTCCTGGCAACTGATAGAAATACATTATGCTGGAGAAAAAATAAAATATCATTTGAAACATTAACATAGTCATACATCATAAAAAAACAGCCTTCCCATCCCAGCCATATCTTATATCAGCACATTCCACACACAAGAGAAAGATTATCAGGAGGTTTGGCTGAACTTTTCAGGAAGTGTTTCTGCAGAAGTACAGAAACACTTCACGAAAAATCTTTAGGTCACCCTAAAAGCAGCCCAGTAAGGAGTAAGCATGCTTAGTGACCAGAGACCACTGTCTGCTACGGTGAAATACATTGTGGGAATCATAGAAAAACTAAAAGGAACAAATATTTTAAATACATGAATGCTTACCTGGTCACAGGTGAGATTGGGGTGGGGATTGTTGGTTTATCTTATTTTTTATGTTCATGTTCAGTGCAGAGTGTTTGAGGACTGGGACATTCGCAGGGAAACCAAAATGCTTGTTTACAAAGCTATTATACTACCAACCTTACTGTATGCTTGTGAAACCTGGACCACTTATAAATACCATCTCCAGCTCCTTGAAAGATTTCATCAACAGTGTTTACACTGTTGGAAAGACAGGTGAACTAATGCCACTGTACTGGAAGAAGCAAAGATCACCAATGATGAAGCAATGATTCTTCAACATCAACCTCATTGGACTGGTCATGTTGTTTGGATGCCTGATTATTGTCTTCCAAAGCAACTATTCTGAACTTAAAAATGGAAAGTGTAATTCCAGTGGTCAGCAAAAGAGATTTAAAGGCAAGGTTCAAGGCAAATCTTTCAAAATGTAGTATAAACACCAACAACTGGGAAACACTGGCCCTCAAGCGCTCCAGTTGAAGAACAGCCTTTACCAAAGGTGTCATGGGCTTTGAAGACGCTCAAACTCAGGATGAAAGGGAGAAACATGTTAAGAGGAAGGCGTGCTTGGCAAACCTGCACCATGATCAACTCCCACTTGGAAACCTATGTCCCCACTGTGGAAGGACATGTGGATCCAGAATTGGCCTCCACAGTCACTTACAGACCCACTGTTGAAACCGTGTTTATGGAAGACAATCTTACTCAACTAGGAGTGATCACCAAAGACTTTGCTTCTGGTTTCTCCATTGCAGGGGTAGGCAACCTAAGGCCCGTGGGCCAGATGCGGCCCAGTCGCCTTCTCAATCCAGCCCGCGGACAGTCCTGGTATCAGCGTGTTTCTAAATGAGTAGAATGTGTCCTTTTATTTAAAATGCATCTCTGGGTTATTTGTGGGGCCTGCCTGGTGTTTTTATATGAGTAGACTGTGTGATTTCATTTAAAAGGCATCTCTGGGTTATTTGTGGGGCATAGGAATTTGTTCATATATATTTTTCAAAATATAGTCCGGCCCACTACATGGTCTGAGAGATGGTGGACCGGCCCACAGCTGAAAAAGGTTGCTGACCCCTGTCCTAGGGCTTGTACCATGCAGGTCCAAATATTTGTGAAAACGAATAAAATCACTTATTAAAAAACCATTGAGAAGCAGAATGTAATGGAACGAAGTCCCCAGGGGAGGACATGGCTGGCTGGAATCCTGAACAGGAGCAATTCATAGCGCAGCATTTTGTTGCAGTGTTATGTACTGAGTTGAATAGGATCCAAATTGCAGCAGTCTGATTGGTCCTAGAACAATAGGATTCAGAATGCAGCAGTCTGATTGGTCCTAGAACAATAGGATCCAGAATGCAGCAGTCTGATTGGTCCGCAGGAGCCACCCAATCCAACTCCAGGTGGAAGTGAATCCGCAACCTGACTGGCCTACAGGAGAATCCCGGAACTAGCCAATCACGTGGGGCCCATTGTGTAAATAATGTATATAAAGCAGACATTTCGGGGGAACTTCCATTCCTCACTACTATGATGAGCTGAATAAAGAGCATGAAATCCACTCTCGACTCCGAATATATTTCATGCAGGTTCCACTAGTTTTCTAAATATGTAAAGTGCAAGGCCATGAGTTTAAATATAGCCAGGCTATAGGGACGCAAAGTGGGATGGAGAGAAGTTCCCAGCAAACCACTTTCAAACATGGTTCAGGCTTTGGATTGCCAAAGTGGGCAGGGGGAGCTATTTCCGTATCTGTTTATTGTGCTTTTCAAAGGCAACGAAAAGAGGCGAAGATAGTAAGCACAGCGTAATAGCTGCATTCATATTATTCTAAAATATAAATAGGAGTGTGGAAAGCATTTCCCAGTATAGGCAGCACTACTTAACTTGCAGTCCTGCCGCAGGGCAGGAGGCTTCCTCCAGTAAATGGGCTGCGTTGCTGAAATGTCGGTCTGCTCCCAGTAGCTCTCTGGCTTTGATTGTTGCTGCTTGATCTCCATCATTATCCACACTTTTTTGCGGAGCTTATGTAATTTACACTTGCAAAAGATCTCTTGCCCTGAAGGGGATAAGGATTTTTTTAATGGAAAAAAATGAATAAACTTTTATTCCCATTCTAAATTAAGAGGATACTGCTCTGACCTAATTGATTAGTTTAAAAGCTAACTTCCACTTACGTCCAGCAATTTGACTGGGACGAATCCTTAAAGTCTGAAGCTAGGGGAAACCAGTATTACACATTTGTGATCATTGCTCTTCAGGACTTGTTGAGATTCCTGCATTGCAGAGGGTTGGGCTAGATGACCCAGTACTGTGTCCAGTTCTGGGCACCACAATTCAAGAAGGACACTGACAAACTGGAACGTGTCCAGAGGAGGGCAACCAAAATGGTCAAAGGCCTGGAAACGATGCCTTATGAGGAACGGCTAAGGGAGCTGGGCATGTTTAGCCTGGAGAAGAGGAGGTTAAGGGGTGATATGATAGCCATGTTCAAATATAAAAAAGGATGTCACATAGAGGAGGGAGAAAGGTTGTTTTCTGCTGCTCCAGAGAAGCGGACACGGAGCAATGGATCCAAACTACAAGAAAGAAGATTCCACCTAAACATTAGGAAGAACTTCCTGACAGTAAGAGCTGTTTGACAGTGGAATTTGCTGCCAAGGAGTGTGGTGGAGTCTCCTACTTTGGAGGTCTTTAAGCAGAGGCTTGACAACCATATGTCAGGAGTGCTCTGATGGTGTTTCCTGCTTGGCAGGGGGTTGGACTCGATGGCCCTTGGGGTCCCTTCCAACTCTACCATTCTATGGATTGAATTTTTTTTTTTAATAATAATTTTTATTAGTTTTCCAAACATATAATAAAACAAATAATAAAACAAAACAATACAAAACATACAAACAAATAAACACGTATAATTTCTTTAACTTGTTTTCATACACCTTATTTCCCGGACTTCCCCATACCTCCCTTTTTCTGCATCCTTATGTTAACCTTTTCTCAGCAACCCTTCAATCAGTTAATTCACTCATTTTCATTTTACATTCTTTAAATTCTTGATTTACAGCTGCAATCCTCTACTTCTTATAACCAAAACATCTCAGCCATCATCAATCTTACAACAGTCTTTAAGATATTTTTTAAATTTCTTCCAGTCTTCTTCCACCGTCTCACTCCCCTGATCACGGATTCTGCCGGTCATCTCTGCCATTCCCATATACTCGATCACCTTCGCTTGCCATTCTTCCAGAGTGGGTAGCTGCTGCGTCTTCCAGTACTTTGCCAAAAGAATTCTTGCCGCTGTGGTAGCATACATAAAAAATGTTTTATCCTTCCTTGACACCAATTGGCCCACCATGCCCAGGAGAAAGGCCTCTGGCTTTTTCAAAAATGTCCCTTTAAGGACCTTTTTAATTTCATTATAGATCATTTCCCAGTAGGCCTTTACCCTCGGGCAGGTCCACCAAAGGTGATAGAAGGTACCTTCGGTCTCGTTACATTTCCAACATTTGTTACCGGGCAAATGATAAATTTTTGCAAGTTTGACTGGGGTCATGTACCACCTATAGATCATTTTCATTATATTCTCTCTCAATGCATTACAAGCTGTAAACTTAATACCTGTATTCCATAACTGTTCCCAGTCATCAAGCATTATGTCATGACCTATGTCTTGTGCCCATTTAATCATAGCTGATTTTACTGTTACATCTTGAGTATTCCACTTCAGCAGCAAATTGTACATTCTCGACAAGTTCTTAGTACTGGGTTCTAACAATTCTGTTTCTGTGGATTGAATTGGCTGGATTGAAACATGGGGCCCTCCAGGCGTAGTTGCACAGAAGCATCTCAGGTATTAACTGGCTTTTGAACAGGAATATTGACCTAACTCCCTAAACTTAGAAGTTTACCACAAAACAGTAAACCCAAAGCAATCTGATTGATGGATCTCTTGTCAAAATGAACTGCTGCATTTCCCATCCACATAAGCCCTTTGTTTTATACAAAAATATAAAGATAAAAGGTGTTTCCATGCGCTCTGGCACTTGTCCTTTTGTGCCAGAAGCGATTTAATCATAGTGACTACACGACCCGGAAAGCTGTCTGTGAACAAATGCCTGAAGTGACAACACTTCTTCAGCCTGAAGTGAGTTGAGCACTGCACCCCATAGTCGCCTTTAACTAGACAAGGAGGAGGAGGAGGAGGAGGAGGAGGAGGAGGAGGAGGAGGAGGAGTTTGGATTTGATATCCCGCCTTTCACTCCCCTTCAGGAGTCTCAAAGCAGCTAACAATCTCCTTTCCCTTCCTCCCCCACAACAAACACTCTGTGAGGCGAGTGGGGCTGAGAGACTTCAAAGAAGTGTGACTGGCGCAAGGTCACCCAGCAGCTGCATGTGGAGGAGCAGGGAAGCGAACCCGGTTCACCAAATTACGAGTCTACCGCTCTTAACCACTACACCATACTGTCCAGGGGTCCTTTAACTTTGCCTATACAAAAATATATTAATACAGTCATACCTCATGTTACTTTGCTTCATTTTACGTTCTTTCAGGTTATGTCCCGCAGCGACCCAGAAGTACCGGAAAGGGTTACTTCCGGGTTTTGCTGCTCGCACATGTGCAGAAGCGCAAAATGACACCATGCGCATGCGCAGAAGCGGCGAATCGCAACCCGCGCTTGCGCAGATGCGCTGTTGCAGGTTGCACTCTTTTCGTGTTGCAAATGGACCTCCAGAACGGATGCCGTTCGCAACCAGAAGTACCACTGTACAAGCTAATGTGATTATTAAAATTGGATGAAAGCAAGTGAATCAAGGATTCGTTTCTCTCATTTAAACTATTTTTCTCATTTAAAAAGTTCCCATTCCCACATTTGTTGACTGCTTAATGCAATAAACATGCAATGACATTTAATAAAATTTCCTTAAAACTGCATAACCGCAACATATGATTTATCACAAACAAAACTGAGCAGTGTACAAAAGTAAGAAAAAAATAAAAATTCGGAGTCAGAGTCCAGGATTGAGCAGTTCATCACGGTAGATAGGGAGCAGGCTCTAACGCTTATTCTTTTAACCATCCATCATTCTCCCCCTTGATGGGTCATTTTGCCCTCAGTCTCTATAGCAACAAATCTTATCAGTCATTGTGGTAGAATGCAGATACTTCTTATGACCTTTGTTTTCAAACCTGTTACTATGGCACCTTTAAATTACAGCATCTTCACTATTTGCCATTTCTCTTGAGAAACGAGGCAGAGAGAGAGAGAGAGAGAGAGAGAGAGAGAGAGAGAGAGACTTGGGCTGCATCTGCACTATAGAATTAAAACAGGATCATACCACTTTAAATAGTCCTTTTTTAAAAAAAATGCTTTTCAGTTTTATACATTTCACTGATTTTACTATCATTTTATCATTTTAAAACATTGAATTCCTTCCCCCTCTTTCTCAGGTTCCTTAAATTTATTTTTAATATCTCCCACATATCCAAATTAACTTAATTTGTTCGTTTATTCATCTACTTTAAATATATACTCTTACAAAACTGCAGGTTATTACAATAATCCTGCCAGTGTTCTTATCTGTTTACAAATTATCTGTAAATATTCAATAAACCATTTCCATTCTTTTATAAAAAGTTTGTTATCTTGCTTTCTTAATCTTCCAGTAAGTTTTGCCATTTCTGCATATTCCATAAGTTTTTGTATCCATTCTTCCTTTGCTGGGACTTCTGCTTCTTTCCATTTTGGGGCGAGTAACATTCTTGCCGCTGTAGTAGTGTGCATGAATAAGTTTCTATACTGTTTTGGTAGTTCTGTCCCTATAATTCCCAAAAGAAAAGCTTCTGGGGTTTTTTACAAACGTTGTTTTAAACATCCTTTTCAATTCATTATATATCATTTCCCAGTTTAAATAGTCATGGCCAGGCACATCAGCTCTAGGGGGCTGACGGCACCTCAGCCACCTCAATATTTGTTTTAAGGGGACCAGGCCCCCTCAATTTTGTGGCGGCCCTGTGTGCATTGTACACATGACATCACATGCACAATGAGTATCACACAACGAAGGTCCAGCAACCAGCTTCTGCAGCGTTCTCGGCCTCCTCCACCGCACATGTGTTGAGTACGAGTCATCACACAATTGTGACGTGTGTGATGTCACGTGCACTAGCCGCCCCACCCCCCAATCTTGGGCACAAGATGGCGCCTCTGGTCATGGCTTCTGCCAATGAAGCCTGGGAAATGTGGTTTCTTAAGAGTGCTGAGAGTTGCTTGGAGACACCTGTTTCCCTCAGAGGTGTACAGTTCCCAAAGTGGTTCAACAATCAATCTGTCTTTCTAAGGAACTCTGGGAATTGTAGCTCTGCAAGAGGAATAGTGGTCCCCTAACAACTTTCAGCACTCCTTAACAAACTACGGGTCGCAGGACTCTTTGATGGAAGCCATGATTGTTAAAAGTGGCATAATGCTGATGTAAATGTTTAGTGCAGATGGGGCCGTAGTCTCTGTGTTACAGTTGTGGGGAACCTCTTTTATCCTTCCAGATACTGAGGGACTTCCATCAGCCCCAGTCAGCTTGGCTAGAGGCCAGGGGTCGTGGGAGTATAACATCTGGAGGGCCACACATTCCCCTCCACTGTTGTATTACGGCTGATTACAATTGACTTCAGAGGAGTCTGCTTGTAGTGTCTCTGCATTCATCCTTGATTCTCCAGTGGCAATGCAGAATGCAGAAAGTACTTTGAGGCAGTGGCGCTGTCAAGGGAAGACTTAGGGGCAGACGTCCAGGGCCCCACTCAACAGAGTGACCAAGAAAGCTTACGAATACATCAGGTTCACCACTCATTTCTAAGAAAGTGAAGTAATAAATCTCATAATTCGTAGCACCTTAAAGTCCAGAAGGTGTTTTCTGGGATTTAAGAGTGACTACCCAATCAGACCATTGATCCATCAGTTTTCAGAAGTTTAGAAAATGCTGTAATTAACAGGAGAATAAAAGGGATATTTGGTAGCTTTCAGTGTTTAACATTTTTTGTTTACAGTCTTTTTTTCTAAAATCAAGCTAATGCCCGTTTTCTTCCGCAATTTGGAAAGGTTAATTGCATTGTTGAGCAATATTTTAATGCATTCTAATTTGTCTCATCTGGATTCACTCTCTTAATACTTTTGCATAACTCTGCATTCATTAATGCCGTTAAGGTGAAACCTGTTCCCCCAAATACTAATTTGTGGACACTTTCGACATTTTAATGTTAGACTTCATTCTTATCCAAATGCCAAGCTCTTGAGAAATCTTTGTATCAAAGGCCACATTTTTGTGAAAACAAGCCGTTAAAAACCCCATTACAGCTTTGAAATGCATTCATAAAGCCCCTCTTCTCTTTCAAGGAAGTTTTCTTTGATGCTAGCTTGTTAAAATATGGAAGGCTTCACACAACCATTTAAAAAGAAACATGTTGTAACTCTGCGCAGTTCAAGACCAGCTCCCAGAGCCATTTTCCGGGTTAGAGAGGTCACTAAACAGAATTTACTTAATTCTAGATGCTATCATGGAAACATTGATGTTCCAGGGATGTATTCATCCCATCAACAGAAATATGGAGAGGACATTCATTATCTATATAAGCGCTATGTTTCTCCCCTAAAAATTGGGAGATGAATAAAGGAGACACAGAGGCACAGCAAACAAAGACTATATGATGTTCTGTTGTGTTGCTGCTGTTAATGTGTTTCTGTATATTATGTTAGAAGCCACCCAGAGTGCCTGGGGCAACCCAGCCAGGTAGGCAGAGCACAGAAGTTATTGTTGTTATCATCATCATCCTCATCAGACTCACTGGCTAGTGTTGCTCTCCAGGAAGGCACTGTAGTCTATGATGGAGCACAGATGATGTGCAAGCAGAAGGCACCAGGTTCAAATCATAACATTGCTTGTTGAAAGAATCCGGGAGCAGGTGATGGGAAAGATGTCGGGAGAGTTGTTACTAGTCAACAGGGACACTATTGGGACAAATGAGAAAGCTGTTCTACTTGGTATAAGGCAGCTTCCTATGGGCTATCTCTTACCCAACACTGGACGTTGGGTTGGATCCAGAGTTATGCATGTGTAATGAGACTGAAAGAAACTTGCTTGTCCACCCCTTCCTCTCCATGGCAACGCCCTCCCAAAATGCTTCACCAAGCATCACAGGATCCTCTTAGTGGGATAGGCTAAAGGGACTAAGGGAGCTGGGCATGTTTAGCCTGGAGAAGAGGAGATTAAGGGGTGATATGATAGCCATGTTCAAATATATAAAAGGATGTCACATAGAGGAGGGAGAAAGGTTGTTTTCTGCTGCTCCAGAGAAGCGGACACGGAGCAATGGATCCAAACTACAAGAAAGAAGATTCCACCTAAACATTAGGAAGAACTTCCTGACAGTAAGAGCTGTTCGACAGTGGAATTTGCTGCCAAGGAGTGTGGTGGAGTCTCCTACTTTGGAGTTCTTTAAGCAGAGGCTTGACAACCATATGTCAGGAGTGCTCTGATGGTGTTTCCTGCTTGGCAGGGGGTTGGACTCGATGGCCCTTGTGGTCTCTTCCAACTCTATGATTCTATGATTCTATGACCCCCAAAATTAGGTGGGAGAACTTTCCACAAGTAGGAGTTCCAGTGAGCAAACATGCCTCTGCCGGTGTTGCAAAGATCTCTCCCTTCTCCATTAGCATCCTCGTGCCTCAGCTCATCCCATTCAGGGTCCCCCAACACTCGACAGAGCGTTCTGGGGGCCTTGGGATATGTCATTGAATGGGTGGGCTGAGACATCCACTTCTGTTAACCAGGTAACTCACCGTTACTTCCTAATCTAACCCAATGGTCTTTCACTCTCCAGTCATCTCCTCCAACCCCACCGGTTGTGCTGCATATCTAAGATTTCCCAGTGTCCTTCCCCATCCCCATTGCCTCTGGAGAAGCAACTGAGAGCAAATCAGATGCTGAGCTGGCACCACCTCCATCTCCAAGGAGATAGAGACTCCAGTGTCATTAAGAACAAACCTTGCAGTTCCAACCTACTCAAAGGAGTGCCTGTTTGCTTCCCTACTCCTGTGTCTCTGTTGCTTCCTATGCATGAGCTAGACCCACCTTGCAGGGGACACGTCGCTTGTTGGATCAACGGCTTAGCTTCTGCTTAACCTCTTATGTACCTGACGTGCTTTGTCACCTTGTCACCTGTGCCTTGTCTGATTTACGCATTAAACCCTTCATCAGAAGCCAAGCCCAGAGTTTGAGTTTGGGTTCTTCACTCAGCAGTGAGATCCAGAACAATAAGCGGAGGAAACAATGAAATGAGATTATTGCTGGCCATTCTATTCCCCCTCCCCAACTTTCTCTTCTTCTTAATAGCAGCTAAGATTCCAGAGATCTCTTCAATTAATTTTAAAGCCCATTTTCATTGGAATGCTAATGACATTTGAGAAATCCCACGGGACTCACTGTTTTTTTGTGATTGACGTTATCACTTGGTTTCTTGTTCTCTTTGTAAGCAGAAAATCCCAAAGCTTTCATGCCAAATGCCTGCTGAAATCCCAGAGACTTACGATGCTATTCTCCCAGGGCATAAAAAAATAGATCGCTCTTTCATTGTTCTATAATCTGATTGACATACCCACAGTGAAAGGATTACTCTTCTTCTCCTTTTTAACCAAAGCAACAATTCCCTATTTCTTTTGTCAAATTCTAAAAATTTCCATTGAATGGCATCACACAAACCTGTAGCAAACATGAAATTATGGTGAAAAGCAGCAATGAACCTTGGAAGCTATTTAGAGCCATGGATGCGGCTGAAATGAATTCCTATGATTGCATTATATTTTCATAAACAGGTGTCTTAACAATTCTGAAACACCTTCATCTCTTTTAATGGACAGCTTGTGGGATAAATATTCAAACACCAGCAGTTTTATTTGTGTTAAGTAATGCATGCATATTTCTAACAGCAGTCTGAAATGCCAATTAATGATTATTGTTTACTTTATAATGACATTTCCACTCCCCTATATGCCTTATGGTACAAGTGCAATATGGTTTATCTGAAACTAGTATTTCAGGGAAGGAAGGTAAGTGGAGCCATTGGTGCCAAGTATATTGTCTGCAATACTTTCCTGCCAAAAACTTGAAACATCCTTGAAATGACATCATAATATCCTGATAAGGCAGAGTTACCTATCCCCCAATCAAATTTCTCTAGGCCTCCCAAACCCCACCAATTTTTCAACAACAGTAAAGAGGAGCAAAATAAAGTATACACAGCACTGGGGTGCCTGAACCTGAGCAGCCTGGAAAAAATGCAGATCATCCCTTCCCAGTCATCACATCAGTCATTTCATGAGGGGGGGGGGGATTATCAGCTAATCTGCATGGATCAGCTAAGGAGAGTTTGGGGGACTGGATGAAAAGGAATGGTGGGAGGAACCAGTTGGGGAATCCCCAAGGGATGAAGGCTCAGAGCCTTGGGTTGGTGATGGGATGAAGATGACTGGGAGGAGGGAGAAGACTGGGAGGAGGGAGTGTTGGACACTGAAGAGGTAACAGGTAATATGCAATATGCTGTTGTGCCCAGTGCTGACACTGGGCCTGAAGGCAGCCAATGTAAAACTAAGGAACCCATCAGTTGAATGGAAAACCGGTGAGGGGTGCTGGGGTATTGCTTTGTTTGTTATAATATTATTATTTTTCTGTTTTTACACTGTAAGCCACCCTGAGATCCTCAGATGAAGGGCAGTATACAAATTTAACAAATAAATAAAATAAAAGGGATAAATTGTTGTTGTTGTTTAGTCGTTCAGTCGTGTCCGACTCTTCATAACCCCATGGACCAGAGCACGCCAGGCACTCCAGTCTTCCACTGCCTCCCACAGTTTGGTCAAACTCATGCTGGTAGCTTCAAGGACACTGTCCAACCATCTTGTCCTCTGTCGTCCCCTTCTCCTTGTGCCCTCAATCTTTCCAAAATCAGGGTCTTTTCCAGGGAGTCTTCTCTTCTCATGAGGTGGCCAAAGTACTGGAGCCTCAGCTTCAGGATCTGGCCTTCCAGTGAGCACTCAGGGCTGATTTCCTTAAGAATGGAGAGGTTTGATCTTCTTGCAGTCCATAGGACTCTCAAGAGTCTCCTCCAGCACCATAATTCAAAAGCATCAATTCTTTGGCGATCAGCCTTTTTTATGGTCCAGCTCTCACTTCCATACATCACTACTGGGAAAACCATAGCTTTAACTATACAGGCCTTTGTTGGCAAGGTGATAGAATAAATAATATTTGTGCAGGGGTGATGGAAGAAAATTAGGAAAATTCAGTACACAGACAAGTAGGGTGGGAGGCTAGGAGGGCATTGCCCCACAGGCACCATATCACACTATGGCTTTGTTTCTGACTATTATCTTGAGGCATTTGCTTTGTGAGACATATCTGTAGAATACATGTTTGTGATGTGGGATGAATTGATGAGCAGGGGGCATTGGGAAGAAAAAGGGCTTTTTTCTGGAAAGTGCTGCCCCAGGCTGTTGTCTACTCTTTTAAAATGTTACTTCATTCTTATCCACCCCATGCTGAGACTTGGGATGGGAAGCAATGCATTTAAAACACCCATCCAGTGATAAAAACCAATGGCATAAAATATGCATTAAATGAATCCCAATTGGAAAGACCAGCCAGACCTCCGGAAATGCACATGTAACTGAACTGAATGCATAATCTTCCCCTATTATCCTCCCTGCCAACTTTCTCCTCTGCCCTTTTCACACACACACCCTCCCCTGTCTTCAATAGCAGATTGTAACCTCCATGGGGCATGGGCCTATCTCTTTGTTACTTAGCAAAGTGCTATATGCGTTGATGGTGCTGCTATATAAGAATGAATGAAAATAAGAGCGTGGGGCTTGCTCATGCCTGGAATATGGAACGTTTATCTCGCTTTTCAGAACAAGGAAAAAAGAGAGAGAGAGAACCCACACAATTTGATTCTGAATCAGAGCCTACACAGGAGCTGCAAGCTTGCAGTGTCCTATTTAAACAATAAAGGTGCTTTTTAAAGGTAGTTGCCTTATCTCTGCTGGTACAGATGGCCATGGTAACCTCTTTGTCTGTTCTGTGCTTTAAGTCTTTATTTAGCAGCGATGAAGAGTTACACATCTGAACTTTGAACCACCTGGAGAGAGTTGGTTTAATGGTTAACAGAACGAGAACATCCTGCCCCTGCTAACATCACATTGCACTACTGCTGTTTATTTAGCTTTTCATCTCTATCCCCTACCCTTCTGCTACAGAGGCAGGCACAGACAGGGAACAGTCACATTTTATCCTCACACCAGCCCTGCGGAGTTGTTGTTGTTGTTGTTTAGTCGTTTAGTCGTGTCCGACTCTTCGTGACCCCATGGACCAGAGCACGCCAGGCACTTCTGTCCTCCACTGCCTCCCGCAGTTTGATCAAACTCATGCTAGTAGCTTCAAGAACACCATCCAACCATCCCTGCGGAGTAGCTTAGGCAAAAAGGCATTATTTCCCTCCCCCAAGGTTACCCAGTGAAGCAGTGGTAACCAGGATGGTGCCCTCCAGTTGGTATTAGAGTACAACTCTTAATCTCAGGGTTATGGGTTCGAGCCCCATATTGGGCAAAATATTCCTGCATTTCAGGGGATTGGACTAGATGACCCTCGAGGTACAACTCCACAATTCTGTAATTCTAACCCTCATCACTGCCCATGCCGGTTGGAGCTGATCAGAGCTGTAGCCCAAACTTAAATGGCACCTACACTTAAGCAAGTGCATATTGGACTGTAGGAGTGGTCAATTCATCAGGTAGGACGTTTAGCAATTAAAATATTTACATCAAATGAAAAGGGTTCCTAATTCGTTAGGCAGCCGATTTTAAATATATTAATATTAGTACAAGTCTTTATAATAATAAGAAAAACACCTGCAGGTAGCAAATGCCAGGGGTGGGCAGCGTCATGCTCTCCAGATGTTGAGGACTACAACTCCCATCATCCCTGAATAAGTATTAATTATTCTGGCTGGGTCCACAACACTTGGAGACCACTGCACTAGATACTGCTGGCAAAGGCCATCTCAGAAAATGCATTCCCTCTGGTGTGTTAGAGAAAAACAAGAAACACAAGAAAAAAATATTCTGAACGAAACAGAGGATGTATGATTTTTGTGGTTCATGCTGTGGCCACAGAGAAGATATGTGATTTGACAGTGAGTTTGGGGTAGCCCAGTGCAAAAATCCTGAGAATCCATGTGGATCCATGCTTTGTATCCATGTTTTTGTGCCATTGCGGCCCCACAAAACAGTGGATGCGTGGGTTTTTTTGGTGCAGGCTGTAGCCATGGACATGCTATGTGATCTGATGGAGAACTTGGGATGACCCAATGCAAAAATCCTGAGGATCCATGTGCTTTTACCTCCCCCCCTCCCAGGCAGCCTCCAATATCACTAGAGTCCCTTATCTCCACTCCCAATTGCTTGCTGATCAGCTGCTCAGCGGCTTTGTTTCAACACCCCCTTCCCTCTTTCTAAAATAAATAAATCACGACCTGCTTTTTGCCCCTGGGCAATTCGGCTCCAGGGACCACTCATTCCCTCCATAAGACGCACAGACATTTCCCCTTACTTTTTAGGAGGAAAAAAGTGTGTCTTATGGAGCGAAAAATATGGCAAGTGTCTAGCATCACCCTAATGAGTTTGGATTGATTGTAAATAATCCAACCCTTCTTTCTCTTTGAAATCAGCAAACTGTCCTTTGCCAACGAGTTCAGGACACCTGCATTTGGGCTTCATCCTGTCCTAGAGGTCCCTTTGTGGCCCGTGAGGAATTGATTTGTCTGAAGGTCAAGAATCGACGTATGAGAAAGTACAAGGGAAACCATTTCCATGCGCCTGCCAAAGCAAATCAATTGCTTCCTTTCTTCTTAAACTAAGATAGATTTGTTTTTGTGGATCTGCCTCGACTTTACTGTGGCATTTATCTTGTGAAAGGATACCATTTGTAGCTAAAGTGATGTACTCCACTTTCGGCTACATCTGCAATTACTCTGCTGATGCTGAAGCAGCTTCCGAGTCAGGAAAGGGTGACCCCCAAAACACAGCAACGTTTTTGTTGTTGCTTTTCCTTCCTTTGGCTGTAACGATTTCTGTCAGACACACCTTCAAGCCTGCCTCCTTTAATTACTAGAGACTGGCTGTTAGGTTCGGGGTAATTATGGCTGGGTAGAAAGCATATCATGCAGTCATTTCAGTTCCTGGTCAGTAACCATGGCAATGCCAAGAAATAAAGCACAATTAAGTGATGGTCAGGCCAAGACAGGAGAGAAAGTGCATCCTTTGCTGTTATTTACAAGAGGTTTGAGGTACTTGCTTAACTTAGTGTCTGGAGGCGGTTGGAGGATGGATGGCGGATAACAGATCAAAGTTGAATCCTGACAAGACAGAAGAACTGTTTTGGGGGGACAGGCAGGTGTAGAGGACTCCCTGCTCCTGAATGGGGTAACTGTGCCCCTGAAGGACCAGGTGCGCAGCCTGGGTGTCATTTTGGACTCAGAGCTGTTCATGGAGGCACAGGTCAATTCTGTGTCCAGGGCAGCTGTCCACCAGCTCCAGCTGGTACGTAAGCTGAGACCATACCTGCCCGCAGCCTGTCTCGCCAGAGTGGTGCATGCTCTGGTTATCTCCCGCTTGGACTACTGCAATGCGCTCTGCATGGGGCTGCCTTTGAAGGTGACCCAGAAACTACAATTAATCCAGAATGTGGCAGCTAGACTGGTGACTGGGAGTGGCTGCCGAGACCATATCACACTGGTCCTGAAAGACCTACATTGGCTCCCAGTACATTTCTGAGCACAATTCAAAGTGCTGGTGCTGACCTTTAAAGCCCTAAATGGCCTCGGCCCAGTATACCTGAAGGAGCATCTCCACCCCCATCGTTCAGCCTGGACACTGAGGTCCAGCACCATGGGCCTTCTGGCGATTCCCTCACTGAGAGAAGTGAGGTTACAGGGAACAAGGCAGAGGGCCTTCTCAGTAGTGGCGCCCACCCTGTGGAACACCCTCCCATCAGATGTCAAGGAAATAAACAACTACCTGTGCTGGTCCAGGGGGGAGGTTACCGTGGGGCGAGGTCCAGGACCTGAGTCGAGGATCGGCAGACAGTCCTCCACGGGCGAAGCGGGGTCCACAGCGAGGAGCCGGGCAAGGACAGGAACTCTGGGGGAACTGGACTGGATGCTGGCCGAAACAGCTCTTCAAAGACGTTGCTCCCGCAACCTGGGACCGGGCTGACTGGCCTTTATCTTCTCTGAGGCCAGGGTGGTCCCAGCCCCCAGGGGACCCACCTCTCCTGGCCTTAAGGCGAGCACTCCTCCTGGGAGAAACCAGTTCCCTCCGCCTCTCTGCCCTGAGCCTCTGCAGTTCAGGAGAGGCTGAAGGGTTACTGGACCCAGGGGGAGACTCACCTGTAGGCACTGAGTCCTCAACCACCTCCAGAGCCAGAGTGAATTCACCTGGTGCCTGCTCCTGAGGATCCGGCACAGGTGCAGGCACTTCAGAATCAAAGCCCTGCCCCAGTTCAGCCGGCCCTGGAGGCGGGGACTCCTGTGCAGGCTGGGATTCCTCCGGTTCAGCCTCTGAATCGGATTCCCAGGCCATCACACTACCTGACTTTCAGAAGACATCTGAAGGCAGCTCTGTTTAAGGAAGTTTTTGATGTTCGATGTTTTATTGTGTTTTTAATATTCTGTTGGGAGCCGCCCAGAGTGGTTGGGGAAACCCAGCCAGATGGGCAGGGTATAAATAATAAATTATTATTATAAATTATTATTATTATAAACAACTCACTTCTGGAACAAAATTGACTTTTTGGTATTGGTGATATTTCTTTCGCCTGGCAATTTGCTGGTCACCAACAGACAACAACGCATCAAGGTAGCCAGCCAAAATTTATGCTTGGTGTTGATCCTGATTCTCCCTTTACACAGGACCAGAGACCCAGGTTGCATCTCCATTACCATGAGGGGGGAAACTGAGGTTCCATACTTGGGCTCTAATGATAATGGGGGACATACTGTAGGTATAGGCTACTTTAAATCAGTAATGGCTGGTGAGGCACAGGGGGTGTTGCTTACTTGGGTTCCCAGAACACAGGATGGCACTACTACATGAGTAGTAGAGGGACGGGGAGGCTGGTGCAGTGAGCACCACAAGCATCTGTGACGCTAACATATGAGAGTGCTGGAGGTGAAATAGTTAAACAAGTTACCGTATTTTTCGCCCTATAGGACGCACTTTTTCCCCTCCAAAAATGAAGGGGAAATGTGGGTGCGTCCTATGGGGTGAATGCAGACTTTCACTGAAGCCTGGAGAGCGAAAGGGGTTGGTGCGCACCGACCCCTCTTGCTCTCCAGGCTTCAGGAGAGCCCTAGCGCCAGCCCCACAAGGTCGGGGGACAGAGGGAGGCGGAACACCGCCATCCCGCTGTCTCCCGAAGTGGTTTGGAGGCTGACGGCGGGGAGAAGAGCGCTTCTCCCCGCTGCCTGCCCCACCACTCCGGGGACAGCAGGGAGACGCAGCGCGTCTAGGCTGTCCCCGGACCTGAACGCAAGGCGGGCGGGGGGGAGAAGAGCGCTTCTCCCCGCTGCCTGCCCCACCACTCCAGGGACAGCAGGGAGACGCAGCGCGTCTCTCCGCTATCCCCGGACCTGATCTGAAGGTGGGAGACGGGGAGAAGAGCGCTTCTCCCCGCTGCCTGCCCCACAAGCGCCTGGGGGGGGGAAATAATTTTTTTTCTTTATTTCCCCCCAAAAAAACTTGATGCATCCAATGGGCCGGTGCGTCCTATGGGGCGAAAAATACGGTACCCAATCAGAACCCAGGGGGTGGAGTCAGAGGGACTATAAAATCAGCTCTTGGAGGGGCGAAAGGAGAGTTTGTTGGGAGTTCGGTGGTTGGTTGGAGTGGGAGTGAATTGGGATAGAGTCTGTGCGTAGGTTGAGTTAGCGTAGCGAAATAAGATGAGTCAGGAACAGTTAGGATCTAGAAAGACGAGTAAATATCTGAGAGGTGGTTTAGTGAGTGAGAGCAGGTAGCGGAAGTTATAGGTCTGGATAGGCACCCTATGATTGTAATTGACCAATACCGTTTATGAAACCACACACTTGTTAAACTGCAATAAATAAACAGAAGTTTATGTTCCAATTTAAACCTGACTGGACTCAGTATTGTACCAGGTAGGGCCTGGGTGGTGGCAGCGAGAAATAAAGTGGTGGCACAGGGATCAATAGACGGTGAAACGTCCGGGGACCCTGTGTGATCGCCACAGCACCCACAGCACAATGCCAGCCCTGCTCCCTCTCAGTTACCAGCAGTGACCTCTGTGTTGGGAAGCAAGGCAAGCAATGTTCACCTGCCCCATTATGCAGCTGCTCCTGCTTTAGCTATCACACAATGGGACTTATGGGACTTTTAGCCAAAGCTTATGGAAACTATCTTGGATGTCAAGGTACAGCTGTAGAACATATGATATAATAACAGTTGAACACCTAACTGGGATAGCTCAGTCAGTAGAGTATGAGACTCTTAGTCTCAGAGCCGTGGGTCTGAGCCCCACATTGGGCAAAAGATTTCTGCATTACAGTAGGTTGGACTATATGACGCCCTTGGTCCCTTCCAACTCGATGGTTCTGTGATTCTAAGCTTCCCCTGTACAAACCTCAAGAGCAAGGGACTTCACTGTCAGGGTGTGGCTTCCATGATTTGAGTCATGGTCCCTCACTGTGTCCATCAAACCACAGCCCTGTATATTGTTCTGGTCATTGTTGTGAGAAGGAATCTAATCTTGGGTGTCTCAGAACCCGGAAGTTTGCAAAGTTTCTGGCTTCCTTCTTAAGCTTCCTGCATTTGTCCTTTGGTTTCTTTTTACATTTTCAAATGACAATTCCTACTAGAGGAGCAAATGACTGGGGTTATTTCCTCAGCCCTTTCTCAGCTGGAGACTTGTTAAAATTAGAGACCTTTGTGTAAGTTGCTTCCTTTCATGTCTTCGTAGGGCAGCTCAGCTGATTCCTAATTGGTTGCCACCATCAGGCTAACTGCTGCCCATCTCTTTGAACTTGTATATGACCATGTCAGGCCTCGGGAGATGTTCCCTTTTCTATCATGTTTCATACAAAAACATTCAGTAGACACTTTTCTACGCATCTCAGATAATGATACTTGTACAGAAGATCTATAAAAACACATAAGCCAAAGGCCCATCTATCTAGTCTAGCATCCTGTTCCAATCATGGCTAACCAGATGTATATGGGAAGCCTACAAGCAGGATATGAGTGCGGAGAGAAATATTGGTGGGTCTCCCCCACCCCCATATTCACCCCCACCTTCCCAGAATTTGCTAAAGTGCCAGCCCTCCTTCCTAGCTAGTGAATGGTACAACAAGAGAGGGGCATTTTGACTCAGCTCTCACCAGAAATTAAGGTTGGCATCCAAATATATTGCTGAATGATTGAGAGCTTGAACAGAAGAGGATTAATGGAGCCAGAAGTGCCGCTCAATAACCCTGACAAAATTGTGAGGTACATCTTTTGTTTGGAAAACTACAGGTGATCTGTTTCCATGGGAGCTAATTGGTACACAATCTTCTTTGAGTCTTCTGAATGGGCAGCAACAGACCTTCCCTCCACCTCACCCCAAGTTAAAAATGATATAATCTAGGTGCCTGTGTCGAAAGAGACAATAAAATCTGCTGTTTTCAAGTAGGATGGAGACAGACCATGAAAAATTCAGAGAGCACTGAATTTTGGGGCTTTGGAAAGTAACAGTAGTTTGGGGACGTTGGCTTCTATTGGAAAATCTTATGTCAGCAATGGCTGTGTGCTAGATCGTACCTCCACTTATGTGCAACCACTATATTAGTTAAGCTAGGGTTACCAGATGTCTCCGGTTCCCAGGGATAGTCCCCAGATTTGCAAATCTGTCCCTGGACAAATTCCGTCCCTGGAATGTCACCAGATTTGCAGATCTGTCCCCGGGAAACATGGCAGTGGCAGCCTCAGCAGCCCAGAGCCAACCTGGTAGCGCAGTTGGCTCTGGCTGGCTTCAAGAGCTGCTCGCTGCTAGCTGCCGCCGCCACTGCCAAATGGGAACAAGGGACATCCAGTGGTACAGATCTCCTGCCCCCTTCTCCCTTGGTTTTGACAGATCAGGGGAGGCTTGGGAGTTGCGGGCGGGTGGCCGTTGCGCAGGAGGGGCGCAAGGCATGCAGTTTCTCTGCCAGGCAAGGTGCAAAGCCCTTCTTTTGCACCCTGTGAAACATAAATGAGCAGAGTTTTTTAAAAGTGGGCAATGGACGGCCACCCATGACTCCCAAGCCTCCCTCGATCAGTCAGAACAAAGGGGGAAGGGGGAAGGGGGCAGGAGATCGGGGGAGGCTCAGGAGTCAAGGGTGGCCGGCCAGTTTTTGCCCAGTTTTTTTAAAAACACAGAGCTTCACAGGGTGCGAAAGGACGTTATAGCAGATACAATAGTCAGCGTCAGCACTGGGCAGCCTTAGGGAGATGCCCACCAGAGGGGTCAACAGAAGAGGAGTCCCACCAGCGGGCACTGTGTCCAGGACCTTCTCAAATCTGGAACCAGCCCCAGTTGAATCTTCTTATGGTTCCCTGCTCTGGTCCTGTCTCTTTTCAATCAAAAGGCATTGTGATTAGTGAAAATACAGCCCGTCATAGTTTCTCAGCCTAACCTACCTCAGGGTTGTTGTGAGGATAAAATTGGACGGGGAACCATGCATGTGAACTTGAGCTCCTTGTAGTAAAGGGAGAATAGAAATCCTTTGGGGTTTCCGAGCACAATTCAAAGTGCTGGTGTTGACCTTTAAAGCCCTAAACGGCTTCGGCCCAGTATACCTGAAGGAGCGTCTCCACCCCCATCGTTCTGCCCGGACACTGAGGTCCAGCGCCGAGGGCCTTCTGGCAGTTCCCTCATTACGAGAAGCGAAGCTACAGGGAACCAGGCAGAGGGCCTTTTCGGTGGTGGCGCCCGCCCTGTGGAATGCCCTCCCATTGGATGTCAAGGTGATGGACAACTACCTGACATTCAGAAGACATCTTAAGGCGGCCCTATTCAGGGAAGCTTTTAATGTATGATATTTTAGTGTTTTTTGGTTTCTGTGGAAGCCGCCCAGAGTGGCTGGGGAAACCCAGCCAGATGGGCGGGGTACAAATAATAAATTATTATTATTATTTGGGGTCGTTCTTTTGCCCGTGTCATGAAATGCTTTTCTACCCTTCCTTGAGAAAAAAATAATCTCCACAGCTTGTTCTGATGACACAATAGGCTGCTGTGAATCCTGGACTTAGGGTGATCATCCTTTATACAAAACCAACATTTTGCTGTCCTCTTTTCAGAAACACATTGCCACTTCTTTAAAGAAAATAAAAAAATCAGAGGTGCTTTTTTTTATTCATGCCCCAGTGAAATTGTCACATCCTCCCAAATTAACATCAATTAAATAATATCTCTTTTGTGCTTCCTCTAACCTCCAAGTCATTTGGAATAATATAATAACAACCAAAGTAAATGATATGTATTTTAAATCTTCTAAGTATGCTTGCTTTTTCCTTTCGTACAACCATTTCCTATCTGAAATTGCCGTGAGGGTGCCTGAAGTGTCACTGCTGAACACATCGAAAGCTTTGTGAGCTCTTTAGAAGGAGACCTTCTTCTTTTCTCATTGTGCATTAAGAATCACATAGCTTCGCTTCAGTTGTATAAAAACCCGGAAGCCATTTTATATAGATCTAAGAAACCATGACCTACTTGTAGCTCTTTCATTGCTCAACACCCTTTTCCCGTTTCAGTGCTTCAACTCAACATTTTTCTCCATTACTTTTTAATTACTAACGTCCATTCCTAGGAAACAAGGTTCATTAACTCTATCTACTTGAAAGAAAGACAGCTAAAAAGATGAGGTAAAAATAATAAATTTCGGCTTTATCAGCCTCAGCACTGTGTTTACTCTGAACTGAGGAGGCTTCTGTTTTTCCTGAAGTATATGGGGTGATCCATACAAAATGGCAACTACACAGGGGTCCTGTGGATATTTCCACGAAATAAACTGACACACTTTGCCTTGACCCATTGATCAGGGAGGTTTTGTATGGGAAGCATTCTAGATGATAAAGGTAAAGGTAAAGGGACCCCTGACCATTAGGTCCAGTCTTGGCCGACTCTGAGGTTGTGGCACTTATCTCGCTTTATTGGCCGAGGGAGCCGGCGTACAGCTTCTGGGTCATGTGGCCAAGAGCAGTGCACGGAAACACTGTTTACCTTCCCACCGGAGCAGTACCTATTTATTTGCACTTTGATGTGCTTTCGAACTGCTAGGTTGGCAGGAGCAGGGACCGAGCAACGGGAGCTCACCCCGTCGCAGGGATTTAAACCGCCGACCTTCTGATCGGCAAGTCCTAGGCTCTGTGGTTTAACCCACAGCACCAACTCCTATCAGCCATCAGCCACAGTGAACATGGCCCACAGTGTTCCACAATCAGAGGCTACCACTGAGAAGGCCCTACTTCAAATCCCAGACATCTGGCTTCAGTGAGCAATGATATGGCTAAAAGGGTCTCTCCCTGGTGGATCTCAGGGAATGGGCAAAGCAGGACACGACAGAGGGAGCTGCTGCTTCTTCTTCAGATAATTGGGTCCCAGGCTGTTTAAGCCTTTATCATCCAGTACCAGAGATCTAGATTATATCAAGCATAGTTTGTGGAGGACTGAGGGGTGGTGAGAAGGGGATACTCCCTAACCCTTTCCCTGACCATTTTTTCCTATTCAGAACATTTCACCGCCATTATCTAAGGGACTCTGCATTGCTTCATCTCTCTCTGTGAATATTGAATAAACGACTTGGTAAGAACTCTTCTTGTTTATCTGCTTCTTGGCATTCCACCAAGGGAGGGATAGGATTCCCTGAAGTCTGACACTCACCAGGGAAGGTGGAGTGCCATGCAGACAAACGTCCAGGAAAGATCTTAGACCAGGGATGGAAAACCTCAGGTCTGGTTGAAATGTGTCCTGGAGCTCTGATAATGCTTCTGATAATGTCTAAATGGAAGATAGAGAGGGGTTTGTGTGTATGTATGTAGAAACTAGCCAACTAGCCACTCTGTCCACTTTTGCCCCACCCTGGCAGGTGACCTTTGGAAGGTGACTCAGAAGGTAAGGTGGCCTTCAGGCTGAGAAGAAACTCTTCACTGTTAAGGTGTTCAGCAGCCTAACCATACCTTCTTCTTCTTTGTCCAAGTAGCAGGTAAATGCTTAGCCACCCTTTTCTCTTTAGCGACTGCCTCTTTCATACTCCCCAGAGCAAAAGCTGCTTTGTTCCCTCTCCACGGCAGGACAGAGTTGTCACCTTTCTTTATCACCTACTTTGCCTGTAACAACGACAGGATAAAGAGGACGTCCACAAGGAAATGCCACATCTGTGAGGAACAGCTTGTGTGCATTTAGACAGAAGGTGAAGGATTAGCCACAGCGAAGGTCGGAGATTAAGGATTTGCCGGCAGGAAGACAATTAAATAATATTCATTTTGCCTGGAATGCTAGAAAATCCAAGAAGGATTTGCAGCAGTGCCAAAATGATGAATGCTTCCGTTTATCCCATACGAAGGGAAATGCTTCTGATCTGCTGCCCACCAAGAAGCACATTTCTAGGCAATGTATCAAAACTTTGAATTAATGTGACATTCCTGACGTATTTATAGTTGTTAGCTCCTATCACTCTCACGAAAGGCCCAGTGTTTTGGCGGGGATTACACGGTTATTGTCAATGACACGCTGGATTATTTTGTTTCTAAAATAATGGAGCTGAACTTCATGATATTCTTTACCCCTCCCTTATTCTTACATATTCCCCTCTTCCTTGGAGATTCTGCAAAGCTGGCGTTTCAGTGTAGCTAAAGATTCTCTTTCACATAAACCTAGTCGAGGGTTGAGGCAGTCAAGGAGAATGTTGTTTGTGAGGTGTGTGCATTCTCCCGCTCCCTAAAAACAGATCAGCCCTTTCCTGGAGGGATTAGCATTTTCTTGTCAAGAATCCCCTTCCCTGGTAGTTACTCTGGTGCTGTAAGAAGCCAAAAGGAAACAGCCTACAACAGCCTTTGATAACCTAGATTACTTTCATCCACACACACACACACAGAGAGAGAGAGAGAGAGAGAGAGAGAGAGAGAGAGAGAGAGGAATTCTTTTTTTAACATCTTTATTGGAAATTCAAAAAGTACATAATTATATGTGCACTAAACATGGTGAGACGTAAATAAAAGAGAGAAAAAGAAGAGAAACAGAACCCATGTAGAAGGGGGAGGGACTCAAAACTCTATTTTACAAAGTTGTTATTGTACTTCACCAGATCTTAACCGATTACAGTATTTGTAAGAATAGATTCCATATATCATTGAATTTGTCCATGGCAAGTCTGTGTTTAGATGCAAGTTGTTCGTAAGTTGCGAGTTTGCATAAGTCTTCAATCAAATCGTAGAAGGGAGCCGCATTTCTATTTTTCCAATTCATCAGTATCAGTCTTTTTGCTCTTGTAAGGGCACGGAGAGTCTACTCATATTGTCCTTTTGTAAGATTCCATGTGCTGGGTATATAATCCAAGAGGATATTTTGCTCTGTAAATGTGAGGTTGTTCTGTACAGTTCTGTTAATAGTTTCAGTTACCTTCTGCCAAAAATCTTTCAATACAGTGGTACCTTGGGTTAAGAACTTAATTCGTTC
Organism: Podarcis vaucheri; assembly: GCF_965113315.1. Taxonomy (NCBI): domain Eukaryota; kingdom Metazoa; phylum Chordata; class Lepidosauria; order Squamata; family Lacertidae; genus Podarcis; species Podarcis vaucheri. Next base: position 67,368,634 of record NC_138766.1, read on the forward strand.
TGGAGGTCTGTTCTTAACCTGAAGCACCACTTTAGCTAATGGGGCCTCCTGCTGCCGCCACACCACCACCATGCGATTTCTGTTCTCATCCTGAAGCAAAGTTCTTAACCCAAGGTACTATTTCTGGGTTAGCGGAGTCTGTAACCTGAAGCATCTGTAACCTGAAGTGTCTGTAACCCGAGGTACCACTGTATAGGACAATGAAAAAGCATATGTTTTAGAGAAGCATTATCCCTCTTACATATCCAACAGTTAGATACCTTAGATAGCTCTTTTATAAACAACTGTAATGGGGTCCAGTATATTCTAATTTTGTTGTTGTTGTATGAGCCTCAATTTAAGGTCCAGAGATACCCTTGTTATATCAGTTAAAACAGTTTCCCAGTGGATTACTTTCATTTATTAGTTTGACAGTGACAAGTGGTGAAGAAAGTACTAAACTTCCAGGCCCCTCAGTTCTGCTCTATCCTGCCCCCACCCCGGCCACTCTGAAGTAAAACCCAATAGTACTCAAGAGCAAGGTCAGTACAAAGTGGTTTTAAATGATATTATAATGCAGATAGATTTGTTACATTCTGTTCTCCCTTCCTCCCACCACAGAACTCCCATCCAGGCACTGACCAGATTCAAGCCTGCACCATATACCCTTAGACCATGTGCTTCAGGGGAGCACCTATAGCCTGAGAAGCCCAGTAGTGGAGCCCATGTTCTGCATGCATAAGGTCCCAGCTTCAATCCCTGCAGAGCATATCCAGGGAAGGCTGGAGGAGACCCCAGTCTGAAGTCCTGGAGAACCAATGCCAGTCAGTGTCAACAATGCTGAGCTAGATGGAACAATGGTCTGACTCAATATAAGATGGCTTCCTACGTCCCGATGGAAAACCAATGGGCAAATATGACTGGACACCCTTAGGAAGAAGGGAGTCAACAGAAAGGGGCAGAGTTACTGTTTAGGTATGTGGTGCTTATTGGTCAGGCGTGAGCAGAGCCCTTACATGGGGTACGTCCTCTAAAGGTTTCATGAGAAGCCCATCTATGAGTAGGAGCCACCTCTCACATGCACACTGGAGACAAATATTCACACTCAGAGTCACCATAGATTGCTAAAGCTATTACGTATAAATCACACAGCCAGGTTTCGGCAGCCATTGCCACCTCCCTTTCACACACATTCCATCATTTCAGACAGTTGTCAAAGAGCATCTTCAGCCCCTTGGTACTCTTGTCATCCAGGATGCCCAATTTGCCAGCAGTGTTTTGCTGTTGGCTACTCTGCTGCTGCTCAGGAACTTAAAGCTCCAGTCCCCTTCTGTGCTTTTTAGCTGCTGCGCGGCTACATTTCCCCTCCTCTAATTTGAATTCACTGTTCATATGACAATGAAGCCTGGCCACTGTCGTCCGTGCACTCAGAACTTCCAGACTGGATTACTGCAATGTGCTCTTTGAGGAGCTGCTCTTCAGACTGACCCAGAATGTGGCAGCACAACTGCTCTCTGGGGCAGAATATCTCATATTCTTACCTTACCTTACCTTACAGTCAGTCCTATTTTCTAGATCTTCACTGGCTCCCAGTACATTTCCAAGCACAATTCAAAGTGTTGGTGCTGACCTTTAAAGCTCTAAATGGCCCCGGCCCTGTATACCTGAAGGAGCATCTCCACCCCCATCGTTCTGCCCGGACGCTGAGGTCCTCCTCTGAGGGTCTTCTGCTGGTTCCCTCACTACGAGAAGCAAAGTTATAGGGAACCAGGCAGAGGGTCTTCTTGGTAGTGGTGCCCTACCTGTGGAACGCCCGCACAGATGTCAAGGAGATATAGAACTATATCTTTAGAAGAAGGCAGCCCTGTACCGGGAAGTTTTTAATGTTTGATGTTTTACTAGGTTTCAGTATATGTTGTGAGCCGCCCAGAGTGGCTGGGGAAACCCAGCCAGATGACTGGGTGCAATTATTATTATTATTATTATTATTATTATTATTATTATTATTATTATTATTATATTATTATTATTATTATTATTATTATTATTATTATTATTATTATTATATTATTATTATTATTATTATATTATATTATATTATATTATATTATATTATATTATATTATATTATATTATATTATATTATTATTATTATAAAAAGAGGTGTGGAACTCACCACAAACACCTCCCCCATTCTCTTAAATGGCAATGGCACCCACCTGGGACGTACCAGAACTGAGTTCCTGTGAGTTCCTGCTGGAAAAAGCCCTGATTATATTACATTATGGAACATGGGAGGCTGCCTTCTACTGAGAGACCATTGGTCCATCTATCTCGGTATTGCCTACACTGACTGGCAGCAGCTCTCCAGAGTTTCATGCAGGGGACGTTTCCAGACCCATGTGGAGATGCGAGGGAATGGGACCTTCTGCATGCATGCTTTACCACTGAGCTATGCCTCTTCCCATATTGCTATGGAAAGTCTTGCACTAACTTCCAGTTTCATAGAATCATAGCGTTGGAAGGTTGGAACTCCAGTCCAACCTGTATATGAGGCTGTCCCATCTGGGGATCGAACTTGCAACCTTGGTGTTATCAGCGCCAAACTCTAACCAACTGAGCTATCTTATTTTCATTCAAGGGGTACTATACAGCTTGGGACCAGGATGCCTAAAAGATCTCATCCTTTATATACCCAGTCGGCCATTGCTCTCTGCAAGAGCGGGCATGCTGCAGATAGCATCTTATCAGGATACCCAGATTCTGAAGTAGACCTACCTGATCCACACCTTGCAGACTTAACATACGGATCACAACATAGGCATTATATGAGGCTGCAGTCATCGAGCGCTGAGAAGGCTAAAAAATCTAGCACTGCTGCTAACAATGAGACCATCAGTATGTTGTCGTGCTTATCGGCTTCACAGCTCATTGCAGATGAGTTCCCCTTGTGATGATGGGTGACCCTGACACAACTTTAGAGCAGCACCTTTTTCCTGGCTTTCTCTGTTCCATTGGGCCTCTGGTTCCCCACAGACACCCTCATCGCTTAATATTTGAAATGTGAAGGGAACGCTTTATTATGCTGTCTTATCTAGGGAGCAACAGACATTAAGAATGTGAATAGATGGCTTGCATTCAATTAGCAGAAGGCACTATTTACAAAGGAAGGGCATCTTCTGGTATACCCACCGCAGAGAAAAAACTTATTCGTGCCTGTTTGAGATAAAGACCTGGTATTCCAGCAACTTATCAGAATACATGACAACGAGTTATGCATATGTATGACTGAATAAAGGAGGGAGCGCCGAAGTCACATTGGGAGTAGGGTTCTTTCCTTTGCTGGTGGCACAATCCTATGCATGGCCTACTCAAAAGGAGGCCCAGTGGAATAAAGGGAAACTTGCTCCCAGGTAATTGTATATAGCAGGGATTTCTAATGGGGCTTTGGATTCCAACTCCCATCAGCCACAACAGTGAGCCGAGTGATCTGGGATGATGGGAGCCGTGTTATTGGGTTCATCATTCTCAGCCAGCATGCCCAATAGTTGTAGTCCAGCAACATGTGGAGGGCACCATGTTGACTATCTCTGGTGTGCAGGATTACATCCTTAAGCTGCAGTCTCATCTACAGTTCCTTTTTGAGCAAGCAACACAGCAGACTTTACTTTCAAGTAAGCATGCCTCAGTCTGGTACTTCGCATCTACCAAGGCTCTGCTGTATGGTGGTGGAGACCACATTCTTTTGACTAGACAGAGAAAGGAGGGACAGACCTGGGCTGCATCTACACAGGTATTTAAAAAAAAAACGCTCTGGGGAAAAAAACCATTCTGAAGCTCACAATGGAAAATTTCATAGAGTTCCGATTTCAGCTCTATAGTGCCATCTGGTGTCACGGTGTTATAACACATTTATAACATTTTAGTTTTAATATTGTAGCTGAGTCCCAAAGCTTTTCTGAACTCTGGCAGGAAGTAAGGGACACACACACCCCCCCACAACACACACAGTTCTTTGTGCCCTCATGTTATGTACTGTTATGTACTGAGAACAATAGGATCCAAATTGCAGCAGTCTGATTAGTCCTAGAACAATAGGATTCAGAATGCAGCAGTCTGATTGGTCCTAGAACAATGCAGCAGTATGATTGGTTGGCAGGAACCACCCAATCCTGCTCCAGATTGAAGTGAATCCACAACCTGATTGGCTTACAGTAGAATTCCGGAATTAGCCAATCATGTGCAACCCATTGTGTAAATAATGTATATAAAGCAGATACTGTGAGGGGACTTTCATTCATTCCTCCTCACCACTATGAGCTGAATAAAGAGCATGAAATCACTTTGCGACTCTGAGTATATTTCACTGGCGACGAGGATGGGATGCCGCTGAGCTGACTGCCACACACAGCACCGCAGCACCGCCACCTGCCGCACCGCTGCCTCGCACCGTGTATCCAGGCTTCAGCTCCGGGAAACAAGGAACTCAGAATGGCAGCCAACAGCAGCTTCTCGCCATTCAACCCAGCATCTGGAGACTGGGAAGCATACGCCTCCCGTTTCACCTTCCTCCTAGAAGCCAAAGGGGTCACCGACGAAGAAGACGCCAAGAAGAGGGCGATATTCTTCAGCGTCTGCGGAGAGGAGACGTTTGAAATCGCCCGGGCTCTCCTTGCGCCTGAAGATGTTGCTACTGTTCCATACAAAACAATAATGGAACAGCTGAAGGGGCACTTTTCGCCGCAGCCCTCAGTGGTGGCTCGTCGAAATGCCTTCTACGCAAAGCGACAAGCCCCTGGGGAAACCATAACTGGGTTTGTGACCTCTCTCCGCCAAGCCGCCCGGTTCTGCAACTTCTCAGAGCTGGAGAACATGCTTCGTGACCGCCTCGTCGGTGGCCTGAAGGATGAGAAGCTGCAACGACGCCTCTACGCTAAGAAGGACCTAACGTTCCAGGTCGCTCTGGAGGAGGCCCTGGCAACGGAAGCTGCCGAGAGGTCGACGCAAGAGGCACGGCCGAGCCTGCCATCCCAACCGAGGGTCCACCACGAAGACCTCACCGACGACTCAGGATCCGACAGGGAGGAGGTGCACCGAGTACAGCAGCGCACTCAAGCAGCGCACAGACCACAGCTGCCTCGACGAGAAGGAGGAAACTGCGCAAGCTGCGGGGAGAGTCACGAGAGGAGGACCTGCCGTTTCCGCAACGCAGAGTGCAGGCAGTGCAGAAAATCGGGACACATCGCCCGGGTGTGTCGGGCTCGGCCCACCCGACACCAGGCATCAGATGACCAACCCAAGAGCCCCAGGTCCCGGGGCCCAACGCACCAAGGCAACTCGACGGAGCTCACGGACTGCCAGGTATACCAGTTGCCCCACCCCAACGTAGAGAAAATTTATGTAGAGGTACAGATAGAGGGGGCCCCATGCCGCATGGAGCTTGACACGGGTTCAACTCTATCCATAATCTCGGCAAAGACCTTAAGGGGACTGTGTCCTACTGGGGGTCCCAAACTCAGGCCGGCCCCATTCACCCTACGGGACTTCCAGAAACGTAAGGTCCCCACAATGGGGGTGGGGACCTTCAGGGTGCAATACCGAGGGCGGACGCGGCAACTGGACTTGCTTGTGGTCAAGGGCCCCTACATTAGCTTACTGGGATTGGCATGGTTTGGACCACTGGGGCTAGCTGTCACCGGGGTGAACCACACTAGCTTACAAGTGGACGTGGACGCCATATGCAAGGAATTTCCAGGCGTTTTCGATGGGAAATTGGGACAGTATACGGGGCCCCCCATTGCGCTACAGCTTGACCCCGCAGTACGACCGGTCAGGCTCAAGGCCCGCCGGGTCCCGTTCGCCTTGAAACCCCGTATAGACGAGGAATTGGACCGACTCGTGGAGCAAGGAGTGCTGGAGCCGGTGCCTAATGCCCCCTGGGAAACTCCAATCGTTACACCCGTCAAGCCTAATGGTTCGGTCCGCATCTGTGCAGACTACAAATGTACCATAAACAAGGCCCTCACGGCCCACGCATACCCAGTGCCAGTGGTCAGCCATGTCCTTGCCACCCTGGCTGGGTCGAAAATTTTTGGCAAGCTGGACTTGGCCCAAGCATATCAACAGCTGCCAGTAGATGAGGCCACAGCAGAGGCACAGACGATTGTGACGCACAGAGGAGCGTTCAGGGTAAAGCGGCTGCAATTCGGGGTCAGCGTGGCACCAGGCATATTCCAGAATCTAATGGACTCTCTCCTTAAAGGGATTCCTGGTGTCACCCCCTTCTTCGATGATGTGTTGATTGCTGGGCCCACACCAGAGGAGTTTGAGGACCGCCTCCGCACCGTTCTACACCGTTTCCAGACGGCGGGTCTCAAGGTGAAGCGGGAAAAATGTCTACTAGGAGTGCCTCAGGTGGACTTTCTGGGATTTATGGTGGACGCAGAAGGGGTCCACCCGACTGGGGACAAGGTACGGGCTATTTGTGATGCCCCAGCGCCCAAGAGCAAGACTGAACTTCAGGCCTTCTTAGGACTATTGAACTTTTACCATTCCTTCCTTCCCCACAAGGCGGCGGTAGCGGAGCCCCTACACAGACTCCTAGACAAGCGGGCCCCTTGGGTGTGGGGCCAGCGCCAGGAGGCCGCATTCCAGGCAGTCAAGGACTTGCTTGTCTCAAACTCTGTCTTGGCACACTTCGACGAGAGGCTGCCGGTGGTGCTAGCATGCGACGCCTCACCCTATGGCATTGGCGCTGTCCTGGGGCACCAACTCCTGGATGGAAGAGAGGTGCCGGTGGCGTACTTTTCCCAGACACTCAACGCAACCGAGCGGAACTACTCGCAAATTGACAAGGAGGGTCTGGCAATCGTGAAGGGAGTAAAAAAATTCCATGATTTCTTGTACGGGCGGCCCTTCACCGTGGTGACTGACCACAAGCCGTTGCTTGGCTTGTTTGCCCCCGAAAAGCAGACCCCCCAAGTGCTGTCTCCTCGTGTCCTCAGGTGGTCAGTTTTCCTTGCCAGCTACCAGTATGCACTGATTCACCGACCTGAGAAGGCGATGGGCCATGCGGACGCCCTCAGCAGGCTACCACTACCGGAAACAGGCCCTGACCCAGCACCTGCACAAGAGGTTATGAGCCTGGAGCTGCTTCCCGACCGCCCCATTCAGGCACAAGAAGTTGCACACCATTCCAAGAAAGATAGGGTCATCTCCCGGGTCCTGGACTGGGTGTGGAGGGGATGGCCCAGCAGCAGCCCCGGGCCAGAATTCGCCGGCTACACAACCCGCAAACATGAACTGTCGGCCCACAAGGGGTGCCTGTTATGGGGAAGCAGAGTCGTTGTTCCCCAGCCCCTCCGCAAAAGGGTCCTCACAGCCCTACACGAGACACATCCAGGGGTAGTAAGAATGAAGGCCCTTGCCAGGAGTTATGTGTGGTGGCCAGGGATCGACGGAGAGATAGAGGCCTGGGTCAAACACTGCCAGGCCTGCCAAGAATCCCGCCCAGATCCCCCAAGGGCCCCAGTCCAGACCTGGGAGTCCGCCCGAGCACCATGGTCACGCCTGCATGTGGATTTCGCTGGCCCCTTTCAGGGGAAAACATTCTTCATAGTGGTGGACTCCTACACCAAATGGCTGGAAGTCGCACTGGTACCGTCCACTTCCACGTCCGCAGCCATCCGGGTACTACGCAGGCTGTTTGCAACCCACGGGCTCCCTGACACTCTCGTCTCAGACAACGGGACTGCATTTACGTCAGGAGAATTCCAAACCTTCACAGCACAGAACGCCATCCGCCACATCCGTTCGGCGCCATTCCACCCTGCCACCAATGGCCAAGCAGAACGCATGGTGCGGACCACCAAGGACACCCTTCGCCGCATGACGCAAGGGGACTGGGAGTACCGCCTTGCCACATTCCTTCTAGCACAGCACAGCACCCCCAGCTCAACGACTGGCCGGAGCCCCGCTGAACTACTAATGGGCCGGCGCCTTGCAATCAGATTGGACCGCCTTCACCCCGATAGAGCTCAGGATGAGGTAGTGGTGGGGGAAGGCAGGAACCCCCGGACCTTCGAAGCCCAGGACCCAGTGTATGCAAAGAATTTTGGGGCAGGCCCAGCATGGGTACCCGCCACGGTCACCAGGGTCACTGGCCCAGTGTCGTACGAGGTGCTAACGGATGGGGGGCAATGCTGGCGCCGCCACTGCAACCAGATACGGCGACGATTCCCGGGAGAAACCCAGGAGGAGGACAGGTCAGAGGAGTCCCAAGGGAACAGCGGGGCAGTGAGGCCCATAGAGCAGGAGGGGCCAGCAGGAGAGGCAGAATCAGTAAATACAGAGAGGACCCGTGAGGCCGAAAGGACACCAGAACCAGAACCATGACTGAGCGAGCCGTTTGCACCAGACCAAACAACCCCATCACAGCCAGCATCCTTGGAACACGAGCCAGACCCTGGAGCCCGGACCAGGGAACACCCCAGGCCGCAACGCACACGTAGGCCGCCGGCATACCTTGAGGACTATGAATGCGACCTCCCGGGCAGGACTGGAACTTAGAGGGGAGGGGTGTTATGTACTGAGAACAATAGGATCCAAATTGCAGCAGTCTGATTAGTCCTAGAACAATAGGATTCAGAATGCAGCAGTCTGATTGGTCCTAGAACAATGCAGCAGTATGATTGGTTGGCAGGAACCACCCAATCCTGCTCCAGATTGAAGTGAATCCACAACCTGATTGGCTTACAGTAGAATTCCGGAATTAGCCAATCATGTGCAACCCATTGTGTAAATAATGTATATAAAGCAGATACTGTGAGGGGACTTTCATTCATTCCTCCTCACCACTATGAGCTGAATAAAGAGCATGAAATCACTTTGCGACTCTGAGTATATTTCATGTACTAAGCTTGGATCCTAGAACAATGGGTAAGTAGGATCCTAGAATGCAACAACTGATTGGCTTGCAGGAAAAGACCAATCAGGCTCCAGGAGGAAGTTAATCAGCCTATTAGGCTGGTAGGATCATAGAATGCAGCAACTGATTGGCCTGCAGGAAAAGACCAATCAGGATCTGGGAGGGAAGCAGAATCAGCCAATCAGACGGAACTCATTTGCATGAAACCACTACAGGACTCTGAAGACATGGGTGAAGGAAATGGTCGTCCACTTAATCCACACCAAACAACTGACACTGAATGAATAACCCCCGGCCCCGACCCCCCAGTGCTCTATGGTATGCAGAGAACTTGGACAGTTGCCAGGCATCAAGTGTAAAATGAAAGATTGCCCCTCCATCTACTTCTACCTGAGCCACACCCACACCCTGGTTTTCCTGCTACAATGGTTTTGGGGTGAGCATCTCTCACTTCATGCCACGAGCCGTGCAGGGGATAGCCTGGATGCTCTCGGTGGATATGAAGAGCTCTGTCACAGATGCAAATATTAAGAAGCCTGGTTTGGCATTAAACATACAATTATTAGTAATAAAGATTATAAGGGTGTTGCATTTCAGTGCTCTCAGTTCCTACAGCAAGAAGGCATTGTGCCTGCAAGGTGTAGGGTTTAAAGTGGCGGAAGAGGACTTCAAGGACCAGGTTCAAATACCTCCTCCTCAGCCATGAAGCTCATTAGGTTACCTTGGGCCAGTCAACACCTCTCAGTCTAAATAATAATAATAATAATAATAATAATAATAATAATAATAATAATAATAGCCTGCCCATCTGACTGGGTTGCCCCAGCCACTCTATGCAGCTTCCAGCCAGAATTGGGGAGAGAATTGTGTACATTGATGTGAGCTCCTTGGAAGAAAGACAATATTTTAAAAAGTAGTACAGTGGTACCTCAGGTTACAGGCGCTTCAGGTTACAGATGCTTCAGGTTACAGACTGTGCTAACTCAGAAATAGTACCTCGGTTAAGAACTTTGCTTCAGGATGAGAACAGAAATCGTGCTCCGGTGGCAGCAGGAGGCCCCATTAGCTAAAGTGGTGTCTCAGGTTAAGAACAGTTTCAGGTTAAGAACGGACTTCTGGAACAAATTAAGTTCTTAATCCGAGGTACCACTGTAATAAAAAAAATGATTCCTATACCCCGTAATATTCACAGTGCCAGGAGTAAATATGGCTATTCTAACCACGCAAGTGCCTCTTTTCCTCCCTGATCCGTCTCACAACATAATTTTTCCAGTTGTCTTTCTCTGAATCATTTCTCCATTGCACCAAGATATATTGTCCCTGCTCCTGCATCGCAAGGGGTTGGAATAAATGATCCTTGTGGTCCCTCCCAACTCTACAATTCTGTTATTTTATTTTTACTATTATTCCTTTCCATCAGCCTACAGTAACTGATCTGAATAAAAGAAAATGTAACTTCTCCTAATGTGTTTTCTGCATTCAGCTGAGCTTTGAAACCTTCGCTGAAGGTCAATACAGGAGATATAGATAGACGTTTTTAAGGTAGTAAGTAAATTATTGTTCTTGAGCACGTTGTTCTGAACATTGATGTGATTGACAAAGAGAGAGGGATATTCTGCAGCAAATACTTTTCAGTAATAGCTTATAACTTCGCAGGAGCTATAAATACTGAAACCGAAGAGGAAATGTTTTTTATTAAAAATGTCACAAGCCTGCCATCCTCTGGTACCCAGTGATAGTGCAAGTTATGTACAGAGGTGGTAGCCAAATTTATAAAAGGTGCTGTTGGCAGGAACTGAAATTACACATTTTGAAAGGATAATTACATTTAATACTTGCAGAGCATGACGGTAAGTTTGAGAAAAAGCACCTCAGGTAAAATAAACTAACAACAGTATACTTCACAGAGATTTCTGCTCTGTTTCCTGGTCAATGCTCCATCATAAAATGATTCTGAGTTTTGGACTTATCTATTACTCCCCAATTTTAATCAGCATTTTGACTTACACTGAGTTCCATGCTTGCTTGAAGGTTGGTTCACACTTCACTTTCTAACATGATAATAATTAGGGCTGTGCAACCACTTTAGACTAATCCCATATTCCAAAATAAATCAGGCCGCTTCAGATAGATTTGGGCCTGGTTCAAAGCAGGTCAAGGGACCTCTGTATCATTCCAAAGCAAATGGACTCAGACTGATCTGGAGCTTTCTAAGAAAGCCAGACAGCCTGTCTCCAAAGTGTTGCAAAACAAGTAAATACCAAATAGGAAAATGCCGTGGGAGGTAGAGGGAGAGAACTTAGCATTACCATGAGGCATCTAGAATTGCCAGAATTAAGCATTCAACTGACTGTATAGTCTTCTAAAAAAATTTAAAGCAAGCTTTAAAAGTGACGATCAAAAAAACAATGTCTCCAAGGTGACTAGCTACCATGTCTGCAAATTTCATGCACCTATGTAGGAAAAAAAAAAGTTACGTCTGTTTTTAGTTTCCCACTGCAAGTCAATGGGAGGGTTTCTGAATTTGGATTTGGGGTATGACTTGGGTCAGATCAAACTGAATTGAGGTCCAATTCAAAATACATAGAGGGAACACTTTAGCAGGGGAACACCTTGCACTGCCCTATCAATAATCATAGAGATGGTTTCTATCTCATTAAGTTCATGGTGAATATTTCTTGTAGATATGACCCTATGTGGTGACAGCTAGTATTTACCACATCAAGGTGAAAGAACTGAGAGCAGAATTTATGGCATTACTTATTTAAAGTGAGTGAGTATATTTTCAGACTTAAGTGCTACAAGCAGTAGTGGATGGTCATCATTGGGAATTGTAGGGCAGAAAGCAGGGAGGAGGAAGCAGACAGGCAATGTCATGCCTTGGATTGGTGGTCAGAGGGGAGCTAGCTAAGGTCAGACCAAGGCTGATGGGACAGAGCCCCCTTCGCCCTACTGGACTATGCTTTGAAGGTTGAGATCCCCTAACACCCATCCTATGCAGTTTGACTTGAAAATAAATCCCACTGAGACCAACAGAGTGGAATCCCCAGTACATGTGCATAGGGTGGCAGGCTTAGCAACTCAAGACCACAGAAAGAAAGAAAAAATATTTAATGGTGTAGACACAATTGGAAAGAGTTCTTAAACAGTAATGATTTCATGGGCATTATGGAATAGAAGCAAAGCTGTCACGGGTACCCGATGGCCAACGCTCACAATAGCAATGGAATCACTAAATAGGGGAGGAATATTCCCTGATTTGGTTTAATGAGGGAAATTCACTTCTCGGCCTTTTGGCTAAGATCAAGTGTAGTATCTGTTCTTATCAGTTTAATATCTGATATGTTTTGTTTCCTGCTTGGCAGGGGGTTGGACTCGATGGCCCTTGTGGTCTTTTCCAACTCTATGATTCTATGATTCTATGAACTGATTTGTTAGGGAAAGAAGGTAAAAAACGACTAACCACTGCCCTCTTGTCTTTCATTATTTCATTCTTCCACTCTTTCACAAGCTAAAAACAACAAACTGGTGTAACCTTAGCAGCCTTTAGCCCTAAATGGGAACATATTCCGAGAGTAAAGGTTTTTCTGTAGCATTAATAGAATCCCAAGATACCGTAGTTAAACTGCTGCTGCTTGGTAACAGAGTGAAGTGTTAGCTCAGGCATGACAGCGCCGTGCTGTCACTCACTTTAAAAGGTTTCTTGACAACTCCGAGACTGGATCTTGAGATGCATACTGCCAGACTTGGCCAGTCTCTGAGAGCAAGACTCCAGACTTCAGTTCAAAAGAAGATATTAGGGCTTTTGATAGTTAGCAGGAGGTTAAGGGCAGTATGTGCTTAGAAATTAATAAATTCTGTTTTATATTAGGGCCAGTTCTCCTCAACATTCTCCCTTCATACTGTGTAGGCTTCACACACTACACTGCAGGCAACCATTTTTATCCCAAGGGATACCAGTTGCAGGCACGGCCAGAGGTGTAAGTGAGCAGAGCATGGACCTGAATTTTTCCTTCACACAGTAGGCTAGTTATAGACACAGTCACGTGTCCCTCTGTCCTCCTTCCAGGCAAGCAAGAGAAGCCTGGAGGGTTGCATTTTACTCCGTGCCTGACTCCTGAGGTTCCCCACCCCTGCTGTAGACTATGGTGAGACACAAATGTGATGTTGGCTTATATATGTCACTCCATGGGGGAATATCTTCAAGAGAAGGAAAGGCTAAGGCATAAACCCCACACTAATCCGGAGTGGAGTCCTTAAAATGGCTGGCGGGTGCCTTGTACACCTCCTTCCGGCAACTCCTGCAGCCAAGCTGGTATCAAACGCATTGCTCTGCTTTCCTTTGGACCACATCAGGGAGGCAGAGAAGGGGATCTTGTCGTATGGGCAGCCCAGGACCTCCATACGCGCTGCCCAAGCTTGTGCCCCAGGGAGGTGCTGCTGGCACAGTGGTTTGACTTCATCCCCAGAGGTGCATTCCCTTGTCTCATGCTAACACAGATAGTGTGCTGGTCCCGTGGGTTAACCGTGAGGCAAGGTCCGAGTCCAGTCCAAGGTCGAGGGTGCAGTACGGAGGCGGTCCGTCAAAGCTGAAGCTGGGTCCAAGGCAGGGAGTCGGGTGAGGTCAGGAGCTCCGGCAAGGATGCAGGCAGGAACTGGCTACCAACAATGTTGCTCCTGCAACTTGGGCCTGGGGCTGGCCGGCTTTTATCTGCCCCAAGGCATAGGACGGCCCCGATCCTCTGGTGACTCGCCTCTCCTGGCCTGGAAGTGAGCACTCCTCCTGCGGGAACTTAGTTCCCTCCGCCTCTCTGCCCTGAGCCTCTGCAGCTCAGGAGAGGCTGGAGGGTTACCGGACCCAGAGGCAACCTCAGCTTCATCTGACGGGGCTGAGAGTGGAGCACCTGCAGGCAATGGGTCCTCCATCACCTCAGGAGCCAGAGCAGACTCAGCTGGTGCCTGCACCTGAGGATCCAGCACAGGTGAGGACCCTTCAGGCTCAAGCTCCAGCCCCGGCCCAGCTGGTTCTGGAGCCGGGGAATCCTGTGCAGGTTGGGATTCCTCGGGTTCAGCCTCCGAGTCCGAATCCCAGGCCATCACAGGTAGAAAGTTGCTTGCGATGGAGGGATACCCTGAACAAACACAATGTCTGCCACCTAAAATAGATGACTAGATTGCAGAGGCAGTGTAGATGCGCACATGGGCTCTATGTGGTGGGGATACATTATTTATTTTATTTATTTATTTTCTGAAACTTATAGGCCACTTGATTGTAGGGGGGGAGGGGAAACCCCACGAAAACTTGTTTAGTGTTTCCTATGAAAGCCACCAGGTTGTTGTTTTTTCCTATGCTTCTATTTTGTGCGTTCTGGGGTCAGTGATAAAAGCTTAAATTAAAAAAAAACAAAAAAACTCGCACCACTGCTTCAAGACTCTGCCCTGCCACATGGCTCCTCAAAGTGATCTCATGACTCCCAGTAATGCAATGAATTCATCAGATTCTGGCAGGGAGCTCTTTCCGAAGCACTTAGAACTCAGCAGAGTTGTACATCAGCATAAATCCTCTCCATTGTGTTCCAAAGTGGAAACCGCAGCAGCCAAGCTGAGCCATGCCTTGGCAAAAAGGCTGGTGGTATATTGAAAAAAGCGGGAGGAACTGCCAGTTCTTCTGGTTCTTTGCTTTCTGTTTTCTTCTCCTTATATCTAGATGGTGAGAGTTGTTGGAGGTTGTCTTGTGTACTGATTTACCATATTTTTCGCTCTATAAGACGCACCAGACCACAAGACGCACCTAGTCTTTGGAGGAGGAAAACAAGAAAAAAAATATTCTGAATCTCAGAAGCCAGAACAGCAAGAGGGATTACTGCGCAGTGAAAGCAGCAATCCCTCTTGCTATTCTGGCTTCTGTGATAGCTGTACAGCCTGCATTCGCTCCATAAGACGCACACACATTTCCCCTTAATTTTTAAGAGGGAAAAAGTGAGTCTTATAGAGCAAAAAATACGGTATATTGATTTGTGGATTAAAGTGTACTCAGTCTCTCCTTTTTTGGGTGAATGCCCTGCCCCTAATATTTCACATCTTCCTCCCATATCAGCAAGTTTTGCAGGCTATGTTCTTATGATCGAAAGACAGAAAATTCACCTGAAGTTCACAAGCCCCAATATAGATCTGGTAGATCACCTAGATCAGTGGATCGCACGCTGTGATGTGACATGCATCATTGGCAGAGGCATTCCTGGGAGGGGGAAAATGGCTACCCCCTGGGAATGATGTTAAGTTGTGTGGAATGCCATCCTTTATGAGATCTGTCTTCAAGATATATCTAAGGAAAATATATCTTGGATAAAGATTCTGACGAAAGTGTCAGGGGCTGGGCAGAGAAGGAGTGTTGGGAACTGCCTCCCCATCCTGACCCTTCCAGGGAGGAGGAAGAGGAAGACAGTATAGATTTACAACAGGGGTTTGCAGGAGGTCACAGCTCAGAGGCAGATGAGGGAAAAAGTTGGGAAATAATAGGAGAGGAGGAGCAGGCAGAGGCGGAGCAGCAGCTGGCTGACACATTATCACTAGAAAGCATTCCAGACCCACCATCTCCCAGAACATGGTGAGCCTTAAAAGTAGGAGAGCAAAGAGCTCAAAGATAGAGGGCTCTTAGTGGCACCCATAGAGGAGCTGATGATGATGGCAAATGAGGAAGTGGGAGAGAAGGGGGTTGAAGATTCACTCAGGACAACACCATTATCCAAGAGGCTGGGTTCCATAGCCTCTCTCTGTAAAGTTTGAAATAAAAAATGGACTGTAAGAAACTTTTCCTTGTCTTTATACTTTCCTGTGCAACCAGCCAGGAGCCGCTGACAGCATCCTAACAGAAAGACACCTGGGATGTAATGCAGACTGCACCACTTGTTTGTAGTTAACTCAGAGTGATGTAATGGAGGGGAGGTATCATTCTCTTCCGTTAGGCTTGGCATAGCCAAGGCATACCACTAGCAAATTCCATTTCAGGTGCCCGATCTGGCTCTGAAAGTAAATGTTTGTGGCCCCTGAAGTCCCTGCTGGTATTAGCAATGGCAGCAAAAAAAGTCAGAGGGGGGACGAAACCACCATGGTGGTGCTGAAATGGACAGAACCCAGCACCCTGATGGGATGCAAAACATCAGACTGATCACCTGATGATCAGAGAAGGGGTGACAGACTCCCCCCACCTGCTGAACTGCTTGGATCAACTGAAAAGAGGGGGGCTGCCGGCCTGTGTGTGTGTGTGTGTGTGCACACGCGCGCAGTAGTATGGGGTACTTAAACCTACCACAGGCATGCACACACACACAAACAAACACAAACACACACACATACAAACATACACATACCACCCGAAGGTTTTTCAAGGGCAAATGCAGCTCCCAGGGTGACCCACTCATAGGAACCAACTCCTAGGGGCCGAGGTCGCTTCAGCCCCCCCAATAAAATATTTGAGAGGGCTGCCCCCCCCCGGACATTGCTATTCAAATGGTGTGTGTGTGTGTGTGCTGCATCTTGTGATCAGTTATGGAGGGTGGGGCTTACCTGCCCCCTCCCCAATATTTTATTCAAGTTGGCACTACTGGACCCACCTGTTTCAAGATCTCAGTTTGTGCTGTCACAGCAAACAGATATCCATATGCACCATGCATTTAAAGCATTTTCTTTTCCCTCAAAGAATCATGAGAAATGTTTCTTTCCCCCTGAGAATTATAGCTGTGTGAGGGGAAGACTCCAGTTCCCAGAATTCCGGGGTGGGGGTGGGAGGGAAATGCGCTTTAAATGTATGGTGTGTGTGGGAAGCCTAAATCTGCCCCACTCCCCAAGGCTGAGTGTGGGTGGGCAGAAGAGAGAGCAAGGCTGGTGGGTTCTCTACGCCTCATTTTCCTCCTGAGCATTACTCACTGTAACAAACAAGAGTGCTATTCTTAGAGAAGTCAATTAGCTGTCACTGACAATGCCATGCTGAGTGTTGTCTCTACACATTTCCCCACCCCTGCCATGAGTTCTGTTCTTTCGTCCCCAGAGTATAAAACAGATCTAAAAAGCAAGCCTTGAAATCATGTTTACACCCGCTTCAAATCCTGAGATGCTGACAAATCTAATTGACTGCTCCCCCGCCCCGCCCCCCCAAATGGCAACTGAGCTTTCAAATCAAGCGGCGAAGTCAGTTGCAAAGGATAACAAAATGCCAGAGTAATTTTTCTAGACAGCCTTCCTTCGCTCCCAATTCACTGCTTATTTTTAAAGGCCTCTCTCCTACCCCACTGAAGTCAGCCTTTCAAAAACAGACCTGGGGGCTAGTCCCATGTGGAATAGGCAGGGGATATGTCATAGACAAGCACAGATGAAATCAGAAGATGGAGGTGGAGGTTAACATGATGAAGAAAATCAATGCAAATACATTATTCTCTGGGTGAATTTCCGGCACCTAGTCATTGCTGTTCTGTTGTAAGATGCCTGTGGAATAGCAACTCTGCTTCCAGACTTGTGGAACCCCAATAGTCAGGTGAGCAGTCCCCTTTCCCCCAAGCCCTAAAAGGGTAAGAGTCAGAAAGGCAGGATCTATTTATTTACAACAACTAACTATGGTGAAAACACCATTTCCAATAGGTTATGTATGTATCCATGGTCAGTGGACTAGGGGGACTAGGCTAGTCCCCTAAATGTTCCTGGTCAATTAGAGTATTAAAGTATTAAAGCCTGGTGCCTCCGTCCCAAGCCCGGGAAGCTTCTGCAATGCTCATGCATGCGACATCACCCCCCCCCCAATTGTCCTTGCAAGCTGACGCTTCTGACCATAACTTATTATGAAAAATTTCACCGCACGCCATTGTGGCGCTGTGGTCTAAACCACTGAGCCTCTTGGGCTTGCCGATCAGAAGGTCGGCGATTCGAATCTGTGATGGGATGAGCTCCTGTTGCTCTGTCCCAGTTGCTGCCAACCTAGCAGTTCGAAAGCACACCAGTGCAAGTACATAAATAGGTACCACTGCGGTGGAAGGTCAACAGTGTTTCCGTGCGCTCTGGTTTCCATCACGGTGTTCTGTTGCACCAGAAGAGGTTTAGTCATGCTGGCCACAAGACCCAGAAAGCTGTCTGCGGACGAACACCGGCTCCCTCAGCCTGAAAGCGAGATGAGCGCCACAACCCCATAGTCGCCATTGAATAGACTTAACCATCCTGGGGTCCTTTACCTTTACCTTTTTATATGTTTGTGAAAGATGTTTTCATTGACCAGACTGCCTTACTGAAACTTGCGGCACTGTTTTACACCTTGTTAGAATTCCTCATTATGTGATTCCTGAGCAGCAGCCAAATAACTGACTACTTTGGTTGCAGATTGTCTGCAGCTGTTAACCATAATTCCCAGGCTGATTGTGAGTCTTGTGTCTGGAATCCCAACATTATTTTGCAATGTTATATATTAAAAACTAGCACAGAAAGATACAAGTATTAATTGGCCTGCTTCCTTTTGTAGTTCTCCCTTCTTAGTCTTTGTGCAGGAGTCAGCTATTAGCAAACACCTGGTATCTCAGAAGCATGCCTTCTCAGATCAAACCACCAAGCCAGGAGACAAATAAGACATTGTTGCATCATTAATGTGAGCAGATATGAAGCTTGGTCTCCTACCATTTGAAAAGCTGAATGTTTATCGGTACAAAGTGCCACAGTAATTTATTGCCTGTTTCCGCTGCCCTAGTTCTTTCTTCTCGACATGCCTCGTGTCTTCCATCTCATTGGTTTGCTTATAAAACTGCCTGAGAACATTGTTCCCTGTGCTTCTCACAGCCGAAAATGATGAAATGCAATTAAAAACATAATATCATCAAATAACACATCATCACCATCACATTTACATCCCTGCTTCCTCCCAAAGGAGTCCCGGGCAGCAAACAGCAAGTGATAAAACAATAAGAATATATTTAAAAACAATTCCAGTGCAGATGCAGATTTGGGAACCACTTTCCAGCTGGAAAAAAAAACCTTGCAGGATTAAGAAGAATAAAAGCAGATAATAAGCAGTTTAGAATACTTCTTTTTTTTTTTAAAAAAAGAGTTTTTTAAAAGGCCTGGGAGAATTAAAAAGCCTTCCCCTGGTGCTTCAATGACAATAAAGATTGTGCCAGCTAAGCTCTTGGTAGATTCCACAAACAGGGTACCAACACCAAGCGAAACCCTTTTCATATTCTAGGACATGCTGAAGCAAATGCTGTCTTAATTTTTGCAAAAAATGTAACAACCACACACAAAAACGGTACAATATTATCAGGTTTTCCTGTGGGGAAATTGTCTCCAAAATATTCATAGATCTTTCTTTCTTTCTTTCTTTCTTTCTTTCTTTCTTTCTTTCTTTCTTTCTTTCCTATATGAGGTGGCCAAGGGTTTTCCCTCTTTATGTTACTTTGAAAATAAGGGTTACAGTAGTGCCAAGCCCACTGTAGAGAAAAGCGTTGCAGGAAGGAGGCTGCATAAGGTAAGACAAACCATTTTATGCCATATACCACCATACATGCAAGGATCCTGCCTCCCCCATGCCTTTGTTGCGTGTTCAGACCCAGAGACCTCCCCCCTAAATAAATTCACACTTGACTCAAATTTTAGTTTTGTGTTTTTGGCAGAATTTAGGCCACAACTTTACTGATTACAGAAGGTGAGTGGTTGCATAGGCTCTGGTTCAACTAGCTCCCTGCACCCTCGCAGGCAGCGCTGACCCAGCAAAGGTTCCAGCATAGGTCAGCCAAGGATGAACACCTGGGTAGGCGAAAAGCTGGGAACAGACTATGTTCACCACCCAGATGCCCCCCTGGACTCAGGCATGGGCACAATCCCCTCTCAGGGGTTGACCAAACCAGTTGAGTCCCTGGATTCCTTTAACGGACTACCCTTCACATAGGGATGGCAAGACCACTCTCCCATCCCTATCACCTGAACCAGTGCCTATCCACAACCTTACAAGTTGTGACGATTTGCTACGGGCAGGCGAAACCCAAATGGCAACAGCCAATCAGCCAAGTGAGGAAATTCCTGCCGTGCCTCTGTCCCAACAACAGACGACTCATGACGGCATAGCAAGGTCAATCGCACAATGCCCTAAAAGTAGGGAGAGGTGGGTGTTCTGAATGCACAAGCCAAAAGAGGAAGCTCTGGGTCACGTAGATGGGTATATATAGGTCCCTCGATCCATTTAGACTGCACCCCATTGGCCAGATTGAACCCAACATCGAGGTATCTACCAATCGGGTGTTGCGGCTAACCAATCAAACCCTCCCACAACACAGGAGGTCAGTCTCCAGGTCTCACTGCAACACGTGCCCTCTTTTAGGGAGGACACAATCTGCCACGTTTATGCCCTTGTGCCTGCGTGTGGAATGAGGAGTAGCTCTTGGTCTTTGCCTCAAGCAAACATTTCATCTGCAACAAGGGAGCTGTTGCTATCAATTACATATCTGAGCTGGGGTGTGTGACCTACCCCTGATACTGGAATTGGCGGCTGCTGTCCTAAACTCACGGACCGCAGTCCTTCTGAACCCATGAGTTTAATTCATTTCCTACGGGACAACAGAAGCTAATTTCAGAAATTTGTTTACCCTATAAGAGAGTAGGACAGACTGGGTAAAATGGCTAAAAATTATACTCCAAAACTGGAATTCAAACATATACGTAAGGGAATGTGAACATAGGTCTGTTTTTCCGTTAAAATTAGCAAGAGTTTTATATAAGACTCGCTCCCTATCTGCCTGTACACATAGAAATTGCTACACTGGGGTGATAGGCTTTTAAAGACATTGTTTTGAATAACCCGTTGGAACAAAATTGAAGTTTTAGTTTTCTCCCACTAAATAAGTCTGCACTGGAGCTCATGTGAGACATAGGAAGAAATCAAGCCACTGACCTTATTCCACTTCCTGATTTCTGAAAGCTGAGCGCTTTAAGATTTGGTTGAGCAAAATTAAATTACGCTCACTAGGGTGGTTATATTTAGCACGTCATTTAAATAGTTTGCAGCTTAAGCTGCCGCTTACAACTTCAGAACATCTGTGTTGTTGTTTTATTTTTTTTAAAAAAAAGCTACGTACAGCCAGCTAAATAGGGAGCCACAGTTTTGCCAGCTTAACATGCTATCAAAATAGCACAGCTCTTTTGGAAGAGACACGTGACACAGAACCCATGGCTAACTTTTGGATACAAGAGTATATTGTTTTGCACACATTTCCTCTGTTTGAAGGCTGTTTATGGCAGCCTGTGACAAGTGCCGTTTCGTTTCCATTTCAAAAATTATGTTAGAAAGCTAAATAGGGCAGGGTTTTCTCAGCTTAGATAAAATAAAATTTAGGGCTGTAAACCTAACCTCACTTGCCTGGGAGTAATCCCCACTGAATTCAACAGGCCTTACTTCTGAGCAGACATATATTTAGGGTTGCTCTGAAAGGCTAAACTACTGCTCTTAGGTACAGAGGTAGATTTAGGGCAATGTGACCGGTTCTGCCACACTGGGCACTGATCCTAGGGAGTGCCACAACTACAATATAACAAATTGAGCCAAGTGGAAGCTGGGAGGCGGGAGAGCTCTGAATTTTGGCATCACACAGGGTGCTGCTGAAATTTGAAAGGCCAAAATCCACCCCTTCCAGACATGCCTTCCTTGAATTTTTGTTTTTAGGAGAATTGCCTCTTTGCGGGAGGGTGTTGCCTTTCTTTTTGTCTACAGTGGTACCTCGGGTTACAGACTCCGCTAACCCAGAAATGCAGTAGTACCTCAGGTTAAGAACTTTGCCTTAGGATGAGAACAGAAATCGCGTGGTGGCAGCGCGGCAGCAGCGGGAGGCCCCATTAACTAAAGTGGTACCTCAGGTTAAGAACAGTTTCAGGTTAAGAACGGACCTACAGAACAAATTAAGTTCTTAACCCAAGGTACCATTGTATTTGTTTTGCAGTATGTGTTGTCTGTTGTTGGAATGGGGGGGGGGGGCTTTAAGCATTACAGACCCTCCAAGTGTCCCTACTTTCCAGGAACATCCCTGATTTAGAGAAGGTGTCCCAGTTTCTGATTTGATCCTAGAATGTCCCACTGTTCCTTAGGATGTCCCTATTTTCATTGAGGAAATGTTGGAAGGTATGGAGTTATCCATTCCCCGAACTGTCTGAAGGCAATCCTGCATAGGGAAGTTTTTAAATGTTTATTATTTCTCTGTATGTGTTGGAAGTGGCTGGAGCAACCCAGTAAGATGTGAGGGTTATAAATAGTAAAATCATCATTATGGAATGGGACGTCCCGATTTTCATCTGAGAAATGTGGGAGGGTATGGCACTACCAGTTTTTCTTCTGTGAAATGCCCATGGCAGTCTCTTTGATTTCCACATGTGTGCTCACCCTGTGCTGTAGACATTCTCTTTTGAAAAGAAGTAAAAGACTGCATTGTAGGGTTGCATGCCTGTATATACTGTTGTGGGAGTAAGGCCCACTGAATTCAGTAGGATACTTCAAAGAAAATATGCTTCAGATTTTTAACAGCACAATTGAGGTGGGCATGATCGATGTTGTACATTGTGAGTGATGTTGGGAGAGCAAATAAGGAATACTCCCCGCATAAACACACATGCTAGAACTCAGACCTATTCCAGTACAGCTGAACAAGGGTAGATGCAAAGAGTCAAAAGGAAGTGGCAACTTATGATCACAATATGTGGTGATAGATGCTAGTTCAGAAGGCATTTTTGAAGGCAAGGAATGTGGAGCTTTTAATGCACATGAGCCAATGACAAGTCCAACAGAGTCCCGATACAGACAGGGCATGTACCCTGTCATGGAATGAATAGTAAAGCGTGGCTGTCCACTGTTGGAAGCAGAGAACTGGAGGAAATGAACTCCAGAATGATACAGCAGAACCAATTCTTAATTCCCGTGAAAGCAACTAATTTGTGTACAAAGGAAGTGTGAATAAAGTTCTAACAGTGATCACAAGCGGTGTTTCTCCTCTCTGATGTCAGGAGAGGATATCAAACACTTTTAATCTTTAAAGACTTTCAACATAACGAAGAACTTGAAGGCAATTTCATTGCATCCCTTGATTATCCAGCGAAGACTTTCACGTGTCAAAGAATCATTACAGATCAAGCATTTTAGACGGAGGTTGTTATGTGTCACTGTCATCACCTCAAAAAACAGAAAAACGTTTTGATCTGAAGCTGAACGACACAGATGCATCTAGTTACAGATAGGTAGCCGTGTTGGTCTGCCATAGGCAAAATAAAAAAATTCCTTCCAGTAGCACCTTAAAGACCAACTAAGTTAGTTCTTGGTATGAGCTTTCGTGTGCATGCACACTTCTTCAGATACAGATGCATCTGTTACTCATCTCTTAGGATCAAGGATATGGAGGAACTGCGGCTCTCTAAATGTTGCCAGACTACAAATCCCATTACCCCTGGCCATTCAGCCATGCTGCCTGGGGCTGATGGGAGTTTGAGTTCAATAACATCTGGAGGGCCACTGGCTCCCCAGTCCAGTCTTAAATACAGGGATGCTTAAGCAGGTTATAGAGATTCACTACAAAAAAATTTCTGCTGGGTCAAAGTGAAAACTTGATTGTGTATATGTGTTTATTAACAGGAGCTTCCTAATGAGTCCCAAAGGTAGAGGCTTTTTAGCCTAAGAGGCCCTGATTACTTTCAGCAATTGGCATAGTTTACAAAGTAAACTTTCAAAGGAGGGCTCTCGCATCCAATCATTTATTTATATGCCACTTGGTGCCAAAATAAACTTCTAAGTGGTATAAAAACCAGCTATGCAAACATTAAAATCTAAACATCAATGATAATAAAAAAATACACAAGAAAACAAATCCCATTAAAACAATACAGCTATTAAAGCAGGAGACTCAGGCCGAGAGCTCAAGGAAGTACTTGTGTAAACAGATGCACCTTCAAAAGCCATCAGAATGCCAATACAGACCAGGAGTCTCATCTTTCAGCAGGGAGTGCATCCCATAATACCAGAGCTACACGGAATAGCATGCTCCTGAGGTGTAGCTGTTGTTCTCTGAGCTGAGCGAACATCTGTGCAGTCACGGAACAGCGTTTTGGAAACTAGAGCTAGGGGGGCCTTCATCCAAGTCATTGCATGGCTCAAGGTTGGCTCCAAGGATCTCTATCTGGTTATTTGTACACAAGACCAAATCAAAAGTTAGGCCAGCAACAAGGAAGTAGGATGGGTTGCCTGTTGACTACACAGATGGCCCTTTGGAACAACAAAAGCAACAGATAAGCAACCTGCCTTTCTTCTTTGTAATCTCTGCTCAGACACGTATATGGGAGATTAGCAAAATGACCAATTTGGAGGTGGGTACAGGCAAGTTTTCTTCTCATTTGGCACAAGCTGCATGGGAGGAACCATAGCGCCATTGTGGAAATCAAGCAATGGCACCCCTTTAAAGAGTGTTTGCAATGTCTGGTTTTAGTCATTGGTAGCTCGGTTGTGGGTTCGAGCTCCACATTGGGCAAGATTCCTGCGTTTCAGGGGGCTCTACAGTTCTATGATTCTCCGAAAGAAAATGAGATTTGGTTTTGTTGTCAAGATACCCAGGATGGGAAGGCTCAAAGGAGACCTATGAATTCTTAAATGAACTTGGAGGACTGATCTGAACAAGGTTCAACCCACACAAAAAAACTTCCAGGAAGGTCAACCAATGCAATGAAGAGATTATATTGACAGTACCTCCAGCATGACTGCCCGACACCAATATCGTGGCAGGATACGCATAGCGGACATGCAATTCCTAATAATATACACCTGAAAGCAAACTGTTTGACCACTTGCTACACAAATCATTGAAAGTGTGTGCACATATACATATGTTAAGTGTGAGCAAAAGATTTAGACGAATCCTGAATCAAGAACTGAAATGGGGCCGCCTCAGACAGATTCAGGGCTTGTCCAGGTCAGTTTCCTGAAGGAATTGCATGTCGGCTTAATCCCCTCTAGCAATGTTGTGGGAATAGAAAGATTAAACCCATAAAATATCTGAACTGGCAGCGTTCTAGGCACCACCAAGGCCACTGTGGCATTTTGATGCATTCCCCAATCTCCTGTGCCAGGTGGTCGTCGCCAAAATCAGATGAGGCCAGAAAGTGCCAGTGCCCTTGAAGGCTACTACAAGAGCACCATTGGACAGGGGCATCAGTACAGAGGCAGGGGTATCGACTCAAAAAAATTTCAGGCCCAAATCCAGAGAGAGCCACACATGGCCTAGTCTTGACGTTCTTTGCTCAAGGAAGCTCAAACAGTGTGGGTGGAAACTGATGATATGAACCTGTGGGGTGCAGGAAAACACCAGTCATATCTGTCAGGCACAGAAAACCTTCTCCACACATCAAACATAGCATCTGCAGAAATTTCCCATTAAAAAAAAAAGATAATAGTGAATGAATTTTTCCCCAAAAATAATGAAAGGAAATGCTTTGTGTCTCATTTTGCCTGTATCCTTTTGGTTGGTTGGTTTATAGATGAAGTTTTTTAAAAAATGGAGATGAAAACAGATTAAAGCCAAGGTGAAGAAGTCTTTCAAGGATTACGAGAAATATTCTGAAGCTCTAAAGGAAGTTTCCTATCACGCTATACAGGCGGTGATGGAAAAGAAAATGAGAAGGCCTTGAGCCACATATAGATCCAGAGTTTTCATAGAGCTCCCCTTCTCAGGGGCAGAGGCTGAGCTTTTGAAGTTTCTGAAATGCTGCTTTCCAAGGCATATGACTGCACAGAGATCACACAGAACAGCGTGAGAGAGAAACAGTCGCTAAAACTTTCTACATTCAGAAGCCCTTCTGAGAGGGCAATACCGTATTTTTCGCTCTATAAGACGCACCAGACCACAAGACGCACCTAGTTTTTGGAGGAGGAAAACAAGAAAAAAAATATTCTGAATCTCAGAAGCCAGAACAGCAAGAGGGATCGCTGCGCAGTCAAAGCAGCAATCCCTCTTGCTGTTCTGGCTTCTGGGATAGCTGCGCAGCCTGCTTTCGCTCCATAAGACGCACACACATTTCCCCTTATTTTTTAGGAGGGAAAAAGTCTTATAGAGCAAAAAATACGGTAATTGCCCCGGGCAACACTGGTAAATGGTACTAAATTTCAAGTTCTGTGATTATTAGGGCCTTTTCATTCAAGGCATTTGACAAGTCAGTGAAAATAAAACCCAAGGATGAGAGCAAATGCAGCGTGCCCACACATGACACAACCATACTGGGCCATTGACCACGCCATCTATCTTGTTGTTTGAACTGCATATAAACACTTCATAACTCTCTCTCCTCTCTGCACCCCCAGCTAAGCAAATAGGTTGGCTGCTAGCCTTGCAGGAGGGTGGGATGATGGAGCTATCATCCCAGCCAACAGTAGCAACTAATTCTTACTGACCCCAAGAAAGCTGCTTCAGGCATTCAGGTACAACACCTCTTGTATGTCTGTCTAGCGCCTGTGTGGTGACAGGAACTCATTTGTGGAGTTATCCACAAAGCTAATTTTTGTATTCCCGATTAATTCTCCATATCAAGGACAGGATATTAACTCATAAGTGGAAGATTACGGGGAAAAGATCGGTATAGCTACCTAATTTACAGAGTAGTGAGAGTCGAAATTGAGTGTGGTTTGAAAGGAAAGGTTTATAGGCAGCAATTCAGCAATTCCCTCTGTGCCTGAAAGATTTTGTGGCCGTCCTTTAGGTGAGCTATGCAAAATAGATCAATAGAGCAGAGGCACATCAGGTATTCAGAGTCTTGCTGGCTGTCTTCAGACTGAAAGATCAAGAGCAGCCTCCCATGCAAGTTTTCCCAGCCAAGTCTTTCACTCTCTGCTTCTCATTTTCTAAATCCGCCACTGTCAGTATAGCTCTAGATATTAACAATGCAGAATTCAAACAGCTCAGAAACTGCATGCCACAGATCTCCTTTATACAGGAAAATAATATGTTGGCCTGGGAGTAGACATGTAAAATTTCTGTGGGGAAAAGAAAGCTTCAGAAAAATGGGGGGTGCAAACTTTTTTTCACAGTCTTTACATATCAAAAGTCAATTTATTTACTTCATAAAATTTCATTAGCCACTCAATTGCAAAAAAAGAAAATTCTCAGAGTGGTTTGTTACTTCAGGAAAATGCATTATGCATACCTCGGTTCAACACAGAATTATCATATCTAAAAGTAGTTCAGACAATAATTGTGAATTTAAAGTTGTTGTCACAAATTGAGCTACAAGTTGTTGAACTACTGTATAAGGAGCCTAGCAACTCTTTGGTTTTGCTGGTTTATGACAAAAACAAAAACAGAAACCAGCAACATTATGGTAAAACAAATTATTATTTATACTGAAAAGTATGTCTCCTCTTACAGATAGGTAGCCGTGTTGGTCTGCCATAGTCAAAATAAAAA
The DNA here is from genome assembly GCF_965113315.1 of Podarcis vaucheri. Taxonomy (NCBI): domain Eukaryota; kingdom Metazoa; phylum Chordata; class Lepidosauria; order Squamata; family Lacertidae; genus Podarcis; species Podarcis vaucheri. The sequence continues at coordinate 67,395,985 of NC_138766.1, forward strand.
AATTCCTTCCAGTAGCACCTTAAAGACCAACTAAGTTAGTTCTTGGTATGAGCTTTCGTGTGCACGCACACTTCTTCAGATACACAGAAGAAGTGTGCATGCACACGAAAGCTCATACCAAGAACTAACTTAGTTGGTCTTTAAGGTGCTACTGGAAGGAATTTTTTTATTTTGACTATGTCTCCTCTTGTTTTCCATACACCTTGCCTTCCTACCTTAAATATTTAATTCATCATTCTAAAAGAAAATATTTCATAATCCATTTTTTTTCATTTTTCATGAAAAAACCAAAAAGGTTTCAAGCAAAAAATGGGGGAGGGAGTGTTCAGTAATTTTTCTAGCCTTCGCACATCATGTTGCGAGGTACAGTAACGCTGAATCAGCTGCTTGAAATGAGATATGGAAACAAGTAACATTGCTGTCCTCAGAAGTATTTCAGTTTTACAGGAAACGGCAAGAATGAACTTCATAATCTTCAGGTACTTATCATAATCAATCAGATCCGATCTCTTTGGAACTGGACAGTCTGAAGATCCATGCTACAAACAAAAGCAGCTGTCTATTGCACACTATACTGTTTAAAAAACATCTGACGATATTTTTAGCCTGCAATGTCTGCACTGAAAACATCTGCAAAGGCTTGATCTTAGGAGATGCTTTGTGCTCCAACGACAAAAGTCACGTTTGGTGCATCATATGTAAAACACATTCACAATTTTAGAACTGACACAGACCAGGCCCCTGCTTTATGTGTGACGATACAGGTTGGTGCCAGTGGTTCTGTCAAGCCCCTAGGTATTTTCCACAAGGCTTATTTGGCTTTAGGACAGGAGTGGGGAATTTTTCCCTCACTGTCACATGGGACAGGGGGGCACATACATGTACTGAGAACACACCCATTCTCTCATTCAACTGCACCGACGCCCCTACCCCAACACACACGCCAGGTCTTGTTGAGATTATAAGACTTGGCATGAAAGAGATGTTAAAATATTCCAAGAAAGCAACTGGCTTGATGCAAAAAGGTTTATAACATTCCAGAAATTCCAGACATCACACAATTTTTTTTCTTAACGTGCATGGAAAGTATTTGGATAACACGCAGAATTTCAATGCGGCCATTAAAACAGAGCAGGATGCAAAAAACACAAGAGTAACATTGAAGTAAAATAAATTAAAGAAACAGAAGTAAAGAATGGGTCATCTGAAAAAAAAATCACAAAAAACAATCATTTTGATGAGAAGGCTAGGTTAAAATAGTGGTATTCATTCCCAGTTTTTGCCTCTATTTTAAGCAGCCTTGCTTATGGACTTCTGATAGGCATATGGTTGGCCACAAAAGAACAGGATGCTCGACTAAAAAGGCCTTCCTGTGTTCTAAGTCTATATAAGATCCTCCATGTACTAACATACAAAGGGAGCCAATGCCTATAGCTTAACCCAGTGTTCCCCAATCTTGGGCCTCCAGCTGTTTTTGGACTACAACTCCCATCATCCCTCGCTAGCAAGACCAGTGGTCAAGGATGATGGGAATTGTAGTCCAAAAACAGCTGGAGGCCCAAGGTTGGGGAACACTGACTTAACCGACATTGAGCAGGAACAGACAAGAGGCCTCCTACCAGTGATGGCTGCCTGCTTCAAAGTAACAGTTCAGTACATAGGTGGCTCTATCAAATGAGCCAAGCCACACGCTACAGTAGAAGACTTAAAGCTCACATCTACACAAGCAGAATAAAGAGTGAATTTATTGTATAAAATGATTGGCAAGATACAAAAAGAAAAGAAAAAAACTTTTATGCATATTTTCTATTAACTTGTACACAAGTTATCACGCCAAAAGCAGAAACTTTAAGGAGATTATTGTTTTAAAATGTTTACACAGTGAAGTTAATTTGGTTGCAAAACACAATGGAACTAAAAGCACTTGAGAATGCAGCTTTGCAAAGTCTTCTTTATTGTTGTCATCAAAGGAGTCCACAAAATACATGTATTGGTAAAGTCTTAAGTGGGATGACATCCAGGTTACTTTGCTTACTGGAGTTACTTTTCAAATAAAAACCCTTGGTAACAAAGGGATCAGCAATCTTTCACTGTCAAACAGTGCCCTTAAATAGTAACCGAACTGTCAGTTTTCAAAAGGGACAAACTAATGCAGGTGTAGGAGAATAACGCTAAATTCCCCCCCCCAAAAAAAACAAACAGTTGCTTGCAAGTAGTTTCAGAAATGTCAATGGATTCAAGAAAGGAAATGTTGCTAAGATGTATGACCACCATTTCAAGGTGACTGGGGACATATTGGAACTGTGCAATTACTGTACCAAAAAAAAGTATGGTATATTCTCAATAGCAAACTATTCCGGACTAACTATAACCCTGAAAGCAATTTGCCACAACCAAACACAAAATCTAATGGACATATGGTTTTAGACTGTGGCCCTTCTTTTCTACAGATGGTAGTTTACACATAACTGGCAAAAAAACAACAACCCAAAACTGATTGCATCCAGGTGACACACATACAAAAAAGAAAGGGGGGGGCAATAAGTTAACACAAAATTGTAACAGCCCAAATTGTACTTTATTGTTGACAAGAAACTAATTAAGACAAAAAAATAAGGTTATTTGAGTTCAAAGTAGTTTTGTGCTGGTTCCAACTTCTATGAAGCATTTTTGAGAGTATACAAATATGTATCTGTAGAGAATTATGGAACTGACACACACGAGATTATTTCAGTCTGTTCAAACCCACGAAGAAGAGACTTGGCGATCCTTCTGTGGAGAGTCCATCACATCATATGAAATATATTCTTTTAAAAACATTTACGGATTCCTGAGCCTTGAAAGACATTTCTGCCCTTTTCTAGTCATTTTTTTTTTTTTTTAAGATGGAAAACCTGTTTTTCCTAATTTTTGCAAATGTTTTACACATGCAAGAAGAAGGGGCACATGCAATCTTCACAGCATTTCACTGGTACAAGTACCAATGTACTGCACAAAACATACCAGAAGAGTATCATTTGATGACCAGAGGAAAGTATTAGGGAGGAACTGTGTTGATTTTTAAAGCTTTTATTAAAGAAAAACCAAAAGGTCTTCCGCATAAAATAAAGGCCACGTTATTTGTTAGTACCATAGTATTTTCAGAGAGATTTAGTTCCTCCTGCTTTGCAAGTCTTATGGTGCTCAGTACAAAGCGAAGCCGATTTACACCCCCCAAACTCTAGCTAGCTAGAAATGCGTTTGTAATGGAAGAGCCCTTTTCGTCACTAACGAGGATGATAAAACCAGGTCAAAGACTTGTATTTCACCTACAAGTTCTCCCTCAGACTGCTATTGGCCACAATCATATTAAGTTCTTTGTAGTTTCTCTTTTACTTTGCATATTACACAGTGTAACTCAAAACGTTATATAAGAGCACTTCAGTCCCACAATGTAGGATTTAAACTTACGTGAAAAATTATGAATGGCTCCACAATATTTCAGTGGCTTACAAAAATACATTCAACCAAATATTTATATAATGTGTTCTCCCCCGGGCCCCACAAGAAATTAAAAAAAGCAAGGTAAGGGAGCCAAATAGTCCCCAAATAGCAAAAATGCTCCCGCACTTTCCTTTTTAGCAGGTCCCCAAAAGAACTGTGGAGAAACCCTGTAACCTGTCGCAGACAGGAAATGACTGGATACTGGGAGGGAGAGAGCTGTCCTTTTCAGAAAGTACTAGAGTTTTGCCTTCCCAGCCCTAAGAAGAACCTTCCCTTTGCTGGATTGCCCTCTTGCTCGTGAGAGAAGAACATACTGCTTTCTGGAAATACTTTGAAAGCTAAGCACATTCAAGAGTACTGTACACGGAGTTGCATACTTTACACTCATTCGCCAGCATTGAAGATCTACTGTATATTATTAGTCAGCCTTATAAATAACGCTAAGCAGAAAAGAAAAGAAAAAATGTTTCAAGGGTATTTTTTCTCCGTTTGAAAAAGGAAACACAAAACAAACCTAAAGTGCAGACTACAGGCCATGACACGTATAATAATGACAAAAGGTGCAGCCAGACTTACATCTATATTTACAGTCACTTAGCCACCTTACAAAAAGCCGCCCATTTTGCAATTTAAAAACCACCAAGTTGTTTGAGATATAATGCATCCTCCACTGTTCGGGATTTAAGTCTTTTTGAGATGTCTAGGCAATATGTTAGGCTGTCCAGATTCACAAAGAAAGTTAATATAATACTTCAGGAGGAGGGGGGCGGGACTCATACAATGTTGATTCCTCCTCCAGAAAATGCAAGCGTCCTCTTGCTGCAAAAGGATGAATTGCTGTTGCTTGGTAGACTGCTTTTAACAAGTGATGTCTTCATTTCCATTTCACATGCGACTATGGCTGCATTCAATTCCACTTGAGCCCGGTGGACAACATAAAACATGAGGCCTATACTTATTACAATCTGTGAATGAAACAGAAGTGATAGTGCTTTTAAAAAATATTTTCAACAGCAGTAATAAGCACAAGGAAAAGATTCAAAGTGTGAGAGAAAGGTGAACTTTCAAATAGGCTTTATAGGTCACGCTAGCAGCAGCTGCGTTAAAAAGAATGTCACGTTCACATATGTGCAATGCAGAGAAAGTGGAGGGAAGGAGTTTTTCTCCTCCCCTCAAATCATATGACCCGAGGCTATTCAATGAAGCTAAATGCAGAGAGAGTCAGGACAGACAAAATAAAGTATTTCTTCACGCAACATACAGTGGAACCTCTACTCATGACCACAATCAGTTCTGGAGGCCCGTCCTTATGGCAAAACTGGTTGCTGGAAGAGGCGCCGTTGTGTGCATGAGCGAACGGCAATCGCTGCTCCTGCGCATGCGCAAACGGCAGCAAACCCTCCAGTTACTTCCAGGTTTGCCGCAGTTGCAACTTGGAACGTCCGCAAGTGGAGGCGGTTGTAAGTAGAGGTTCTACTGTATACTCAAACTACAAAACTCGCCCCCACAAAACAGTGTGATGGGCCACCAACTTGGATGGCTTTCAAAGAGAACTGCACTACAATATAATATAAATAAAAGGAGCCTTACAATCCAAGCCAATGTTAACCATGCAGATTACCTGGGAGTGAATACCATTTAACACAGTAGGACTTACTTTTCATTAAACACATACCGTAATGAGACAAAAGGCTATAAAAATGAATTTTTTGAGTAAGGGCTAAAAAATGGCTTACCTGTAAACTAAAAATGAAGTAGCCACTAACACTTTGTTCTGCAATGACATCCTCCATAGTGCGCAAGGTGGTGCCCAGATAGGAGTTTAAGAGTTGAGTTGGAAGCAATCCAATGGAAGAAGCCATCAGATAGTTTGGTAATGAAAGATCCGTTATCTAAATAAAAAAGAAGGCATAAAATGTAACCTGAAAAAACGAATTCTCTTGATTAGTTACATGTTCTAAATCTCCCAAAGACACCATCACCAGCCCCAAGGCTAACAGGAACCACTTATTTCAATATACCTAAAAGTACAACCATAGTGTTCATATTTGAACATAAAGTAATTAAAATTTATTTTGAAGTACAAAATCCATGATAACATCTATGAAGCTACATAAGTCTACTGGGAAAATATTTTTACATATTTTAATTGGCTTAAGGATTTTAAAAATTCTTTATGAATGCTAAAAGTTAAAGTTAAAATAATATTACAATCGTTTTGGATTACTAGATGCAAACTTATTTCAGGAAAAGGTCCAAATCAGGAAGTAAATAAGTAGCTACATGGAAAATTCCACCGAATACATTTATGAAAAAACACCTATTAGTTCTTCCAGTTAAATCTCTCTTTTCCAACTTTTTTGTATAGCTTTTAACTATACAGTTCAAGTAGGATATGCCATTTACTACAATTCCTGCAACGGCAGAACTCTGCAGTTCATACCAGATTCCTTTCGTTTTCTTTTTAAGGGTGTTTCATCAGATCTAGATTCGGAAATAAATTGGCAACTTTTTCTCAAAACATTGTAGTGTTCTTAAGAAGTCATTCATGACTATATTTCTGTATCACAGTCCAGAGTGATGCTCCTGTTCTATATTTCATTTGAACCTCTTTCTGCAGACATCACACTGCTTGCCCCAAATTTTTGTACAACAAAAACGCAAGTTTTACAATAAAGTACGCAAGATAAGGATTATGGAAAATAACCATAATCTTTTATAATTTTGAATTATTGTGATATACAGTCATACCTCGGGTTAAAGTTGCTTCAGGTTGAGCGCTTTCGGGTTGCGCTCTGCGACAACCCGGAAGTAACGGAACACATTACTTCCGGGTTTTGCCACTCGCGCAGACGGTCAAAATGATGTCATGCGTATGCGCGAAAGCGGCGAATCACGACCCGCGAAAGCGCAGACGCGGGTTGCGTTTACTTCAGGATGCAAACGGGGCTCCAGAACGGATCCCGTTCGTATCCAGAGGTACCACTGTAATGACAGAGGATGCTCCACTAGTATTGAGGAGACATAAGGATTAAAAAAGGTGGGAAGGGATCATGTATATTGCCTTGAACCCCTTAGTGAAATAGTGGATAAACAACAAATAACTTTCAAACAGAACTGGAGATTATGACAGGTTTTTGCTATTTTTGTCAGAATCCAGCTGTCTTGAGACAATGGAGTACACCTCCAGAGGTGAAGTCAAACCCTGCATTAGCAGCACTGAAGTAACCTCTTTGGGACACAAGCCTGGGCACTGTGTATGGAGGTGCTGGGCTTCCCCCCTCTCTGCCTGGCTGATGTGGTCCAAAGGAAAGCAGAACAATATGTTTAATACCAGCTTGGCTGCAGGAGTTGCCAGAAGGGGGCATACAAGACGCCATCGAACTGCTTTAGGGACTCCACTCCAGATTTCTGCAGGGTTTATTCATTAGCTTTTTCTTCTCCCAAAGATATCCTGCAAGCAACTGTTATCCTTCCCAGGTTGACAAGCCTCATATGCCCCTCATTTCCCTACAGCATGCGCAGAAATTGCCTTCTTGACTGTTGGACCCACTATTGGTCTCATCTGCTCAATCTGCCAGAGCCTGTCTTTGCATGCAGAAGTCCCTAACTCACCAAGGGTTTGAGACCCATCAGCAACCCTCACCTGGTTTAGCCAGCCAGTTGAAGCCATTCCCAGGGTGTGGCTCCTTTGATATATAGCCAAGTATTTATAAATTCAGTATGACATTATAACTTTAGTACAGAGAACGCTGGGAAGGGAGATGTGAGGAAGTCCGGTTAGGTATGGAAAAATATGTTATGAATAGTTATGATTTTCTTTATTTTATGTTTATGTTTTTGTCTATGTATGTTTGCTGTTTGTTACTTTCTGGTGAAGGTATTGTATATGTTTGGTGATTTTTCTTTGTTTGAAACTTGCAATAAAAGATATTTTAAAAAAATAATATATAAATTCAGTATGACAAACACATTATATTTTAAAATATGAATGTATTTATAAGTTACCTTTGGTAATACATTCCAAGTAGGAGCTTGCCCACAGGAGGACAAAGAAACATTCAAAGAAACTCATACTAGAGGCCTGTGACGACACATACTGCCAACAGTGTTGAGGTTCTGAAAGTAATCTAGTATGTCATATTTAATAGCCCAACTGCCGGTAGGCTTTTCCCACATATTTAGAAATACAGTTTATAATTTGTAGTTTAATTCTACTTGTTTGAAGGGACGTGGGTGGTGCTGTGGTCTAAACCACAGAGCCCTAGGGCTTGCTGATCAGAAGGTTGGCGGTTCGAATCCCCGCAACGGGGTGAGCTCCCATTGTTCAGTCCCAGCTCCTGCCCACCTTGCCAGTTCGAAAGCACGTCAAAGTGCAAATAGATAAATAGGTACTACTCCGGCAGGAAGGTAAACAGCGTTTCCGTGAGCTGCTCTAGTTTGCCAGAAGTGGCTTAGTTATGCTAGCCACATGACCCGGAATCTGTCTGCAGACAAACGCCAGCTCCCTCAGCCTATAGAGCCCAGAGTCGTCCGTGACTGGACCTAACAGTCAGGGGTACCTTTACCTTTTCTATTTGTTTTATAGACTTGTCAGCCACCTAACAACAGTGTTTTCCAAGGGAACATAAAATATCTGATAAAACCACTTATACATACAAATGTTATTTGAATAGTAGAACAATTCAACAACGAGTAGAAACAATAAAAAATACACTGCTCTATTTCTACCAATCATTCCACACAGGGACTGAAAAAGAGGGCCACAAGGAACTACCTAATCTATCTCTACAACTCCCATGATCCCTAGCTAGCAGGACCAGTGGTCAGGGATGATGGGAATTGTAGTCTCAAAACATCTGGAGGGCCAAGTTTGAGGAAGCCTGCTTTAAAAGGTCAACACCAGCAATTTAAATTGTTCCTAGAAGCCAATAGGTAGCCAGTAAAGCTGATGAAGACTTGGCCTGTTTATCACTTGTCAACATCAGGGGTGCTGCATTCTCCAACAGCTGAAGCTTCAGGGAAACTTGATGCAGCTGACAAACTGGACCCTCTACTGGCCCACCCACAGGCAACTTTGACAGGTGAGCAAGGCCACCCACCAGTCAATCATCTGTCATCATATGACATCAGGTGATTCAAATTTAAACCCTGGATGCAAAAGAAGAATCAGGAATGTACTCTAAATGCCCTCCGAATTCTTCTTTTCCACTTGAATCTAGCACCAATTTTTAAAGTGCCAAACTGAAGCAGTCACTGGAATGAAAGAATCAGAAGTGCACCTATAGTGCGCTACCAATTTTCCTTTTGGAATTAGACACAGAGACACCACCACTACAGCACCTGATGTCATATGAATGTCAGGTGATGGAACAGTTGGACATGGTAGGTTTTTTTCAAATCCACTTCACAGGCCTATTTAGGTGCGGGGGCCTGAAGTACAACATGGCTGGTCTAAAACATGCTCCTAAATCAAGCAATACGAAGACCCAAACAGCTTCTAAAGTTTTAATGAAAACAGTCCTTCCCAGCATACACTTTAAGGCACGTTAAAATGATATTCTATTCAATTTAGCATTATGTACCATTACATTATGTAGCATTAGAATGATGATTAATGGGGGGGGGGGGGATTCACAACATAGCCTGTAGCCACTATTTTAGAATAGTGTTGGTATTTTAACAATATCTCTTCAAAATGAAGCTGTGACATGAGTAATCAAATACATTTTAGCACTCCAGTAAGGTGATCTGCTGAAACACTTGAGTCGTGAACAAATTACTTCACAATTTTAGGCAATTTATTACAGTACTTCTAAATCCAATAAAGTATTTGCACTAGTAGCATGAATTCAACTTAGGCAGAAGTTTTACAGCAAATTTTATTGACAGGTATGTGAATAAACTTACCAGCATTATATATCCAAAAGGCACTTTCTGATAACTTTTGTAATTCTGTTGAAATCTGGGACATTACGAAAGCTTACACATGGGAGACCTACTTTATTGCCAGGAGGATGCAACTAGTACTTTCTCTGCCTATTAAATATTAAATTAGAAACCAGATATACTAAGTAGGGCACTCATTAAATTTGACCGTACTCTGAAACAATCACAAGGATTAGATGAACACCTCTCGACAGTAAACTTGTTCAGCCTGTAATGTACCCAGGCTACTGGTAAGATGTTATCTGCACAGATCATGATCTTTGCTTCTTCTTTCATCCTAAAATGGCTCAGGACTAATTATTATACAGTAGGAAAGAGGCATGTCTAGTGAACTCATTAGCAAGGTGAAGTTAAATCCAATCTAAAGTCACCATACGTTTTTCAAATATAGAAAATAAACACTGTTTTATGCTTAAATAAAATTAGGGCACCCATATTTGATAAAACCATTTGCATATCTATTTTTACATCAGAACCTTTTTTTAAAAAAACTGTAATGTAGGGGGAAAGAGAGAAACCTGGAAGAACTCAATTTACAAGATTGTTTTAAAAATCTTTATAGGCATTTTAACCAGGGTTTACATGGCGGGAGGAGGGATACAAATGGGTCAGCAGACTCCACCCCTGGCCCATAAAATCATAGGCACCCAAATCCTTACAGAAAGTTTGGGTAAAAGGTTACAGCTCAGTGGCAGAGCACATGCTTTATATTCAGCAATCCCCAGCACCTCCAAGTAAGGCTGGGAGAGACTCCTGTCCTGGAAAGCTGCTGCCAGTCAGTGTTGAAGAAGAGTCCGACTCGACAGAAGACAGATGTTCAAACAAACTTGTGTGCAATGGGAGCAGAGTCTGTCACTGAGATGCCACTCCAACCTCAAGCTACCTGAAAGACCCCCATTCCCCCATATGAACCTGCCCAGGCTCTTAGCTCTGGACATGGGAGAGGGCCTTCTTGGTGACTGCTCCAAGGTCTCAGAACTCCCTTCCTAGACAAGGTAGACAGGCTCTCTCCTTGCTGTCCTTCCGCCGGAAGGTGAAGATGTTTCTATTCCAACAGGCTTTTATTGTTGCCTGTGTTTTTAATGGATCTATCTTAAATTATTTTAATTACTGTCTTTTCTGTTTTTTGCTTTTTCTATTTTATCTATGCAAAGCCGCCTTGAGTCCCAGACACATGTGTACACACACTTACTAGCAAATAAAAGAACCCCAAAGGACACAGCAAGCAATGCCCTTAACACCATGTGCAATTTAGACCTCAGAGGGATCCAGATAAGATTTTCATCTCAACACCTTGTTTTTTTTTGGGGGGGGGGGAGAATGCAGAACATCTAAGTTTGGAGACCACACACCATAGTGATCCACAAAGAAACAAACCACAACTTCTGGACAGTTGAAGGAAGTTACTTTATTGGTTGAGAGACAAAGAGCTAATCAGATATTTATTCTTTTTTTATTTATTTCTCACACTGCTTTGCAAGTAGAGCAGACTGGTCTTAATTTAGTTATCTATTTTGATTTAAGTTACCAAGAAAAAGAAAAAAGACCGCTTAGAAAAATTAACTTCTATTAAGTTCCTCATTTTGAAATTCATACCCTTCCTAAATATATGTGTACTAACGGGTTACTTTAACAATTAAAACATGGTTTTTATCTATCTTTATGTAATCTAGGAGCATAATTCAAAACCTTTATCACCACAGATTTATGAAACATAATTATGTCTTTTTGGCTTTTGCTGTAGACATACAAGAATATTAAGCAAGACCACTTACTTGAAGGCTAAGGTTGTAGTCCTTTGATCAGTTATAAGGAAGTAAGTCCCACTGAACAAAGTGAGGCTTACTTCTACATAACTGTGACTAAGATCAGACGGTAGCAAGTGCCTAGAATTTTGCAGATCAGATGCAGGTGGCAACCATTTCACGTGGGGGTTCCGTTCTGGCCGCACAGCACATCGGCCACCTCCGTTCCACCTTCTTCTGGGTCCAAAAGGACCTGCGTGTCGGCAACTGCATATCAATTGGCTGTGCCTAAAACGGTTGCTGGCTGTAGTAGCTACCTCACAAAACTGTATTCCTCTATGATATGAAAAACAAATGCCTAGGCTTTTTGCCTGGTAGCATCATAAATATTTATAATATAAGAAGTGAACACGTAGGTGGAAAATATAATTACCTGGGACCAAGGGACACACATAGTAATAAATGTTGTGCCTTTCAACATGTTTGTATTAAAATTCAGATTTCTTTTTTATTAAAGACAGGATTACCATAATTTCTAATTGATTTTACCTCACCACCACCACCACCCTCCTCTCTAGCTCATGCATCCTGGGGATAGTGAATTCTGTCTCTCTTCATTTCAACAATGCTATCATCTTCCCTGAGCTCCTTAGAATAAGGATTAGGATAGAGCCCAAAATAAGTTACTACCAAATGTTACATACAGTTGGTATTAAGAAAGTCTTTCTTCAAGGTAGGAGGAAGTAGTTGTAGTCTTTCTTCAAGGTAGATTTTGAAGAAGGAAGACAATAGCTACTTGATTTGATCAAGACTTGCCTCCATCATGGGCTGAGTGAGGTCCAGCTGCTGAGCCTTAGTTCCTTTGCCTCAGAGATCCTCAGTGGGATTGCTACCTGGCAACAGCAGGGAGACCACGGATGAAGAAAGGAAATGCTTCCAAAATAACCTAGCATCATATGGATGCTATATTAATTCTCTTCCTAAAACTATCATTGAATGCAATCATATCATAAAAATATTTTGTAAGCTGCTTTGAGAACTTCTTGGATCTATCAAACGGAATATAAGTATTATAACCAGACAAGCAAACAGCCTCATTCATGAAACACCTTTTGAATCAGCTCAAAATTACACAAAAAAAATTTGCTTATTGTGCCCAGTGAAAGTGTGTGAATGTCCTTAAACTTCAACTGATGAAGGTCAGGGAGCCAATGATTTAAAAAAGGTATCAGCCATCTGTTTTTCAGTCTATCAGATCCTTCTCATATTGCTTAAATCTGAAACACAATATAAATCATTATGCAAATAGTTCTTCACCCACATAAAGTCAACAATATTTATGGAACTTATAATAAATGATGGAGATGTCAATCATCAGGTGTCAGCTTCATGCAGTTGTGAAGGAAATGCCTTCCAGTTGTTGAAGTTTGGAAGAAAGTGATTGATGTAATATATCAGATGGCCAGGTATAAACTGAAATTAGATCCATTTGTGATACTGTTATTTAAATGCAAATAAATAAATTCAAAACCTTGGGTTTTGTTTGGTTTTTTTGCCTTTTCATCTGAAAAATGCATTAATTGACAACCTGTTATTAGCCCTAAAGTTGTAATTGACAGATATTAAAAAGGGGATACTCTTCAAAATTAAAACGGATGAGAAAGGCTCTGAATACAACCAAAATGAATGATTTGGTGAGTCTGACATATATAACTCTTAATAAATAAATAGAATGAACCCAAATTTTGCTCACTGTTGAAATGTCTACTATAACATTCTCCTGCAGAAATGAGTACAGTGGTACCTCTGTTTTCGAACGTAATCCATCCCGGAAGACTGTTTAGGTTCTGAAATGTTCAAAAACCAAGGACTCAACAACCAACAGCTAGGCCTCAGGAGATTGCACTCAGCAGAAGCTGCGTGGCATGTTCGACTTCTGAGGTGTGTTTGAAAACCAAAGCATTTACTTCCAGGTTTACGGCATTCGAAAACCAAAATGTTCGTCAACGGAGACGTTCAAAAACCAAGGTACCACTGTATTTTCTCTGGATACTCTTACGTAAGATTACGTACAATTTTTCCTCTCATATTTGTATTTTTGCTTATATATTTCAGAAAGAGAGAAAATATACATCTCAGGAATAAGACATGCTTTTACAAAAGTAGTTCATCTGATAAGACATGTGGGCTGCTAACTACTTCACTGTCAAATACTATTTATCTTTCTGGAAATGCTGTCACTCTAAGAGTCAAGGACTACCTTTGACCTGACACGTTGGATAAATGTTATCCTAGTCATCAGTGCAATGTTTTCCTGGTTGCAACTAAACACAGTAGCTTCTAACTGTGGGAAAAAAGAGAATATAATGCAAATACACACCCACTCATGATCAAGCTAATAAATATGCAACATCACCCAATACGCTTGTACTTGCACCTACATTCAGGACCATTTGCTTTTGTATGTTTGTTTAAAGTCACTGATCTTTACCCATGCTGTTGAGTGCATGGGCCAGAAGATGACACATGGTCCTGAAAGCAACTTAACTGCATTGGCATGGCCCTGAGCGTTTATTAACTTGATCATGGAAAGCTGAAAATTTAGATCACATTTTCTGCTTTCCTTTCCGTTTTTATATTTCAATTATACTTTCTTTGTAAAGATAGCATTGTTTAAATTTTATGAAAAATGTTAATACCCACATTTAAAGTGCAAGCATATTCTGGTCTACTCAGAAATATGTTCCACTGAGCTAAATGAGGCTTACTTCCATGTTAAGTGGTTGAAGGATTTTAGCTTTATTGTCTGATGATCTGTTACCAAGCAGACTGATTTAACACTTGCTTTTTATGTCAAAGGAAGAAATGGAGGAGAAAAGGCCAACTTTTGATGTCAAGCATTATAAATAGGACACAATAAGTGACATGTTGTACTGATTGTGCGCTGCCTACCATTCAAAATAGTCAAATCTTAGGGGGTTGGATCCAGAAGACATAATCTTGTCTCGCATCAGATCAACTGACCAACCTACATGGGAGAGGGTTGGGTGTTGTTGATTTTTTACTGCTTTACAACTACCTGAGCTTTGCAATAAAATCATCATCATCATCAAACCTTTTACTCTACTAACCAAATAAGGAGGCTATTGCCATTGATCACATAGAGAAATTCACCTTCATGTGTGCAGTGTGATTCTCTGCACTTGGATTTTTATCTGTGTAGGAAAAGCTTCATGCATCAAGCATCCATTAATATACAGTCCTGCACACTGCATTGCAGAACTGATAAACTAAAGGCACTCAAAAAGGAATTGCTCTCTCAAGATGCTTGCCTTTCACAACCATGAACCTAGTTTATAATTGCAATCCTAATTTACCTAAAAGGGAGGGATTATGTCCCAGTGAACATACTGGAACTTACTGTACTGTACTGTACACAATTTTAGGACTGGGCAGCATGGATATCTAAGTGTTCCTAACAGACTCCAAGTACCTTTATTCCAATAGATCATTATTTACTAATTTCCTGTACTGGAGTACTTCCACACAGTTTTTACTGTTCCATCTTCAAAGGAATACTTAGAATCACATACAAGCAATTTCTGCAAGCTTCCAAAAGTAACAGAAGTAATGGGAGTACCACCATGTTTTCAAGCTAAATGAAATCATCTGATATTTTAATTAATCTCCGAATCTACTCTCTTGTAACAGTTTAGCATGACCTGATGGTTGCAGTTAGGATATTCCAGAATTATTCAAGGGCTTGATGTATACACCCCACCAAACAAATTCACACATGTCATAACAGTTTATACTCATAAAGGACTTGGATGTAAGAATGTAAGAATTCTATGAAACTAGTCTATAAGTTGAAGTGTATGGGGTATTAGGGGAGGAGTAGTACCTCTGGTGGGGGAAATGCTGTGTTCCTTCTGAGGTAGCTTTTCAACCTTTCATTCCCACTCTGCCACTCTGCACTCAGCTCTCACCTGTGGCTCCGATAAGCTATCAGCATGCGACAGCAGCCACACCCCAGCTAAACCAGGTGAGGGTAGCCAATGGGTCTCAATCTCTTGGTGAGTTAGGGACTCCCCATGTACAAAGTCAGCCTCCGGTGGTTGAGTGGATGAGATCAACAGTGGGTCCAATGGTCAAGAAGGCGGTTACTGCATGTGCTGTCGAGGGAAATGAGGGGCAAACTGGGCTTGTCAACTCGGGAAATAAAAGGGAAAAGGAAAACTCTGATCCTAAACCTCTGCTGCCATTGCAATTCGTGAGAAAGGTACAGTGAAGTCCCTATGCCTTGTATGCCTCCTTTCAGCAGCTCCTGCAGCCAAGCTGGTGCCAAACATATTTTGTTTTCCTTTGTACCAAATCAGCAAGGCTGAGAGGGCGTCTTGTTGTCTGGGCAGCCCAGGACCTCCATACCTCCAAACACACTGCTCAGGCTTGTGCCCTAGAGAGGTCACTAATGGCACTAGGTGTTAATACAGCAAAAACCATGTGGGAGGCAGCTGTTACAAGTTACTGGTCTCTGCAGCCACAGCAGGTGCTGTGATTCTCCAGCGATTTGACTTCACCTCCAGAGGTGTACTCCATTGTCTCTCGAGTCAGATGGGTGCTAATAATGACAAGCCTTTAGGTTACTTTTTCTCTGACTACTTAAAAGTTCCTTGGTTTCCTGAAATTCCCATGCAGAATCCCATAAGAAAGCAATTGTAAGTGCTAGGACCAGACTCCTAACATGTTGCACCATTTATGTTATATCCTTATTTTGTGAAAAGCTGCCACAACTAGGACAGCATATCCCCAAAACAATAAAAAAGTTGAAAAACCATCATATAAGATAGACCACGAAGGTATAATGAAATATTACACATACCAAAAGTATATGGAAATATTACACATAACAAAGAGTATCAATTTCACACAGGTACTAAAACAATGAAAAAAGTAACAGAAAGGAGTGAGTTCCAGATGTCATGCTAAATTACAGAATCCAGATGTCCCTATGTATCTAGCATACTAAAATATGATTTTCCAGAAATGAGTTACAGATGTGAATTAATGTCTTCCATGGTTCATCCATTTGTAGTATTACTAGATTTCATTATAGCAATTTTCAAAAGGGTGGGTTTGTTAGTCTGCTGAAGCAAAAAGCAAAGAGTAGTTATTTAAAGACCAGCAAACTGATTATGGCAAAAGCTTTTGTGGAGCAGAACCCATGTCACCAGATGGATGCACCAAAGGTCATGCCATAATAAAAGCCTTTAAGGTGCCACAAGACTCTTTGTTGAATTTCATTATTATCTCTTAGGAGTACCACTGTGATATCGTTATCAAAGAATGCACACAGACTCATACTCTTTTATGATCTACTGTTATTGAGTTACACTTTGGGGTGCTTGCTCCAAAAAGGATCGCTGGCTCAAATTAAAATGTTGCAGGTGCACTAATGCACAGTACGTTTTAAGGAGCAACACACAGGCACCTTTAGGCAATCTTCTGGTACTGTGAAAGCCACTTATCTGTAAACAGCTCCCACAGGGTTGGGGGAGTGTTTAAGTGACTGAACTGCACAGACGTGAACCAATTCCTTGGAGACACCAATACGATCAGCATCTGCCCACATGGTTCAGTCCTTTAAACGTTGTAGTCATTTCACAAGAGCTGTTTACTCAGAAGCAGCTGTCAAAGAGCTGGGAGACTATCTAAGAGGGCATCACAGAATAAGGATAAACACAAACTGAAGAACACATAAGCTCAGCATCATAGCAGTAATCCCAAAGTAAGTAACTGAAGATGCAATTCTAAGCACACTTACTAAAAAGTAAACTCACAAGTTTTACTAAACCTCTAAAAAGTACTAAAAAATAAACTCAGCTACCAGATTGTCAACTCCAACTTTTTTTAAGTTTGCATACCTCAACCCTACACAGTATTACCTGGAAGTAAACCCAATGAACTCAGTGGGGCTTACATCTGAGTAGGCATGCATAAGACTGCATTGGTAAGGCACTTGAATGTGACAAATGTAGAATCATAGAACTGTAGAGTTGGAAGGGACCACGAGGGTCATCTAGTCCAACATCCTGCAATGAAGGAATATTTTGGCCAACATGGGGTTTGAACCCACAACCCTGAGATTAAGTCTCTCCTGCTCTATCCACTGAGTTATCCCTAATTCAAACTGTTGGTGTTTTAAAACACTTGCTTTCCCCCTTTATCACTAATAATATCACTGAAGAATCCCTCTAGTGAGCTGGATTTTTTCAAAGGTACCATATTTTTCGCCCTATAGGACGCACTTTTCCCCCTCCAAAAATGAAGAGGAAATCTGGGTGCGTCCTATGGGGCGAATGCAGGCTTTTGCTGAAGCTTGGAGAGCGAGAGGGGTCGGGGAGGTCCCACAGGGATGTCTAGGGTGCGGATAGCAGCCTGCTTCCCGGAGCGTTGGGCGCCCTGAAAGCAGAGCACCCCCCGCGCCGGGCAGACATCTGCAGCATGTTGGAGCCCTGCAGGAGTTCCCCACGCTGCGGATAGCAGCCTGCTGCCCAGCGCGAGAGCCCTGAAGCAGAGCGCCCCCCGCACCAGGCAGACATCCACAGCGTGGGGAGCCTTGCAGGAGTTCCCTGCAAGGCTCCGCACTCTGCAGATAGCAGCCTGCTGCCCCGCAGGGGGGGGGCGCCCTGATGCAGAGCGCCCCTCGTGCCGGGCAGACATCGGCCAGCCCCACAAGCTCGGGGGACAGCAGGGAGGCGCAGCGCCGCCATCCCGCTGTTCCTCGACCTGGTTCTGTTTCCCTGACCTGCTTTTGGGGGGGAAATAAAGGAAAAAATGTTTCCTTTATTTCCCCCCAAAAAAAAACAGGTGCGTCCTATGGGACGGAGCGTCCTATGGGATGAAAAATACGGTATGTTTACACTCTGGGGGAAGCATAGCACTGCTGCTGATCTACACAGTTGTATGTTCTTTCTGCATGTTATGGGGGGAGGGAATTATAATAAGAGTAAACTACAAAGTATGGTTAAGATTTCCCAGCCCAAAAAACCCAAACCTATTATAATCACCTATTTACACATAGTAAGGCACACGTAAGTTTTTAATCAAGTCACATGTTTAAAATATTTATAACATTCAAGCAAGGGTTAGCTGCAAGTTCTCTCCTGTAGCTTTAAAATTGTACAAACATAGACATATGCGTTTTCCAAAAGTTCCAACTCAACAGTACCTACACCTTTCTTATAGGAAAATGTGAAGTTAACCCTCCCTATTTTAAATATCAAGAGGATTGTTGACACAAGTTTGAAAAACAGTAATGCTTTGGTACCACATAAATTTGAAGAACAGAATTGGCCCCTATAATTTTATTGAACCTTTATTTCCTTCTAACAGAGTTTTCTTTTGATGTTAGAAGGAAATGGGAGTTTTTTTCTGATGAAGGAGTATTCTCCTTAAGAATTATTTTGGAATTCCATTTAAGGAATTTTTGAAGTTATGTGGAAATTTAAAAGCCATGAAGACTTTTCAGAAAAGCTGAAAGAGGCAGCTGGAATTTACTATCCTACTCAGACCAAAGTACAAGTTGCACTCAAATGTGCGTAATGGTTGATT
Source organism: Podarcis vaucheri (assembly GCF_965113315.1). Classification (NCBI taxonomy): domain Eukaryota; kingdom Metazoa; phylum Chordata; class Lepidosauria; order Squamata; family Lacertidae; genus Podarcis; species Podarcis vaucheri. Next base: position 67,414,776 of record NC_138766.1, read on the forward strand.
GTAGCCCAAGAGACCTAATAAAGCACTGCTGCCTGTGGGGCTAATCAACAGTGGAGGCAGCAGCAGGTAAGGATGCTTCAACCTTTTCCTGCTCTAATAGAACAATCCTATGCATGTTTTCTAAGTCTCATTGTGTTCCATGAGTTTAGGATTGCACCATAAATAGCTTTCCCTATGTGTTTTAAAAGTTAGGCTTTTATAATCCTGCAAGAAGCAGGGAAAAGATGACATTTGATGCAGGCAAAGATTTAAGAATCCTTTTGCCTCTGCACCTCTGCTTCAGATCACATCTACAAGAGAATGTTGGATTACCATTATATACATTCAAGTATATTTGGCCCTTACTTATCCTTCCTGGATAATCAGCACAGACTTATGGTTCCCATATATTAAATGCTTCCATGGCAAACTTTTCAAAACCACTCCCATGGAGAAAAACAAAAATCTTTCAAGCAGTTCTGAATGTCCAAGCCTATCTCCACAAGCAATGCTTCTCAATATCATTTGCATTCTCCCCATCGACAATTTGAACACAAAACCTAGATTTGGCAGAATATATGTTCTATTCCCAAATGGCTCTCCAGTGCTTTCTATTCTGTATTAATACCCTTTACAAGCCAGGCATCTGAGAGCAAAGGGCATCCCTTCGGGCACCCCTGAGCTTCTTGCAAAGAGCTACTCACCGAGAAGAGGGCGTTTTGGAGCCCGAAGGGTATCGGGGTGAGCCTGGCCAGAGCCACCACCTTGAGGCCACTTCCTCCTTCCACCACGCGGATGACAGCGGCGAGCTTCTCGCTGCCCTGGATCCTGGCCAGCACCCATTCCGCCAGCAGCTTCCTGCAGACCACATGGGAGATGAAGGTGCCGATGAGGACCCCCAGCACCATGAGGCCCATGCCCAGCACGAAGCCGTAGAGGTAGCCGGCGGCCACGTTGAGCAGGATGTAGCCCCAGCCGCACGGGAAGGACACCACGATGAAGCCCACGGTGAAGAGCAGCACGCCGGCCAGGCTGTCCAGGCTCTCGGCCCACAGCATCAGGTCCCGCAGGTACTGGCGCACCAGGGCCAGCGAGGCGAAGCACAGCGCCGCCAAGAAGCACGCGCTCAGGCAGCTCTTGCACCAGCAGGTGCCCAGCAGGCACCCCGAGCAGCGCCACGTCCTGCCCTCGGGCAAGCCGGGACCCACTTCGGGCAGCTGGCACAGCAGGATCTCCACCGACGGCTCCACGGAAGGGGGGTGGTGGTGTGGAGGCGGCGGGTAATGGTGCAGCCCGTTCTGCTCTCCCCAAAACAGCCCCTCGGAGGCTCCTCCGCGGCCCGGCGCCTCGCCCGGCTCCGCCGCCGTCGCCGCCCCCTGCCGGGGCAGCCAGCGGTTCAGGTCCTGCCGGGCTCCCTGGGCGAAGGCGTGCTTGGCCGCCCGCGAGAGCAGCTGCAGCGCCGTCGCGCCCAAGCTCCACATCGCCCGGGCGGCGGCGGCGGCGGCGGCGGCTGCTTCAGCGGCGGCGTCTACAGCGACCAGAGCGGCCGGCTGCTTCGCCTTCTTCCCGGCTTCGCAGGCGCAGGAGGAGGCGGCGGCGGCCGCTGGCTCATCTCCGGCGCCGCCACCGCCGAGGAGAAGCGAGGCTTGTGAGGCGGGCGGGAGAGCTTTTAAACGGGGAACGGGCGGGCTCGGCAGCTGCGGCCTTGGCGGAGCAGGCGTCCCAGGGAGCGGCGGCAGCAGGGCTCCATTTCCCGCCGGCTCTCTTCAAGGCCGCGCCACCCGGTCGCCTTCTTCGTGGAAGCACCGCCCCGCTCTGGGCTCCAGCCGCTGCTGCGGCGGTGGGGGAGCCTCCGCGCGGAGGCGGCCGCCCGCGTGAGGGAGGAGGAGACGGCGCCGCCGCCGGGCGATGTGGCAGCGGGAGAGATGAGGCCGGTGGGCGGCGCTGGGCCAGGGGGAGGGGCGCGGGCCTCCTCCGCCTCCGCCTCACGCAGATACGTTATCTGCACACATTAAAGGAAACCCCTCACGAATATGTCCCCCTCAGAGAGAACAAACCAACGCCCCCCTTGGCGAAAAGCAGCGGTTGAACGGAGGCTTCGCTTTCCACGCAGAGCGTCGCCCTCACGAATCGTCACCTCATCCCACCTCACGGTCCTAAACGAGTTTCACGCGCAGAACACGGGTGCTGCCACGCAAACGCGTGAAAGGGCGTCCTCGTCACGAGTGGAGCCAACTCTTATGGTCCCTTTGGTGCCCGCCCCTCTCAATAAAATATTTCAGGGGTCCGCTCCCCTACCCCCCCCAAAAAAAAATGATGGGCATTGTCATTCAAATAGTGTGCGTCCACTACGCCTTGTGATCGATTATGCAAAGCATGTTCCCCCTCCCAATATTTTATTCAAGTTGGCACCCACACAAATCATGCTTTTTTTTTACATGCACTGCCCCTCCCATGTACACAGCTGTGCGTGAGCCTCTGCATTCCTGGGAATTTCACGCAGAATGTCCAGGATACTTGCTTCGCACGTTATATATACATTATTACATGCAGGCTGCTTATGCGGGTGTTTACATGGGCTGTGCACACATGGCACAGAGTCAATCCCAGCCCCCTGTCACCAACATACCCCCTAGCACCTGTCACCTGCCCACTGAGATACTATGCAGGGTTAGGGCCTGCTGAAGCCCATAGATTTCAGAGGATTCTGTTGCAAGGAAGAAACTCAGCCCCATGTTTTGAATGGTGGGCACCAAACTCCCCCCATTCAGCCATCGGAGGTAGTGATGCCAGGTGTGGAGTGTTTAACTCTCCTGCAGAAGCTGCTCAAATTTCAGTTGAACTGTATTTTTTGCATCTTGTGACATTTCTTTCCACTGTTTACTTCTCTTTTTGTTCTCTTCACACACGTGTATGCTGCATCTGATGAAGTGGACTTTTGCCCACAAAAGTTTTAAAAACTCACAGCACAACCCTGAGCCAATGGAGGGGGGGCAGAGGGCCTTTTGACTCAGGGCCTCAAGCTCAAAGGTGGCCTCAAATTTAGACATTTGTTAATGTTTTGACGTCTGGTAAGTTTCACAACTTGTTTCTCAGCTTGGAGCTGTCCATTTAAGCAAAGAAGATAATTTCTTTGTTAACTGTTACAGCTGTTGTCATATTAAAGTTTAAAATGCTCATATTAATAAATATGCATCTGTTCTCTTGGCACCATATTATACCAGGATGAACATGTCCTCTCAAGATCAGCTGATATATATTGACAAACCACTTACTCTTTTGTGGTGCCTCATTTTGTTTTTGCATTTTTTAATGTTTCATAAAATCATAGAATCTTAGTTGGAAGGGACCCCATGGGTCATCTAGTCCAACCCCCTGCAAGGCAGGAATCTCAGCTAAAGCATCCATGACATATGGCCATCCAACCTCTGCTTAAAAACCTCCAAGGAAGGAGAGTCCACCACCTCTTGTGGGAGTCTGTTCCACTGTTGAACAGTTCTTACTGTCAGAAAGTTTATCCAAATGTTTAGTCAGAATCTCCTTTCTTGCAACTTGAAGCCATTGGTTCGAGTCCTACCCTTTAGAGCAGGAGAAAACAGGCATGCTCCCTCCTCCATGTGACAGCCCTTAAGATATTTGAAGATGGCTATCATATCTCTTCTCAGTCTCCTCTTTCCCAGCTCCTTCAAGTGCTCCTCATAAGGCTTAGTTTCCAGACCCTTGATCATCTTGGTTGCCCTCCTCTGCACACATTCCAGGTTGTCAACATCCTTCTTAAATTGTGGTGCTCAGAATTGGACACAGTATTGCAGGTGTGGTCTAACAAAGGCAGAATAGAGTGGTACAGTCGTACATCCAATCTGTTAAGGTCATTTTGAATTCTGACTTTGTCTTCTGCGGCATTAGCTACCCCTCCCAGTTTGGTGTCATCTGCAGATTTGATGAGCATCCCCGCAATTCCTTCATCCAAGTCATTGATCAAGACGTTGAACAACAATAGGCCCAGGACAGGGTTTATTATGGCTAGGGGTAGCCTGGGCCTCTATGGATCTCTGAGAGGGCCTGGATCAGTCCTAACCATGTCTACTAAGATGTAAATATTGAATTCAATGAGGCTTGCTCCCATGTAAGGGGTTAGGATCATATCCGTAATCTTTAAGGTGCTAGTGGGTTTCTTACATTACACCCACCTTGCTAGCTACCACTCTGAAAGTGTGAAACCTGCATGTCCTGGTTGCTTTAGCTGAGATTCCTGCCTTGCAGGGGGTTGGACTAGATGACCTATGGCTCCCTTCCAACTCTAAGATTCTATGATTCTGTGTTTCGCATTTCAGGCAGATAGCAGCTTGGGTGAGGTGGGGCATTGGGAGTTGAGTTGTGGGAATGACATGGGTAGGCGGTTACTGCATCACCAACAGTCCTGCCGATCAGATGGGGCAGCTGCTGTGTTGTTTTTAAACTGTGAGATCTCGTTGACAAATCTCCTGTGTTGTCTGTTTGGGGCCTGAGATAAGGCAGTGCTCTGCCCTCATTTGCTTATGGTCCAGTTGCTGACCTTGGAATTAGGAAGGTCTAGCTGGTAGTTCATTAAAAAAAATCCTGCTTCCATCCACAGACTAAGCTATGATTCTCCTGTATGCTGTGATTTGGATATTATCATAGGCTGTACTGTATTGGTCAATTGTCTGGATATGGCATGTAATTGCCGCTTATAGAGAAGTTGATGAGGACAATCACTAATGATCTGGGTATCTCTGAGTAAAGAACTGAACTAGAGAACTCTTGAATCACTCCCTCCCCCACTCTCTGTATTATTATTACAGTATTTTCACTACTGGAGAATTTAGTCTGGGCTATACGCTACAGGGTGGTCTATTTTTCCACTCAAGTGGATAACTTAAGAAAAAGTACATGCAGCAGATCCTGCCGAGAGTATGTCTCTCAGCAATACTAAATGGCTCACGGTTCAGTCTGCATGATGTTGCACACAGAAGCAGTGAATCAAATCCAAAGTTGATTTATAAGGGTACAATTTTAACAGCACTTACATGGAAGAAAGTGAAACACCCATGAATGAGTTGGGTTAGCCCAGTAGGGTGGACTCACTGAAGAGACAGAAGAGGGAAAGTGAAATATTTTTTTTTTTTTTTTGCTGGGGAGTTGAATAGTATTTCTGGTCTCCTGTCACTTTTTATAATGGCAACGTCCTTCAAGCTGCAAGTCTGCCATTTGCTGCTGTTAGTCCCTGTTGCTTAGGGACAAAAGCTGTTTACAAAGGAAGAACTCTGAAGTATGTCCAGAATCTTGGTGGTTTAGAAGATTTGTAAGACAAGCAATAATTTTCTAATTTTCTCTTTGCACTTGGAGAAACTATTTCATTGTTTGCATGTTAAAGCAAATTACTTTTGCAGCAGTTGCTGTAAAGCTTTGTATAATTGTGATTATATATATATGATGCATAAGGCAGACAACTGGGGTTTAGATTTGACCGTGCGTGCAATTTTTTTGATGTGTTCTGTCTAAACTTTAGGCTTATCAGTGAACAAAAAGAATAGTTAGTGGACCCAGCTCACAACTTCCCCATTGTAGAACATTTAAAAAAACAACAACATGAGGGCAGGTTTGTTTGTTTTTCAAGAAACATTCAGACCCTATCATTGGAGTTGATGGAAATTGTAGCCCAATACAACTGGAGAGCTGGACCATAAAGAAGGCTGATCGCCGAAGAATTGATGCTTTTGAATTATGGTGCTGGAAGAGACTCTTGAGAGTCCCATGGACTGCAAGAAGATCAAACACATCCATTCTTAAGGAAATTAGCCTTGGGTGCTCACTGGAAGGACAGATCGTGAAGCTGAGGCTCCAATACTTTGGCCACCTCATGAGAAGAGAAGACTCCCTGGAAAAGACCCTGATGTTGGGAAAGATGGAGGGCACAAGGAGAAGGGGACGACAGAGGACAAGATGGTTGGACAGTGTTCTTGAAGCGACAAACATGAGTTTGACCAAACTGCGGGAGGCAGTGGAAGACAGGAGTGCCTGGCGTGCTCTGGTCCATGGGGTCACAAAGAGTCGGACATGACTAAACGACTAAACAACAACAACAACACAACTGGAGGACACCAAGTTTGGGAATGCTAGATCAGAACATTATATAATACAAATAAATATAAGGTATATAATTTGCCTAAAGTCAAATTGTATAAAACCATAACAAGAAATTGAAACTAAATACGAAACCAAGCATGGTGTAGCCATAGGGTCAAACGCTTAAGGGATATTTTTTGTTTGCATTAAGGAAGATAACAAGAGGCAGCATGAAGATACTTGGACATTATGATGAGTCCATGGGGTGAGGATTGGGTCATGCTCTCTCACCTCCTGTACATAGTCAGAATAAATTCTGGGTCCCTTCTAGCAGAAACTGGGCCCTGAGTTGTGCACGCTGAACCTTTATACATACAATTGCATGCATATCAGCTCTGCTATGCAGAATGGAAGGAAGCATCAGGAGCAAGAACCATGCAGGTGAGACTCCTCGAAGACCTATGCTGCAATTAATGCACATGCTAATCTCGCTTACAATTTTTATTTCAATTGAAACTCAAACTATCTCATAGATTCATGTCAACATAGATTCATGGGTATCACACCTTCATACAAATTGCCACCCATCTCTTAGCTTAGGGGTGGGGAACCTCAGACCTAAAAGACACAGGGCACAGCCCCAAATGATTAAAAGGGGCAGGGGCAGGAGATCTAAGGCACAGAAGAAATGACCCAGGGCATAGGACCCCTGGATCACCCCCCACCCCACCAACAATCCAGGACCTGTAATTCTGTGTTGATAAAATGGGGGTCTGTTTACAAAAAAGAAGACTGAAACACTTTCATTTGTGTTAAGCAAATAAGCCAGACCATGTTATGTTTCCGCTTTGAAATGTATGTCAGGGCAATGGGTTGCTACAGAAGCTAAATAGCTGAAGACACTTCAGGAATGTGAAAGAGAGAAGACATGTCTTCTTCTCACCCCCAGCTGGAGGGGTATCTTGGTCTGCCTTCTACTAGTGTCTGCTTTGCCAGTACAATCCCCTGCAGGGAACACACTGACAAAGGAGCACCAAGGAGGATTGAACTTTCAGCTCATGAGTCCTGCTTTTCTGCAGGGATCTGAGCAGAATTTAACCAGGTTAAATCCTGCTGCTTAGGCTGCAGACAGCGGTTCCCTGTGGGGAAATGGAGGCACAGCCTACTCAGAATTTAACCTCACCCATCAGCTGGCATCACCTTCCCATTGGAGCGATGTCAGCTGTTTGACAGATTTGGGGGAAATGGCCTTGAAGGCCAAACTGGATCCCTGGCAGGTTGGAGGGTTCCCCACCCCTGGAGAAGAATAGCCTGCCAGTGCTAGAACTGGGTCTGAAACTTGCTTGTTGGAATAATTCTATGCAGGGGCAGGCTTTAGTCTTTCAAATTTCAGTGGCGCCTTGTGCAAGGCCAAAATACAGCATCCCCCACTGCCTTCCATTCTGCTCAACTCATTGTTGTGATACCCTGCGGCTTCCGCTAGGCTTGGCATCCAATACAGTGGTATTTGTCATGCTGCCCTAAATCCACCTATGTTCTATGGTTCTTGTAGAGCCCTGGGGAGGAAGGGAGCCTGCTGAAATGTTAATGTTGCAAGCTTCCCGTCTTATGCTCAGCTAGTGTGTGTGCAGTGGCGTAGCGTGGGGGGTGCCAGGGGTGCCGGCCGCACCGGGCGCAACATTTTGGGGGGGCGCGAGTCCAGAGGGAAGGGACAAGCAATCGAGGCTTGGTTGGGGTGGGGGTCGTCGTCTCCGCCACTGCTTCTGTTTCCCACGCGCCGCGCTGAGGCAAGCTGGGCGCGGCCAGCCATGCAAGCGCGGCGCCTGGCCAAGCGCTCCAGCCTGGGGAGCCGGCGCCTTAGCGCCTCGCCGTCAGCCGCGCAGCCGTTGCCCAAGCTCGACAACTCGTGGAGGCCGCCCTGGCGGGAGGAGGACGAAGAGGAAGACGTGGTAGTTGACGTGGAGGAGGACGACGACGCCGACGAGGCGGAGGCGGGCGGCGGAGGAGCGGGAGGCAGCGGTAGCCCGCTGCCGCCGGCGGAGCACGCCGGGCCGGGCAAGGGCCACGTGGCCGCCCGGGGGAGCCTCAAGGTGCGTCGGCATCGCTGGGCGGGAAAAGCGCCGTCGAAGCCACCGCCTGCCTGGGCCGGTGGGGTCGTCGTTCGTTGCTCTAGTCTCCAGGCTGCGTTCCGGAGGGGCTTCGTAGGGCGACCTCTTGGAAGTTTCGCGGGAGGCGGGCCTCACTTGCGCCCCCACACCGGGCACAACATCTGGGGGGGCGCTCCACGGTTTAGGGGGTGCAAAATCCACAGGTTAGGGGGCGCAAATTACTAGCCTTGCCCCGGGTGCTGACAACCCACGCTACGCCACTGTGTGTGTGTGCATTGTTGTGTGCATAGTGTGTGTGTTTTTGCATGCCACCCCGATCTCTAAGCAGTGTGAGAGTCCATGGGTTCGGTTTTCTTGGACTGAGAGACAGTGCAGACTGTGGTGTCTTTATGATAGATGGATAATTTATCTTGCTTCTCCCATAGCCACAGCCTTGGATTCCACCAGAAATCAGGCATGGCCGTGTCTCTCAGCTGCTCATTTGCCTCTGGCACAGTGCCATATCCTTTGTTACCTTAAAACAGTGTTTCCCAACCTTTTTTGGGCAACGGCACACCTGTTTAAGAAAAAAAATCTCGCGGCACACCACCATTACAGCCCCGTGACGTCAGCGCGCAGCGTCACGCCGGGAGGGACGCACGAAAGTGAAAGTTTTTTCCCTCCCCCTTGCCGGGGAACCTCCAAGCTTTGGGGGTGGGAGGAGGCAGCAGAGCGAGGGACTGAGGGACGGCGGCAACTGAGGCGGCGGCGGCTGTTGTGGTGGCGGCGATAGCGGGCGGAGGAGGGGGCGGCGGCGGGGCTTGAGGAGCCGTCGCCGGGAGTTGCTGCTGCTGCTGTTGTTGCTGCTGCTGCCCGGACATGCCGGCCTCCTCCTCCTCCGCTGTCTCGCGCTCCTCCCTTTTGCACGCGCTGCCCCGCCGCTCAGCACCACCACCGCGGAGCCGCCCCCGGCTCGACGCGGATCCTCGCCGCCGCCGCCTCTCACCGCCCAACTCGCCCGCCTCCCTCCCACGGCACACCAGCCAATGTCTCACGGCACAGTAGTGTGCCGCGGAACACCGGTTGGGAAACACTGCCTTAAAAGCTCATACTTTGGGAGCCATTACCAAGAAACTTTTCTGGCTGTTCCAGCAATTATTCCTTGTTGGATCCAGAAATTAGAAGGGACTCAGTTTTGCAACGTACCCTCCTTCCCTCCCTCCCTCCCTCTCTCTCTCTCTCTCTCTCTCTCTCACACACACACACACACACACTGTGTGAGTGTGTGCATGTAACAATATATTGGCTCAAATGGGGGAAATAAATAACTTCACGTGAAAACTTCCCATGGAACAGACACAGGAAATTGCAAAAATCAAATAGTAGTAATAAATCTGGAGCCTAGGCATGGTTTTATGATATCCAAACATTATTAACATGGAACATATTGGTGTAATCAAAGATGACTCACTTGAGAAAGGAATAAAGGAGAATCTGGCAACTACAATCATATTTACCTTAATTACAAGGTTGTGTGGGTGTTAGGTTCAAAGGATATGTGAAATTGCAGGTAATGAAAGACCAGACTGTCTTCATTATCTGTGTTTTCACGTGATACACCAACGGCAGGTGTACAAGTCACCTTTTTATAGGTGTGGACAAGAGAAACAGTGACTAGGTTGAGGCCACACAAGCCAATGGCAAAAGTGGGAGCCATAAATTCATTTTATGTAATTGAATTTCTCTTCCCAAAGACTCAGGGCACATAAAAGCTTGTCAAATATTTCTAGCTGGATGTCTGATTGCCATTCCGAAGTGTGTCCAAAAAAGCTTTCCTGAAAAGCTTTCTTTTCAATATACATTAACATCACCATTCACCCTTGACTTTATATTTGATTTATCCTTTTTCCCTTCCCACATGCAGCTCTGGGTTCATTAACATGTAATCTAATTTCATAGTTTAGTGATACATCTCTGAGCCTTGTGCTCATGAGCTTCTTCCACCTACCTCTGCATGTACATTTTTAATCCCTTACTTCCGCTTTCATGGAAAACATGGTTTGCCATTACATCTGATTCAGCGATCTGGAGGAATTATGCAACCATAGTTTACTGGTTCACACGTAAGGGCAAACTATGATGCAGGTCTGACAGCAGCATCCAACATTGTGAAATTCACTGGGTGGCCTTGTGCAAGTCACAAACGCTTAGCATAACCCACTTCACCGGACAGCTGAGTGGTACAAATCAGGTATCCTATAGCAAACATCCTCAGCTGAATCTCAGGAAAGCATTGGGGGATTCACACAGACTAAAAGAAAGACTTGTAGATTCCAACCCACCCCCTCCAGGTTTTCCCATGCAGTCTTCACAATACAGTAATTACTTTGAAAGACCTCACTGTTAAAATAAGCATTGTTGATTTTGATATCGTAATATATCTTTACTGAACAGATTTTGTATACTGCTTAATCGTAAAAATCGTCTAAGCAGTTTACATAAAATATACAGTGGTACCTCGGGTTAAGTACTTAATTCGTTCCGGAGGTCCGTTCTTAACCTGAAACTGTTCTTAACCTGAAGCACCACTTTAGCTAATGGAGCCTCCCACTGCTGCTGCGCTGCCGGAGCACGATTTCTGTTCTCATCCTGAAGCAAAGTTCTTAACCCGAGGTACTATTTCTGGGTTAGTGAAGTGTCTGTAACCTGAAGCGTTTGTAACCCGAGGCACTACTGAACATTAAAACTGTCAATTGAAAGCAGAAGTTAAAAACAAGTTGATCTAAAAGCCCATCTTTCAGTTTCCTTATCCCTAATGAATTCTGCCTTCCTGTTAGTATGAGTTACATAAAGTTTCATTTCTGATCTGAAGGTATGTTTGCCTCTTGAATCTTTCCCCCCATTCTTCCTGGAATTGTGTACATGTTTAGAGAAGTGAATGCCTAGCCTTCACCTCTCTGCGGTCAATGCACTGCATACTTCTCCCCATTCTGGTCTTTGGCCAAGCCGATCTCTTTGAATTAACTTCTCTGTCCTTTTCCTTAACAGCTGTCGCTGCTATCACTTTACTGTCAGCTGAGGAACAGGGAGGAACAATGTTTTTCTAGGACTAGGACAGATGCCATTCCATTCTAGAGACAGTGAAGCTCCTTAAATCCCTTCGTGGAAAATCAGTGTTTTTGCTTTCGGCTGACATTAGATTGCATTTGGACTTTATCCAGACTGAGCTTCACATTTTTCTTTTTAAAAAAATAAATCTGTTATGTCAAGTCCTTCTTGACATTGTTTGTACCCAGGTACTGAGGCTCCGTTGGTAGGATAATGCACTGTCATATGATGAAACTCATTCCTTCCTAGAGTGATTTTCCCTCCTAGTCCCCTGAAGGAGACTTACTAGACAAATATTAATGGCTAATCTAAGGTTACAAGTGGCCTGGGGGGGGGGGGATGGTGGGAGAGCAAACCGAGCTAGAATGACTAGAATAGATACTAAGAAATGAGCAGAACAAAAAAGCAAAAGCCCACCTTGTCCAACATCCTGTTCTCACAGTGGCCAGGCTCCTGCCTATGAAAAACCTGCAAGCAGGATTACCAATGTTACTGGGACTATGTACGTTCATAAATCATGTTCAGACCCTGCAAAGCAGATGCTTATGGTGCCTATTGGCCTTCTGGAATGGGGGTTATTTTCAGAGATCATTCCCTTCTTCATACAATAGCCTATCACAAAGCAAAGCAGCTGCCTTGTGAAGGACCAGGTGCGCAGCCTGGGAGTCATTTTGGACTCACAGCTGTCCATGGAGGCACAGGTCAAATCTGTGTCCAGGGCAGCCGTCTACCAGCTCCATCTGGTATGCAGGCTGAGAGCCTACCTGCCCGCAGACACTCGCCAGAGTGATGCATGCTCTGGTTATCTCTCGCTTGGACTACTGCAACATGCTCTACTTGGGGCTACCTTTGAAGGTGACCCGGAAACTACAACTAATCCAGAAAGTGGCAGCCAGACTGGTGACTGGGAGCGGCCACCGAGACCATATCAAACTGGTCCTGAAAGACCTACATTGGTTCCCAGTACGTTTCCGAGCACAATTCAAAGTGCTGGTGCTGACCTTTAAAGCCCTAAACGGCCTCAGTCCAGTATAGCTGAAGGAGCGTCTCCACCCCCATCATTCAACCCGGACACTCAGGTCCAGCTCCGAGGGCCTTCTGGTGGTTCCCTCCCTGAGAGAAGTGAGGTTACAGGGAACCAGGCAGAGGGCCTTCTTGGTACTGGCGCCCGCCCTGTGGAATGCCCTCCCATCAGATGTCAAGGAAATAAACAACTATCTGACTTTTAGATGACATCTGAAAGCAGCCCTGTTTAGGGAAGTTTTGAATGTCTGATGTTTTATCGTGTTTTTAATATTCTGTTGGGAGCTGCCCAGAGTGACTGGGGAAAACCAGCCAGTTGGGCAGGAAATAAATTATTATTATTATTATTATTATTATTATTATTATTATTATTATCATCATTCTCATTCTCAATAGGGAAGGATGAGAAGTGGGGAAATGGGCAGGCTGAAAGAATGATAAAATCTGAGGAGTCCTCACAGAGAAACAGGTTAAATGATTTCTAAAGGGCATCAGGTTGGGAAAAGCTGACCTAGGCCGATAAATTTATATAGCTCTGCCATATAAATGTCCACATTAACATGTATAGAAGCATGCATCTGCACATGTGGGGAACTCTATGGAGATCTCCCTCTCGGGTTCAGGGCAATTCTGTACTGTCAACACACGTTGCTGTCTAGGAGCAGAATCCTGGTGGCAATCTTAAGTTGGAGGAAGGGCTTTTGATCCAGTGGATGCTTCTACTCATGGAAGAGGAGGGAAGGCGATGTTTGCAGATCCCTCCTCCCTCTCCATGCCACCTGCCTGCTTGTTCTGGAGGGTCCCCCAACTCTCTTCAGTTGATTTTCAGAGGAGCAGGAATGAGCAAAAACTGCCTCCTGGCCTTTTTCATTAGCTGGATCAAAAGCCCTTCTGGGCAGGGAGAAGAAATGGTGGAGGAAGATTGGAAGAAATGTTGGACTGAAAAGAAGTGGTTTTGGTAATAAGGTTAATAAGAATAGGTAAATATAGATAGTTATATGGATGAAAATATATAGTTATAATAGGTTAAGTTATAGAGCAAAGATAAATGAAAGCGGGTAAGGATTTGCTGAAAAGACTTGGGAAACGGGAATACAAAAGGGGAGGTGTGAGGAGGTCAAGGAAATAAGCAAATGAGCTCAAAGATGCTGAAAAATGGTTTTATTCTTTTTTAAAATATTTTTTCCTTCTTCTTTTTCCTATTTCTTAGTTATCTGTTTTTTGTATTTTGTATCATTTTCTTTCTTTTTTTTAGGTTGCTTTATTGTTAACTTTCTCGTTAGCTTGTGTTTGTTAGTTTTTGTTTGTTTTTTCTCTATGTGTAATTTTTTGCATAATCTCAATAAATATTCTAAAAAAACAAACAAAAACAAAAGCCCTTCTGGGAATGCAAGGGCAGCAATTGGAATGCACCCTGAGGAAACAGTGCAATACCTTATTCAGAAGGTTATTATTATGGCCATCATCATTATGACAAAGTAATGCCCATCCTTCACCCCCAGGTCCCAAGGTGGGTTGCAACAATTAAAGCTCAATATTTAAAAACCATGTTAGAGCTTGATAAATCCCTCCTTCCCCTCCTTGTCACTTTCCACTCATGAATAAATTCCATCTTAGAGCTTGATAACATGTGACACAGCCCTTCCACTGCACAGTCACCACAGCTGTGTATTAAAGAGTGGCTAAATATATTTTTAGCTGTATAGCACATTTGTGTGTGTTTTTCCTGAACTGATATAGCAGATGCATCTTTTTAAAAGAAAAAATGTCTCCTAATTTTAGTGCGTTTAAAAAAAAAAAATTGTTCAGGGGCATGGAAAAGAAGCACCAACTCGACTTGCTAGAGCAATTGTACCTAAAAACACCAGATTTTCCAAAGGAATAGTGAAACTGGAGAAGAAAAGGGTTGCAGTGACGCAATACTCCACATTGATTTCTGTGGGATTTAAGCAGCTGAACTGTGCACAAGACTGCAAACATAACAGCTACCATTAATGCTATTTAATTCAGCAGCTTGGTGTCTCATGTCTTTGTAAATTGCTAGGGCTGAACGGAGTCTCTTCTACACTCTTGATTACCTGTGAGGAGTGGAAAAAGCACATTTTCCAAGCATTTAACTTTGAGAAACGGGTGGATTAGGAAAAGAAGCTTAACTCAAAACAAGGAGGTTGGGGAAAGGAACTGTGGCTTGGAAAAAACAAATGCCACATTGCACTGCAATTAACAGGAAAAGCTCTTCCAAGTATCAACAAAGCAGGGAAATGAAGAAATTAATTGGTTGTCTTTAGAGTGGTGTGGAATTAAAGGAGAGGATGAGCCAGTATTAGTGAAATTACACAACAGATTAATACTTGGCTCTACAAATGAAATGGGTGGATGCAGTATTTCTTCAGATAGGAATCAGGTTTTGAAGGAGGCTGTTACAAGCAGTATGAAAGAAATATGATTCTTATTTAGGTAAAGGTAAAGGGACCCCTGACCATTAAGTCCAGGGTTGCGGCACTCATCTTGCTTTATTGGCCGAGGGAGCCGGCGTACAGCTTCCGGTCATGTGGCCAGCAGGACTAAGCCGCTTCTGGCAAACCAGAGCATTGCATGGAAACGCCGTTTACCTTCCCGTCGGAGCGGTACCTATTTATCTACATGCACTTTGACGTGCTTCCGAACTGCTAGGTTGGCAGGAGCAGGGACAGATCAAAGGGAGCTCACCTTGTCGCAGGGATTCGAACCGCCGACCTTCTGATCACAGACCTTTGAATGGGGAGAGAAAGCTTGTGAAATAAATGCTTGCAGAAGACCTTGAGGGATTTTAAGGAGGTCCAAACATACTTTCAAGTGCTAGGGCACCTGCTTTGCAAGCCTGAAATCTTCCCTGAAATCTTCCCTGAAATCTCCAGAAAGAGGCCAGGGAAAAGTCCCATCTGAAAGCCTGAAATGTAGAAAATACTAGATGGGTCAATAGGCTGACTTAGTATAAGGCAGCTTCCTATGAGGTTATTATTCAGATATCTTTCTGATATTGCTGTAAGTAGGGATGGTGGATAAAGTCAATTAAGTTTGCATTTAAATGGAAAGCTACCATATTTTCATTCTCTGCACCAAACACAAACCACAACACACTCATCCTTTGAAACTCACACTTCTCCAGATTTTGCAATGCAGTTCTTCAGCCGAGTAATGTGTACAAAAATGCATATACTAGGGTAAAGTGTGCATAAAAGTAGCAATAACATACAAAAATGGGAAACTGCTTTGCAAAAATGCGCATAGGCAAAATTGCCAACAAAAATATCAGGAGATTCACACTACAGTGGTACCTCCAGTTGCAGACGGGATCTGTTCTGCAGGTCCAGCTGGATCTCAAGAACCTGAGGACCGCTTCTGTGCATACGCCCGTGGTGAAACCCGGTCAAATACTTCCAGGTTTGCAGCTTTCGCATCCTGAAGTTTACGTAACCAGAGGGTTAGGTAACCGGAGGTACTACTATATCGGCAAATTTTCATGAGGATTTTTAAAAATCACAAATTGCTGATCAAGAGTGGAGAAATGAATTCAAGATTGGAAAAAAATGAGAAACTTAACAAACCGAAATGGACATGCAAATCTATCCCTAGCTGTAGGTAAAAGGTAAAGGTAAAGGTACCCCTGCCCGAACGGGCCAGTCTTGACAGACTCTGGGGTTTGTGTCCCCATCTCACTCAAGAGGCCGGGGGCCAGCGCTGTCCGGAGACACTTCCGGGTCACATGGCCAGCGTGACAAAGCTGCATCTGGCGAGCCAGCGCAGCACACGGAACGCCGTTTACCTTCCCACTGGTAAGCGGTACCTATTTATCTACTTGCACCCGGGGGTGCTTTCGAACTGCTAGGTTGGCAGGCGCTGGGACCGAGCAGCGGGAGCGCACCCCGCCGCGGGGATTCGAACCGCCGACCTTTCGATTGGCAAGCCCTAGGCGCTGAGGCTTTTACCCACAGCGCCACCCGTGTCCCTCCCTAGCTGTAGGTACATTAATGTCATTCTACCTGTTGGTTGAACCATCCAGTGTCCAACAGTGGGGTTTAGTTTTCACTGTGGGTTAAACCACAGAGACTAGGACTTGCCGATCAGAAGGTTGGCGGTTCGAATCCCTGTGACGGGGTGAGCTCCCGTTGCTTGGTTCCTGCTCCTGCCCACCTAGCAGTTCGAAAGCCCGTCAAAGTGCAAGTAGATAAATAGGTACCGCTCTGGTGGGAAGGTAAACAGCGTTTCCGTGCGTAGCTCTGGTTCACCAGAAGCGGCTTAGTCATGCCACATGACCCGGAAGCTGTATGCCAGCTCCCTCGGCCAATAAAGCAAGATGAGTGCCGCAACCCCAGAGTCCGTCATGAGTGGACCTAATGGTCAGGGGTCCCTTTACCTTTAAGAGTAAAGAAAGGATGGTGTGATGTGGCCTGTATCTACCCTCTCTTGCATAGCTGTCAACATTGAGATTTGAAAATAAGGGATCAGCAGCCTCACCTGTCCCAGGGTCAGTCTACGGGATATCTAACAATCCAGGATAGCAGCAGGAAGCAGCGGGAAACGGTGCAGGAATAAGGGAATTTCCCTCAAAAAAAGGGAAGGTTGACAGCTATGCTCTTGGCCTGCTTTGATGTTCACTCTGACTGGATGAGGAAAGGACCCATACACCACACCCAAAGCAAGCCCAAGAGAATTTGGCACCTGAGACAGACCCCAAAATGGTGGCTTCCTCCCTGCCAGGGAAGAATTGGTGACGGAAGATCTACATCAGCAACAAGGGGGAAGAATGATTGACTTTGGGATCTGCTGCCAGGGTCCACACCCCAAAGACATACAGTATTACATGTTCTGATTTATTTGATGTGAAAGATCTCTTGGAACCCTATAGTTTTAGATTACAGGAGTGGGAGGTGAACATTTGATGCTTCCTCACTTAAAAACAAGTAGTGACATAAATTAATTCAGATTACTTTCCTATTTTCTAATAACTCAAGGAACAGAAATGTAAAATGTTTATGTTGTTGTGTTGTTGTTTAGTCGTTTAGTCATGTCCGACTCTTCATGACCCCATGGACCAAATGTTTATATATGATCCAATTACCGGTTTTAAATAACTTATTGGGAAACAAACTATTCCACATTTTAAATGTGTAAGATCCTTAACACAATGATGCATTTCTTGATTAAACAATTATTGGCCGCATAATGCAGTTTAATAATGCTACTTTCAGATAAGCCAATGCAAAATTTTCTCGGTGGTATAACTCAGAAAATAGCAAGCTGTTCATTTATATGGAACTGGTGACAAATTCTAGAGTGGTAAGCCATGTTAAATTATTGCTGCAAAAAAAACATATTTATGGTGATATAAATCTGTAAGTCATTAGGATGCCAGAAGACTCTCTAATGAAAATTACAGCACTGTAAACTGAGTAAATTCACAAACTACCGGTAAATTTGTCTTTTTCAGACAATTCTCTCTTCAAACCAGCAGAGGGCATGCTGAAGAAGTGATAGTAGATTTGACTAAATTAAAAAGCTTTGAACATGTAATAGAAAATTAGCAAATGTTGTCTACATAAGTGCTGTGAGACCAACCACAATTACCTGAGAGTAATCCCTAATGAATTCAAAATGACTTATTTCTGAGTAGGCATGGTTAGGACGTTGCTGTAAGACATCCAGAGCAGAATAGAAAATACAGGAAAATGGGTCTCTCTGCAGGGTGGAAATTTATAAATCACTTGAAATGTAGCAAAATGGGTGCTTGGCTGTCACTCAACTAGTCACCATCACCTAGACTGTATTCCTATACATAATTACCTGGGAGTAAGTCCTACTGAACTCAAGAGAATGTTAGAGTAGACATGCATAGGATTGTGCTGTTATTTCTATTCTATTCTATTCTATTCTATTCTATTCTATTCACACAAATCTACATCTGCCTAACACCCAATAGTTCTGGCAAATAAGAAGTAAGACACACTGATTTTATTGTGGTTTACTCCCAATGAAAGCTGTAGCATTGTAGCCATAGAGCCTTCTTGGAAGTGCCCTGTGTGAGGGTCATCTTCCCTGGATGGTGGGGCTGAACACCTTCTCCCATTTCCTCTTCTCGGGTCTTGCCCAAGCCATTTTGCTGCCCGAGGCAAAGGACAAGGTGGTTCACACACACGTACACACACCACATTGTACATGTTATGTATTGAAGTTATCACCCTGGCCACCAGGGGTATTGTGTATAAAGTTTTCACTCAGGTCCACTTATGTTAATTTAGGCGGGAAACCCTGGGTTGTTGTTGTTGTTACAGTGTTGACAGCCGGCTGCCTATAAAAGCAGGCCAGCTGAGCTGTTTGTAGTTCAGTTCAGTAGCAGCTTACTATAAAGAACCACTTAGAGAAATCTCTGTGTCGACTGCTATGTCCACCCACAGCTTAGCAGCACATACAAGACCAGACTGGAAACTAGGGTTGCCATATTTCAAAAAGTAAAAACCAGGACACCTCAAAAGCTGTTGAGCTTTTTTTTGGGGGGGGGGGTGGAATTGTGGACTTTTTTTAGGTTGAGCTTTTTCAACTAACTTGCCTAAAATCCAGGACCAAGTGCCTCCTTTGAAATCCTGGATGTGTGGCAGCCCCTGAGGGCAGTGGGCTCTCTTAGGAGGTGAAGGGCAGGAAGCACATACCGCTGTGTGCAGCAACACTACACCACCACTCACAGCCCCCCCCCCCAGAATTTCCTGTCCACAGCAGCTGCTTCACCCTGTCTAATGGTAGGGCTGGCCCTGCTCTCTAGTCTTTCACTCAGGCAGGTGCCATTTGGGAAGAGGGTTTCCTCTGCTCTCTCCCCATCCCCTCATATGCAACACTTTTCAATTGTTGCCTGTTGTTCCCCTCTTCCCTGCTTAGAGAACAAGCATGGTTTCTAACAAAATAAAGCAGCCTACTTCAGTCCTATTACCTCATTCATATTGACTATACAGTCTCTTTGTGTTATTGTGAGAGGTCACATGATGTTCATGCATATGTGGACCAATCCCCGACAGTTAAGATTAAGTGCAGCCTATGTCCAGTGTGCTCCTTGATAGCTTGGCAAAGCCTCTGCTTTCTGTTTTTGTCTGTGGAAAGAATATCGGAACAAGCGGTTAGTTTATGAAGAGGATGCTCTTTCAGTCTCATCTTCCAGTGCAAGTTCTGCACATTTCCGCCCAGCCCAGGGCTAGAAAAAGGATCTGATCCATAATGATGTTTTTGATGTGACCATTATGCAGTGCATTTTTCAATCATTTAAGGAGAGCATGAACCACTACCCATTAAAAAATGATGTGGTTGCCTCATTAGAGATGGAGATTGTTTAAATCTGCTCAGCTAAAAGGGACTCTTTCAAAGAACGCCACTTAACTCTAGATAGTACTTTAGTTATGAAACAGCCAATTTCATGTTCAGTTCAATGTTAGTGATTTTTTTTCCGGCTGGAAGCACAAAATCATTACATGCTAGCTGCCCACTTCTTGCTGCAAATAATTTGTACAGTCTGAATATCTTGGTACAGTATTCTTCTTTTTCTAAATGAAAACTTAATAACCTGACAAGCTGTAGAAGAAAGACGAGGCAAATTAGATTCTCGTTCTCTCTCTTTCTCTCTCATAAAATAAAATTCCCCACATACTCTCATATGGCTGAATTCTATAGTACAAATGGTTTTATTCTACAAAGCCAGGCCTAGTACTGAAAGATTCTTTCAGGTGAAAACAATTGACATTGTATGGATTTGTATGGTAAAGGACCCAAGGACAGTTAAGTCCAGTCAAAGGCAACTATGGGGTGTGGTGCTCATCTCACTTTCAGGCCAAGGGAGCTGGCATTTGCCCACAGACAGCTTTCCGGGTCATGTGGCCAGCATGACTAAACCGCTTCTGGCGCAATGGAACATCGTGACGGAAACCAGAGCACACAGAAACGCCATTTACCTTCCTGCCACAGCAGTACCTATTTATCTACTTGCACTTTGACGTGCTTTCGAACTGCTAGGTTGGCAGGAGCTGGGACAGAGCAACGGAAGCTCACCCTGTCGTGGGGATTCAAACCGCTGACCTTCTAATCAGCAATTCCAAGAGGCTTGGTGGTTTAAACCACAACACCACCAGCATGTGGTAAGGCAGCAAGGCCTGACATCTTTCCTTTTTCGCCCATTTTGGCATCCAGTCCAACAGCCTGAGTTGGACCCTGAGAAGTGCAAACAGAAGGAAGCTTGTCCCACTTCCCCCCTGTCCCTGAAGCCCCTCTGCACCCATGGGGGGTGAGGGGTCACTCCTAATTCCTGAACAGTGTAAGATGGGGGCATGAGTAGTTTGCAGGTGGAAGGTGCAATCTGAAACCTACAGAGCACCAAACAGACCTTCTTCTTTTTGGCACTGTGGGTTAAACCACAGAGCCTAGGACTTGCTGATCAGAAGGTTGGCGGTTCGAATCCCCGTGATGGGGTGAGCTCCCATTGCTCGGTCCCTGCTCCTGCCAACCTAGCAGTTCGAAAGCACGCCAAAAACTGCAAGTAGATAAATAGGTACCGCTCCAGTGGGAAGGTAAACGGCGTTTCCGTGCACTGCTCTGGTTCTCCAGAACCAGCTTAGTCATGCTGGCCACATGACCCGGAAGCTGAACGCCGGCTCCCTCGGCCAATAAAGCTAGATGAGTGCCGCAACCCCAGAGTTGGCCATGACTGGATGTAATGGTCAGGGGTTCCTTTACCTACCTCCTCTTACATTTCACCTTGTGATCAGATGCAATCTTTGTGAACTTCACCAACTACCAACTTCTTTTGTCCACTCACTGCCAAATCCCTGCTTTGTTTACCATCTACCCTGATGAAGAGTTCTTGAGAACTCAAAAGCTTGCACACTGTTTTGTGACACTCTAGTGGGCCTAATAAAGGTTTTGCCCTAACACGAATTTTGATTCCCCCACCCCTTATGGGCTAACAGGGCTACTTTTACTTTTGCCCCGGACTGAATTCCCACAAAGGAATGTTGTCTAGTTTGGATGTACAAAGTTTTTACACACATGTTTATTCCTAGCAAAAGAAAAAAATGCAACACAATTATTTTCTGTCTCAAAGAGAGCCTGCATAACCATGGAAAATATTCCGTGCGTCAACTATTTTTACTGTCTTAAACTGCCATACAGCATCATTCCCCGAGAGGGCGCCATAGCACTCGTTCATGTTTTGACCGTCAACAAGTGAGCAACAGGAGCTTTTAAAGCATCCCATTACAGAAAATGAGAATTGCATCATTGTTGCTTTTACCGTCTGATTATTTTGACTGAAAATGTGCACATGCCTGTGGATTTCTTTTATAGAAGCCCTATATGACCAAAGGGGAAAAGTTTGCTAATGAAGATCACACACAAGTCAGGCATGAAAAATATTGAAATAGTGGAAACTGCCTTGTGCTAAGTCCACTCCATAATAATAATAATAATAATAATAATAATAATAATAATAATAATTTATACCACGCCGATCTGGTTGGGTTTCCCCAGCCACTCTGGGCAGCTACCAACAAAATATTAAAATGCAATAGTCTATTAAATATTAAAAGCTTCCCTAAACAGGGCTGCCTTCAGATGTCTTCTAAAAGTCTGGTACATTGGTACCTCGGGTTAAGAGCTTAATTTTTCTGGAGGTCCGTTCTTAACCTGAAGCTGTTCTTAACCTGAGGTACCACTTTAGCTAATGGGGCTTCCTGCTGCTGCTGCGCCACCGCCAGACGATTTCTGTTCTCATCCTGAAGCAAAGTTCTTAACCTGAGGTACTATATCTGGGTTAGTGGAGTCTGTAACCTGAAGAGTCTGTAACCCGAGGTACCACTGTAGTTGTTTTTCTCTTTGACATCTGGTGGGAGGGTGTTCCACAGGGCGGGTGCCACTACTGAGAAGGCCCTCTACCTGGTTCCCTGTAACTTGGCTTCTCGCAGCGAGGGAACCACCAGAAGGCGCTCTATCTCAGTCTACATTGACTGGCAGTGGCTCTCTGGGGTTTTCAGGTAGGGAACTTCTGCATGCAAAGCAAAGGCTTTGCCACTGAACTATGGACCTCCCCTGGACCTTTACATTTTACAATGAATGGAAGGAGTCTGTCTTTTGCATATGCCACCCTTTAAAGCACAAGGTACACTGATGGCAAAGACTTCAGCAGTGATACTAATACAAGGAGTTGTTTGGGCAGTTTGCAGCTTGTCATGCAGGGTGAGAAAATTCTCTTTGCCACGTCAGTTGCAAATGATTCAGGACTGCAGTCCACCTTTGTATCGGGGCATCCTACTTGATGGCACTGTCCTCAACATCCAGTCAAAGATGGGTTTTTCTACCACTTGAAATTTAATCTTTTGGACACAGCGAAGCCTCTCTCATTTTCCTTTGTTCCTTGTGCATTTGCTTCCACCCTCGCTGTGCTGCACACGTTTTTAGTTGGCCGGAACAGAAATCTCCGGCAGGAAACCCTCTTTGATCCCTCCTACCCTCTGCCTTTGTAGATGATAGGCGATAGATTCATTTTGTGCGGCTAAAGAGACGTGTCGCACAATCTGTGCCAAGGTTAATGGAGCAATCCTAAGCAGGTTGGTCCCACTGAGTACTTCAATGGCATTTACTCCCTAGTTTGTACGGTTTGCGAAGGGACACAGTTAAGGGACCCACACGCTGTAGGTTAAACTCTATGCCAGCTCCCTTGGCCAGTAAAGCGAGGTGAGCGCCGCAACCCCAGAGTCAGTCACGACTGGACCTAATGGTCAGGGGTCCCTTTACCTTTACCTTGTACGGTTTGCTGCCTAAGGCTGTGTACAGTGGTACCTCGGGTTAAGTACTTAATTCGTTCCGGAGGTCTGTTCTTAACCTGAAACTGTTCTTAACCTGAAGCACCACTTTAGCTAATGGGGCCTCCTGCTGCTGCCGCACCGCCGGAGCACAATTTCTGTTCTCATCCTGAAACAAAGTTCTTAACCCGAGGTACTATTTCAGGGTTAGTGGAGTCTGTAATCTGAAGCGTATGTAACCTGAAGCGTATGTAACCTGGGGTACCACTGTACACATATATAGCCTTTGAAACACACAGGGGTCCCTTTCTGCACAATGCACTTTTGTACACAGAGTCTCTTTTGTTTGCAATGAGTCTCATGATGGTAGACTCATAGAATGATAGTAGAGTTGGAAGGGACCTGAGTTTCATCTGATCCCACCACCTGCAATGCAGGGATCCTGTTCACAGCCATCCCTGGGTGGGCTCGAACCACCAACCTTCCGGTTAACAGCCAGATGCACTGACCCACTGCACCACAGTGATAATGTTACCCAAAGTGGCAGCTACTCTCCATATTGTTTGAGAACACGGGTGGGCATGCTTTCACACTAGTGTGCGGTGGTGTTCTCTATTCCCCTCCATTAGTGTTTCTGGAGACCTCTTTTTTAAAAAATAATAATAATTCTGCACTCTTTCAAAAGAGAGGGGCCAGAAACTGGTGTGTTGATATACTGTACTGATATGCAGAGGATATGCAGAGTTACTGCTCTGCTTCCTATTTTGTCCATTTTGTGGAGGTGACCTGAGAAAGCATGTTCTCTGTGCACATGCATATAGCAAGTACCATATACTATATAATTTCAGGAGAAGAAAAGGCCAAGGAGTAAACCCTGCACAAATCTAGAGTGGAGTGCCTAAGACAGTTGGATGGTGTTTTGTGTGCCTCCTTCTGGCAACTCCTGCAGCCAAGCTGCGCAAAATGCTCTGCTGTCCTTTGGACCACACCAACAAGGCCAAAAAGGGGGTCTTGTCGACTGGGCAGCCCAGGACCTCCATACACACTGCCTAGGCTTGCGCCCCAGGGAGGTCACTTTGGTAATAATGCAGCAGATTGACTTCACCTCTGGTGGCGCACTCCTTTGTCTCTTGAGACAGACAGGTGCAACAACAACACACACAAAATGGATTTCAATCGTTACTGCAGAATGCACTTTAGATCGTGACATATACTTGGAGCCAGTGTGGTGTAGTGGTTAAGAGCGGTAGTCTTGTAATCTGGGGAACCGGGTTCGTGTCTCCGCTCCTCCACATGCAGCTGCTGGGTGACCTTGGGCCAGTCACACTTCTTTGAAGTCTCTCAGCCCCACTCACCTCACAGAGTGTTTGTTGTGGGGGAGGAAGGGAAAGGAGAATGTTAGCCGCTTTGAGACTCCTGAAGGGGAGTGAAAGGCGGGGTATCAAATCCAAACTCCTCTTCTTCGGAGTCAAGAGTGGATTTCATGCTCTTTATTCAGCTCATAGTGATGAGGAGGAATGGAAGTTCCCCTAGAATGTCTGCTTTATATACATTATTTACACAATGGGCCCCACATGATTGGCTAATTCCAGGATTCTCCTGTAGGCCAATCAGGTCGCAGATTCATTTCCACCTGGAGCTGGATTAGGTGGCTTCTGTGGACCAATCAGACTGCTGCATTCTGGAGCCTATTGTTTTAGGAGCAATCAAGCTGCTGCATTCTGAATCCTATTGTTCTAGGAGCAATCAGACTGCTACATTTTGGATCCTATTCAACTCAGTACATAACAGATCGGCAAGCAGTGTTGGACAGGGATGACATGGGGATGGTGTTGTGTGCACAGCACCTCAAAAAGGCACCTGCACCTAGCAACGAATACACATCATCGCACTGTGTGTACATGCCCCAAGTCTTAGCATCTGTTGTCAGTTCTGGGACTCTGCCCTGAAATGTAAAGGTATGAAGCAATACTTTGATGATGATGATGTTGCACTTCATCATTCTACCAACCAAGGCAGCTTACACACTCTTGCACAAGAACAATACAGAAAACTGGATGTGGAGTTAGCACCAATGTAAACACCAGAACAGCTGTCTCACATATGCAGAGGGCAGCTTCATGAGTATTTTTTTGGTAGAGGGATTGCAAGGGAGAGAGAACCAAAAAGATCCCATGAGTTGGGGAAGGAAGACATCCTTGCCCCTTCTCACACTGATGTGAACACACCATGCAAATTTGGCTTGAAATGCACCTGGGTCGGGCGGGGCGGGAATGGCTACATAGTTGGCCATCGGTGTTAAAGAAGGATAGAACTTTCTTTATGTACAGCAGCAAGAATTCTCATTGCAAAGCACTGGAAGACACAAGATCTACCCACCCTGGAAGAATGGCAAATGCAACTAATAGACTATATGGAAATGGCGGAAATGACTGGCAGAATTCGAGATCAGGGAGAAGAGCTCGTGGAGGAAGATTGGAGGAAATTTAAAATTTATTTACAGAAACATTGTAAGATTTTTGAATGCTGATGACGTTGAAATGAACTGATGGGGTTCTAGCACCAAGGTAAAATGTAAGATGGGATTGATAATAGATAAGTTAAATTGGATATGAATTTGCTGAACTAAATTTTTAAAAAAGGGATACAAAAAAGGGAGGCGTGAGGAAGTCAAGAAAATAAGTTAACTAAAGAGAAATTTAAAAAGAGGGAGTTTTGTTTTCTTTTTTATGTGCTTCTTCCCCCCCCTTTTTTCTTGTCTTTTTTGTGTTTAATGTTTGTATTTTTGTATTTTGTAACTTTGTATTTTTCTGTTTCTGTATTCTTTTGAATCTCCTTATTGATAAAACCTAATAAAATATTATTAAAAGAAGGGAATGGCTACATTTTAAGCTTCTAATGTGAACATAGCCTTTATGGAGCCCCCATGATCGGAGGTAGTATATTTCCGACTAGCAATTTCTGCCTTCAAGCCCCACCTGTGGAGTTCACCTGATTGGCTGCTGCAGGAAGCAGGATCCTGGCCTGGGTGAGCGAATCCTGCTAAGGAAACGCGAGACCTCCGAAATCTGCCCCGTCCGCCGAGCAGCGGTATTGCGCGCCGCTGCTGCACAGCTCCCTAGGAAAAGACACTCTGCACATGCTCAGGAACGCAGGCGTTCGAGGCGGCTGCACCGAATAAGGTTCAGAACGCGCTGGGCGGCGATTCAGCAGCAGGCAGCCGAGTTCCCCAAAGACGGAGGGGAGGACAGGAGGAGGGGAAGCCGACGGCTGCGAGCGAGAGCACGCCTTGGTTTCGCTCCTCTGCCCGTCGAGGGCGGAGCAGCGGAGACAGCGATCCGGCCCGGACGCCCCCAAAGGCAAAGGGGGGGGGACCTTTGGCCCGGAGGGAGGAGCCGCCAGCGCCTGCCGCTCCCATCCAGCCCAGCCCAGCCCTCCGGCACTTTCGCCGCGGCAGCCGGCAACATGGACGGCGCGGCGGATGGTAGCGCGGAAACGTCTCCCTCCACCGCGGACGCCTGCGAAGAATTCCGCGCTGCCTTGACCATGACCAAAGGACTCTCCATCTTTCTCGACGTAAGCAGGGCGCCTGTCACTCTGGGTTGTTGCTGTTGCGCTTGCTTGGTTGGTGATCTCCCCTCCCCCCCCCCAAGCATCTTCTGGATGAAAGTTTTTCCTGGAAGGGAGCGTGGAGGGGGGTTTGGGTGGGGGGTGGCCGCCTGTTTCCCACCGGGCTCCTACCTGCGCCTCCGAGAGCTGCAAACGATCCACAGGTGAAGCTTCCGCCGCTCGCTGCATCTGCGGACCGAGGAGGCAAGCTTCACCTGTTGAATGTTTGCCTATCATGCAGCGATGATGATGATTAGATTTATGAGCCACCCAACAGGGTGAAAAGAGTCCAGCAGCTCTCAGGGGACCATGCTGGAACATGGTTTTGGGTTTTTAAAAAAATATTGATCCTAAACATTTTAGATGCCCTGAGCATCCCCAAAATTGAGCCATACAGGAGGCAAATCGCAGGCGCGGTGTCTCAACACAAAGTCCTTTATTCTCTTCCTCGTTACGTTCCTAGTTTCTGGGTGGGGGGGGGTTGAGAAATGGCACAGGTGAATCAGTTAAACACCCCTCCCTCAGACCAAAACTAAAACAAAAACAAACAAAAAAAACTTTACAAAAGCACTGGAGAATGGGATCATAGACATCCACATCTTGTGTTGTTCTGACGCTTCCTAAATTAATAGGATAAATGGGGAGATGAAAAAAAAACGTTTTGCTGCTCGGTTGCTACTCAAGGTTGCTACCGAATATGTCTGGTACTCCCGTAGTAAAAAGAAAGATCTGCGATAGCGTCGATGGGCATTGCGGGAATCTTCAATGCATAATTTCCTTGGAGGTTTTTTTAATTACTGTTTTTAGTATGCAGGGTGATAAGGCAGCTTAGAAAGTGGCGTTCTGATACACTTGTAAATAAAAATAAGAATGGGGGGGGGGGGGCTCATCGCACAATCCTAACCTTATTTGTATCAACTCAGAAATAAGTCTGTTTGCATTTGAGTGAGGCTTACCCCCAGGTAAGTGTGGATAGGATTGCAGTCATAGAAAGAGAAGCAAGTTAGCCTGTCAAATGGGGAGAGCAAATCAAAGTAAAAAATGGAATCCACACCATCATTTGTAGGAGGCAAAATTATACTATTTTCCTCTGATGCATTAACGTTTTTCTTTTGTAAAAATAAATAAAAATAAATGTGGGTTAAACTAAGTTAGTTGTGCTCATTAATTTCAGTGGCTAAAGACATATGAAGGGAAATTAAAAACTTCAAACTACTAATTGGGTCACTTTCTTATGGACAACCAGACTGGTTTCGAATATTAGTTGATTGCCATGGAAAATGGAAGGACATCTATACTGTATCTCATTTAGTGCTTGGATAGGCTGTCTGTGATATGATGCGATACAATAGATATTAAATTGTATAGATCAATTTTCCACCCCAAAAAGGTCCTCAAAGGTCACACAAAAGAATATAAATGCATTTTTTGGGGAAAAAATATTAAATTTAAAAATATAATTAAAATTATTTTAATTAAAATTAAATCTCAAAAATTATTTATGTAAAAAGGAAACATTGTAAGAAACAAAGCGAATCTAGAGAAGCACAAAAATGAGACCAAAATCTGCAACAGAACCAGTCCAGCTCGTCAATCAGAGGTGCCAACTTAATTAATATTGTAAGCATGTAGAGTAAGGATGGCTGGCATTTATCAGGCATCTAGGGGGAAATCCTGTGCACAAGAAGCTGGTAAATTAAGACGGTATAAGATTACATCAGGTACATTCAGCTGCAGCGGCTGCTGTCCTAAGCCTGGCAGAGGGAAAACAAGCCTTTAAAATAGTGGGGTTTTTTTGTTGGGTTACAAGGTTTTGACAAGCATCAGACGTTGAATCCCATACACAATTAATGGTCAGATCCTGCTAAATAATAAATACTATTGTATGTTGATTATATCATGTACTAAATACCGTTGGGATAGTTCAGCCAGTAGAACACAAGACTTTTATTTTCATGGTCGTGGGTTCAAGCCTCACATTGAGCAAAATATTCCCAAGCTATCTTTGGTTGGTGGCCACCAGTACAAGTTGGTAGCCATATTCCATGCAGTTGCTAATTTGTGCATGACTGAGAATGACTCCCCACTTAGCATGGATGCACTTTGGAACACATTCACCATCCCTTATCCAACTGAAAATGTTACCTCCAGAAATATTACCTGTACTGAGATACAGTAATCACTATAATCTTTGGGTTGGAACAGCTATCGTCCAGTTTGCCAAGGGGGTCTTTGGGCCTTCATCTACATGAAGTCGTTGGGAGCAGTCATTAGGAGTTTCAGGGAGAGGTACCATCAGTATAATTCACTAAGCCTGAATTTATTTCTTTGCAGGTCCTGAGAAGAGCAGATAAAAATGGTAAGTCCAATTACTTCTTTATTTTCAGAGAAATGTAGTGTTAAAGCACTAAGGGATTCCATTGGGATATTTAGTTTGACTCTTTGCATTGGATTATAGAGTGCTCTGAAATGGGCTTTCTGTAGTATTGGTAGCACACAGTGGCATTGATGGTTTTATCTGTGGGATGCTGGTGGCAAGACAGATTTGTTCTTGTTTTTCCGTCACTGGAAGACTGCTTTCTGGACAGTAGAAGGACTGTTTGACTGGTCAAATGTGCAAAACAGATATGGTTTTGTTATGCAAAATAGGTGGACAAGTACAAGTGATTTGTTGCCATAGGTGATAAAGGTTGGAGGTCCTAATGTACTAATTTTGTGTCTGTGGAAAGGCGAGCAGTTCAGACTGGGACTAAAAGAGATGCAGGGAACAGAGTTGCTCTCTAGAAAGATGCTTTCTTCAACTATGGCAATAATAGGACAGCATCTTTCACTGCACCTGAGAGAACCAGGCAGGCCACACGACACACTGCATCTTTTAGCACCTCAGTGACATTCCTCACCTTAGCATCCACAACCTAAGGTATTTGCTTTAATTTACCTAATGGTAAGTGCTAGTTAAGGGACGTGGGTGTCGCTGTGGGTTAAACCACAGAGCCTAGGACTTGCTGATCAGGAGGTCAGCGGTTCGAATCCCCATGACGGGGTGAGCTCCCGCTGCTCAGTCCCTGCTCCTGCCAACCTAGCAGTTCGAAAGCATCTCAAAGTGCAAGTAGATAAGTAGGTACCGCTCCGGCAGGAAGGTAAACGGCGTTTCCGTGTGCTGCTCTGGTTCGCCAGAAGCGGCTTAGTCATGCTGGCCACATGACCTGGAAGCTGTACGTTGGCTCCCTCGGCCAATAAAGTGAGATGAGCGTCGCAACCCCAGAGTCGGTCACGACTGGACCTAATAGTCAGGGGTCCCCTTTACCCTTACCTAAGTGCTAGTTATAGTTGAAAGTCCCGGAACGGGTGGGCCCAGAGCTTTAATATGGTAACCTCAATAAGTTCAGTTTTGACTTCCAGATCTGCTACTCCCGCTTTCACAATACAAGATCTAAACAGAAATCTTGCGTTGCAAATAGAAACTGGGTCCTGCATAGAAACATCTGTGCAGTGTTTACATTTCCTTCTAACTGCATTCCTAAAAGGCAGCCAATAATTAAGAACTGAGGAAAGGCACAGCATAGTTGACTGAGAATACATGATGTGTAGAGAGTTTATATGGTAAAAAACCCCCAAAACTGTGACCAACCCTCAACACTCCGTTCCCCCCCAACCCCCCCCCAAGTCTTTCTCAAGTGGATGTGTCCTCTGAGCCAACTCAGTTGGTAGATTTTCCTTAAGTTCTATGATCCCATGCATTTTCCATAAATTAATATTACCCAGTGGAACCTCTTCCTCCATTTTTTGTTATAGGAAAATGATGCCAGAATTGAGAGTCCCTGACTTAATTTATGTTTATATTTACCCCAAAGAGTATCTAAAGTTTTGATGCATGGATTTGGTTTAATAACACCCTTGTCAAATTGTGTACAGTGTAAGAGAGGGTTTGTTTGTTTTAATTCTGTTGAAGCATTGAATTGTTTTAATATGATGGATCTGGATGGAACCATTGCCAGAATAGCTACTTGGGCCTTGGGTCCTAAGCTCCTTGCTGTAAGAAAGAACTGGGCAGCTAAACCTTAGTGTAAAACGTCCCAGGTTCAATCCACGGCCTCTCCAGCTAGGGCTGGGAGTGTCCCCTTCCTGAAACCCAAGAGAGCTGCTGCCAGTCAGTGTAGGTATTATCAAGCTACTGGTCTGCTTCAATATGTAAGGTAGTTTCCTATTTTCCCTAGGAAAACTTTTACACCCTGTCGTTAGGATTTACGTGTTAGACTGCAGCCCGCTGGGAAAGTCCATATAATCTTCCTTTACTGAACACAGTGTTGGTGGGTAAGCTGCCAGAGATAAACACCATTCTCATATAAAGCAATATATATATATTACCTTTTAGAGTTTAGTTTATTCTCCAAAGAGCTCTAAACAGGTTTCTATGACTACTTGAGAAAATGCTAATGAAACACGTTAGGAAGAGAGTATGTGAGATCAGGAAGGTGGGTGATATAATTTCTCAAAGGATATGTTGCCAGGGGGAATGATACTGCATTTGGTTAACTTTTCATCTGAAGAAAATGGGATTTCAGCAAAGGCTTTCATTTCATGGTTCGTCTTGTCTTCAAGATGTGAACTTTTGAAAAGATCAGAGGACAGAAAAGTGGCATCTTTCTTCTACTTTGAAAATCATTGAGAGAAACTAGCTGAAGCCCTTCTTGTGGCACCTGGGCATTGTTTAGTTCAAGGTTGGGTTGAGTGAGGGCTATTCCCTTGGGCCACTGTGAGCCTGGAGACAGCCCTAAATTGGGTTGAGAGATGGTTTTTTGTTTTGTTTTTTGCTTCACTGTTTCTACAAGAGAGCCAGGAAATCTGGTGTGGAGAAGCTTTCAGCCTTCTTTGGAAAATAACATATGCAGTCTTGGTGCTTGATGATGCAGCCTCAGTCTAGTATATCTGAAGGAGCATCTCCAACCCCATCGTTCTACCTGGACACTGAGGTCCAGCGCCGGGGCCCTCTGGCGGTTCCCTCGCTGTGAGAAGCCAAGTTACAGGGAACCAGGCAGAGGGCCTCCTCAGTAGTGGCACCCGCCCTGTGGAATGCCCTCCCACCAGATGTCAAAGAGAACAACTACCAGACTTTTACAAGAAATCTGAAGGCAACCCTGTTTAGGGAAGTTTTTAATGTTTGATGCATTACTGTATTTTAATATTTTGTTGGAAGCCGCCCAGAGCTGGGAAGCCCAGCCTGATGGGTGGGGTATAAATAATAAATTATTATTATTATATTATTATTATTTGGGGGCAGGGAGACTATGCCCCCTCTGACTTCCACATGCCTGCCTAGGCAGCCTTGAACAGCTTCTTCCACCAGGAATTACAAAAATCTGTAGATGACTACCATCATAGGGGCTGCCACTTCCATCACAAATGGTGTCAGAAGGGATTGGGGGACAAGTGCCTCCCCAAACAAGCAGTTCACCCTCCACTTACCGCCTGCCATTTCTGAACTCTTGTCATTAAACATATTGTCATGGACTGGCTGGAGTCAGAGGAGTGGTTGGAGGCACTAGGCTAGGGAACCCTCAGAGGAAGAAGGCTCAGAGCCAGGGGATTGGTGGTGGGATGATGATAAGTGGTGAGAGGGAAAAGAGGGAGCAGACTGGGAGGAGGTGTTCGAAGCTGAAGAGGTAATGGGGTTTAGTGAGCAGGAAGAGGCTGTGGCAGAGAGCGGTTCAGACTCAGAGACAGAAGCAGAGGAAACAGAGATGGTGCTGCGACCGGCTCCCCTCTCCCCTGGTCTCCTAGAACACACAAAGAGGGCAAAGTAGAGAGTGGTTGTGAGCAGATGCAGTCTGTGACTGCTTGGGAAAGACCCTCAAGAAGAGGAGCATTAGAGAGCAGTGGGAAGGAGCGGACCTTCCGTCCTTGCAACTACAGTCGTACCTTGGTTTTCAAACAGCTTAGTTCTTGAACGTTTTGGCTCCCGAACGCCACAAACCCGGAAATGACCGTTTCGGTTTGCGAACTATTTTTGGAAGCCAAATATCCGACGCGGCTTCCTGCAGCCAGTTGGAAGCCGTGGTTTGGTTTCCAAATGTTTTGGAAGTTGAACAGACTTCCGGAACGGATTCCATTCGACTTCCAAGGTACGACTGTACCTCACTGTAGCAAGACTTAACTGGAAAGAGGATTCTAGGATCACTAGGCCTGCGCTGTTTCAGCTTCCTTGAATAAAGAGTTAACTTCATTGCGTTACCAGATTCCATTCACTAATATCTTCTCTAAACCTCTCTCCTTCATTAAGCATGGCTGTTAATTTCTGCGTTTTCCTAAGAAGCCCATTTTTCTAGGTTTTCCCATGGTTTTGCATATAATGTTTGATCCAGCATTATAATATTGTTATGAATCTGGGGGCGCAAGATGTCCTAAATTCCCGATAAATTTACAGCCGGGTTTTAATTAAGGTTTGGGGGTGCCAAAACTAATTTCCTTGGAAGTAATAGCCAGACTCATGTGTATTTAAGATGTGTGTTAGCCCCTGTTAATCCCCTACGATAAGCATATATGAAGAGTTAATTAACCTAGGCAATCTTCCTAAATCGAGTATCAGCCATCCATCCCCCTTTAATCCTAGGCAATCAACATGGGTGAAAGCTAATTTTCTTTGGGGTATTGAGCCACTGGCAAGTCAAAGGACAACAAGGCAAATCTCATTTGCAAATGGATGGGTTTCCTTCATCCCTGAACAGAAGGACGTAGTTTTAAAGGCAGTGCCATAGTTTTAGAGGGAGGACTGGAGTTTTAGAATGGCAGTTTAGCATTAAGAAACAATGTGCTAGAGAGAGATGCTGGTGTCAGTTCTTGGAAGCAGTGCTGTGCAAATGAGAAGGACAGAACCCTCTTTGGGATATTGAAGAGCTGAACTTTCTCTGTTGAAAGTTTCAGGTTTTTTTTTTTTTTTGTGTGTGTGTGTGTGTGTGTGTGTGTGTGTGTGTGTATGCAAGCCATATATTAGAAAGGCACTGTAGTCTCTGCTGTGCCTAATTGTCCAAAAGGAACCACAGACCCTGTGTAAAGCATGCCTGGTACCCCTGGAATCTCGCTTCACTCAAAGGGGTAGCATGCAGTAGTATGATAAGAGCTGAGCGAACTTGTTGCCTGGAGGATGTAGAAGTCAAGCTACTTACAAAATCACATATTTATCAAGGCAAATTTATTCTTGACATTCAGTCAGTGTTTCACATTTGATGCCAAATGACAGGCACATTTAGTTTCTGAATTTGATGTTTAAGACTGTTCTGCCGAAAAAAGAAGAGAATAGAAAGCAAAAGTATTGTGCCATTATATTTAGCAGCTCATGATTATTATCCCTTAGCTATGTTACTGTGCTTAATATTGGGGTGTAATTTTTATATCTTTTCATATCTTGCATTGCTACAAACAAGCTTAGGAAGATACTGTGCTTGATTGTGTGCAAGTTTGGGCTCTGTTGTTTAAAAAGCCAACTCAGTAATTAGCACCCCTTCAGCTTGGTTTTTAACTTGTAATCGTGTAGGAACCACAGGGCTGTGCACACCCTCAACCTTGCATATAACCTCCAGTAATCAGTCCACTGTTTTGCACAATTGTGCAGGAAACCATAGCTGTTGGGTTAAAAATCATGAAGAAGCAGCACACATTGGGAGATATCTGGGGTCTAATGTGGAAGAATCGGCAGCCATGTTCTGCAACTCTGGCATGCTTAGACATTCCCAGCAAAGTATGAACCAGTATGACCACACTCCTTCAAATAATAGCAGCTTTGCGGCACACTTCCTGTAGCGACAGACGGAAACGATTTCTTCTTCCTCACGTAACCTTTTTTACGTGTGGTTCTGTTATGAAACAGGATTTCTGCTGTAGACTGCCCCTTCGGTGATGTATATATGATGTATAGGGGGGTGGCCTTGAGCCACAGGGTAGGAATTTCAAAAGGCTATATAAGAGTTTGCACACCAATATTCTGGGTTCCTCCTCCCTCCTGCATAGGGGTGTGAGCACCCTGTTGAAACAGTTTAATAAAGATCAGGCTTACTAGCTGCTTTGCTTCTCAATATTCTCTGGTTGGCCTCTGTTATTTTCTTCTGCTGATAGGGAACCTACATAATGACTCTCTACAGCAGGGGTCGGCAACGTGCAGCCCATGGGCCGGATGTGGCCCATGAGCTACCCCGAACCAAGCCGCTCGCTCACTAAAGTGGCGCAGCGCGGGGACTCGCCGAGTGGTGTCAGAAATTGCTTCTGTGCACATGCAGATACTGGAAATGGCGTCTGCACATGTCCAGACGCCGAAAATTGCTTCTGCACAGGCACGATTTTTGGCGTCTGGGCATGTGCAGAAGCAATTTCCAGCGCTGCAGACATGCGCAGATGCAATTTTCCAGCGTTGCGCTGCACCAGTCTAGCCCATGGACAATCTCTGTGGGAGTGATCTGTCTCATGGCCGGTAAACCTTGCCGACCCCTGCTATACAGGCTCTTGGATACCCCATAAGGTAAAAGGAGCAGTTTTTTTCTTATAACAATTTGGCGAGCCAGGTCCAGGAGTTTTGGTTGACCAGATTCTGGGGGCAAGGAAGGACTGATGGCCCAGCGCCCACCAGGCCAAGTTCATACCCTCCCCTCCAGTTACAGGTGGGGTTTCTGCTTTCTTGTGCTCAGGTCCCATTTAAATCATGTGGGAATAGCAGTGTGTCGGGTGAGAAGTTCATGCACCAGCTCTGCATTGTCTTGGGAATAGTTGTACATGAGAATTGGCACCATTCAAATATTACCGGAGTGGTGGGGGTTCCAGCCTTGAGAAGATCGGCCCTTGGTGATGACGGATGTTAACAAGTTTGAAGCTTTGGGTAAAACATTTCACCAAGATTCATCACTCGTCTTGGCTGGATTGACATGAAGTGGGTGTATCCTCAAACAAAAATCTCCAGTTTGGGGCTAACTTTGATATATTGCTTTTTAAACACCCACATTTCAATTCCAGCCTCAGGCTGCTTATATTTCTGCCTTCTTTCTGATGCCACCAAGATACCAAACACTGATGCTTAGATAATATTGGAAACAGCCTTACTAGAAAAATTAACCAATAAACTGAAACTGACACGGGGACAAATAGAAGAAGAAGCCTTCACCCCGGTATGGCTCCCCTTTATCACATACACAGCCCAACAAGACAATGACAAAAATCCACCAACAGCATACAAATCAATATGGCTAACTTGAACCAAAACACCCACCCACCCCACTCACACACGAAAACGAAGACCACCACAGCCAACCACAAATGAACAACCACACCCTAGGCCAACCCCAACCTCTCTCACCACCAAAGGAACACAAGTGAACAGCAGAAAACCTGCACAAGCAACACTGACACCAAACCCTACGTATAGTAAGTAAAATAGAACCATCGCCACCCGACCCCACCCCTTTCCCCCTTTTCTTCCTAATGTCTCAACAAATGAAAGTGATTTGTAAAAATGTTACATGGGAAAAATACGAGAGAGAGACATTGCACATACTTTTGTAAATCAAGAAAATCTTTAATAAAAATACATTAAAAAAACAAACAAAACCAAAGTGTTTCCCTAAGGAAAGACATGAAGTAGCCTGCTGTTGTGCTTATCTATTGATCGTTGGTCTTGTTAACTCTCTTGCTTCCTCCCCCCCCCCTTTAGTATTAGAGCTCAGCTCTACGCAGAGATTAAAAACGAGAAAACTTGTTGTTGTTTAAAGAAACACCTTCCTAGAATCAATTTGATTTTCAAGGGAAAAACCAGCCATCTGTGCAACCAATTTTCCTTCTGCGTCTTTGATTTCAGATGATGGCAAACTGTCCTTTGATGAATTCAAAGCTTACTTCGCTGACGGAATCCTGAGCAGAGAGGAACTGCACGAGTTGTTTCACACCATCGACACGCACAATACAGAGTGGGTAACGTTATTTAAAAGTCATATGGGCAGCCTTTAGAAAGGCAGTATGGTTGTGCAATATGAATTTTCCTGGGGAAACTGCAGCTTTACGAATAGCATATGAAATGCCATGGAACAGCAGCCTATATATACCCTGTTTGGTGCCCATGGCCTGCATTCTGTGTTTCTAAACAAGATGCTACAAAAATAACAATAAATGGGTAATTCATCTCCCTTGTAACTCCCAGTTTGTTTTTTTCCACCCCCAATGTTCAGCCTGGACACTGAGATGCAGCTCCGAGGGCCTTCTGGCGGTTCCCTCACTGCAAGAAATGAGGTTACAGGGAACTAGGCAGAGGGCCTTCTTGGTAGTGGTGCCCACCCTGTGGAATGCCCTTCCATCAGATGTCAAGGAAATAAACAACTATCTGACTTTTAGAAGACATCTGAAGGCAGCCCTGTTTAGGGAATTTTTTAATGTTTGATGTTTTATCACATCATCATCATCATTTTTTTGGGGAGCTGCCCAGAATGGCTGGGGAAACCCAGTCAGATGGGCGGGGTATAAATATATTATTATTTATTTTGCCTCTTTTGAGAAGGAAGGCTCATCATAACTCAATGGTAGAGCACCATGACCCTGTATATTATTTGTGTTTCAGCCCTCTGCCTGTTCTATGTAAGCTGGCCTCAGAGGTAGTTCCAGTTTTATAAAGTAGGCATTCTGCTGTTCTCCTGTGGTCCATGGAAGGTGTGCAGCCATGTGAATAGGGACACACTTAAGAATATTACAGGTTCCCCATCCATATTCTACATCTGCTTGAAAAGAGGCATGACCATAGCTCAGTGCTTAGAATGTCACACATCTCCAGGCTGATCCTTAGTGTCTTTGATTAGAAAGGCCAGTTTTTCTGGATAGGATGTTGAGCCTGAGCCTAGGAGATGTGAGTTCAGGTGCCATCATAGCCTATCTCTCAGTGAGTAGCCTTGGGCAAGTTGCTATTGGTCATTCTTGATTTCCAGTTTGTTCAATGCAAATGATAATACATCACTTTGACCAGTGATTGCAAAGAGCCTCAGTCCTGTATACTTACTTGGGGAAAGTCCCCTTGAACTCTGTGGGGTTTGCTGCTGAGTAAACATGCATAGAACTGGGCTATGTCATTAATATTAGGAAGCATTTTTTAAAATAACATTTTATTAATTTTCCAATAGTAACAAAAATAAAACAAACAGCAATAATAAAAAAGAATCCAAACAGAACAAATTGACTTCCCCCTATTCCCTTCCTTGGTTCCATTGTATATCAAGATACTACATGTCCATTGTAAAATTTTAACCATTTGAATTACTTATTGTCCCTTCATAATAAAATGACAAGTATTCTTAAAACCCTGCTAATGTATTAACCTGTGTATTAAGCCTGTATTAAGCCTGTATATCATTTTCTTTCTTCCTTCTGAAGCCAACCAGGTTTGCTCCCTTTTCTTCTGGCTTGGCTCCTCTGCCTTGCATTGGTGTATGATTTCCCCAGAAACTGCATTCTTACATTATTCCTTTGATTTATGATCCACCCGCCACTCTTAAGGTCCCAGAGTGGGTTGCAGTTTAGAACACAGCATTATTTATACCACAGTATGTCGTGATGCAGTTACTGGGAAAGTCATGCCAATTGCACTATTTCACCTTGAATATCTGTGTTACAGTTCAGAGGAGAACATGTTCAATCATGAGCTAAAAGAAATAATTGCCTACTTAATATTTAGAGCTGCTGCAGAAGTCGATTCTGAGCTTTAAACAGAAGCAAAAGAGCTGCTCTGCTGGTACATCTTATCTGTAGCCCAGTGAAAGGCGAAAGCGAAGAATATGCAAATTGGGAAGCTCGACCCTCAAGTTCCGCCCTGCCGTTTGCTGGAACAGGGCTCAAAATTCTGCTTTAAGACGATTCAAAATTACAATTAGAGGCTCTGGGCTCAGCTGGTGTATGGAGGCCTTGCATCAAATCTGCAGCTACCTTTACCAAGCTTTACTTGATTACTCTGATTAACACCAGCTGTGGCCTTGAACCTTGCCACCCCATCATTCCTTTGTGAAACAGCGGGGGACTGTTTTTACCCTATCAGAAATAGGACTAGTTTGTAAACTCACAGGATGGGTCCTCTCTACACATGGCAAGGAGTTTTGACACTTCAACCACCACACCATAGCCCTGTGCATTCAGTGAATGGGAGAGAGGGAGCTGTCACTGTTGTCTCATCATGCCAACAGGTTATTCTCTAGGGGGACAGCCCTCTGTTTGAAGGAGTGCTCTATCTGGTCCAAATCTGGTTTGAGGATAAAGAAGGGGAGCAAGGGGCTATGAGGTTCCTCATCACCAGTTAGTGGGTGGACAGCAGCCCCAGCACACACACGAAAACACAGGTCACCTGCTCACAGGCTGCCCCAGACCCTCAAAGTGTCCCTATTTTCCAGGGACAGTCCCAGATTTACAGAAGGCATCCCCGTTTCTGATTTGATCCCAGAACGTCCCAATTTTCAGCGGAGAAATATTGGGAGGTATGGTAAAGGTAAAGGGACCCCTGACCATTAGGTTCAGTCACGGACGACTCTGGGGTTGCGGCGCTCATCTCGCTTTCAGGCCGAGGGAGCCGGTGTTTGTCCACAGACAGCTTCCGGGTCAGGTGGCCAGCATGACCAAGCCGCTTCTGGCAAACCAGAGCAGCGCACAGCCGTTTATCTTCCCGCTGGAGCAGAACCTATTTATCTACTTGCACTGCATGCTTTCGAACTGCTAGGTTGGCAGGAGCTGGGACCGAACAACGGGAGCTCACCCTGTCGTGAGGATTCGAACTGCCGACCTTCTGATCGGCAAGCCCAAGGCTCTGTGGTTTAACCCACAGCGCCACCAGCGTCCCTATTTTCATCAGAGGAATGTTGGAGTGTATAAATAGTAAAATGTGACCCCAAGCCATCTGAAGACAGCCCTGTGTAGGGAAGCTTTTTAATGTTTATTGTGTTTTTATATATCATGGAAGCCTCTCAGAGTGGCTGGGGCAACTCAGTCAGATGGCTAGGGTATAAATAGTAAAATTATTATTGTTGAATAAGATATCCCTATTTTTACTTAAGAAATGTTGGAGGGTGTGCTTCTCTACTATGGTGAGGTGTATTGTATCTCTGTCCAAATTATAGGCATTACTTTAAAATGTGCACCCTTACACCAGAGTCAGTTTTAGGGTAATGTCACCAGTGTGGTCACACTGGGTGCCCCACTGCATGGGGTGCCAAAACAATGCTGTAGAACAGAGTGCGAGGGGCAGGGGGAGTGCTGAATTTTAGTGTTGTGCAGGGCGCTGCTGAAATTTGAGAGAATACAGTGGTACCTCGGGTTAAGTACTTAATTCGTTCCGGAGGTCCGTTCTTAACCTGAAACTGTTCTTAACCTGAAGCAGCACTTCAGCTAATGGGGCTCCTGCTGCCGCCGCACCGCCGGAGGACGATTTCTGTTCTCATCCTGAAGCAAAGTTCTTAACCTGAAGCACTATTTCTGGGTTAGCGGAGTCTGTAACCTGAAGCGTATGTAACCCCCGAGGTACCACTGTATGTGAATTTTATGTATCCTCTTTTACTTTTGATGATGAATTGCAAATGGCCACCCTACTCCCAACCGGCACATATTCATTAGAATGTCAGCAAACAGCACTCGTGCTTACAGCTGCATAACTGGACAGCAGTCTCCATGTAATCCGAATTCTCTTGTGTTTGGGGGGTTGTCCACACTTCTGCTTGTCCCGTGCTTTCTAGGCATGGGTCTGAGTGGTTTTCCGTTTGCCCCACCGCATTCCCCAGGAAAACCCGCTGTTTACCACTCAGTCAGAACAAGCTGCAGAAAACCTGACATACTTCATTCCATTTTAGCAGTAAACAGCAGTTTCCCCTGGGCAAGCGTAAATGTGCACGGCACCTTAGATTTGCACATGACCTATCTACAGATATTCCATTTAATACCCATTTGCAGGGCCAGATTTAGGTTTGATGAGGCCCTAAGTTACTGAAGGTAATGGGGCTCTTTATATGTCCAGCTGTTCTTTGTCAACAACAAATTCTCACTGTTTTTTGTCTTGAATATATGCTATATGCTAATTTATGGACCTAATAGGTGTTGAAAGCCATTTGCACATAACAAATAGGAGCCTACACAACACAAAACATAGTTGCTGTGTGTAGATTTTATTTTATTTGTTTTTTATCTTATATTTTGGAAATGTACATCCAGTGGTTTTTTCCTTTAAATTTTTTTGGGGCCCCCAAGAGACTGGCGCCCTAAGCTATAGCTTGTTTAGCTTATACATGAATCCGGCACTGCCCACATGCCCCAATATGTGTTCATTTAGCACACCTAGAATGCCTGTAAACTGCTAGAGGGGGAGGCTGGATGCCTCTGGCGGAACGTGCCAGGTGGCCTCAGGCATGCATTAAGCTGTAAGAGCTCCCCGAGGTCTGTTTAATAGTCTTTCAGCTAGTTCTAGAGGTAATGTTAGGATCTTTGCAGATGAACCGTTCACACTACAGTGTTTGCACATTAGTTGTACAGTCAAATTTATTCCCCCAAGGCAGCACTTCTGCTTTGAGGATCTTAGGTTTTCCCCAGACTCTGAGGGCAATGTGATAATAACTGTATGAATCCTGTTTTTTATTTATTTGTTAATAGCTTGTTGCCTAAATCCCCAGAAATGTTAAATCCAAAGCTTATCGTTGTTATTTTCCTGTTGTGTTGGCTTAAGTGCTCATTAGGATAACAGGCAGGAGAATACCAGGGTTCTAAAGATAGATGAAGAAAGGAGGACTTGTTCTATAATGTTACGTTTCAATTGTGTTTTTTTAACCGTAACCAGCCAGTCAGCCTGATGATAGGCTGTTACTTCTGCTGCTTTGTTGCAGACAGCAGCATCTTATAAACGGCAGCAGTAAATCCATAGTTGGCTCCGGCTCCCTGGAATTTGTTACAAGCAAACGCATTCAGTTCATAGTTATCTCCATTAAAAAGTTAAATGTGTACGTCTTAAAAGCAGTGACATGAGCCCATAGTCTTCACATTGTGTTGTCACTGCCCAAAGAGCAAATTATGAAAAGCATATCCAGATGTCTCGACACTAGTTTCCAGGTGGATAAAATTGCATAATTCTTAGTTCCAGCATCTTCCACAGTGCAAGGCATCCTTCAGCATGCTGGGGCGGATGCATGAGGTCCATAATTTAGGAGAGGCGGCATAGATCCTCCAGGCAAAGCATGTGCTCAAGTGGACAGTTTTTAAGATGTGTTCTGGAAGAGTTCTGATTGACAAGGGTGAAGCCAGCATCAAATCAATTTGGGTTCGGGGAGGTTCCAGATCCAGCATGCCTTGTTGTTTAGTCATTTAGTCGAGTCTGACTCTTCGTGACCCCATGGACTAGAGCACATCAGGCCCTCCTGTCTTCCACTGCCTCCCGCAGTTTGGTCAAACTCACGCTGGTAGCTCTGAGAACACTGTCCAACCATCTCGTCCTCTGTTGTCCCCTTCTCCTTGTGCCCTCCATCTTTCCCAACATCAGAGTCTTTTCCAGGGAGTCTTCTCTTCTCTTGAGATGGCCAAAGTATTGGAGTCTCAGCTTCAGGATCTGTCCTTCCAGTGAGCACTCAGGGCTGATTTCCTTAAGAATGGAGAGGTTTGATCTTCTTGCAGTCCATGGGACTCTCAAGAGTCTCCTCCAGCACCATAATTCAAAAGCATCAATTCCTCGGCGATCAGCCTGCTTTATGGTCCAGCTCTCACTTCCATACATCACTACTGGGAAAACCATGGCTTTAACTATACAGACCTTTGTTGGCAAGGTGATGTCTCTGCTTTTCCAGCATGCCTACAGAATAGCAATGCTGGAATAGCTCAATTAGTACAGCGTGAAAAT
The DNA here is from genome assembly GCF_965113315.1 of Podarcis vaucheri. Lineage (NCBI taxonomy): Eukaryota > Metazoa > Chordata > Lepidosauria > Squamata > Lacertidae > Podarcis > Podarcis vaucheri. Next base: position 67,457,351 of record NC_138766.1, read on the forward strand.
CTTAATCTCAGGGTCATGTGTTTGAGCCTCATGTTGCGCTGGACTATATCCGATCTTTATTGAGCACCAATTCTGACTTGTTTGCAGAGACGTTATGACAAATTATCATTCCTCTTGATTTGCTGGTGCAGTGTTTACACAGCTTCCCATTAATCATTGTCATCTCACACTTTTCAGTGTGTTTCCCTATCACTTTCCTATCAGCAAAAAAAACCACTAAAAAGAAAAGTCTATTTGTTGCAAGAGTGCTTTAATCGCATAACCTAGAGTTCCAATTTGTGCTTGAATTTCCCCTGCAAAATACTGACAATCTGGAAGCAATCTCACTCCTCCCCGGGGACATTTCATATGCCTCCTCAGTAACCTAGGTCCAACATTTGCGAAAGCAGGAATATCATTTCTGTCAGTCTCTGGAAATTTATTCCCCTTTTGGTCAAGCATATTCACACACACCTACTTTCTCCAAGTTACTTGCCATTTCTTTCAGAGGTCCTGCAGGGGTGGTCTGCCGTCGCATTGGCTTGTTAGGAAGGATTGAACTATAAATTTGGGTGCTTTATGTGGGCACATTTTTAGGCTGCCAGTATTTTCTAAAACACCGGAAAAATTGTCATTTAAATCGTTTTGAACTTAGACTTCTGTTGAGGAAGCGTTCTTCTAACAGTTAATAGATAGCGAGAGTGCAGTTTGAAAAACCTCATTACAGAAGCAAATGTTCTTGCTCCTGCGCCTGCCTAGGAATTGTTTTAATAATGGGATCCTCAGGGAAATGGTGTCAGGGAAAAAGACGGGAGCATTCAGCAATGCTACAAAATGAGGAGATGCCAAAAACTTGTAAAACAAGAAGAAAAGGTTGCACTCTCATTCCTGAAGTCTCAGGAATATCATTGTGTGGTAGCTGATTGAAATATGGTAGCTGACAGTCATTCTTGGTTTCCTCCACTCCTCTATTCCTCACTGCCACACTTCTGCTGGCAGACTCTGAGGATCAGGCGATATCCCCACAGCTTGAAACCTAGAATAAGGAAATGGCTACAGAAGAACATTCCGGAACTTTAACTTACCTGATAACAGCATGAATGGGCTGAGGCCTCTAGTCAATTAACACCTAGCTCAAGCCATAAATATAGGGCAGTTGCTCCAGGTCACCGCTGAGGCAACTTGTATGTTCTGCCTCAGCTGCGGGATCACTAACCATGGTACTGAAACCCATAACTTGGTCCATCTCCAAGGTTCCCTGTCAACTTGGAACCCAGGAACTATTGACTTCCCCTTTGCTTGAGCTATCACATATCTGTGTGGTGGGGATCAGGACTCAAACATAGCAAATATATGGAGAGGAAATCAGGGCTGTTGCTGACCCTGCATGCCGTGTTGACATGCTCACATTAAGCATAGCATCTTCAGGAGGTACCTTTCCACATACAGCTGTATGTTGAATGCAAATAGGACACAGGCAAGGCCACACCAATGCGTTTAATATTTGGTGTATAACTGGGGGTGGGGACAAGTGAATTTGTCTTAGTAGAAGAATTATTGAGAGCCAGTGTGGTGTGGTGGTTAAGAGCGGTAGACTCGTAATCTGGTGAACTGGGTTCGCTTCCCTGCTCCTCCACATGCAGCTGCTGGGTGACCTTGGGCTAGTCACACTTCTCTGAAATCTCTCAGCCCCACTCACCTCACAGAGTGCTTGTTGTGGGGGAAGAAGGGAAAGGAAGAATATTAGCTCCTTTGAGACTCCTTCGGGTAGTGATAAAGTGGGATATCAAATCCAAACTCTTCTTCTCTTCTTCTTCTTATTGGTTCGTGGGTACCATATTAATACGTATGCATATATCACATGCTCTATTTTTACATTTATAAACTAAGGGGGTGGGGGTGAGATGGAGGTGGCAATGTGTCCATGCAAGGTCCCCTTGAAGCTGCATAGCCTTCCAGCTCCTACTCAAAACAAATACACTTACTTGGAAGTAAGAAAGAAATCTTTATTCAGCCAGTATCGGTACAGGCTTGCCAGCAGGGGGGAGCAGGGGAAGAGGTTTAGAACTAGCTGGAAATGACAAGGGTGTCCCAACAAGTTTCCCCGCTCCTCCCGCCAAGATCTAAAGATGAGGCTTGGCATGCTCACTCTCTCACTTTGCAGGAATGCTGAGATAGCAAGTGCATTCTGTGTTGGGGCAGGGGGGCCTGCTCTTATCTGTGAAGGCGGCCCCTGCTTCTTGGTGACAATGCCCTCATGTTTAGTCACTGCTGCTTCCTCTTTGGCCTTCCTCTGCTTCCAGTGAAATTCTCCTCTCTGCAGGAAGGTCAGAGAGACAGCATCCCTGCTCCCCTTTCTAAAGTGATTGGAGTTGGGACAGAAAAAGGAGAGATGCCTTCTTCTCCTCCTACCCAGGTTCCCACCATTTAGTCCCCATTTCTTCCTCTTCTTCCTCCAGGGCCTGCCAAGCCTTATCCCAACAGGGCCCAACAAAATGGTGCTCAATCTACAAGTTTACAATACCCCACAATGCTATAATCCCTGTTCAAGAGTTTCCCCTTTATGTTCCTCACAACAGCATCTTGTGAGTTGCTGATGGCTCTTAAGAGCACCATTCAGAGAGTTGAATAAACTGATCTGGTGCTTGTGTCCCCAGCTGCACAGCCATTCTCCGACTTGAATAATTCTCTTACGCAAGGAAGCAAATTGTGTTCCAGGTTTGTGGATGGATCTGTTGAGGGAAACGATGACAATCATTGTCATCGTGATTTGTTATTCACAACTGCTCCATTCTGTAGTGAATTTCATTTTGTGCATTTGTTATGAAGGCACGGAGAACAACTGAGCTACATCTCAATACAAGCACTCAATTGGAGAGAACAAACTTACGGGTCGGACAACGCAACTTCCATGCAGAATGGAATCTTTCCACCTCCAAATGGCAGGAATTAAGTACTGGCTCAGGAAAAATTCCCACCCTCCACTTAAAAACTAATCATGATATTTATACTTGATGCTCTGATGTGTGCACTGGCTCACTGAACTTTTCCAGGCAAAAAGGCGGGTTACAGATTATGAAATACAACATACTCAAACGTGCCAGTGAAGTGCAGAGTGTTAAATAACTTCTGGATGACCTTGCTATTGCGTGGGACATCTCAGAAATGGTGAGCTTTCCATTAGCCTTGCCATAGTGGTCCATACAGTGGTAGTCTCCCAATTGGACTACTGTAATGCACTGTTTGTGGAGCTACCCTTGTGCCTGGTTTGGAAGTGGTAGCTGCTTAGGATGCAAAGTGGGACACCACTTTACACCTATTATGCCAATGTTGAAAGATCTGCATTGGCTGCCTATTAGTTACCAAGCCAAGTTCAGGGTTTTGTGGTTAACATTTAAGGCCTGTAGAACTTGGGGCCACCTTCCCCATTTCGGACCAAGCCAATTTTTAAGATATCCCAAAGAGACAACATGGAAGGAGACCTCGCCCTCTGGAATGCCTTCCCATAGATTATTCAAGGGACTACAGTAATGACCAAGCTCTTATTGATTTGTAATTTTTTTATTTTATTTTATTGGCACAGTTTTGTTTGCAATATCCTGTTCTCTTTCAATCAGATTTTTAGGTAATTTATGGAAAGGTTTTGATTGGTTTTTTAAAAAATTGTTTCAAGTAAACTACTTAGAAGTTTTTTACTATATGAAATGGTATAAAATGTTTAAATAAATAAATAAATAAATGTAGCCTTCAGGGTGGTTGGGCTTGACATTTAAACAGCAACAGGATGCACACAATAGCAATTACAACACTCGTTTTATGATCTTCTTCTTTTTACAGCAACCTTGACACAGAAGAGCTTTTCGGTAAGTTAATTTTTACTCCCAAACCCTTCCGTTCTGGATGTGTCATGGACAGGTGGAGCTAAACAAAAGAGCTCTGTAGCCAAAGTGGCTCCTTTTTAATCACACCAGCTAATTATGTAAAATGCAGCTGTGCAGAACTCCTAGGGAAGGTAATCAATAAACCATTACCACTAATGAGACTAGATAAATGTGCAGAATTACATGCGCCTCTTGTATGTCTTTTATTCTAAATTTCTTCTCCCCCTCTCTAGGATATTAACTTAAAATGTATCCCTCTTTTGCTTTGGGTGGGGGGGGGAATAAGGCAAATGCTGCCTTTAAGTGATTCTGCCCCTTTTCTCCAATCTCCCCACTCCCCCAACACTGGATTGTTTAATGTGTAGATTCTCTGCCAAGATTCCCCCCCCCAAAAAAAAAATCTTTGAGGGGGAGACTCCCTAGGGAAGCTGTCTGTGATTTCCTATGCTTTGTGAGTCTCCTTACATCTTGCTTTGAGAGTTGATAAAAAGGCGAGGGTCATGTAATATTGTGTGAGGTATTTCAGACACCTTACAAGAAGCCCTAGAATGATGTTCACCCCGTGATTATTTCCTTTTGTCACAGTTTCTGAATTACGTGTGTATGTAATGTATCTACACAAAGAGGGCTCCATAGTACCATCTCAATAGCCACTTGCTAGGGCTGGTGTTAGAATCTGACGTTCTTACTTGAGGAGGTTCATGTTCTTTCTTGACATTTTTGCCCATTCTTTGTGCTGCTTTCCTTTTCATGTCCCCTTTGCTTCAACAATCTATTGTACCTTTCCGATTGAGTACATAGAAGTTAAAATACAGCACAGCATAGCCAGAAGCTGTACCATGTGTCATAAAGCATTCAGGCTGTTAGCAAACTAACCCCCCATTCTAATGGGAAAGGAGCCTTCTACCGGAGTTTAGATCCTTATTCTTCTTGTTCTCTCTATATATGTATTTGATTCCTATTTTAAAAAATATATTAAAAAATTAGAATAATTCCTCGATCTTTTTTCCTTTGCTTGAGCTGTGAATTTCTGTTTCTTTTAGAATATTTTTCCCAACACTTGGGAGAGTATGAAAATGTGCTGTCTGCTTTGGAAGACCTCAATCTATCCATACTGAAGGCAATGGACTCCACAAAGAAAGTAGGAGGAAGTTTTATTCCTGTTCTTCTGCGACACACAGTGTCTGTCTGTCTGTCTGTCTGTCTGTCTGTCTATCTATCTATCTATCACCCCCACACTTTCATAATACAGTGGAACCTTGGTTCTCGAAAGGCTTAGTTGACAAACAAATCAGAAGTAAGTGTTCCGGTGTCCAAATGTTTTTCGGAAGCTGAACGTCCGACGTGGCTTCTGCTTGAGTGCAGGATGCTCCTGCAGCCAATCGGAAGCTGTGCCTTGGTTTTTAAACATTTTGGGAGTCGAACAGACTTTCGGAATGGATTATGTTCAAGAACCAAGGAACCACTGTATTATAATATGGTGGTGTACAACATGCAAGATTATAATAATATCAGTTTAAAACATCAGTAATTACTGGTTGGTTAAAAAGAACAAAATCATATTGCCTGGGCCTGTCTAAACAACACAATTCTCAGAAGACTTCAAAAAAGAAGAAGGCAAGGGTGATTCCTATTGGTAGGGAGTTCCACAGGCCACCCTAAAGGCTCAGTCCCTAGTAAAGGGATGAGTCTATTGGAGTGGACACACACACTTTCAATTTCAATACTCTTCATGCCTGCATAACATTTATCTCCTAGAAAGATCTGCCAGAACACCCATTTCTGTTTTTCAGTGGTAAAGCACATGCACTGCATGCAAAAGTAAGGTAAAAAAGGTAAAGGTAAATGACCCCTGGACGGTTAAGTCCAGTCAAAGGCGACTATGGAGTGTGGCAATCCTCTTGCTTTCAGGCTGAGGGAGCCGGCGTTTGTCCACAGACAACTTTCCTGGTCATGTGGCCAGCATGACTAAACCGCTTCTGGTGCAACGGAACACCATGACGGAAACCAGAGTGTGTGGAAACACTGTTTACTTTCCCACCGCAGTGATAACTATTTATCTACTTGCACTGGCATGCTTTCAAACTGCTAGGTTGGCAGGAGCTGGGACAGAGCAACGGGAGCTCACCCCGTTGCGGGGATTCAAACCGCCAACCTTCTGATTGGCAAGCCCAAGAGGCTCAGTGGTTTAGACCACAGCGCCACCCGCAAAAGTGCCTACCTTCAATCCATGACATTCCCAGAATGGGGCTGGGAAAGACCCCTGTCTGAGACCTACTGCCAGTCTGTGCACCAGACACTCTGGAACCAGATAGACCACTGGTCTGACTCTGTATCAATCAATTCCCTATGTTCCTGTTACTGACTGCCTAGGTCAAGCAATTTGATTGTTGAGAAGCAGGACCCAATTGCCCCCAAGGTCTTTAGCGATGCAACACACCTACACCTAGCATCTTGCAAGATCAAACATGGGGCACACTTTTCCGGGCGACTGGCTCGCTGTTTCCCAAGGGTGCCCTGGAAACAAATGTAAATCTCATTGTGCAGCAGAAGACTTCAGCAGTGCAACTTAGAGGCAGATCAACAAAGAATTTTAGATCTCTTCCTTCGGAAAACAAGACTCACCAAAGCCATAGAGGCCTTGGTCAGTTGGTGTTTTTTACTTGAGGAGAATTTCTGAACTGGGTCCCTGGATAAATCATTCATCTTTAGTATCCAGGGTAACCAAGTACGTGAGGGGTGAGGGGGTTTGAGAGAGAGAGAACAAATGGACAAACAATGTGGTCAGCGAACACCAGCTCAGTATTGGTTGAAAACAGCAAAACCCTGAAGTCAAGTAGGGAATAAAACTGCCATTGCCTTGTTCAAAGAGCTCTGCCCCCCCCATAGTAATAAAACAATGTATATCCTTTTATATCCCTTATTGATTTTATTACTCAGTTATAACATCACTGAGTGTGTTGCAATACCTGGGCTTAAATGTCTGCAAAGGAAATCCTGCTATCTGCTCCCTGATCAATTAAGAACCTTAGAAGATCCAGTTTCTTAATCGAGCAGGGATCCTAGTTGTTCATGTTATGTCACTAGGAGAAAGAACAAGAAATAGTAATGCATGGATTAAAAATGCCTTTAAGTCTACTTTGTCCCACCTCACCCCCCTTTTATTTTTGAAGGATGGGACTTGAATACAAAAGATACCCTTACAAAAACATGTTTGGCTGATGCCTTGTTGTTGTGTCACTGAGGCAGAACAGGCAAAAGGCAGGGAGTGAAAGCCCTGTGTATTTATAGTGGAGTGTCTGGGGAGAGGAAGAAATGGGAAGAAATGTGGCATATAAATCCCATTACTTCGCTCCTGGAGATGAGCTGCTATGAGTCACTTCTGCTGCAAAATAGGACTGTGACCAGATTAACAATTGGTTTGGGGAAGGTTTTCCTTGCATCTGTCAGGTTACTATTTGCCTGATCAAAGTGGGAATCGGAAGAACTGTTTTTAGCTATCTTTCTGTCTAACTTACCCAAACTGAAAGTATTTATATTTATCATCATCATCATCATCATCATCATCATCATCATCATCATTATTTACCCTTCCTTTGCTGTAAGATCCCAGGGCAGGTGCCAAACAATTAAAACACAATGCTCAACACTGTTAAAAACACAAACACAGAAATTAGGTGGGTCCTAAAAATATAGGGCTGCCCTATGTCCGGATTCTCCTGGGATTTCAAAGGCGGAATTGATGTGCGGGGAGAATTTCTGAAATGTGGCGCTTTGTCTTAGGCAAGTCAACTGAAAAAATTGTGGGGGTTTTTTTTTGGCGTTTTTGAAAAACAAGCTTAACAATTTCATTATTTATTGTTTTATTTATTTTATTTATTTGGTTTTCAGATTAAAGTTTCACAATTACATATCCAACATACAACATAAAAACAAGATTCCAAAGAATCTCCTGGACTTCTCTCCTCCCTTTGGTGGCTCCTATTGTTAATCATTTCCTCCTGCATCTTTTATGATAATCCAAATCTTTTACATTAAAGCTCAACAATTTGGTTTTTACTTTTTGAAATACAGCAGCCCTAAAAAATAAATAAAGAGATGCCAGAATGCTGAGCAAGCAGAATGAAGGAAGCTACTCCTATTTCTTAACCTTTTGCTATTATTGGAATGTAGTGCTGTTCCTTGTTTTGCGGGCAGCTATTCACATCAAACATTTTACTGTTTTGAGAACCAGCAACAGCATCAGAACAGCTGAGGTAGGCTGAGAACTGTTTCCATCCTCTCGTCACCACTCCAGCCCCTTTTGCAGTATGGAAAGAGCAGGCAGCAGCCAGGAATCACACCTGACACCTGTGACTTAGTGGAAAAGGACCCCCCCACTTTCCCATAACTATAATTGGGAGCAAGTTTTTCTTGGCAGCCATTTTCAGTATTTGGTTGTAAACTAAGGAAATCAGATGGGAACCGGTAGGTCTGTTTGGAGGAGGCTTTAGTGAGTAGGGAAGACATCATTATTTACTGGTGATGTAATGGTTTTCCTGTAAACTATTTTGTGTGGCTTACCTGAAAAATGGAATAATGTTATTTGTTTGTTTGTTGTGGCAAAAAGGAAACTGAATGAGACCATTGCCTATATGTCTCCATACTGCCTACTGCACCTGATACTGCCGCTGGCTCCTCGGATGAAAGTCTCTCGAAACCTTGAGATTCATTTTTAAAGAAAACAAAATGGAGAAGCCAGGGTTGAACCACTGGGCATCTGTATGCCAAGAACGACTGGGGACAGACAAATCTGTTACATTTTTTGCTTTGTCATTTCCCCCTAGTGGTAAAATTCATTTCTCTGCTTCTCCATGGCAATTTGTGAACCCACGCCCCCCCTTTTTAAATCCACATTAAAATCTGCCAGCATTTTAGTGCATTTTTTCCCTAATAAGCACACTTTTGTATGTAGTTTTGGAAAAAAATACACATTTTTGCAAGCAATCTCTCCTAATTCAATGCTTTTCTGTATGTCATTTTTTCATGCATATCTTCATTTTTGTGTACACCATTCCCCTAATATATGTTTTTGTCACATTGGCTGGGCAACTGCATCACAAAATTTGGAAAACTGTGAATTTCAAATGATAGCTGTGTTTCCGTTCCTGTATTGGTTTGAGATGTGCAAATTAGGTAGTTTCCCATTAGAATCCACCCGCTGCACACACAGACAGGGAAGAATATTATGTCTGCTTTCCCAAAAAACATTTAGAAAATTAAAATATATTAATTTTATTGCAGCAGTTTGAAACTGTGCAGGCTATAGAGTTGCACTGTGCTTCTATTTAATTAAAAGCACGATGGACCCTTAAGGTCAGAGGAACGAGACTAAGTAGGGCAGCAGGAGCAAAGGACTGGAGCTGTCAGGAATGCAATCTAGAGCTGTGAACATTTCTTCTTGCGATGTTATTTCCCCCCAAACAAGAGACAAGAACTCCTGGGGTTCACTTTCATTTCTTGCCTGCATTTTATGACACTAGACATAAGAGAAGCCAAGAGAAGTTGGTGCTTTAATCTTGCAACTAGCAAGAGGAAAGCTTTTTTATTATTGTTGTTTACTTTAACACACCAAAAAGAAAAAACAAATATCCATCAACGCAAAGCATAGCAAGAGGAAAGCTTGTGTGAGTAGTCAGAACTCTCAGAATGATTATCTCACCCACATGAATCGATATAGGCAATTGCACAGGCTTTCTTTCAATATAAGAATTATTCTTACGCACCCCATCAATAAAAATCAAATCATGTCTTCTACCACCTCTTGTGCTTATGAGTAGGTAAACGAGCCTCTCTGAAGGAATAATGCAATTATATGCATCTTGACTAGACAGTCGTAGAAAAAAGAAGTCCTGTAATCATTTGCTCCTCGGTTCTCAATCCCTCTGCTGATTTCATAATATTTCCTTTATTTACAAATATACACGCAGAGTATGGTGGAAGCCTCAGCATTCCTTGTGTGCCACTATGAGAACTCCAACCAACAACTGATTGACGGTTTTTGCGAAGTGCTGTATCCATAGATTTGCAGGTGCTGCCAATCACCTGGTCGGGGGTGCCTGCAAACCCTTTTTGCCTCTTTACCTGCCCTTCGAGGGGTACGGTGACACCGAGACCTAAATAATTCACCCCCCTGCAGTTAGTTAGCACAGCCTTTGCCAAACTGGTGCCCTTCAAATATTTTGGGTTACAACTCACATCATTCCCAAGCAGTAGTGGGGAAATACATTTCATTGTACACAGGTTGTAAATAATAATAATAATAATAATAATAATAATAATAATAATAATAATAAATTTTATTTATATCCCGCCCTCCCCAGCCGAAGCCGGGCTCAGGGCGGCTAACAACAATAAACAGTATAAAAGAATAGCATAAACAACACTCTAAAATCATTCATTATAAAATTAATTGACAATAAATGTATTATTATTATTATTATTATTATTATTATTATTATTATTATTGTAATACATCGGGAGGGTATCCCAAGCTAGTGAAAGCTAATCTAGCATATCCCCAAACTACTCATCAGAATTCTTGTTGCAGGTTAGACACCTGTAATGTTTTATAGATTTGAACATCCTTTGATCATGCGTCACTGAAGCCTCTTTTATGTCACCAAACCGCTCGCAGGCGAGGCAGATCTTCCGAGAACCCCTTTGCCAATATTTTGTCCATTTGTCAACAAAGGATACTGCTCTTCAAAGGCAGCCATTTTGAGTATCTGCCAGAGAATATGAATTTCAATTCCCATTACGGCAACATTACTGTGGATGGTCCTGGTGTGGTGTCACAAAGAATCAAAGCTTCCAGCGATGGAATTAGCCCTGCTGGATACTATGGCAGCTTTAATCCAATTAGAGGAGCCATGTCGAATGATTTAGGGGGAG